>NC_035170.2:15251021-15853652 GCF_001659605.2 Manihot esculenta
ACCTTGCTCCCATCAACTGAGCTAGGTCTAGGAGGTTGAGTAACTGGGGCTGCTGGTTCTGTAGGTGGTGGAGGTGGAGGTGCAGCATTCCCCGAGGTGGGGTTTGCCGGATTTGGGTAGAAGGGTGAGGGTGGATAAGCTGGGTACTGTGCGTAAGGTGGGTAGAAAGGTGGATAAGGCATGTAGGTAGGGTAGGGGTTAAAGCTGGAGTAATCCGATGTACCTCCCATCGGATACCCTGAACCCTGTGGGAAGGGTGGATAATGGGGTGGAAAACCATACCCCGAGGCCTGAACGCCTCCCTAAGACTCCCCTGTCCCTTCTTCCTGCATGCTCACATCCAGGTTCCCATCCCTCCTCTGATCCTCTTCCATAACCTCCCTCACATCTGAAGAGCTTCCTCCTCTATCAGTCCCCCTTCTGCTGGCATCAAAAGACCTTATAGGGTCCCTTGACACTCTCTCTCTGTTGGCTCTACACGACATTGCCCTAGGCAATGTGGGAGGACGGGCGCTCGTGCCCTCATCCTCAGGTGGCACTCCAGTCAATCGCGCCGATCGACGAGTTCTTCTCATCCTATTCTCTGAAAAACAGTTCATAACAAGCAAACATTAGCATCATATGGTTCATGTGGGCACACATGAACCCTCATCACATATACATCAGTCATACCATAGCATATCATTAATGCACATGCATAAAGTCATGGCATTTCACATCATCATACAAGACAGGACTCAACATCCTATTCTAGTGGACATGACTTTCCTATTGTGCTTGACCTTCTATAACATCTATGAGCCCGACACTCTAGGTCCGACCATATGAACCTAGGGCTCTGATACCATTCTGTAACGCCCCGGAAATCCGGACCGCTACCGGCGCTAGGATCCAGGTCGACTTAAGGCCGCCGGGACCCGTAGCAAGCCTGACATATAACCTGTAAACCTGTATAATCCCATACATGATCAACAACATGCATAAAAATTAAAACTTTTCTTCATACATACTGTCATCAACTAACTCAACCTGTGCATACTCTGATCATATACATAACATAGTCCCTCTGTGGGATCTCATCAAGCCTTAAAGGCAAAACAACCTGTGTTGAGTTAGTTTACATAAACATCATAACATAAGATCATGTATATACAAGGGATTAACAATACATTATGGTCAAGCACAACTCTATCCTCAATAACCTCATTACATAACATCCTGAACATTTTTACATTACATCATAATACATTTGTCATGTCCACAATCTAACTATTACATACATAGGACTTTTTTTTTTTTTCTTCTTGCCTTCTCTATCTATCCCGTACCTGCAAACCTGGGGGTTAGGGGAGAGGGGTGAGCTAGATGCCCAGTGAGTAGAACTGTAAAAAGAATATTAAAACATGCTATCATGGAATGTGTCACTGCACAAATAAATCACACCACGGATGGACTGATTCAAAAATCCCTCAACTCCATGCCCGGCCCTATTATGGGCACCACAGGACTTCGTATTGCCCGGCCCTATTATGGGCACCACAGGACTTCGTATTCGGAGTTATTGCCCGGCCCTATTATGGGCACCACAGGTCTTCGTATTGCCCGGCCCTATTATGGGCACCACAGGACTTCGTATTTAGAAGGCTAATGAATCATCCTAATGTCCATCCACTATCATCTATCACAACAATACAATGCGGCATAGTCGTGAATTCTAATGCAAACAACCTATAATATGATCATGATGCATGAAGCATGATAAAAGCATTTCATTTCTTAATTTAAAAGGTTAAGCTTAGTTCCACTCACCTCTGGCTGACTCTGACAAACTCTGTAGCAGCTGGCTCACTGCTGGGGTCCTTGGTTCCTCGGGTCCGAACCTACACAGGTGGACTCTAATGAGGGACCAAACACACATAAACATAACTCTAATATACTCCCCAAAAACCCCCTAAAACATCCTGAAAATATCACATAGAGATATGCATGAAGTGGCTGAACAGGGCACTTTCGGCGGCACCTTCGGCGGCCGAAAGTCCTGGACAGAGACGAAACTCAGGTAGGTTCGGCGGCACCTTCGGCGGCCGAAAGTCCCAGACAGAGACGAAAGTCTCTTTTCGGGGGCAACTTCGGCAGCCGAAAGGCCTGCCTCCCCAGCCATGTTCGGCGGCCGAAAGTGCCTTCGGCTGCCGAACCTGGTTTCTGCCAAAGGGCAGAAACTTGGCTCCCTTTGCACATTTTGCCTCCAAACCTTCCAAACATGCATATTTTTCAACCAAAGCATGCATACAAGTTCCTAGGGGCCTCAAACATGTATATACCCCATCTACAACACTCCAATCACACACAATCAAGCTACATTGTTCAAAAAGTCATCAAAAACCCATAGGTTCAACATATACCCTAACATGCATTCTACCCCTTAAAACTTTATAAAACTTGTTTAAATCATACATTGAGCTTAAGATCGGCTCTTACCTCTTGAAGATCGAGAGTTGAGGAGATCTAAACTTGGAGATGGGAGAAGTTCCAACTTTTGGTCTCCAAGCTCCAAAACTCGTTCTAAGCTCAAAGATCTTCAAAACCAAAGTTATAAACTTGTAAAGATCATGGAAAAAGGAAGGAAAAACTCAAGATTGGGGAAGGATGGCGGAATGCTCACCTTGGCCGAAATGGGGAGAAAAAGCTCGCCCATTTTCGGCTAAGGGACCCTCTTATAGGTGGCTGGCCAGACCACGTTCGGGGGCCGAATGTGCCTCCGCATCCATGTAAATGTTCGGCGGCCGAACTTGACTTTCGGCGGTCGAAACTGGACTTCCCTAACTCATGCTTTCGGGGGCCTAACGTGCCTCCAAAACTCATGCATGTTCGGCGGCCGAACTTGACTTTCGGCGGCCGAACCTGAGTTTTCCTCCAATGTTATTTTCATGCAAAAACTCATTTAATTTCATACTTAAAACATTAAAATTCATGAAAACACTTTACAAAACATGTCTCTACCCTTCTAGAGGTCTCCGACATCCGAGATTCCACCGGACGGTAGGAATTCCGATACCGGAGTCTAGCCGGGTATTACACATTGGGTATTGTGAATATGGTGGGTAGTATGGTGGGTATGGCATCTGTGTGGGATAAGGGGTGAAGCTAGGGTAATCCGATGTACCTCCCATCGAATACCCGGGATGTTGTGAGAAGTGTGGGTAGTGGGGTGGCTGAACAAATCCCGAGGCCTGAGTGCCTCCTTGGGACTCTCCCATTCCCTCTTCTGACATGCTAACTCCCAGACTGCCATCCCTCCTCTGCTCTACATCCATATCATCCCCTATGTCCTCTGACATTCCTCCCTGAACTGTTCCCCTCACTGATCTGCTCCTACCCATATCTAGAGACCTTCTAGGGTCTCTTACTGCTCTTTCTCTGCTAGACCTACTAGACATTGCCTTAGGCAATGCTGGAGGACGGGCGCTCGTGCCCTCATCCTCAGGTGGCACTCCAGTCAATCGTGCCGATCGACGAGTTCCCCTCATCCTGTTTTCTGAAAAACAGTATACATCACAAGCAAACATTAGCATCATATGGTTCATGTGGGCACACATGAACCCGCATCACACATCATAGCATATCATTAATGCACATGCATATAATCATGGCATTTCACATCATCATGTAAGACAGGACTCCACATCCTATCCTAGTGGACATGATCTTCCTATTGTGCTTGACCTTCTATAACATCTATGAGCCCAACACTTTAGGTCCGACCATATGAACCTAGGGCTCTGATACTATTCTGTAACGACCCGAAAATCGGACCGCTACCGGCGCTAGGATCCAGATCGGCTTAAGGCCGCCGGGACCCGTAGCAAGCCTGACATCTAACCTGTAAACCTGTATAATCCCATACATGATCAACAACATACATAACAATTAAAACTTTTCTTTCCATTCATACACCAACTCAACCTGTGCATGCACTATACATAACATAGTCATAACATTGATCCCTCTGTGGGATCTCATCAGTGCCTCCAATGGGTGACATAACATATGCTGAGTTGATTTACATAAACATCATAAAAATCTCTAAGATCATGTATAAAAAGGGATAGCAACAATCTATGGTCAAGCACACCTCTAACATCCATAAACATCATCTCATTACATATCTAAACTGTACTTTTACATTACATCAAAATCATTTATCATGTCCACACTAACTAATACATAACCCAAACTTCATTACTCTATCCGGACTCCTGCTCTATCCTGTACCTGCAAGCCTGGGGGTAAAGGGAGAGGGGTGAGCTAAAAGCCCAGTGAGCAGAACTATAAAACATATTAACACTATGCTCTATGAAATGCATCATAACACAGACAATTCACATAAGGGTTGAGTGAACTTGTCACCAATTAGTCCAAGCTAACTCTGTGCCAGGCCGTAGCATGGGGTCCTGGTCTTCCTGTCATAACATACATTACTTACCATTGCCCCAGGGCCTCCTCTAGGCTCCTAGTCTTCGAGTCCTATAACCGTGCCAGGCCGTAGAATGGGGTCCTGGTCTTTCTTTACTCTGTGCCAGGCCGTAGAATGGGGTCCTGGTCTTCCTGTCATGGACTAATTGGGTCATCCAATATTCACCCACATCGACAATAATCGATGCAATGCGGCATATTCGTGAAAACTAATGCAATCATCCTATTGCATAATCATGATGCATGAAACATGATAAAACATTTAATTTCTCAATTTAAAAGATTTAGTTTGGTTCCACTCACCTCTGGCTGACTCTGACAACACCGAAGCAACTGAACTCACTGCTGGGGTCCTCGGTTCCTCGGGTCTGAACCTACACAGGTGGACTCAAATGAGGGACCAAACACACCTGAACATAACTATAAACTACTCCCCAAAAACCCCCTAAAACATCATGAAACAACCATAGAAAAACATGCAAAGGAGGCCTGGACAGGGCACTTTCGGCGGCAGATTCGGCGGCCGAAAGTCCCTCCAGAGCCGAAAGTCAGGCAGGTTCGGCGGCACCTTCGGCGGCCGAAACTCCCAGACAGAGACGAAACTCATGCATGTTCGGCAGCACTTTCGGCGGCCGAAACTGCCAGAAAGAGACGAAAGTCTCCTTTCGGGGGCAGGCTTCGGCAGCCGAAAGGCTGCCTCCCCAGCCATGTTCGGCGGCCGAAAGTCCTTCGGCTGCCAAACCTGATTTCTGCCAAAGGGCAGAAACTTGGCTCCTCTTGCACATTTCGCCTCCTAACCTTCCAAACATGCCTCAAACCTATTCTACAACACACATACACAAGCATGCATATTCCTAGGGGCTTCAAACCATCATAAACCCCATCTACAACACATCAAGCATCCACATTGTTCATGAACATACATTTATACCCATAAACATAACCATAACCTAAACATGCATTCTAACCCATAGATCTACTTAAAACTTACTTTAAACATGCAGTGAGCTTAAGATCGGCTCTTACCTCTTGAAGATCGAGAGAGCGACGACCTAAAACTCGGAGGTGGGAGAGAGTGGGTTCTTGAACCTCCAAGCTCCAAAACTTTGCTCAAAAGCTCAAATCTTCAAAACAAGGTTAAAACAAATGAAAATCTTGAAAGATCTAGAGGAAAAACATCAAAGATTGGTGAGGGATGGCAGAGAGCTCACCTTGGCCGAAAATGGGGAAAAAAAACTCGCCCGTTTTCGGCTAAGGGACCCTTTTATAGTGGCTGGCCAGGCCACGTTCGGGGGCCGAACGTGCCTCCGCATGCATGCCATGTTCAGCGGCCGAACTTGAGGTTCGGCGGCCGAACCTGGACTTCCCTCACTTATGCCTTCGGGGGCCTAAAGCACTCCCGAAGTGCATGCATGTTCGGCGGCCGAACTAGGGGTTTGGCGGCCGAACCTGAGTTTTCCTCCAATGCTATTTTCATGCAAAAACTCATTTTCTTTCATGCTTAAACATAAAATACATTAAAACATTTTATAAAAATATGGTTCTTACCCTTCTAGAGGCCTCCGACATCCAAGATTCCACCGGACGGTAGGAATCCCGATACCAGAGTCTAGCCGGGTATTACTGTGATTAAAGAAGAGGTTGATAAGCTTTTAAGTGCAGAGTTGATAAAAGAAGTCCAATATCCCACATGGCTAGTTAACGCGGTCTTGGTATAACAGAAAATGAAGGATGTGTATAAAATTCACTGATTTGAATAAAGTTTATCCGAAAGATCATTACCAGTTGCCATCCATTGACAGATTGGTAGACTCGACCTCAGGTCATGCAGTGGTTTCTTTCCTTGATACCATTTTTGAAAACCACCAAATCATGATAGACACAGAAGATGCAGAGAAAACCGTATTCATAACAGATGAAGGAGTTTACTGCTACAAAGTAATGATTTTTCATTAAAATCATGGAAGGCAGATCGAGACAAGCCATGTGCTCAGGATTGTGAAGATAACTGTCACCTTTAAATTTGAAAAATCGAAGACCAGTGGGGGACTTCTGATATAACACAAAATTGTCCAAGGTAGGCCATGTGCTGCCACTCGAAGACAGGGCCACGTGGCAAGAGTCTAAGCAGGTGATACTCGGTCCCACCAAAGGGAAAGAAGACCCAGACATTTTAGGTCTTAGCTCCTCGTTAAAACTTGCCCTCTCAACTATCGGGCGAGACTCCATAGGAAGTTACTGTTAGCGAATACAATCCAGCAGATCCCTATAACACCTATACTCATGGAATTCCTTATCAATTAGCCAATACTAACTGGATTTTCAGCAAATTGGATAATTAACTCTATCTTCTTACAGTATAAAAACTAATGATCATAGAGATTAAAGTACGTATTTTTACACATATACTCTTGAGTTTTAAGCAATTCTTTACATCCGTCCTTTTCTTCAGTTTACTGATTTAAGTGTCGGAGTGACTACTATAGGCGCCAACCACCTTACATTCTTTTTCTTGCAGAATAATCAATCACAACACAGTTTTGTTTCAGTCACATTAATATTATAATATGTAGTTATGTTATCGATCCCTTTATTTACTCTCTCCCTCTTTTACATCCTTTATACTTGATTAAACTTTTTATTAAATTTTATAATCAATTATATCATATATTTACTATTGAATATTTGAACTTTGAATTTCAACAAAATACTCTTTGTACAAAATAAGAGTTAAAAAATGTAATTAGGTATAATTAATAAGTTAATTATAAGATGATTATTAGGGTTTTTTAGATAAACAATTAAGCATAAGATGATTATTAGGGTTTTTTAGATAAATAACTTTATTTTTGGAAAGCATTAGATAAATAACTATATAATAATAAAAATTAATTATCAAATATAAATATAAAAATTAATTAATTTTAAAAATAAATGATTAAAATATTTGATAAAATTAAAATTAATAAAAATTTTCATTATTAAGAATTGGATTTTATAATAATGCTTAATAATAGAATTTTGAAAGCTATTATTTAGTTGCACAAATATGATTTAAATAAAAAATTATTTATTTAATATTAATTGAATATTGTTATTCCTTAAAAATAAAATTTTGTAAATAATTTGAATGAAAGAAATTAAAGTTCCAATAATAATTATTAAGTATTTTAAATATAGTTGTCATTAAACTCCTTTTATTACATATTATGATTTTTTTAATTTTTGAGATATTTAAAATTTTTTTATTAATAGCAAATATTTATTTATTAATTAAGATTTTAAAATTAATTTTTTTTATTTTAAATTTTCAACAATGAAAATTAATTTCACGATTTAATTTTGTGGTATTCTAATAATTGTAAAAAGGTGAATAAATATTTTATATAATATGAATAAAATCAAAAAAAGAAAAAAAAATATAATGTATATGTTGAAGATATAATAATTTATATCACCTAATTACTATTAATTGTTTCAATTAATTATAATAGTGTTAAAATATGACCTTAAAAACCATCAAATTAACTATAAAATTTTAATTACATAATTTTAAAAATAATATAAATCTGAACTCATTTTACTTTCAATAAAGATATTTATATATAAAATATTTAATCTATTTTAAAAATTAGTAAAATGCATGGGAATAATTTTTCTAGAAAAGGAATATAAAAATTACTAAGTTTATTTTTTTAACTAAACATATTTTTTTATTATTTAAATTTTTACTAAATGATCCTTAATTACTCATATATACTAAACAAAATAATTATAATTTATCTAGAATATAAAAATAATTAAAGTAAAAAGTTTATTTTAACCCCTTAACTGTTAACTAATAGTCAATTAAGTACTTAATTATAAGTCTAATCAATTCTCTTAACTTTTAATTTTGACCTAATTAATTCTATGTATTATAATTTTAAACCAATTAAATCAAATCAAATTAGTAATCCAAACATAATTCAGTTAAATATTCTATTATTAAAGTATTTTTAAATAAAAAAATAAAAAATGCCATCTCTAAAACTATGCTGCACTTAGTCTAATTTGGTGGTATATAAGAAAGTTTAGAGAGCATTATTAAGAGAAGAAGTGATAGAGATGCAAGAGGAAGGATACTAATTGATATTGTTTTTAGATTGGATGGGTAAGTAAATGACTATGGTGAGGAGATAAAGGTTGGGTTGTATTTCGATGATGATGATGATGGAGATGGGATGGAATGAAATTGAGTTAGATTTTGTGTATTAATTTTTTTTTATAAAATATTTATGTACTTTTATTTTAATTATTTAAAATATAAAATTAATATTTTATTTAATAAAAATTTACTTAATTAAATATTAAAAAGTTTGAAAATTGGAAGTTGTGAGATTTAATTAGATTCAAAAAATATTTAAATATTTAAATATTTAATTAACTATTAGCTAAATAATTAACGGGGTAAAATGAGTCTTTTACTAATAATTTATCAAATTAAAAATTTTTTACTTAAATAGTAAGTTGTAATGTTTTTAAAAATGAATAGAGTTTAACATTTTATAAATTTTAAAAATTAAAAATATTTATTAAAAGTAAACAATACAATTAAAAAATATTAAAAATTTATAATATTTTCATAAAATATATATATTTATTGAGATTTTTTTTATATAAACTTATTGAATAAAAAAGTCAAATATTTTAACTTTCATCATATTTAAAATTTGACCTTTTAATTTGGTATAATAAACTTAATTTTTTTATTAATTACCATTATAATAAAAATTAACAGTATTCGATTTAAATTAAAAAAATTAATAAAATTAAATTGATTTAAAAATTTGATTTAATTTTTTATTTATTTCAATTTGATTCGATTTTTAATTTAAAAAAAAATAATTATTTCTATTCGATTCGATTTTAATTAAAAAAAATTAAAAAAAATCAAACCGAACTGATTAGTAGTGATAATAATATATTATTTTTAATAATATAGAGATATTAGATCATAATCAATATTAAAATATTTTAATTAAATTTTAAAATATTAAAAATAAGAGGTGAAAAATAAAAAATTTTAAAAAATTTAAATCCATCAAATTGAATCGAATCAAATTAAATTGATTTGATTCAATTTAATTTTTGACCAAAATCAATTCGATTTGATTTTTATAAATATTAAAATTTCAATTTTTGATTTATTCGGTTCGATTCAATTTTAAATCGAATCGACTAAATTATGACTTATAATTATAATTCGATTTTTTTTATACACTAAAAATAAAAGTATAAATATAGACAAATTACTTGACGTTTTTTTGTACACTACTCTATTTTTAATTTGATATAGTATTAGATGCATTTTTCATTAAATTATTATGTATTATAATTTAATTTAATTAAATTATTAATTTAATTAATCTTAAATTATTTAAATAAACTTTTAAAAAATATTTTATATTAATTTACTTTAATATTGCACCATACCTCATCGGAGTAGTAATACTAATTTTTTAAAAGAAAAAAATTTTATTAATAAATAATTATTAATTAATTAAATATAAAGAATATAAAAGAAGGAAAGAGAATAAATGGAAAAATTTGTAATCTGAAAAAGGTGACCCAAATTGTAAGAAATTTAAACTTGAGGATGTTATTGAAATAAATTAAAATTAAATGATGAAAATAAAAGAGACTTAAAAATGAGTGAGTATTGATGAAAATTATTACTAAATTCAACGTTTACCTTTATCCCTTTATACCTTATTGGGCTTCTCTTTTCCTAAAATCTCAGCCCACCATCGGATGGTCCACCTCATCAACGGTCCAGAATCGTCTGTTTAATTTTCGAAATTCAAAATAAAAGGACTCAACAAACACCAAAATCATTATCAACACTACTTTCCGCGATTCACTGCTTCACTTGGGATCATCATAACTAACTATGCAGACGCTACTCCTGCCCGCCGTTAGCTCCGCCGCGGTGGCAGCAGCAACGACTGTGACTGTAGGTTCTGGGCTCCCACCCTCCCAACGCCTCCGTCTAACAGATTACCGACTGTGCTGTCCCTCAAATTATCCTTGCAAATTCACGCAATCAATGACATTTTCCAGCTCTTCATTGTTTTACAATCCTCTTGAAACTAGAGAATTGAAGCTTTCCTTCACCAAAACGAATGCTTCTTCTCCAGTTTCTCCGGCTTTCACCCTCTCGAACGATGAGGCGGAGAGGGCCAAGCTCGCTCAGGTCCTCTACTTTTCTCTGTCTCTTATCGAATTTGGTTCCAAATTGTTTGTGTATTGGGGATTGGAGTGAACGACTCTATTTTGTGTTTTGCGTAGGTTGCCAAGAGATTGGAGAGAACATCGAGATATTTCAAGCGGCTTGGTAGTGCAGGGTTTTGGGGGCAACTAATATGCACACTGGTAGCAGCTGTGATTCTTTCGTTTTCTATTGTAGTTACTGGGAAGATATCGTCTCCTGCATCTTTTTATACTACTGCTGGTGGAATCGTAGCTGCACTCATATCGGTGTTTTGGTCATTCGGGTATATTCGCCTTTCTGATAAGCTCCGGAAAACTGTTAATGATCCTTCCAAGGTAATGTAACCGTATGGAACGTTTCATGATTGGTATCAGTTATTGTGAAATCAATGTGTTTCAGATTCCTAGTTAGTTTCTTCGAGTGAAAATTGATTAAGAATTTTCATAATTCTCAGTAATCCTTGTTTTCTGGTCATTTTTTTAATCGGTGATAGAAATGGGTATCTTTTTCATTTAGTGACTATTTGGCACTGTTTTGTTAACTACAGTTGAGAAAAGTACCATCTTTAGATTATTGATTATAAGAAATGTTTTTTGGGGTTTAAGTCAGTTTGATATTTTTCAGTCATACAACCTCGACTTTGATAAAAAAAAAAATTAAAAAAAAAAAGTCATACAACCTCGAGAACAGTTTAAAAAATCGTTTCAAAATGCTAGATGCAACAACATATAGTAATGTCCATTTTCCCCTTTTGAAAAGTAATCTGAACCTCAATGCGAAAAGAAATTGACTGCCTTAAATTCTGAGTGGTACTTAAATCCCTTTTCTGGCTTGTTTAATGAGGTATGCAAGATGCATTATTTTATAGAAACAAGGTGGTACCTGTACTTTTGTTGTAATCACAGCAAAGAAAGAATAGGGGTGATAAATGGTGCTTTAGTCACTTGTCACATTCTGATTTATCATTATGAATTAATGAAATTATTTGAATAAGATTAGGCTCCAATCTGGATATGTGCAGTTGGAGCTAAATGAACCTCGATGCTGTTTACCAGTTGATGACTTGATTGAAGTACATAAATTGAGTATTGTGATTGTCTTTATTGAGTTTTTAACCTTATGGGAAATTTTATCTTCAATTATGCTAGTTCTGGCTGGAACAATCCAAGCACAATGAGTTTGGTTGACTTACTTGCAGGAATAAGGTGTTTGTTTTTATTTTAAGTTAATGACTCTACCGTGTAATATAGTGTCGACAAATCTAGTATAGAATTTTCTTTTTGAAATCACAAATATTTGAAGATGGATTGGTTGCTAGCTACTTTCTTTAGTGAATGCATTACCTTTAATAGCCTATACTTGCACAGTTTACTATTTATGTGTGTGAAAGAATAAATTTGCATTATGCTAGTCAAGGACAAGGTCTTTTTGAAAAATTATAGATTTATTTTTCTTACAGTCATTTGTGAACTTCGGTAATAACTTGTGAGTTGACCTAAGAAACTAACTAGTTTCACAAAACTGAGTCACATATTACTCCTAGGAGTGACTAATCATGCAAAGGCTGTCATTTGTATGATTGTATTATCCTGTACAGAAAGAAGATTGATGGAAAAAAAAATAACTGACAAACATTATTCGCCTCTGCGAGGAGTTCTGAAACATTCTTCTTCAAGTGGCTTCTGTGTAGTATTTCTATTAGACTTGGCTTGCCTGTGGTTTTTAATTTCTTCCTTTTCCTAATTTTTTAATTTGCTGTCCTTTTATTTTATGTCTTTTTATCACGAGTCTGGATCATGCAAGTATTACGAAATCCATGATCCAAGGGATTCTTTGATTGTGGAAGTTCCAAACTCTGAGATGCTGCACTTCTTCAATTGTGCCTATACCTAGATACTACAATTCATAAATATTTTTATGAAGTGCCTGCATCAAGGACTTACTTCGTACTCTTATATCAAGCCACCATAAACTTTAGCACTGCAGTAAACTTGACATCACTGAAATACACTTACACGATTGCTTATGGGATTCTCTTATGCTTCTTATTCCATTGATTGTTTCCGGTTTCAGGCACCTCCTCGTGCTGATGTCGTGAAGAGCTTGAAAAATGGGATAGTTGTGAATCTGTTAGGAATGGGTGCTGCTATTCTTGGCATGCAAGCAACGGTGGGTTTGCTGGTAGCAAAGTCTCTTACTTCCACAGCAAATCCTTATTACCAGGGAATTTCTCCTGGTTACAGTCCAGTCCTTGCATTGGATGTATTCTTGGTGCAGGTACTCTTTCATATCCGATTCTTGCTTTATCTTCGTTTATGGAGTATTGGTATGTGGTTATAATCGAAAATAAGTCTAATTAAGCCTTTTGTTCTTTTATTTAAGGATCAAATAAGCTCAATTCAATTTTTTTGACGAAATAAACCCATAAACTTCACCTTTAGGGCTAAATAAGTCATGATCTAATATAATATTATCTTTAAAGATAAAATATTATTTTTTACAATTTAAAATATCAAAACTTTAGTACTTTAATTAACATAAAAATTTTAAAAAATACATAGAAATAGTAAACGATTTTTAAAATTACAAAAAATGAAATTTTATTAGACTACAGTGTATTTGTCCTCAAAGGTAACGTTTAGGGGTTTATTTGGTAAAAAAAAAAAAAGAGATTGAATTGAGCTTATTTAGTCTTCAAGGGGTTTAATTGGACTTATTTCCGGTTATAATCCTCCAAATAGCATGAACTATGAAAATAATCAACGATATGCATTCAATCCTTTGCACCAGAGATTAAGCAACATTTACTAAATGCAAAACCAGGGAAATTAATTTTGATTGCAGAGTAACAATTGGGAGAACTTATTATTGAGATAGGATTAGCAGAGTAGCAGAGTTATTTATTTTGATTGTGTTGCGATCCTTATCATTCAATTGGGTCTTATACAGGCATCTGCAAATACAATCCTTTCTCATTTTCTTGGACTTGTTTTCTCGTTGGAGCTGTTGCGCTCAGTGACATTGCCAGCTACAGTAAGCATTCCAGTCCCAGGAGTAGCATAAGCTTGTAGCCAATTATCAAGTGAAACACATGATTTTGTAGTGATAAATTTCGGGGGAAAAAAGGGAGAAGAATGAGAGCTTTTTCTAGTTTGAAGGTCTTATTTTTAGTTAAAAATATTATATATTTTGTTAATAATCAGTTTTAGTTTAATAATATTGAAGTTCTTTTTCTAAGAATAGATGTAAGATTCTTAGTTATATTTGTTTCATTAAAAAAATAAAACATTTTTCACATTTTTTGATATTTGGAATGTTTAAGAAAATTAATTAATGAAAAATATTTTTTAATTAAAAATAATTAAATTATTTAAAAAAATGATCTTTTCTTTTCAAGAGAAAAAAAAATATTTTTTACATTTTAAAAATTTTATTAATATCTTTATATATAAATTTATTAATACATTTAATTTCTTAAATTAAAATTAGATAATAAAAAATAAATTATTTTATTAAAAAATATTTTTTAATAAATAGCAATTATTTTCTAAATATTATAAATGAAAATAACATTATTGGGCAACTTTAAATTACAACAAATTGAATCTTATGGACACTAATAAAACTAATTTCATCAAGTATTTATTGCTTGGAAATTTTAATAGACCAAACTTATTTTAGAGGAAAGCAATAGTAATGAACGAAAAGGTTTGGGAGAATATTTTAACCTTATGCATTCAATTACAACAATTGTTATGTCAGAATTCAATTCGATTTTCTTCATAAAAGTTCATTTAAATGATTTTACAATATAATCTAAAACTACTGAATATGTTCAGTTTCAATTTTTACCTTTATTTATAAAAACTAGACACATGCTTTTGTTAATTTTTTTTTTAAATATTAATAATATAAATAAATAAAAAAAAATCTAGACCTCCGTGTATTCACATATATATTCAAAATTTCTGACAAGATTTTTGGAGAAAAAATAATAATTTATTTATATAAATAATAATTATATACTATTCTAAAATAAAGTTAATGTGAAGAGCACCGGTAGTTTAGTGAAAATGTTAAGAAAATTTGAAAATGTTATAATATTTATATAAATTAGAGAAAATCGGTAAAGCCAGTAGTTTAGTGAAAATATTAGCAAGTTGAGCGGCTGTGGAAATAGGAAATAATTTAAGAACACCAGTCTACACTTTTTCTTGAACAAGATGATAATCCAATCCAATATGTTTGGTGCACTCATGAAAAATAGGATTAGTGGCAATGTGAAGAGCACTTTAATTATCACAAAAAAAATATTGCAAGGGAGTAATAAGTAATCTGTAAATTATGAAGCATAGTTAACCATTGTAATTCACAAGTGAGAGCAGCAAGAGCCATGGATACTCAGCCTCAGAGGATGAACGAGAAACTGTGTGTTGTTTCTTGGACTTCCATGATATCAAGGAAAAATCAAGAAAGACACAAAAGCCCGTCACAGATCGTCGAGTGTCAACATATTTAGCCAATCAGAATCACTAAAATCTTTTAACTAAATATTATAGGTTGCAGAAAAGAAAATACTAGAACCTAAACAACTACTAATATATTGTAGAACTCTCTGTGCTGCTTGTAAATAAAAATCAGTAGGTTGTGATAGGTACTGACTTAACTGTCGAATAGAATAAGTTAGATCAAGTCTTGTAGTAGTAAGATATAATAATATGTTAATAAGTCTTATATATATGGAAGGATCAGGTAAAAGAGTGCCTTTATCCTTTTGAAGTTTAAGGACACTGCTCATCGGTATTTGAACAGGTTTAGAGGCAAGGTAACTTGCATAAGAAAGAATATCTAAAACAAAATCATGCTCAGAAGAAGGAGAGTGAGAAGGGAAATAATCAGAATCAGAAACAGTGCAATCTTGAGGTAAAACAAGATTAGTGCGAAAGGAAAGTCCAGAAGTGTGTTTTCCATAAGGAAAAATATATTCATAAAATACTAAATTTCTAGAAAAAAAAAATTTCTCTAGTAGACAAATCAAACAACACACAACCTTTAACACCAATCTTATATCCAAAAAAAATATATATATACTTTCTTACTCTAGGATCAAATTTTATCCTAGTTGTAGTAAAAGTAGCTGCAAAACATAAAAAGCAAAAAACCTTTAGAGAAGACAAATCAGGAACAGAACCATGAAGCAAGTCATATGGAGATTTATTTCAAGCAAAGGTGTTGGCAATCTATTGATGAGAAAAAGAGAATGTGCAACAGCATAAGACTGAAACATCCTTGGTAATTGAGTTTGAAAAAGTAAAGCTCTAGCCACATTCAAGATATGTTGATACTTTCTTTCAACTATGAAATTTTATTGTGGAGTTTCCACAAAACTAGTTTGATGAATAATACCTTTTAAAGTAAAAAACTTAGTCATGAAAAATTCAAGACCATTATCACTTCTGAGAATTTTAAGTTTTGTTTCAAACCGTGTTTCAATGAAATTAACAAAGGACTAGATTGAAAAAGAAGTTTCAGATTTATACTTCATTAAAAAAATCCAAGTATGCATAGAAAAATAATCTACAATAGCTAAAAAATATGTGTCCATGAATAGAAGGAACTTTAAAGGTCTCCAAATATTGACATGAATCAAATCAAACAAGACAGAGGACTTAGATGTATTTATGGGAAAGGGCAATTTTTTATGTTTAGCATAATGACAAGTTCAGAAACCTCATTATTTAAAGAAGTTACATAAGAGTGTATATCCGAACAAAATGTATAACATTTATAGAAGGATGTCCTAATCTAAAATGCCATATACTAAAAGTTGTATTAGAACCCTTTTCAGCATAATCTATCTTACAAGCATCTACAGACAACAAAGTACTGTTAACAAATGATAAAATAGATTCCAACAAGATGTAAAGGCGATTCTTAACCTCAACTAAACCAATCTTCTTCAACGTATTATGCTCCTGTATAACACATTTATTGTAATGAAAAATAAGAACACATGAAAGAGAAGAAGTTAGTTTAGTCAAAGAAATAAGATTGAAAGTAAACTCGGGTATGTATAAAATTTCAGATAAGACGAACATTTTTGAAAAATAAACGGTCCTGAAAAATTAGCAGAAACAGTAGTACCATTTGGTAGCTTAATATGGACAGACTTAATTTTCTTATATGTCATAAAGTGAGTTAGAGAAAAATATACATGAGCGGTTGCTCCAATATCCAAGATTCAGTTTGCAATGCACAAGAAAAAATTAAGAAGGGATTACCTGCTGAGTTAGAACAAGAAGTTGTAACTGCAGAGCATCCGGATATACTAGAATGGATGTGCTAACTTGATTTGCATTGTGTATCTCCTATTGAACCTTCTCAGGTTGAATTAGGGTGAGCAATCATTAATATTGATCAGTTGTGAAAATTGGTACCGAATGTTCAGATGGAGCAGAATAGACAGGTGTTCATTGATATTGATCAGGTGTGAAGGTTGGTAACGAATGCTCAATATGATCAGGTGCATGAGTGTTCTCTGCACAAAGGTTAGTAATACCAGCAAGAGAATTATTCCTCGATATGTCCCATTCTACCATAAAAGATGCATATCTTAATTTTGGACTGAGAAGCAAGTTTTTTATGATCACGATTAAAAGGAGGAAGAACCATGTCTCGCCTATAAGAGGATTTCTATGACAGAGCTCCGGAGGAACAACCATGCCTCGCCCATAAGAGGAACTTTATGATAGATCTTGAGAAGATTTGATAGCAAGGGCTTTAGATTCAATAATTAGCCCTAGATTCAACTGTCTGTCTTGCTGGACCACAAGAAAGAAAGCCTTATTGATGGATGGTAAGGGATCCATCATCATAATCTAAGATCTAGCATGATAAAAAAAAAAAGAAGCATTGAGGCCTTTCAAGAACCGAATGACATAGTCATTCTGTTTATGAGTTTTCATAGTCTTAAGAGTATCTCAATTGCAAGGATCTAAACAGACACATTGTGGCATAGGTCTAAAATTATCTAACTCATCCCATAGAGTTTTAAGATGAGTAAAATAATTGGTAACAGATAGATCACCTTGTGTGAAATTGGAAATTTCTTCTTGTAAGTCAGAGAATCGAAACATATCACCTTGTGAGAAGCGATTTTGTAGATATTTCCATGCATCAACAGCATTATTAATCCAAATTATGCTTTGAGAAATCGACTGAGAAAGAGATCTCATTATCCATGAAAGAACCATGTTATTGCATCTATCCTACGCAACAAACATAGAATCGCCTTTTTCTGGTTTCTTTAGACTTTCATCAATGAATCTGATCTTATTTTTGAATTGTAATGCCATTTTCATTGCTCTCGCCCAAGAGTGATAGTCGGACCAGAAAGGACTGGAGACACCAAAATTAATGGTGAATTTTTATTCGGATGAAGAAAATATAGATTTGAAGGATAAATAAGATAATCACTATTCGAATTTGCATTTTTGATTGCAGATGATTCAATAGCCATGGATAAAAAAGAGAAGATAAGGAAACACTCGAAACAGAAAGAAAGATCACTCAGAAAGAAACTTCACGCGGAAAAAAAACACTCAGAACGGATGAGAGAAAACTCAGGATCACGAGAGAAAATTAGTGAAATAAAGCAAAACACTCAGGAATAGGGGTGAGCAGTATTCGGTTCAAACCGAAAAAACCGATCAAACCGAATTAATTTTAAAATTCGGTTCGATTTCATTTTTAATTTCAAAAATTTCGATTATTTCAGTTCGGTTCGGTTTTGATAAAAAAATTAAGAAAACTAAACCGAACCGATTAGTGATAATAATATGTTATTTTCAATAATATAGAGAAATTAAATTATATTAAGATTAAAATATTTTAATTAAATTTTAAAATATTAAAAATAAAGTGTAAAAAATAAAAATTTATTAAAAATCAAAACTGATCAAATCGAACCGAATCAGACCAGTTCAGTTCGATTTGATTTCTAACTAAAATTAGTTCGATTCGGTTTTCATAAATACTAAAATTTTAATTTTTGATTTATTTGGTTCGGTTCGATTTTAAACCGAACCGACCGAATGCTCACCCATACTTAGGAAGGATGAGAGAAGGCTCGGGATCATGAGAGAAAACTATCAGAATAAAGGAAAAACACTCTGGACGGATGAGAAAAGGCTAGTAAACAAAGATCGATTTTCTTTCTCGGATGAGAGCAAACTCGGAACTCTCGGGACAGAGAGCAGTTTTCTTTCTCGGAAAAGAGAAGAGACTCAGAATAGACGAGAAAAAACTTTGAGCAGAGAAGTAATTATTGCTATGATACCATGACAAGATTTCTGGAGGAAAAATAATACTCTGTATAGATACTTTGAGATATCTCATATTTATATACAATCTAAGGAAGGAAAATATTATTCTAGAATAATATATAAGAACTAATTATACTACTTTAAAATAAAACAATTAATTTTCTTTGTTTTTATAAATAACTGAATCCGTTAATAATTTCAAATTTTGAAATAAATTCAAACATTTTAATTTGCTACTTTTATAGGCAGAATACTAAATTAAATTTTGAAAAATTGATAGTAACTTATAATAAATTCCTTAAAGTTTAATTTTACTAATAAAGTAATTTTTAAAAAGCATAATTTTATTTAAATAATATCTTTTTTGTCGATCCATTATTTACCCATCATTCCATTTTGATGCATATGTGATAGAGTAATGAAAAATTAAAATGTAAAAGAAAATTTATAAATTAAAATAAATAATATTTTATTTTATTTAATATTATTAATATAAAGCAAAGTTTTCTATATATAAAAAATATGTATATAATTTACAATATCGAGTACGAATATTTAATAAAATATTTTAATATATAGTATTTCATGACCACCAGACCTTAGATATCTAGGCTATGACTGAGCCCACGTTGGAAAGGTCAGGTCATAACCCTATCAAAGGCCAATAGTAGGTCTGTCTCTCAATAAGACAGAGCTCAGAACCATATGTAGGAGGTCTAGCCCAATTGACTTGATGGATCTGCGGGGCAATATATCCCTGGATATCTGGGATCGTGTCCACATGGTGTCGGAGGAAATTTAATGGACGCCTGATGATAGGAAAAGATACAGTACGTTCGCATGTACGGCTCAGCGTGACAATGACAGGAAGTAGAAACGCAGAACGGTGGTTACACGTCACTAGAATATAAAAGGAAAAAGAATAAAAGAAGGCATGAGCCAACTAGACCAAGCTTATCAAAAATACGCATTGATCCTACCCTCTACTAGATCTCAGGACATCAATTGGCGCCGTCTGTGGAAACGAAAGAGATCTTTTCATCACTGAAGTTCTCATTCTCATCCCATTCACTGAGAGTCACATGACCAATCACGACGAAAACCATACCGGAAACACCCTAAACGACCTGACTCTACTCAGGAAGGACCACAGTTCTCATTCTCTAGCCCTACTACCCATTGAATCAACCACTCGTGTATTTAACCTTTCACCAAGCTCGGTAGGGACCATGCTTTGAACCACCTTATCTGAATAGGAGCTGCAAAACATGGCCCTCCAGCTATAAAACACTGCTCACTGGCTAGGCCAGATGTTGCAGCAGAGGGAACTCAGCACCCCATTGAGCGTACCACTCATAACTGAAGGGTTCAACATCAATGAGCCCTAACCCACGTTAAACCATCAAGCCCCTCAACAGAGGGGCAAGAGAATAGGTGATGGAGATGGAGAAGTCAGCCAAAGGAATGAGCCCATGGCCAGAGCAAGAGGTCGGGTAGTAAGGGAGCTTATCGAGAATGATGGAGCTTAGAGCTACTCTCCCAAACTAGTAGAAAGATTGGAGAGTGAAGAGCTAGAAATAAACTATCGCACAGAGAAAAGGCCCAAGAGAGAGGAGGCAGATGTAGATCAAAAGTTAGAAAGCTGAGAGAGCAACTGTTAATGGAGTTGGGGGCACGAGACAACAGTAGTCCCTTGTTGCCAACCTTATCCCCATTTGTGAGATGGGTACAATAGGAAACCATCCTCAAGAAGTTCATGATGCCAATGATGGTCGCCTATGATGGGACGGGAAGCCCCAAGGAGCACGTCTTGAATTATAAAACATTCATGGAGCTGCAAACTCACTCAGATGCCTTGATGTGCAAGGTTTTTTCCACCGCATTAATCGGACCAGTCTGAGAGTGGTTCAACAGCTTGGAGGCTTGTAGTATTAAGAACTTCATAGACCTGGCCATCGTATTTATTAACAAATTCATTGCTGGGGTCCCAGCTGAAAGAAAGACAAGCTATTTAGAATTCAGCAAAGGAGGAACAAATCTTTAAGATAGTATGTGGCCAGGTTGAACTCAAAGGCTTTACAAGTACCTGAGCTTGATGAAGCAAGAGCTATGGAAGCTATGCAGAAGGGCACCACCTCCCTAGAATTCTTTAGATCACTATGCAGAAAGCCACCTACCACCATAGCAGAGTTGATGAAAAGGGGAGAAAAGTATATAAGGCAGGACGATACCTTGACCACAAGCAGGTTCGCCAAGCAGGCAAGAGGTAGAGGAAGGTTTGGGGAGGACAAGAGGCAAGATAGGCCGGAGAGGAGACAAGACCGAGGGCATAAAGCATTGAACAGACACCGATAGGAGAGGAAGGAGCAGGGACCCTATCAACCCCGGATCCCAGCGGAGATCACTCCTTTGGATGTGTCTAGAGTCGAAGTGCTCGTGGCAGTCCAAAACAAAGACTTCATACAGTAGCCCAAACTGATGAAGGCAGAAGCAAACAGAAGGGACCCGAATAAGTACTGCTAGTACCACCAAACTCATGGCCATGATACGAACAACTGTTACCAGTTGATAAATGAAATAGAGAGGCTCATCAAGAGAGGACACCATAGGAACTTTGTAAAAAAGCCAGAGGGCCAGAGACAGCAACAGAACATATCTGGGAAAAGTCCTAAGAGACAGATCGAGGCGCCGATGAATAATGGCTTCAGTGGGACGATCAATATGATTGTACGAGGGACTAAAGGCCATATGAGTCGAAGAGGGAAGAAGAGAAGCCGAAATGGGGAGGGGAGCAGCATTGAAGTAATACAGATCGTGGAACACTCCCCAGTGACCATCTCTTTCTCTTCAAAGGATGCTCAAGGAGTACATATGCCTCATGACAATGTCTTGGTCATTGAGGCTGTCATCCATAACTTTCGAATCTAAAAAGTTTTAGTAGACGACGGCAGCAAGGTGAACCTACTGCCCTACCGAGTCTTTCTGCAGATGAGTATACTCGAAGAGCAGTTGGTCAAGGATCAAGCTCCGGTCAAGGGGAGAAGGGGAACCCCAGTGGCGGTGGAAGGGAAAGTAAAGGTGGCCCTCACCTTAGGAGAGCCACCCCTATCCCGAACTCACTATGTAGTGTTCCTAGTGGTAAAGCTACCCCTGAATTACAACGCCATCTTGGGAAGATCGATGCTATATGACTTTGAAGCAGTGACTAGCATTCGATATCTAACCAGGAAATTTCCTATGGAGGCGGGGATAGGTGTAGTCTGGAGAATACAGGAGGAGGCCAGAGTTGTGTACCTGGCCACAGTGGAGGAACCAAGCGCCTAGCCAGAAGAAATATACCCCACAGTTATGAATGTCCGAGATGAAAAGAAAGAGGCTAGGACTTAACTTGTAGACAAGCTGGAAACCTTCCCATTATCTGAGAAAGAAAGCGACAAAGTCTTCAGCATCAACTCGAGCATAGAGAAGAGCTAGAAGGAAGTTGGAATGGCTTTAATCAGAGAGCACGCCTCGAGCTTTGCCTGGAAGCCCTCAGATATGCCAGGGATTGATATTGAGGTAATGACCCACAAGCTGAACTTCCTCCCCGGGGCCAAGCCGGTGAAGCAGAATAAGAGGTTCTTTGGGAAGGAGAAACTATAGGCCACAAGAGAAGAAGTGCAGAAATTAGAAGAGGCCAGGTTTATTAAGAAAGTAATATACCCACAATGGTTAGCCAACCCTGTGTTAGTGAAAAAAGCCAATGAAAAATGTAGAATGTATATAGACTTCACTGATTTAAATAAGGTCTGCCCAAAGGATTGCTTCCAGATATTAATAAAATGGTCGGCTCTATGGCCGTCTTTGACTACTTATCATCTTTAGATGTTATGTCAAGATATCATCAAATCCCTATGGACAGGTCAGATAAAGAGAAGACCTCCTTCATAACTGAAGACGGAATATACTGCTACAAGGCTATGCCTTTCGGATTGAGAAATGCTGGGGCAACATATCAGCGGTTGATGAATAAAATCTTTAAGGATCAAATTGGGAGAAACATGGAGGTTTACGTCGATGATATGGTAGTTAAAAGCCATATCTTTCAACAATACCTGACCGATTTGGAAGAGGTCTTTCGGGTGCTGTAGCAATACAGAATGAGGTTAAACCCAGCGAAATGCACTTTCTTCATCAGAGGAGAAATTTTTTTGGGTTACATGGTTAGTGAAAAGGGCATAGAGCCAAACCCATAGAAGGTAGAGACCATACCAACTATGCCTAAGACATCTTGTATAAGGGATGTCCAGAGGCTTACACGAAGAGTAGTAGCACTCAATAGGTTCATGTCCAAGTCAGCAGAGAGATGCCTACCTTTCTTTAAGAAGCTAAGGAAGGTCCCAAACTTTCAATGGTCAAAGAATTGTCAAGAAGCCTTCAAAAACCTTAAGGAGTACCTCAGTTCCCCACATGTACTTAGTGGTCCCCTGGCAGGAGAGGAACTCTTTATTTACTTGGTTGCATATGAATAAGCAGTGAGTGTCGTACTGGTGAGAGAAGAAACTGAGTTCCAGAAGCCTATCTTCTACGTCAGCAAGGTGCTCAGAGATGCCGAGGTCAGATATATAAATATTGAGAAGCTGGCATTCACTTTATTATTGGCAGTGAGGAAGTTTAGGATGTATCTGGAAGGCCACCAAGGAGTAGTGATGACTAACCAGCCCTTCAAAAAGATCTTACATAGGACTGAGACTTTAGAATGGATGCTAGCATGGTCTATAAAAATCAGTCCGTACTGCCTTATTTACGGATCTCAGATAGCAATCAAAGCCTAAGCCTTAGCGGACTTTATAGCTAAGTACTCCTTCAGCTTGGATAAGAAAAAGCTGGATGACACATTGCCGAGTTCAGTAGAAGAAAAAGATGGGGAACAACCGCATGAATTCAGGTGAAACTTATTCGTAGATGGGGCATCGAATTACATAGCTAGTGGGGCAAAAATTCTATTGAAAGGGCCAGATGAGTTCAAATTATGCTATGCCCTACGCTTCGGATTCCCGGCATCTAACAACATGGCAGAATACGAAGCTCTTCTAAATGAGATATAGATAGCCTTAGGAGTGGGGGCAATTACCCTCAAAATAAACAGCGATTCTCAGCTTATAGTGAATCAAATAACAGGAGTGTACCAGGCAAAGGATCCCGTTATCTAGAAGTATTTAGCCAAAGTACAAGCTCTAGAAGTCGAGCTTTGTGAGCAGGGAATCACCGTACAATATCAAAGAATACCCCGAGAAGAGAATGAAGAGGCAAACTTGCTTAGCAAATTGTCTGTAGAGGAACTAAAACAACTCCCAGACAAAGTGTATGTAACGACCTGAAAATCGGACCACTACCGGCCCTAGGATCCAGATCGGCTTAAGGCCGCCGGGACCCGTAGCAAGCCAAACATTCATCCTGTGAACCTGTTTAATCCCATACATGATCAACAACATACATAAAAATTTTGAACTTTTCTTTCCATTCAATCACCAAACTCAACCTGTGCATGCTCTATTCATAAACATAAACATTAACTCCACCTTGGAGTCCTCATCAATGCTCCAATGGGGTGACATAACATAAATTAAGTTTGGTTTACAATAATCATCATTAAACATTAAGATCATGTACTAGAAAGGGATTAACATAATACTATGGTCAAGCACAACTCTAAACTTTCATAAGCATCATTACATAACATTTCTATATCATACTTTTACATTACATCATATCCATGTCCACATCTAGCTATTACATAACACATGACTCTACTCCTGCTGACCTCCTGGTCTACCCTGTACCTGCAAACCTGGGGGTTAAGGGAGAGGGGTGAGCTATAAAGCCCAGTGAGCAGAATAATTAAACATTCAATTTAAATTTCATGCTTTCATGAAATGCAACATATCACAAACAATCCACATCAAGGATGAACTTGTCACCAATAGCCCACTACTCATTCCAATAGTGCCAGGGGCGTAGACTGGGCCTCACTGGTCTTTCTTTTACATTACATTCATAACATAACATTCCAATATGCCAAGGGCGTAGAATGGGCCTCACTGGTCTTTCTCTTACATAGTGCCAGGGGCGTAGAATGGGCCTCACTGGTCTTCCATACCGTATCATATCATATCATAATGTAGTGCGGCTAAAGGATCATCCAACATTCACCCACATCAACAACATATTATGCAATGCAACATATTCGTGAAATCTAATGCAAGCACCCTAGTATATCTCATGGCATTCATGATGCGTGTATCATGCTCAGAATTTATTTATTTACTTTGAAACGAAATAAGATATTCCACTCACCTCTGGCTGAAGCTCTAACAGACTCAGAAGCAGCTGAACTCACTGCTGGGGTCCTCGGTTCCTCGGGTCCGAACCTACACAGGTGGACTCAAATGAGGGACTTAACATACATAAACATGACTCTAAAATACTCCCCAAAAACCCCCTAAAACACCTTAAAACAATCACATAAATCATGCAAAGGAGGGCTGAACAGGGCACTTTCGGCGGCAGGTTCGGCAGCCGAAAGGCCCTCCAGAGCCGAAAGTCATGCACCTTCGGCGGCACTTTCGGCGGCCGAAGGTTCCCTCCAGAGACGAAACTCATGCATGTTCGGCGGCACCTTCGGCAGCCGAAACTCCCTTCCAGAGCCGAAAGTCCACTTTCGGGGGCAGGGTTCGGCAGCCGATACATGCTACCAAAGGCAGGTTCGGCGGCCGAAAGAGCCTTCGGCTGCCGAACCTAAGTTCTTCCTAAGGGGCATAAACTCAGCTCAACATGCATAAACGCCTCCCAACTCATTCAATCATGCATTTTCCTATTCTACAGCATGCATACTCAAGCATACAAGCTCCTAGGGGCTTCAAACTATCCTAAATCCCATCTACAACACATCAAACATGCATATCCAACATACATTGCTCATAAACGCACAATAAACCCATAAACTCCACATAAACCTACACATGCATTTCTACCCCAAGAAACTTCATAAAACTTACTTAAAATATTAAAGGAACTATAGATCTACTCTTACCTCTTGAAGAACGAGAGGAGAGACGATCTAACTTGGAGATGGGAGAGTTCTCAACTCTTTGGTCTCCAAGCTTCCAAAACTCGCTCTTTTGTTCAAATATCTTCAAATCAACATAAAGCTTGTTAAAACATGAAAGATCGAAGGAAAAACATCTAAAATGAACCATGGGAGAGCAAGAACTCACCGTGGCCGAAAATGGGGAGAAAACTCGCCCGTTTCGGCCATGAAGCTCTTATATAGGGGCTGGCAGACCACTTTTCGGCAGCCTAAAGTGCCTCCAAAACTCATGCAAGTTCGGCGGCCGAACATGAGGTTCGGCGGCCGAACCTTTGAAACTTTCGGAAGCCTAACTTGCCCCCCTAAACCATCCCACGTTCGGCGGCCGAACCTGGAAATGTCTCCTTGGTCTTTTTCTTTTAAAACTCAATTTCCTTTTTGCTTAAAACCATAAAATACATTAAAAAATTTTATAAAAACATGATTTTACCCTTCTAGAGGTTTCCGACATCCGAAATTCCACCGGACGGTAGGAATTTCGATACCGGAGTCTAGCCGGGTATTACAGTGTATGTGCAGCAAATAGACATCCCCACCTTCGAAAAGTTAGCCCCATCATGCAGATTGATGAAGAACGAAGTTGGATGACCCCATACTTAGAGTACCTCGAAATTGGAAAATTGCCCAAGGATAAAGTAGAAACACGAAAAATCACAGTTAAGGCTGCCAATTACCAAATAGTAAGAGGGACTCTATACTAGAGAGGAAAATCCAGTCCGTGGTTGAGATATGTAGGCCCAAAAGAGGCAGCCAGAGTAATCCAAGAGATACACCAAGGGGTCTGCAGAGTTCATGAGGGAGCAACCACACTGGCGAACAAGATTTTCCACCAGGGATATTACTGGCCTATAATAAAGAAGGAAGCCGGGGAGTTTGTGAAGAGATGTGATATTTGTCAAAGATTCGCTAATGCTATCAACAGCCCGACTATGCCATAGTAAAGCATATCAAGCCCATGGTCGTTCTCACAATAGGGGATAGACATCCAGGGCCTGTTCCCCAAGACCGAGGGGAAGAAGAGATTCGTGATTGCAGTCGTGGAGTATTTCTTTAAGTGGCCCAAAGCAGAAGCCATACCCACCATCACAGCCCAAAAAGTAATAGACTTCATATGGGGCAACATTATATGTCGATTTGGGATATCCATGACGCTCATATAAGACCACGGGAAGCAGTTCGACTATAACTCTTTTCGAGATTTCACGAGAAACATGGATATATGGCACAAGTTCTCCTTAGTAGCACATCCGCAAACGAACGACGAAACCAAAGTGACAAACCTAGCTATCCTCAAAGGACTGAAAAAGCAGTTAGATGGTGCTAAAAAGAACTAGGCAGCCGAGCTATATAGTATCTTGTAGGCATTTCGGACTACACCTCAGACACCAATAGGGGAGACACTGTTTGCGCTAACGTCTAGGACAGAGGTTGTAGTCCCTATAGAGCTACAAATCCCTACTCACCAGGTCCAATTCAATTATGAAATCACCAAAGGTGAGAAATTGAAAAGCAACCTGGATGCCCTAGAAGAAATAAGAGATGAGGCACAAGTGCGAATAGCAGCTTATCAGTAGAAGGCAGCTTGATATTACAACCAGAAAGTCTGTGAGAGGAACTTGAAGGTTGGAGATCTAGCCTTGAGAAGATTAGAAGCCACTGGAAATAGAGCTACTATTGGGAAACTAGCACTAACCTAGGAAGGCCCGTTCAGAATCACCAGGGTCATCAGATCTAGGGTATATCGAATTGAAGACCTACAAGAAAATTCGGAACCTCACGCTTGGAACATCTAGCACCTAAAGAGGTATTTCCCATAAAAGTGTACAATGTAATTGATGTGCTTGAAATATGAATAAAATTATTCTCTTTTCTACTCCCAAAGCACTCTTGAATAGGTATTGAAGACCCCAATGAGATGGGTGACCGGTCTTAGAATAAGACCGCCGGCACCACAAAATCGGTTGAGGAGATAAAGACCCCAATAAGGTGAGTGACTGGTCTCGGAATAAGACTTTTGTCACCGCAAAACCAATGGGGGGATGAAGCCCTCAATGAGGTAAGTGACCGGTCTTGGAAATAAGACTGTTGGCACCACAAAATCAGTTGAGGAGATGGAGACCCCATTGAGGTGGGTGACTGGTCTTGAAATAAAACTGTCGGCACCACAAAACTGATTGATTAGATGAACACCCCAATGAGGTGGGTGACGGGTCTCGAAATAAGATTGTCGGCATCACAAAATCGGTTGGAAAGATGAAGCCCTCAATGAGGTAGTGACTGATCTCGAAAATAAGATCGTCGGCACCACAAAACCAGTTGAGGAGATGAAGACTCCAATGAGGTAGGTGACCAGTTTCAGGATAAGACTGTCAGCACCACAAAATCGGCTGGAGAGATGAAGCCCTTAATCAAGTAGGTGACTGGTCTCGGAATAAGACCGTCGGCACCACAAAACAGATTGAGGAGATGAAGACCCTAATGAGGTGGGTGACCGGTTTCGATATAAGACCGTCGGTACCACA
This sequence comes from Manihot esculenta, assembly GCF_001659605.2. Classification (NCBI taxonomy): domain Eukaryota; kingdom Viridiplantae; phylum Streptophyta; class Magnoliopsida; order Malpighiales; family Euphorbiaceae; genus Manihot; species Manihot esculenta. The sequence continues at coordinate 15,279,723 of NC_035170.2, forward strand.
AAACCGGCTAGGGAGATGAAGACCTCAATGAGGTAAGTGACCGATCTCGGAATAAGACCGCTGGCACCACAGAATCAGTTGGGGGATAAAGGCCGATAATGAAGGCCCACATCAGCAAGGCTATAAGCTTAAAGAAAAGCAAAGTGAGAAATATGATGCTCACCTCAAGAAAGGACCTCGGCACACATAAGACTCAAGAAACAAGGCAAAAACCTGATTTTGACCTCATAAAAATAGCTCGAACCCCACAGGAATATAAGCAAAAACCTTATTCCGACCTCATAGAAAGAGCTCGGATCATACAGAAGTATAAGCCAAAACTTGGATTCGACCTCACAAAAGGGTTCAGATCACAGGAATACAAGCAAAAAACCTAGTTTCGACCTCACCAAAGGGCTCAAATTGCAGGAAAACAAGATTTCAACCCCACGAAAGAGCCCGGCTCGTAGAGAAACTAACCTAAGGCATGAGGCCGAACTCATGATAGAGCCCAGCATATAGAAAAATTAACCTAAGGTATTCTGATGCCAACTTCACGAAAGAGTATAGCTCACTGAAAAACTAATCTAAGGCTTGCAAAACTAAGGCACAACGCCGACCTCGAAAAAGAGCTCAGTGCTCTTAAAACCCAAAGGAAAAGCAAAGCAAAGGTAAAATCAAAACAAAAGTAAGCCTTATCACTAAACTCCAAAAACAAACCCGCGAATGACAAAATACAAGTAAAGGAAAGATATATAACTTGAAGGCAGTACGAACTAAGATAGAGGGCTATATAAAAATTAAATGCAATAATATACAAAGACCTAGTCAGCTAAAAGCTTCAAGGGAACAAAAAATACTAAGACATTCGATAGGCAAAAAACACACTATAACAAGTAAGATGCTTTACAAGCAAAATAAGTCAATGAGCAATCAGCTCAATACAATTCACAAATAGTACACATAAAAAACAGCCTAAGAATGAGAATACAAGTAAATTTAGTAAAAGAGAAAAATAAAAGCAGATAGAGGGAAAATAGCAAAAACTCAACATCTTTATTAACTATTGGAATGAGTTACAGAGGCAGCAGGGGAAGGGGAAGTAGAACTGACTAAATCATTTATAGGATTATTCTTTACAGTAGTTTCCCCCTACAGTCCAGAAGGCAAATGAGGAGCGTTCTTAGGCAAAGGGTTGTCATTCTCTCCGTAGCACACCTCGTCGCCATCAGAATCTACTTTGAGAGCTCGCAGGCCAGCTAACAAAGTGGAGGGGGCATCCCTAGCTGCTTTAAGGCCTTGGTTGAAACCCGAAGCAAACATATAAAAGACCTCTTCGTACACTCTTTCCTTCAGCTCCGTAGTGGCCTTATACTCCTTTAGTCATGCTTCACAGTGTAATATCCGACTAGACCCCGGCATCAGAATTCCTACCTTCCGGCGGAATCTCCATTGGAATCCGAAATTTCTCGGACGTCAGAGCCTTCTAGAAGGGTAAAATAAGATTTTCATAAAATGTTTTTAATGCTTGTATGGTTTTAATGAAGAAAGAAAGTTGAGTTTTGAAAGAAAACACCATGGAGGAAGAGTCCAGGTTCGGCCGCCGAACCTCAAGTTCGGCCACTGAACATGGCTCTCTTGCAGCGTGGTCTGGCTAGCCACCTATAAAGGACCCATTGTTCAAAAATGGGTGAGTTTTCTCTCTCTATTTTCGGGCATAGGTGAGATTTCGCCCTTGTAATACTCGGCTAGACTCCGGTATCGAAATTCCTACCGTCCGGTGGAATCTCGGGTGTCGGAGACCTCTAGAAGGGTAAAACCATGTTTGTATAAAATGTTTTAATGTGTTTTATGTTTTAATCAAGAAAGAACTGAGTTTTTGCATGAAAATAATCTTGGAGGAAGATCCAGGTTCGGCCGCCAAACCTCAAGTTCGGCCGTCGAACATGCATGCACTTCGGGAGTGCTTTAGGCCCCCGAAAGCATAAGTGAGGGAAGTCCAGGTTCGGCCACCGAACCTTATGTTCAGCCGCCGAACATGGCATGCATGCCGAGGCACGTTCGGCTCCCGAATGTGGCCTGGCCAGCCACCTATAAAGGGGTCCCTTAGCCGAAAACGGGCGAGCTTTTCCCCCATTTTCGGCCAAGGTGAGCTCTCTGCCGCCCCTCACCGATCTTGAGTTTCTTCCTTCAAATCTTTCACGATTTTCACTAGTTTTCACCTTGTTTTGAAGATTTTTGAGCAAAAGGACAAGTTTTGAGCTTGGAGACCCAAGGAGCTAAAATCTCTCCCAACTCCAAGTTAGATCGCCTCTACTCTCGATCTTCAAGAGGTAAGAGTCGATCTCTAGCTCATGTTGTGTTTTAAACAAGTTTTATACAAGTTTTTGAAGTAGAAATGCATGTTTAGGTTGTTTTGAGTTTATGGGTTTAATGTGTGTTTATGAGCAATGTGGGTATGTTGATGTGTTATAGTTGGGGTTTAGGCTAGTTTGAGACCCCTATGAACTTGTATGCTTGTTTGTGAATGATTGGGAGTGTTGTAGAATAGGTTTGTGCATGTTTGAAAGGTTTGGGAGGCGTTTGTGCATGTGGGAACTGAGTTTCTGCCACTTTGGAGAAACTCAGGTTCGGCCGCCGAAGGAACTTTCGGCCGCCGAACCCGCTTGTGGAGGCAGCCTTCGGCTGCCGAAGTCTGCCCTCGAAAGAGGACTTTCGTCTCTGGAGGGCAGTTTCGGCCGCCGAAAGTGCCGTCGAACATGCATGAGTTTCGTCTCTGTCTGGGAGTTTCGGCCGCCGAAGGTGCCGCCAAACCTGCCTGACTTTCGGCTCTGGAGGGACTTTCGGCCGCCGAACTTGCCGCCGAAAGTGCCCTGTCCAGCCCTCCTTTGCATGTTTTTCTATGATTGTTTCACGATGTTCTAAGGGGTTTTGGGGAGTAGTTTAGAGTTATGTTCATGTATGTTTGGTCCCTCATTTGAGTCCACCTGTGTAGGTTCGGACCCGAGGAACCGAGGACCCCAACAGTGAGTCAGCTGCTCCAGTGTCTGGTCAGAGCTAGCCAGAGGTGAGTGGAATAACCTTTTATGTTTTAAAAGTAAATAATGAATATTTCAGCATGATTCACGCATCATGGATACCATGTGATATATTAGGGTGCTTGCATTAGTATTCACGAATATGTTACATTGCATTCTTATGTTGTTGTTGTGGATGAATGTTGAATGATCCATAGTCCTCGACCGATGACGTAATGATATGATATGTACGGTATGGAAAGGAAAGACCAGTGGGACCCATTCTACGTTCGCTGGCACTATGTAAGAGAAAGACCAGGACCCATTCTACGTTCTGGCACTTTGGAATGTTATGTTATGCTATGTAAGGGAAAGACCAGGACCCATTCTACGTTCTGGCACTATTGGATATGTAGAGGACTATTGGTGACAAGTTCATCCTTGAGGTGATATGTTTGTGATGTGATGCATTCCATGAAAGCATGAAATTTTAATATGATGTTTTTATTATTCTGCTCACTGGGCTCTTGTAGCTCACCCCTCTCCCTTAACCCCCAGGTTTGCAGGTACGGGCTAGATTAGGAAGTCAAGAAGAGTAAAGTCCCATGTTTATGTAATAGCTAGATGTGGACATGAGATATATGTTGATGTAATGTAAAAGTATTGGATAGTTATGTTATGTAATGAGGTTATTGAGGATTTGTATTGTGCTTGACCCTATGTGTATAGTTATCCCTTTTGTGTACATGATCCATGTTCTTTTTATAATGTTTATGTTAGACCAAGCTTAATGCATGATTATGATACCCCATTGGAGCATTTGATGAGGACTCCAGTGTGTGGTTTATGTTTATGTTATGTGTATGCACAGGTTAAGCTTGGTAAGAGAAAAGAAAAGTTCAAAATTTTTATGTATGATGTTGATCATGTATGGGATTAAACAGGTTCACAGGATGTATGTTAGGCTTGCTACGGGTCCCGGCGGCCTTAAGCCGATCTGGATCCTAGCGCCGGTAGCGGTCCGGTTTTCGGGTCGTTACAGCCCTCCTTTGGTTGATTTTATGATTTCCTTCAAATCTTACAAGTTTTTTTACAAGCTTTTATCTTGTTTTGAAGTTTTTAAGCTCAAAACTGAAGTTTTGAAGTTTGGAGACCTCTGGAGACCCTTTCTCCTAATCTCCAAGTTTGGGTCACGCCTACCCTCGATCTTCAAGAGGTAAGTGTAGATCCATACTTTTTTTCATGTTTTGAATAAGTTTTAAGAAAGGGTTGAGGGATTTGATGCATGTTTAGGCTAGTTGTAAAAGGTTAGGGTTTATGTTGGTTTATTGTTAAATGTATGAAAATGTGATGTTTATGATGTTGTTTGTTGGGGTTTAGACTAGTTTTATACCCCTTATGCATGTTGGAGTGTGTTTGCATGCTGTGGAAAGTTGGGAGATAGGATTTGAGAGTTGTGGGGCTGGAATGCATGAGTTGTGGGGCCAAACCTGCTTGGGAGGCAGCCTTTTGGCTGCCTAACTTGCCCCCGAAAACATGCACTTTCGGCTCTGGAGGGGAGTTTCGGTCGCCGAACTCGCCCCCGAAAGTCCCTGACTTTCGGATCTATGGAGGACCTTCGGTCGCCGAACCTGCCTTCAAAGGACCCCGACTTTCGAATCTGTAGGGACCTTCGGCCGCCGAACCTGCCGCCGAAAGTCCCCTGTCAAGCCTTCCCTTGCCTTTTTTGCATGCATGTTTTATGGTGTTTTAAGGGGTTTTTGGGGAGATGTTTAGAGTCCTTATAGAGTATGTTTGGTCCCTCATTTGAGTCCACCTGTATAGGATCGGACCTGAAGAACCGAGGTGATCAGCAGTGAGTTAGCTGCTCCAGAGTCAGTTGAGTATCAGCCAGAGGTGAGTAGAATACAACTCTTTTTATTTCAAAGCAATTAAACTTTTAAGCATGTACATGCATCATGAATGCCATGTATGTAATAGGTTGTATTGCATTAGAATTCACAAATATGACGCATTGCATAATATGATGTTGATGTGGATGGATATTGGATGACCCATTGGCCCTTGATATGATATGATATGATATGATATGATATGGTATGGAAATCCAGGTCGAGGCCCATTCTACGCCCCTGGTACAAATGGATATGTTATGTTATGATATGTTAAGCGAAAGTCCTGAGGAGCTCCCGTTGTGGGCCGGGCACATTGGATTATGTAGAGGGCCATTGGTAACAAGTCCATCCTTGATGTGAATTGTTTGTGATGTGATGCATTTCATGAAAGCATATGTTTAATGAACCGTTTTTACTGTTCTGCTCACTGGGCTTTTGTAGCTCACCCCTTTCCCCTAACCCCCAGGTTTGTAGGGTCAGAGATAGCAGGAAGTCAGCAAGGGTAATGGCTATGTCATGTAATAGAGTTGTAGTGGACATGCAATGTAATGTAAAGTAATGTAGTGAGGATTAATATTGTGCTTGACCCTAATGTTTATTGTAAATCCCTGTTGTACATGATCTTTATGTAAATATTTTAATGATGAGATATGTTGAACCATGCTTGACATATGAGATGTTGACCCAACTGGAGCATTTGATGAGGGCTCTAGTAAGGGGTTTTATGTATACAGTTATGATACATGCACAGGTCAAGCTTGGTATATGAAAAGTTTAAACTTTTTATGAAAATGTATGATCATGTATGGGATTTTATCAGATCTACAGAATGTATGTTAGGCTTGCTATGGGTTTCGGCGACCTTAAGTCAATATGAATCCTAGCGCCGGTAGCGGTCCGATTTTCGGATCGTTACACACAGGCCTGCTGGATTTTATCCTTTAGCTCTGCAGAGTCCTTGTAGTCTTGTGAACGCTCCTCACAAGCCTGTCGGACCCTGTCCTCTGCAGCCCGAGCATCCCTTAGCAATGAAGTACACCTCTCCTCCAGGATAGAGACGTCTTGGCGGAGTTGTTGCTGCTGAAGGTGAGACTCCTCTGCTGCTGAAGCCATGCCTTTCAAGTTCTTAATGTATTTAATGAGCTCCTGCTGGAGGACAGTAGTACAAGCTAAGGCCTCATCATGCTGGGCCCTGGCTTCATCACATTGGTAGTAGGACTCCTCCAAATAGGACAATTGTGCTAAGGTCTTATCTTGCTGAGACTCAGCTGTAGAAGCTCATTGGGGAGCCTAGGTAATCTCCTCCCTCATCTCCCCAAGTTGCATAGTAAGGTCCTCAATTTGCCCTTGAAACTTAATGATATGTCTACGGGCCTCACCAGTGGCAACAATGTTCTCATCTCGGCGCTCCTCAACAATACGCTGCTCCACCGAGCTCTGAAAGGACTGATTTTGAGCATCAATCTCCATGAATACCTCAAAGGCCTGCCACAGAAAAACAAAAACAGAGTTAAAAAGCCAAAGAAATCAAAGATCCTTAAGAGAACATATGACTTACCATCAGGAACATCTCCCTCAAACTATCCTCGAGGTCATTGACTGTGCGGTTGTTGAAGCCGGTAAAAAATAACTTTTTTGATTATCAACAATTTTATAATTGCAGATAGTGGCAAAAGGATCGAATCCTCAGTGAATTGATACTTACCTATTTTCCTTATCAAGACCAAGTAAATAAACTGAAAGTAAAATAAAAGTGGGGGTTTTGAAATTGATTGAATTAAACTAATACGGAAAGCAATAAAGTAAAGTAAATAATTAAAGTAAAGAAGATTCAAATATGAGAAAAGCTCTAGTTGAAGAATTAGATCCAGTTCAGTTGTTGGGATTGATCATTGACACTTAGGTTCCTTTGTTTGATTTAATAAATTAGTTATGGAGGTGGAAGACGCTTTTCACCACCATATCCCTCCTTAAGCATAAATTAATTAGGGAACGTCCTCTAACTAATCACTAATCAACAAGTTGCCAAGGAATGTCCTTGGGCCTTTAGCATCTAACAACTGTCAATTGCATTAAGAAATAGAGAGACTTAATTCTAGCTACCCAAATGTATGGTGATATTGCTAGATCATGCAATTTTCTTAGTTTTTACACCAAGGGTTACTTAAGTTTGAATAATCCAAGCAATTACGAACTTAAAACTATCCAAACTAACAGATTATCACTTTGCAATCAAGAATCAATGGGCCCTATTGATCTAAACAACAAAGTAACAATGGAATTAAGCATGAAATTGCATAAATATTGAAAAAAAAAAGATAAACAATGTATGTTCAGATCTCACAATCCATAAAACAACTAAAGTTTCACCTAATCTTCAACTAGGAAAAAATGTTTCAGCCACTCATGGCTGAAACAAAATAAAAAATAAAAGAAAGAGAAGAAGAAGAGAAGTGGCCGGCGGAAGGAAGAGATGGGTGGCTTGCTTGCCGAATGTGGAGGAAGGGTTGGGCGTGCGGCTTGGAGAGGCTTTTTATAGCCCAAGGTGCTGCCCTAGATTTCCTTGATGAGGTGGAGCCTTCTTTTGAATTTTGAATTTTGAATTTTGAATTTTGAATGTCCTCTTTTGAATTTTGAATTTTGAATTTTTGGGAGGCAAGTGCATCTTCTTGAGATTTGGTTTCCTGAATAAGCTAAATTGAATGCTGAATTTTGAATTTTGAATTTTGAATGTTCTCCTTTGAATTTTCAATTTTGAATCCTTGGAGGCAAGAGCATCTTCTTGAGATTTGGCTTCCTCAATAAGGGAAAGACTTCTTGAAGATTTGAAATTTGAATTTCAAATTACTCAGCTGACTGTACTTTCCTTATTTATCTTTACTTCAGCTGCAATTTGGCTTGTGCAAACAACTTGTTCTCCTTTATCCTCTTTTAGGTAGTTTTAAGAGCAGTTTCACCAAATTACCTCTTTACACCATTTTCTGCAAAATAATATCAAAACCACAGAATTAGACAGAAAAAGTGTAAATTAACATTAATAACAATATGATAAAATGGTCTAAATTTGGACTGATCAGTCATATAAAGAGCGAGAGCTGAAAACCGCCTGTTGCTTGATAGAGCAGGCGAGGTGGCTGATAAGAGCCAAGAAATGAGGATCAGAAGCATTTGGGATCCCCCCGAACATCTTTTCACACAGCATCTTAGCTGCAGAAGTCAACATGGACTCAGGGGTCACCTCTGCAGCATTAGCTCGTTGTCTGCAGTAGACGATAGGTGCTCCACTGCTTTCTTCCCTTTGTCGGTAGAGGGGGGAGGGGTTGTTCTCGCAGGTTCTATAGTGCGAGCTTGCTTGGCAGCCCTACCTCCAATCACAATAGCCCCCACAGCATGGAGGGGTGGAATGTCAGAGGGTCAACCCCAGTGCCCTCTTCCGAGCTACTCTCGATGGACTCGCTGAGTGCGATGGGCTCCTTAGGAGTCTGTTTGGGAGTAGACAGAGTCTTGGTTGGAGCTAGCGTCTTAGCAAGAATGGATGTCCTTGAAGTTGTGGAGTGAGAAGTCCCTGCCACAGGTACCAAGGCCAGAGAAGGCGTAAGGGTAGGGGCAGCATGACGAGTCACAATTGTAGGGTTCACAGCCTGTGTAATACCCGGCTAGACTCCGGTATCGGAATCCCTACCGTCCGGTGGGATCTCGAACGTCGAAAATCTCTAGAAGGGTAAGAACATGTTTTATAAAATGCTTTCATGTATTTTAATGTTTTAAGTATAAAAGAAAATGAGTTTTTACATGAAAATAGCATTGGAGGAAAACCCAGGTTCGGCCGCCGAAAGTCAAGTTCGGCCGCCGAACATGCATGCATTTTGGAGGCACGTTAGGCCCCCGAAAGCATGAGTGAGGGAAGTCCAGGTTTGGCCGCCGAACCTCATGTTCGGCCGCCGAACATGGCATGCATGCGGAGGCACATTCGGCCCCCGAACGTGGTCTGGCCAGCCACTATAAAAGGGTCCCTTAGCCGAAAACGGGCGAGCTTTTCCCCATTTTCGGCCAAGGTGAGCTTTCCGCCGTCCCTCACCCATTTTTGATGTTCTTCCTCTAAATCTTTCAAGATTTTCACTTGTTTTCACTTGGTTTTGAAGATTTAAGCTTTTGAAACAAGTTTTGGAGCTTTGGGAACTCAGGAGCTCATTTTCGTGGATCTCCAAGTTTTGATCGTCTCCCTCTCGATCTTCAAGAGGTAAGAGCCGATCTTAAGCTCCTTATGTGTTTTAAATAAGTTTTATGCAAGATCTATGGGTAGAAATGCATGTTAGGTTATATGTTGAGTTTATGGGTTATATTGATGATTTGAGCAATGTATGTTGATTTTTGTGTATTTGAAGTGTTGTAGTTGGGGTATACGACTGTTTGAGACCCCTAGGTATGATGTATGATGTGTATGCATGTTTTAGAACTAGCTTTTGCATGATTTGAGCTTGGGAGGCAAAATGTGCATAAAAGAGCTGAGTTTCTGCCCTTCGGGAGAAGCTCAGGTTCGGCCGCCGAAGTGACCTTCGGCCGCCGAACCCCCTTTGTGGAGGCAGCATTCGGCTGCCGAAGTTGCCCCCGAAAAGAGACTTTCGTCTCTGTCCAGGACTTTCGGCCGCCGAAGGTGCCGCCGAAAGTGCCTGACTTTCGGATCTGTCCAGGGCTTTCGGCCGCCGAAGGTGCCGCCGAAAGTGCCCTGTTCAGCCATTTCATGCATATTTCTATGTGATGTTTTCCTGAAGTTTTAGGGGGTTTTTGGGGAGTTTATTAGAGTTACGTTTATGTATGATTGGTCCCTCATTGGAGTCCACCCGTGTAGGTTCGGACCCGAGGAACCGAGGACCTCAGCAGTGAGATAGCTGCTTCAGAGTCTGTAGAGCTTCAGCCAAGAGGTGAGTGGAATGAACCTTAAGTTTTTAAATAAATGAAATATAACTTTTTGGAGCATGTTCATGCATCATATATGCCATGTGATATTTTAGGTTGTTTGCATTAGTATTCACGAATATGTTGCATTGCATAATATGATGTGGATGCGGATTGGCTATTGGATGATCCTCTAGTCCTCTTATGGTATGATATGATGATGATGATACGGTATGGATTGCCAGTGAGGCCCATTCTACGCCCCTGGACTATGTTAAGAGAAAGACCAGTGAGGCCCATTCTACGCCCCTGGCATATCGGAATGTTATGTTATGTTATGTATGTAAGGGAAAGACCAGTGATGCCCATTCTACGCCCCTGGCACGATTGGACTATGTTGAGGACTATAGGTGACAATACCATCCTTATGTGATATGTTTGTGATGTGTTGCATTTCATGGAAGCATGAACTATTTAATATATGTTTTCTCTATTCTGCTCACTGGGCTTTATAGCTCACCCCTCTCCCCTAACCCCAGATGTGCAGGTACAGGGTAGACCAGGAGGTTAGCCAGAGTATGAAGTGATGTTATGTAATAGTTAGATTGTGGACATGAAAATTGTATTATGATGTAATGTAAAAGAGTTTTAAGTTATGTTATGTAAATTGAATATTGAGGATAGAGTTGTGCTTGACCAATACAGATTGTTAATCCCATTTGTATGTACATGGTCTTTATGATATGAGATGTGAGGTTATGTTTCAACCAAGCTTATGTATGATGAGATACCCCATTGGAGCATTTGATGAGGGCTCCAGTGGAGGTTTATGTTATGTTTATGTACAGGTTGAGCTTGGTTGTTATATGAAAATGTTTACAGGTTTATGAGTACTGTTGATCATGTATGGGATTAAGCAGGATTACAGGTTATGTCAGGCTTGCTACGGTTCCCGGCGGCCTTATGCCGATCTGGATCCTAGCGCCGGTAGCGGTCCGGATTTCCGGGTCGTTACAGCCTGGAAGACCTCTCGGGTTACGTCAGCCACCGTCTTGTTGGCCTTAAAGGCTACCAGAGTCGCCTTCATGCTTTGAGACAGGGTGAAGTTCTTTGGAAGCTTGGTGTCCATGTACCAGCAGAAACTGAAAAGAAAATACCAATCTGGTTAAAACTCAAAGCAACAAGAGGAAAATACAACAAGAAAGAAAAACAGAAAAATAATAATACCAGTTTTCCAGCAGTCTCAAAGGCTGAACATAAATATACACTTCTCAACGTCATACTTCTTCTTTACAGAGGTTAGTCGAAGAAGGCAAACTTGGTCCACCAAGGTTAACTGGGAAAGTCGTTGTAACACTAAAGGACTTCCCCTAAGAGAGTTCGACATCCCAATTAATCCTCGAGCTCTCCTTTAGCTCGATTACCACAAAAGCCTCAGCTTAATATTTTATTGAGCCCTTTTACTCAATGAAGATGGACAACCCTGCTCGAGGACCAAAGTAGTAGAACTAAGGGTGGACCTGACAAGATGAAAGAAGGTACAGAACAATGCAATAGAGGAGGCAAAACCCAGCACAAACAAACAGATTCAAAGCAGCACATGAATAGGATGAAATTGGGAGACATAATATGGAGAGTCACCCTAAAGAGACGGAAGACTTCAATGAAGAAATGAGTAAAAGGGAAGGTCAGCCTGAAATCGTGATGTTTGACAAAGAAGACCAGGTTGTGCATTTGTTGGGCATCTATTAAACCCGCCGAAGGTGGGTTGGGAAGGACAATGCTCTCATTAAGAAGGGAAGTCCTAATCTTATATATGATGGTATCGGCATAGTCACTAGAAAAGAAATGAAAAAGAGAAGAAGGGGTGATAGAGGACACCAAACCCACATCATCGGGAATTCTAACGGAAGCCATGAGAAGAGTAAGACGTACCTCATATCAGAAAAACAAAAATTACAAAGAAGAGATAGGGCGAAATAACATAAGCAACGCAAAAGGCAGAACAACAAGTAGAATAAAAAACGTAAATTTGAAATGGGTGAAGACAAAGAGAAGACATTTTGACAAGAGCACTCCTAGAGCCACGCAATAATAATTAGAGTTTCAGGATTTAATTAATGAGTGGATAAATGACACTTGATGACCATTAGGCCTTTGATACTTAGACTATGACTAAACCCACATTGGACAAGGTAGACCATAACCCTATTAAAACCCAATACGCAGGCCTGTCCCTCAATACTCATTCTAGGACTCGCTCGAACGGGCCAGACAAGGCAGGGTTCAGGCCCATGTGTAAGAGGTCCAGCTCAATCGACTTGATAGATTCACGGGGCAACAGACCCCTAGACGTCCGGGATCATGTCCACATGGTGCTAGAGGGAATAAAATGGCCGCCTTATAATAGAAAATGACACAGTACGTCCATACGTATGGCCATTGTGACAATGGCATGACGTACAAATATAAAATAGCAATTACATGTCACTAGAAGACAAAAGAGAAAAGAATAAAAAAAGAAAAGTATAAGCTAGCCAGACAAAACTTACAAAAAATACGCCTTAATCCTACTTTCAATTAGATCACCTCAGTATTTATATGTGATATTTTATATAATAAGAATTCATTTATAATAAATATTTATTATATATAATATATTTACTATTATATATGAGAAATATAAATCATATTTATTTTCCATATAATATTTAAATTAAGAGAATATATTTTCATTAATATAAAATTTTATAGATTATATTATAATTTATTATTAATTTTTTTTATATTCAATTTAATTTTTAAGCTATAAATATGAAAAATTATAAATATTTGATTTTATTATCAAAATTTGAAGTTTTAAATATAAACGAATTTAGATAATAGATTTCCAATACATAAAACTCAAACCATAGATGTCTAACTTGTCACGGTTATTAACTTTTAAATCTAAAAACTGTTCTATACCCGATTATAGATTAAAGAAATCCGTCCTATTGTAGTTTAGTTGATCGAATTGAGTATCCAAAGACGCCCAACCATTTGCTATCTCTATTCTCAAAGCTACGCAAGGGAAATTGGTTTTTCTCTTTTCTGTTATTCTTTTGATTAGAAACGTCTGCACCATCTAAATTCCTTCAATCTCTTGTTCTCTTTATTGCAATTTATAGTATCTCCATTCTTTTCTTCCTTCTTTCTGAATCGTATCAATTTTTTTTTTCCTTTTTTCTTCTTTCTGAAACTAAGAGTTCTTGGAATTTCTTCCTATTTTTGGTTGGTATCAATTAGTTTCTTGAATCTCTAACTAAATCATAGATTACATATCATTTGAAGACACAAAAAACTATGTCTGAATTGGATGACAGAAGATGCAGAGGAATTGTCTACAGTGTAAATAGAAATACACGATTGGCCATGATTGTGTTCAGCTACCATTTATGGTGAATATTATAAATGATATAGTAGATGAAGAAGCTGCATTCAATGAGAATGTTAAAGAAGAAAAAGTTCTAAATGGAATGAAGAAGGCCAATATTCTGAGGGATTCAACCTGTTCCTTGCATAAGAAATCATTTTCAAATGATCAATTTTTATTTTTTCATAGATGGAAGATTATGCAATTGTGCCTTTATTTCTAGCCTGCCCAGTGCAAGATATTCAGAGTGGGAAGAGCTATCAATCCTTGGTGAGAATTTTCCTCGTCCCACTGAGCCTACTGAAGTTTGGGTCAATGTCCTTGAAAACAGATGTGAGAGGCTTTGGTCATTGCATAAAAAAGGTATAAAAAAGGTAGCAAACGTGTTTCCTTTGGTCAATAGGAACTTGGACAAAAATCACAATAGTTTAATCTCTCTCAGCTTTGTACACAATGCTTTCATTCCGATAAATATCATTATGTTTTACAGCAAGCAGTAAGCAACATCAACATTAGGGACAAATGTCATATGTTATCGTCTTTTTTCTTTTCTTTTCCTGAAGGGGACCAAAAAAACTCTTTGACAGAAGACTAATCACAACAAAGGCAACCCAGAAAAAACAATGAAAATTGAATATTCTCCCACTCGTATTAACTAGTTAGGTCAGTTCCTGCACCTAAATCATACTGTAACTGATATTTGATACTTCTGAGAATCTGAGTAGAGTGGAACCTGAACAACATCCTACGTTGACAACCAATCTCCACATCCCTAGTCACACTTTGCTGAACTACTTGGAACCCTGTACCAAAATGAATGTTAAATCCTTCAGCTAGTCCCACAGTATCCACATTTGTAAAAACAGTAGCAGGAGTAAAATAACAAAAAGAGAGGGAACCAAAGACCAAAAGAATACGTGTAAAACAACTGGACCTAAACAAATATAATATATGTTTTTTCAAGATAGTTACACATGCAATTTCCCCATAAATCAATTAGTGAATGTGAAATTAATGATAAAATATGCCATCCAAAGCATACTTACACGCAATTATAAAAATACTAGCTGCTACTCGATGTTGATGAGAAAAACAGGATAAGAACAAAGTCCAACTTGGTTTCTCAATATTTATGTATTTATGCAGAAGAAAATACATAACGGAAATTAAAAAATAAAAAAAGAATAATGCCAGTTATTGTTGCATGAAACAAGCTTAAAAATAGAGTAACCAATATGCCAAAGTAAGGTGCTTATAAAAGAGAATGGAGTTCACAAGTCACAAATCAAAAGAGAAATGCTAGGCAACACAACAATATTAAAAACAAGTGCATCTAAATAACTATCTATGCTAAAGACCTTTTAACAGAAAGTATAGATTGATTAAATAAAATTTGTAGACGTTTCACAAAACTCTGGATCAGATGTCACAATATCCCCACATGCAGGATTTAAACTGATCTAATGTCTTTGGAAGATAATTACAAATATGCTTTCAATAGAAGGTCCTACTTACTGATGGACAAACAAATTGGCTAGTACCAGCAGGAGCAGAATAACATAATAAAGCATACCCATTGATGAATTGATAGCGTATTTAGTGTTTGGTATGCTATACATGGTCAAATTCATCAAGATGCTAATAATGGACTAATTTTCCATGGAGAATATTCATGAAAGTCATCTGATATAGATGTGCTAAAAAAACCCACTTGCTCAAGTAGAAAGCAAGATGTAAAATCAATCAGTATGTCATGATATTTGTTATGGGCCCGTAAATAGGATCTGGAAAATCCTCCTCTGGCTAGACTGATTTTTCCTGGTTAATGTTTTTACTTTTCTTTGAGAAACCTATTGTGAAATAAATTGAGAACTCTTTGAAAGAATTCTCGAATCTTATAAACTGATGAATAATATTTTCTAAATGTCTTATTTAATGATCTTTAGTGTCTTTTTATAGTGAAGGCTACATTCTGATTGCATCAACATTTGAATTCAAAATACTTTATATCTTCTATTTAAATTTAAAATTTAAAAATTAAACTAAAGATAGTAACTAAAAAATCAAATTAGAGATAACAATCTAAGATACTGATCTTATTTGTTGCAATTACTTTGATTAGAATCTATCAAATAGAAGGATAATGCATATCTATATAATATTACCCCCTTCTTGGAGAAAAAGCTTGTCCTCAAGTTTGTCCCCAGTCATCTGGTTCAATAATAGGAGACCCTAGATCCTTTAATTCCACCCAAAATAAGTTTTTGCACTAATGGTTAAAAGAATATGTCTCATCACAGTTGTAGCTAAGTCTATCCTGCTAAGTCTTTTAATAAATGGAGTTAAAAGTGCTTCCAACATTTGAAGATGCTGCATTACTAATTCCCTTAGACTGTCATCTTCTAACCCAATTGTTATTTCTTCTCAAATGTTTGAGCAAAATTCATTGTTGAGACTAAATTGGGAAGGTTTTGTAGTTCTACCTCAAGTCGAATAGTCTCAGACAATCCTACAGTAAAAAAGTTGGTTGGTTTGAACCGTTGTCGCTCTTGCTACTAAGGATTGAAATTGACGCTTATAATCTTCTACTGATCCAACTTGCTTCAAATTCACCAATTCCCCGAAGAGATTGCTACACAAAAGAGGACCAAATCACAAGTTGCAATTATCTTTGAACACTTGCCACATGTCATTCCAGGTTCTTCCTATTCAAGTAAACACTTGCCACATGTCATTCCAGGTTCTTCCTATTCAAGTAAAACCTATTCAAGTAAAATGGTATACTGACTTTATCTGCTTTCATTGATTTTGAAAAAATTGTTCACATCGATTAAGCCATCCATCAAATGAGGAAAAATCAAGTTTCGTATATCTAGACACTATGTACCTTTCAAAATGATCATGAATGAGCTCTGAAACTTGATGAGCAAAGTCGTTGAATCAAGCATCAGTTTGTGTTTGTTGCATGAAAGGGTTTAACTTCTCTTCCAAAATTACTAAATCGCCCATAATGACCGGCTCTAGTACCAAGTTGTTATGGGCCCTGTCTATTAACTGGAAAATCCTTCTCTCTCTAGACTGATTTTCCCTTATTAATATTTTTGCTTTTCTTTGAGGAATTTATTGTAAAATAAATTAAGAACTCATTTGAGAGAATTCTCGGATCTCAAGTGATGAATAATATTTTTCGAATGTCTTATTCAATGATCTCAAGTGTCTTTTTATAGTGAAGACTACATTCAGATTGCATCAACATTTGAATTCAAAATACTTCGTATCTTCTATTTAAATTTAAAATTTAAAAATTAAACTATAGATAGCAACTAAAAAATCAAATTAGAGATAATAAGCTAAGATACTCATCTTATTTGTTACAATCACTTTGATCATAATTTATCAAATAGAAGGATAATGCATATCCATAACAATATTCTTTTGGGACAGTGATGATATAAAGGTCCAACCAACAGTACAGAAGGTTCACAACTGCAGAATTAAAAATTAAACCAATAGAAACTATCAGAGTTCCTTAACTGAAAATCTGGGACACAGCACGGAAGTAGATTGATATGACGCCAGCTAGGTTATCAACCTTATTTCAATAAAGCAAACATAACACCGCAGATTTTGGATCCTTGATCGTGCAGAGAAAATGAGGAGAAATTTAAGAGCAATAAAAAAAAAAGGGAGAGAGAAGAGAGAGAAGAGAGATTAAATTTCTACTCTATTGTTTGGATACCTTACTAAAATAGAGGAGAGATAGAATTTATCTCCTAATAGAAGTATATAATTGCCACAGTATTATTTTGTTATTTTATAATGTTAAGTGTATGTAGGTAACATTGATATAGAATAATATATAATTATCTCCATTTTCCTCCATTTCATTCCAAATTGGGAAGAAAAGTTTTGGGTTAATGAAGGAAAATTGGTTCCCTTCATTTTTCCTCACTTGTCTCATTTATTTGCTATCCAAACAAAGAAAATTTGAGAAATCACATTTCCCTTTTCTTTCTCTCCATTTCCTTCCAAACAAAGAAAGGGTTAATGAATTTAAAAGGAAATTTTATTAGAGTTTAGCTGAACTTAGCAAATTGCAATTTATCACCAGATGCATTCCTTGTCTCATAGTTATTCAAGATAGGCTTAGCAGACAACCTTTTCCAGGCATAAGGCATAACTAAGCACCACCTCTGTTTATTTTGACAGGCAACAGTTATATTTTTTATTTTCTTGAGAGAGAGAGAGAGAGAGTGCTGCAATGTATTTCAATTGAAAATACATATGAGAATGAGCGAGAGACTTCCAACAACATAGAGAGTTCCACTGTGCTCTCTAGCCAGTCCCCTCTCGATCTCCTTCCAAACACTCCAAAAAGAGCCCTGTTTCTTGCTTTTATTATTCCTTTTTTTTTTCCACTTATCACTTTCTCTCGGTCCTCTATTTGCCCGTTCTCTCTTTACTCTTGTTCTCTTAATTTGTTTCCCCTTAGCTCATTATTTCCTTTTCTATTTTCCATGTCTGACTGAAATTCAAGAAACCATTAATATTTTTTCCATCAACCATATGGAGATATGCACTAACATCCTTTTCTGTATCAATTGTGGAGTCTAAGACTTTTGTCTTCCTATGTATTTTCTTTAGCACTATGAGTCTATGCCAGAATGCCTTGGTATGAAGTATGAAATTTGGACTTTTTTTTGTTTGGGGGTGGGGGGGGGGGGGGGGGGCGTTGGTGTTAGCAGAAACAGAGACTTACCTATTGGATCTTCTTTTCCCCTCTTGATGGTAGTGGAATCTTCTTTAAAAGGCTATCATCAATTTTCCTATACTGTGTTTGAATCATTCTGTGTGTTACAGACAACTTTTCTTCAATGTGGTGCTGGCATTTATCATAAAGTACAGGAACTGAAAGACTAAGGAGAACCCCTGCAGAATGAACATAGGAAAAGGAAATATTATTTAGCTAACCCCTTAATCATATGCCCATTAAGAGAAATAATGGAGTAAAGACTTTTACCAATATAGATAAGAGTGAGGAGATTGCAGAAACTACCAATATATGACGCTATCCAGAAACCAACAGTGACCTAAAAAATCACATAAATGTAAATAATGCAAGGAAAAAACAAACCACTTGAATCAGTAAAAATAGGATTAAATATAAATGAACCTTGAGGTTTTCAACAATACACTTTGTTCTTACTGTAATACAATTTGAGTATTAGCAATTTTAGGCATTAAATATTGTTAATAATTTGACATTTTAGTCAATGATTATAAAATTATAAAATTCACTTAGTCAATAATTTGACATTTTAGTCAATAACATTTTATTTTAGATTAGATTACACTTCAGTCTCTAAATTTAATAGGACTATAATCTCTAAAGTACTATACCACAAAACACTTTTAAGTTCCTCAATATCTTGTGATTTTCATGGATGGTAGTGTAGGGATTAAAATAACTGATTTTTAAACAACAATGATCAAAGTGTATTTTAAGGAAAACATCAGAAATTATTTTATATTTAACCCAAAAAATAAATGAAATAAAGTAATCCAATATCTTGCACAAAAAATTCAACTAAGGCTATATTTAGTTATCTAATAACCTGAAGGAATAATTTCAAATTTCTGCCCATTGTAATCTCACGTGCAATTGACAGTGCATGATTGGCATACACTTGAAGCACACCAGCAGCCTTGACAATAGTCTCCTCAGAAATTTCCAGGTCGGGCAGGGGAGGCAGAGGCCTGAAGAACAGAAATAATCATTTTTCCATTTTAGAAAATGAGATATATCCTTTTTCCATAAAAGATAATCCATGTTTTGCTTCATTATTCAAGTAGAACTGATGAAAGGCAAAAATACAATTCAAATTAGAAAACGTTGAGAGATGCAAAAGGGCCGTGAAAAAGAACCTGTTGAGAAGCGAAGCAGATTTGGCCCAGAAGAAGAGAATAACAACGAGAAGGAGCAACACATTGGCTACAAAAGACAAGAGATTATAGCCAGCTAGCTCAAACAGCATCCACATGGTAGTCGCCATCCCTAGAATCGTAACATTTCCACTCCATATCTTCCATAACAGCAAATCAGCAACTATTCCAATAAATAAAATACCCAAAATTAGAAGAAAAAAAATTATCATCTGAAAGATCAGATCCATCTGGAGTCAAAATCACAGACAATTATGATTATAGATAAATGGATCCCGTTCATATCGAGTAATAATCAGACTATTTGAGAGGAGAGGTTCACCTGCGCCGCCGCCAAGAGCTTGATGAACGGATATGCGACGAGCAGGAATAGATTCTCCCATGAAAATCGAATATAGGGTTTGTAGAAACAGATTGCAGAGGAAGAGAGTGAGATATAGTATAGACAGGGAAGATAAATAAATACTAAACGGTACTGATAATTGATGAAGAAGAAGAGGAAACTGATATAGGGAGATGGTTCATAACGGATAGATTAGTAGCCTCGAGATTTTTTTTCTCCTTTTTATTTACTCAAAAGCCTTTCCTTGACATTTTAATAGGAAAAATTACTTTTTAGTCCTTCTGTCTCTCTTTTGACAACCCAACACTTAAGTCCCTCATTTTCTCTTCAATTCGAGTTCATGGTCCTTTCATAAAAAATAGTCGTTTGGTCAAAGAATCTAAGTTGAGAAGTAAAATTTTTTACCAAAAATACTCTTGATAAACTTGTTAAAACCCCTTTAAACCTGAAATCCCTCCATTCTTCTTTTCCTTCGTATCTTCTCTATTTCTTTTATCCTCTCTGCGCATCTCTTTTTCTTCTTCTTCCTCTCAATCCTCCCCTCTCTCTTCTTTTCTCTCCATTTCTCCAACTTCTTTTGTCTCCATTTCTTATTCACTAATGTTGTTCAAAGGTTGGTAGTGGTGATATCTCATCCTACAACTTTTTTATTTTGACATACTATTTAAATCAGTTCTTAATTATATATTGGCTAGATAGATCTGGTTGTTGCTACCCTCGTGAGCATTCATATCTGCGTTAAATTTACAAGCTAACTTCTCAAAGTGAGTGCTTTTCTGTTAAAGACCCCCCATGAGTGGTAATTCTATTTTATTGACATTTGATAACAATGATCTAATGAATGAGTTTCTACCTGGTGAGCAAACTTGTCTTAGTCAATGGTTTGAAGATATCAAGCCATGGCAACATGGCGTTTACAGTGGCCTCTTCACCTGAAGCATTTGGAGTCAGCTTTGTTATGGAGCGCTCTTTTTGTTATGCTTATGTTTTTTATTGTAGTGTTGGGAAACTGATGGGCTCGCTCCAATGCAGAGTGCTGGCTTGAAATGGCTTAATGGGTGGCATTTGGGTTTCTTCTTCATCTCACCTATTACAAGGTTCTTATATTTTCCTCTAAAAACGATGTGCTCTATTTTTCATATTTTCAACATGTAGCCTCTAGTAATTAGCTTCACTTAGCTTTGTGATTTTAGATTTAGTTTCAGTGAGATGTTCTTCAACTCATTTTGTTATTATGGATTTGTAAAGGAAGTTGGAGTAATGGAGAGAAAATAAGAGAGAGGGGAGGATTGAGAGGAAGAAGAAGAAAGAGAGATGAGCGAAGAGGATAAAAAGAAATACATAAAGATACTGAGGCAGAAGAAGAATGGAGGAATTTCACGTTGAGAGGGTTTTAACAAGTTTATTAAGGGTATTTTTGGTAAAAAATTTCACCCCTCACCTTAGACTCTTTGATCAAACGGCTATTTTTGATGGAAGGACTACGAATTCGGACAGAAAAGAAAGTGAAGGACTTAAGTGTTGAGTCGTCGAAATAGAGGAACAGAAATGTTAATTACGTTAAACTTCAGGGATTAAAAAGTAATTTTCCCATTTTAATAATTATAAAACAAGTTCTAGTTTCGAATTCACTATTGTATATATAAAAAAATGTTGAAAACAAAAATTAGCCTTTTAAGCACAAAAATGTGCAAATCATGTAAACTTACATGCATGCAAACAGGGACGGAGGGCCATGGACTCCTAAAAACTTACAAATTATTTAGGGGTCATTTAGATAGTTTTATATATAACAGAAAAAATTATTATTCAATTTTTATATTTTAAAAAATTAATTAATTAATTTTTATTTTAAAATTACTTATTTAAAATATTTTTTATTTTATAAAATTAAATTTTCAATTTTTATCAAATAAATTTTTATTCGTCTTTAATATTATTTATTTTATTTAATTTTAATTATTTATTTTATTTGTCCCTTTCATTTTTTATTTTTTTAATTCAAAAAATTTATTTTTTATTTTTAAAATTTCTACTTCAATGGGTAAATTTTTTTAAAAAATTATTTATTCATTGCATAATTTAATTTTATATGTTATTTTTATTATTAAGAAATAATTATCTCAATTAATTAGTTTTTAACCTATTTATATAATTAAAATTATTTGTTAAACTATTTAATTTTAGAGAAATAAATTTTAAATTTTTATAAATAAAAGTATTCTATAATTAAGTTTTTATTAATTAATGAGTTTTATGGACTATTTAAATTTAAAAAATAATTTAATTTTAAAAATATAAATTTAATGAGTAATAGATTAGATAATTTAAATTTAAAAATAAGTATTATTTTTTTTAGATAATAGGTTAAATTATTTAAATTTAGAAAAATGAAATGAAAATATTGTTTCAATATTTAATGGGTTAAATAGTTTAATTTAAAAAATAAAATTTATGGTAAATATTATATTAAATTATTATGTTACTTGAAACGTATTACTTTTTATGGGTTTATATAATTATATTTACAATAAAAATATTTTTTTCTACCATAAATACAATTAAAAGTCAATTTCATAATAAAATGAAATATAAATTATTCATCATCATCGTGGACTTATATTGAAAGAAGATATCTTTGAAAACATTAAAGATGAAGTTGTTATTAATATATTTTAATTAATAAAAAAATTAAATAAATTGTAATTTAATTTTAATATTTTATTATTTTTATAAATTTTTTGAATATATTTTATTTTTATTGATCATTTATTAAAATCAACCCTTAAACAAAATTTTTAAATCCATTACTATATGCAAAAGAAGTTAGTAATAAAAAGAGAGTATAAATACAAAACACAAAAGAAAATATATTAAAAATAGAGTTAATTATAAAAAAAATTCTAAATTTTTATTGTTTTAACAAGTATATTTTGAATAAAAAAATTTAATTGATATATTTTATATTAATCACTTAAACTTATTTATACCATATTATTATTTTAAATAGTTAAATCTAACAGAAATATCATATTATTGTTTTAGTCTGCATTAAAAATTAATATTTTAATATAATTTAAATAATTTTTTTAAAAAAAAATCTCAAACTTTATTATTTTTAATAATTATACCCTAATTTTTTCTCAATAAATATTCTTCAAATGTAGTTTTTAAGTTTGATTTGATTTTTTATTCGATTCGGTTAACTTATAATCACATAGAATACATTTTTAAGCCAATAACTCATTTCTTAAATACTTTCTTACATTATTATAGGTAATAAATATTATGGTAATATTATCTCTGCAAAATAAAAAATCATGATTCTACCTACTTAGAAAAATAATTATAATTATCCTATTTACTCTAATTGAATTTAGACATTTTTAGTTAATTATACTTAAATAGTTTAATAGATATAATAGATATAATTCATTAAGTTAGAAAATGAGTTATTGGCTTAGAGATATATTTTTTAAAATTATAAGTAAATCGAATAAATTGAAAAACTAAATTAAAGTGAAAAAACTGCATTTGGATATATTTTTTTTAAAAAGAAATTTAAGATATAATTATTAAAATAGTAAACTTTTAGGGGTTTTTTATAAAAATTTCTTTTGAATCATATTAAAATATTAAGTTAATTCTCAAAATTTTGAAGTGTCACGAGACGTTTTTTAAAGAAATTCAAGAATGCAAATGCATATTTAATAATTTAAAAAAAAATTATAAGTTAATTTTTATAGAGAAATAATTAAAATCACTATTATTATTGATTTGACTGGAAAATGGAAAATAGAGTTGTACTGAGAAAGAATGTGAGGTGGTTGGCGCCTACGGCAGTCACTCTGACACTTAAATCAGTAAATTAGAGAGTAGGGCGAGAGTATTATAATGCTTAGAACAAAAGAGTAGTTATGTAATAATTGCATATTTTTATCGTTGTAATCATTAGTTTTTATACTGTAAAAATAAGTTAATTATAACATTTCCTGATAATCCAATAATGATGTAGCCAGCTAATTGATAAAAGATCTGGTCGGTTTAATTGGTCAGAGATCTCGTGATTATAGACGTAACGGGGATCTACTGGATGATATTTACTAATGATAACTTTATGTAAAGATCCGATCTCTTTAAGGGAGGGCGAGTCTTGTTGAAGGATCAGATGTCACGGTGTTCAGGTTTTCTTTTCTCTCGGCGGGTTTGAGTATCATCTAATCAGACCCTTGCCACGTGCCCCTGTATTCGAGTGCCAGCATATGACATTTTTTTGGTGATTATTGTGTAACATCAGAGTTCTCCCGCTAGTCTTTGATTCTTCATATTTGAAAGTAACAATTATTTTCGCGATCTAGGGCACGTGGCTCACTTAGATTGGCCTTTCTATATTCGCATTGCTTTGCCAGCCTGGCCAATTTTCGGGCATTAACTAGCCCTGGTGAGCTTCTGGTCAGTCCTGTCAAGCTTCCGTACATTTTTTAGCGCTGGCAAGGTTTTGGACATTTTCTAGCCTTTGCGAGCTTCTGGACATTTTACAGCCTTGATAAGCTTCCGTGCATTTTCCAGCCTTGGCGAGGTTCTGGGCATTTTCTAGCCCTTGCGAGCTTCTAGAAAGCCTTGTCGAGCTGTCGTGCATTTTCAAGCACTGGCAAGCTTTCGGGCATTCTCTAGCCCTAGCGAGCTTCCGGGCTTTTTTCTAACCCTTGCGAGCTCCTTGACATTTTTCAGCCTTTACAGGCTTCCGTGCATTTTTCAGCACTAGCGAGCTTCCGAACATTCTCTAGCCCTTATGAGCTTCTAAGCATTTTCCAGCCTTAACGGGCTTCCAGTTACTAACTAGCCCTAGCAAGCCTCTGGGTATTTTCCTCCTTGCAAACTTCATTCACTCATTTAGAAGCCCATCCTGCCTTCTTCGATCAAAAAATCTCGCCCGTTAATGATAGGCCTTCCTCCTATGCAAAAAGTTTTGGATTTCCGAGAGTGATTGTAAGAGCAGTGACAAATGCCTTGGGAACTTTCTACAAAACAGGACTAATGCTCAGTCACATGGCCTAGCTCATACCCGCCTGGTGGCTTAGGCATAAAATGCCTTAAAATCTTTTCGCAAAATGGGACTAACACTCGGTTGGTCGCCCTAGCAAAACCTGTCTTGTGGCATGATGTAAAATGCCTTGCTTAGTGGGTCTGACACCTAGAAGGCCTGACGGATTAATGCCTTGTGGCCGTTTAGTGGGACTAACATCGGGATAGCCTGACAGATTCCTACCTTATGGCCTGACGTGAGATGCCCTGTTATGCGGGACTAACACCCGGATGACCTGGTGGAACCTGCCTTATGGCTTTTTAGTGGGACTAACACTTAGATGGCCTAACGAATTTTCGCCTTGTGGCCTGACATAAGATGCCTTGTTATGCGGGACTGTAACGACCCGAAAATCGGACCGCTACCGGCGCTAGGATCCAGATCGGCTTAAGGCCGCCGGGACCCGTAGCAAGCCTGACATGTAACCTGTAAACCTGTTCAATCCCATACATGATCAACAATCATACATAAAAATTAAAAACTTTTCTGGCATTCATTCTATCATACACCAAACTCAACCTGTGCATGCACTAAACATAGCCATAATCATAAACTTGACCCCTCTGTGGGATATCATCAATGCCCCAATGGGCGATATACATGTGTTGAGTTGGCTAACATCTATATCATAAAATATCTAAGATCATGTATTCAAAAGGGATAACAACATCCATAGGGTCAAGCACAACCTCTAATCATCAATATCAATATACATAACATGACTATTCAACTTTACATCATAATACAATTTATCATGTCCACTTCCTATCTATTACAACACACGACTTTACTCTTCTTGACTTCCCTGTCTAGCCCGTACCTGCAATCCTGGGGGATTAGAGAAAAGGGGTGAGCTACTAGAGCCCAGTGAGCAGAATAATAGAAAACATTTAAATCTCATGCCATCATGTAATGCAACACATCACAACAAATCACATCTCGGATGGTATTGTCACCAATAGTCCTCTACATTCCAAAGTGTCGGGACGTAGAATGGGTACAACCGGTCTTTCTCTTAACATAACATATCATAACATTCCAATGTGCCAGGAACGTAGAATGGGTACAACCTGGACTTTCTCTTACATAGTGCCAGGGACGTAGAATGGGTACAACCTGGACTTCCATACCATACCATGCCGTAGCATCATCATATCATATGAGGACTAAAGGGTCATCTAATAACCAATCCACATCAACATCATAAATGCAATGCAACATATTCGTGGATTCTAATGCAAACAACCTATTTCATCACATGGCATTCATGATGCATGAACATGCTCAATTGTATAATTCATTTGCTTTAAAAACATAAGGTTTATTCTACTCACCTCTGGCAGAAGCTTTACCGACTTAGAAGCAGCTGAACTCACTGCTGGGGTCCTTGGTTCCTCGGGTCCGAACCTACACAGGTGGACTAAAATGAGGGACCAAACAACTAGAACATAACTCTAAAAACATCCCCCAAAAACCCCCAAAAACACCTCAAAACAATCATGCAAAAACATGCAAAGGAAGGCAGAACAGGGCAGGTTCGGCGGCATCTTCGGCGGCCGAAAGTCCCTCCAGAGCCGAAACCCAGACAGGTTCGGCGGCACCTTCGGCGGCCGAAAGTCCCAGACAGAGACGAAAGTCTCTTTTCGGGGGCAACTTCGGCAGCCGAAAGGCCTGCCTCCCCAGCCATGTTCGGCGGCCGAAAGTTCCTTCGGCTGCCGAACCTGGTTTCTGCCAAAGGGCAGAAACTTGGCTCCTTTAAGCACATTTGCCTCCAAAACTTCCAATCATGCATTTAGCTCAACCAAAACATGTAAATATACATACATTGGCTCCTAGGGGCTTCAAACTAACTTAAACCCCAACTACAACACACAACAACAACACAAATCCAACATACATTGCTCAAAACATAACATTAACTCAAAAACCTAACTATTAGCTAAACATGCATTCTACCCCATAGATCTTGCATAAAACTTACTTTAAACATGAAATGAACTTAAGATCAGCTCTTACCTCTTGAAGATCGAGAGAGAGACGTCCTAAACTCGGAGGTAGGAGATTTTTGAGTTCTTGAACCTCAAAGCTCCAAAACTTGCTTTAAACTCGAAAATCTTCAAAACAAAGCAAAAACTTGTGAAAATCTTGAAAGATTTGAAGGAAAAACTCAAGGATTGGTGAGGAACGGCGGAGAGCTCACCTTGGCCGACAATGGGGAGAAAAACTCGCCCGTTTTCGGCTAAGGGACCCTTTTATAGTGGCTGGCCAGGCCACGTTCGGGGGCCGAACGTGCCTCCGCATGCATGCCATGTTCGGCGGCCGAACTTGAGGTTCGACGGCTGAACCTGGACTTTCCTCAACCTATGCCTTCGGGGGCCTAAGGCACACCCGAAATGCCTGCATGTTCGGCGGCCGAACCTGGGTTTTCCTCCAAGGTTGTTTTTATTCAAAAACTCATTTCCTCTTTACTTAAAACCATCAAAAACAATTAAATCATTTTATGAAAACATGTTTCTACCCTACTAGAGGCTTCCGACATCCGAGATTCCACCGGACAGTAGAAATTCCGATACCGGAGTCTAGCCGGGTATTACATTCTCCCCCCCTTAAGAACATTCGTCCCCGAATGTTCCTCAACTAGCACATGCATAGAGTCATCACAACATACACATAACACACATGAAACATACAAGAACTAACCTTAGAAAAGATAAGGGTATTGCTGGAGCATGGACTCCCTTGTCTCCCAAGTGCACTCTTCCATATTGTGGTGGTTCCAAAGGACTTTCACCATCGGGATTTCCTTGTTTCTAAGCTTTCTGATCTGGGTGTCTATGATCCGCACTGGCTGCTCAACATAGGTGAGATCCTCTTGGATCTCCACATCAGGCTCACTAAGAACCTTGCCCGGATCTGACACAAATTTCCTCAACATTGAAACATGGAAAACCGGATGGATTCTTGCCATTGAAGCAGGCAAATCTAGCTTGTACGACACATTCCCAATCTTCTGCAAGATTTCAAAGGGTCCGATGTATCGTGGGGCTAGTTTACCTTTCTTCCCAAAGCGAACCACTCCTTTCATTGGAGACACTTTGAGTAATACCAGATTCCCCTCCTGAAACTCTACCTGTCTTCTGCGGATGTCTGCATAACTCTTCTGTCTGCTTGCAGCAGTCTTGATTCTCTCTCTGATTATGGGTACCACCCTGCTGGTGATCTCTACTAGCTCAGGCCCTGCCAAGGCCTTTTCTCCAACTTCCTCCCAGCAAACAGGTGACCTGCACTTCCTCCCATACAAAGCTTCATATGGAGCCATCCCGATGCTAGCATGATGGTTGTTATTGTAGGCAAACTCCACCAAAGGGAGATGCTGCCTCCAAGAACTGCCAAAGTCCAGCACACACATTCTAAGCATATCCTTGATAGTCTGGATGGTCCTTTCTGACTGTCCGTCAGTCTGGGGGTGGAAGGCAGTGCTGAAATCCAACCTAGTACCCATGGCATTCTGCAGACTCCGCCAAAACCTTTAGGTGAACTGGGGCCCTCTATCAGACACTATTGAAACAGGAACCCCATGCAGCCTGACGATCTCATCCACATATACCTGCGCCAACTTGTCCACAGAGTAGCCACTCCTGACAGGGATGAAGTGAGCAGATTTGGTGAGTCTGTCCACAATCACCCATATGGAGTCCAATCTGTTGGACGCCGCCGGTAACCCCACTACGAAGTCCATAGCTATATTCTCTCATTTCCATTCTGGAATAGGTAGCGGGTTAAGCATTCCAGCCGGCTTCTGATGTTCCAGCTTCACCCTCTGACACACTTCGCAGGCTGACACAAACTGTGCCACTTCTTTCTTCATAGCTGGCCACCAATAAACCTTCTTCAAATCTTGATACATTTTGGTGGCTCCGGGGTGAACGTTGTATCTTGCATTATGAGCCTCTCTCATAATGTCTCCTTTTAGCCCTATGTCATCTGGTACACAAAGTCTGCTCCCATAGTGGAGGATCCCCTTACTGTCAAATCTGAACTCACTGTCCTTGCCTGACTGAACAGTCCTGGCAATCTTCACTAACTCTGGGTCCTCATGCTGTTTCTGAGCCACCTGCTCCAGAAACACAGGTGTCACTCTCATCTAGGCCACTAAAGCACCAGTACCAGACAACTCCAACTGTAGACCTTCATCAATGAGCTTGTAAAACTCCTTCACCACTGGTCTCCTCTCTGCCGTGATGTGGGATAGACTGCCTAGTGACTTCCGGCTTAGGGTGTCTGCCACAACATTCGCCTTACCCGGATGATACTGAATCTTGCAATCATAGTCACTCAGCAGCTCTACCCATCTCCTCTGTCTCAAGTTCAAATCTCTTTGACTCAGGATGTACTGTAGGCTCTTATGATCTGTAAAGATCCCACATTTTACCCCATAGAGGTAGTGCCTCCACATCTTGAGTGCAAAGATTACTGCTGCCATCTCAAGGTCATGTGTGGGGTAATTCAACTCATGCTTCTTCAACTGCCTAGAAGCATAAGCAATCACCCTCTCATTCTGCATCAGTACACAACCTAGTCCCACACGGGACGCATCACAAAAGACTGTAAAGTCCTCATCACTAGATGGCAGAGCTAAAACTGGTGCTAAAGTCAACCTCTTCTTAAGCTCTTCAAAACTCTCTTCGCACTGGTCGGTCCACAGAAACTTCTGATTCTTCCTGGTTAGTCTGGTCAGAGGAGCTACTATTTTCGAGAAGTTCTGAATGAACCTCCTGTAGTAACCTGCCAAACCCAAGAAACTCCTGATCTCCGTCACTGAAGTGGGTCTAGGCCAGTTAGCCACAGTTTCTGTCTTCTTGGGGTCTACCTCTATTCCATTCTCTGACACTACATGACCCAAGAACGAAATGCTCCTCAGCCAGAACTCACACTTAGAGAACTTGGCATACAAGCCATGTTCCCTCAAGGTCTATAGAACCAACCTCAGATGATGGGCATGCTCCTCTGCATTCCTGGAATACACTAAGATATCATCTATGAAGACAATAACAAAGTGATCCAGGTATTGACTAAACACTCTATTCATGAGATCCATGAATGCTGCAGGGGCGTTGGTTAACCCGAACGGCATTACAAGGAACTCAAAATGCCCATATCTGGTCCTGAAAGCCGTCTTTGGCACATCCTCATCTCTGATCCTCAGCTGATGGTACCCAGATCTCAGATCTATTTTGGAGAAACAATCCGCTCCTGCTAGCTGGTCGAATAGATCGTCGATCCTTGGCAAAGGGTACTTGTTCTTGGTAGTGACTTTGTTCAACTGCCTGTAGTCGATACAAAGCCTAAGGGATCCATCCTTCTTTCTCACGAACAAGACTGGTGCACCCCAAGGTGAGGTGCTCGGTCGGATGAAGCCCTTTTCTACCAGCTCTTGCAACTGTTCCTTCAATTCTTTCAACTCGGCTGGAGCCATCCTGTAGGGAGGGATAGAGATTGGTCGGGTTCCAGGCATCAGTTCTATCTCGAACTCTATCTCCCTAGCAGGTGGTAAACCTGGCAGCTCGTCTGGGAAGACGTCTAGAAACTCTCTAACCACTGGCACCGAGGCGGGCTCTCTAACCTGACTGCTAAGCTCTCTCACATGAGCCAAATACCCCTGACATCCCTTCCTAAGCAACCTACGAGCCTGAAGAGCTGATATCAGACCTCTAGGTGTACCCCTCCTGTCTCCCCTGAAGACAACCTCTGACCCATCCTGAACTCTGAACCTGACTACCTTGTCCCTGCAGTCCAAGGTAGCACCATGGGTAGATAGCCAGTCCATCCCTAGAATGACTTCAAAATCTGTCAAATCTAGAACCACCAGGTCGGCGGACAAGCATCTTCCCTCAACAAAGACTGGACTGCACTGGCAGACTGACTCTGCCACTGATGGATCACACTTGGGTCCACTGAACAAGAGAGGACACTCTAACTCAGAGATCATCAACCCCAACCTCTGAACGGCTCTCGGAGCAATAAAAGAATGAGATGCACCAGGGTCCATCAAGGCATACACATCTGAACAACCAATGACTAAATTACCTGCCACCACGGTGTTAGATGCATCTGTCTCCTGCTGAGTCATTGTGAAGATCCGTGCTGGAGCTGATGGACCTTCACCTCTGAAACCCGCTGAAGAAGAGGCTGCCCCTCTCCCTCTGCCTCCGCCACTGGCCTGAGTCATGGCTGGAGCTGCTGGCTGAGCCACACTACCCGAAGCTGTCTGCTGAGACTGTGCTCCAAAAGCTGCCCTAGGACACTCCCGAGCCATGTGTCCCTCTTGCCCGCATCTGAAGCAGGCTGCTGTCCCAGCCCGACAAACTCCCCTGTGTAGCCTACCACACTTTGCACAAACTGCATTATCCGCGCCAGAGCTTGAGCCACTCCCTAGTCCCAGACTAGACTTGACCTTGTTCCAAAACTTGTTCTTCTTGGGCTTCCTAGTGGTGTTACTCCACTTTTTGCTACCTGAAGCTGCTGCACTGAAAGAAGAAGAGCCTGGGGTCTTGGAACCAGAAGGCTGTGCCACAGACTGCTTAACTGTTCCCTGAACGATGGCACTGGCCTCCATTTCCCGGGCCATATCCACTATGGCGTGGAAGCTCTCCCTATCTGCTGACTGGATCAAGGAGGAATATCTAGAGTGGAGTTTCATGATATACCTCATTGACCTTTTCTGGTCTGAGTCAAGATTTTGCCCTGCAAATGGCAACAGCTCCAAGAATCTGTCTGTGAACTCCTCTACACTCATATCATCGGTCTGCCTCAACTGCTCAAACTCTAACATCTTCAGCTCCCTTGAACTATCTGGGAAAGCCCATCCTGCAAACTCGTTTGCAAACTCCTCCCAAGACATGCTGTCTACTCTGGGGTTCACATAATTCTTGAACCACTCTCGTGCCTTCTTGCACTTAAGTGTGAACCCAGCCATCTGAATGGCTCTACTATCATCAGCCCCAATCTCATCTGTGATCACCTTGACCCTCTCAAGATACACAAACGGGTCATCCCCTTTTTCATACTGGGGAGCACCCAACTTCATGTAGTCGGTCATCTTGACCTTGCTCCCACTGGTTGAGCTAGGTCTAGAAGGTTGGGTAACTGGGGCTGCTGGTTCTGTAGGTGGTGCAACATTTTCTGAGGTAGGGTTTGCTGGATTTGGATAGTAAGGTGGGGGTGGATACATTGGGTATTGTGAATATGGTGGGTAGTAGGGTGGGTATGGCATCTGTGTGGGATAAGGGGTGAAGCTAGGGTAATCCGATGTACCTCCCATCGAATACCCGGGATTTTGTGAGAAGTGTGGGTAGTGGGGTGGCTGAACAAATCCCGAGGCCTGAGTGCCTCCTTGGGACTCTCCCATTCCCTCTTCTGACATGCTAACTCCCAAACTGCCATCCCTCCTCTGCTCTACATCCATATCATCTCCCATGTCTTCTGACATTCCTCCTTGAACTGTTCCCCTCACTGATCTGCTCCTACCCAGATCCAGAGACCTTCTAGGGTCTCTTACTGCTCTTTCTCTATTAGACCTACTAGACATTGCCCTAGGCAATGTAGGAGGACGGGCGCTCATGCCCTCATCCTCAGGTGGCACTCCAGTCAATCGTGCAGATCGACGAGTTCCTCTCATCCTGTTTTCTGAAAAACAGCACATCACATAAACATTAGCATCATATGGTTCATGTGGGCACACATGAACCCTCATCACATACATATCATTCATATCATAGCATTAATGCACATGTATAAAATCATGGCATTTCACATCATCAAACAAGACAGGACTCCACATCCTATCCTAGTGGACATGATCTTCCTATTGTGCTTGACCTTTTATAACATCTATGAGCCCGACACTCTAGGTCCGACCATATGAACCTAGGGCTCTGATACTATTCTGTAACGACCCGAAAATCGGACCGCTACCGGCACTAGGATGCAGATCGGCTTAAGGCTGCCGGGACCCGTAGCAAGCCTGACATGTAACCTGTAAACCTGTTCAATCCCATACATGATCAACAATCATACATAAAAATTAAAAACTTTTCTGGCATTCATTCTATCATACACCAAACTCAACCTGTGCATGCACTAAACATAGCCATAATCATAAACTTAACCCCTCTGTGGGATCTCATCAATGCCCCAATGGGCGATATACATGTGTTGAGTTGGCTAACATCTATATCATAAAATATCTAAGATCATGTATTCAAAAGGGATAACAACATCCATAGGGTCAAGCACAACCTCTAATCATCAATATCAATATACATAACATGACTATTCAACTTTACATCATAATACAATTTATCATGTCCACTTCCTATCTATTACAACACACGACTTTACTCTTCTTGACTTCCCTGTCTAGCCCGTACCTGCAATCCTGGGGGATTAGGGAAAAGGGGTGAGCTACTAGAGCCCAGTGAGCAGAATAATAGAAAACATTTAAATCTCATGCCATCATGTAATGCAACACATCACAACAAATCACATCTCGGATGGTATTGTCACCAATAGTCCTCTACATTCCAAAGTGCCGGGACGTAGAATGGGTACAACCGGTCTTTCTCTTAACATAACATATCATAACATTCCAATGTGCCAGGGACGTAGAATGGGTACAACCTGGACTTTCTCTTACATAGTGCCAGGGACGTAGAATGGGTACAACCTGGACTTCCATACCATACCATGCCGTAGCATCATCATATCATATGAGGACTAAAGGGTCATCCAATAACCAATCCACATCAACATCATAAATGCAATGCAACATATTCGTGGATTCTAATGCAAACAACCTATTTCATCACATGGCATTCATGATGCATGAACATGCTCAATTGTATAATTCATTTGCTTTAAAAACATAAGGTTTATTCTACTCACCTCTGGCAGAAGCTTTACCGACTTAGAAGCAGCTGAACTCACTGCTGGGGTCCTCGGTTCCTCGGGTCCGAACCTACACAGGTGGACTCAAATGAGGGACCAAACAACTAGAACATAACTCTAAAAACATCCCCCTAAAACACCTCAAAACAATCATGCAAAAACATGCAAAGGAAGGCAGAACAGGGCAGGTTCGGCGGCATCTTTGGCGGCCGAAAGTCCCTCTAGAGCCGAAACCCAGGCAGGTTCGGCGGCACCTTCGGCGGCCGAAAGTCCCAGACAGAGACGAAAGTCTCTTTTCGGGGGCAACTTCGGCAGCCGAAAGGCCTGCCTCCCCAGCCATGTTCGGCGGCCGAAAGTTCCTTCGGCTGCCGAACCTGGTTTCTGCCAAAGGGCAGAAACTTGGCTCCTTTAAGCACATTTGCCTCCAAAACTTCCAATCATGCATTTAGCTCAACCAAAACATGCAAATATACATACATTGGCTCCTAGGGGCTTCAAACTAACTTAAACCCCAACTACAACACACAACAACAACACAAATCCAACATACATTGCTCAAAACATAACATTAACTCAAAAACCTAACTATGAGCTAAACATGCATTCTACCCCATAGATCTTGCATAAAACTTACTTTAAACATGAAATGAGCTTAAGATCAGCTCTTACCTCTTGAAGATCGAGAGAGAGACGTCCTAAACTCGGAGGTAGGAGATTTTTGAGTTCTTGAACCTCAAAGCTCCAAAACTTGCTTTAAACTCGAAAATCTTCAAAACAAAGCAAAAACTTGTGAAAATCTTGAAAGATTTGAAGGAAAAACTCAAGGATTGGTGAGGAACGGCAGAGAGCTCACCTTGGCCGACAATGGGGAGAAAAACTCGCCCGTTTTCGGCTAAGGGACCCTTTTATAGTGGCTGGCCAGGCCACGTTCGGGGGCCGAACGTGCCTCCGCATGCATGCCATGTTCGGCGACCGAACTTGAGGTTCGACGGCCGAACCTGGACTTTCCTCAACCTATGCCTTCGGGGGTCTAAGGCACACCCGAAATGCCTGCATGTTCGGCGGCCGAACTTGAGGTTCGGCGGCCGAACCTGGGTTTTCCTCCAAGGTTGTTTTTATTCAAAAACTCATTTCCTCTTTACTTAAAACCATAAAAAACAATTAAATCATTTTATGAAAACATGTTTCTACCCTACTAGAGGCTTCCGACATCCGAGATTCCACCGGACGGTAGGAATTCCGATACCGGAGTCTAGCCGGGTATTACAGGGACTAACACCTAGATAGCTTTGTGGCCTTATAGTGGGACTAACACTCGGATTATGGCCTGACAGAACCCGCTTTGTGCCCTAATGTGAGATGTCTTGTTATGCGGGACTAACACCCGGATGGCTTGTGTAATAACCGGCTAGATTCCGGCATCGGAATCCCTACCTTCCGGCAGAATCTCCGTTGGAATCTAAAATTCTGAAGATGCCAGAGTCTTCTAGAGGGGTAAAGTGTGTTTTCTAAAATGTTTTCACTTGATTTTATGGTTTTAAATGGAAAAGAAATGAGTTTTGAAAAGAATGGGCCAATGAGGAAGGACCCAGGTTCGGCCGCCGAAAATAGACCTGTTTCGAGAGTGCTTTAGGCCTCCAAAGGCTTTGGGGGAAGAAACCAGGTTCGGCTGCCGAACCTCAAGTTCGGCCGCCGAACATGGGATAGTTTAGGGGGCACGTTACTGTAACAGCCCGGAAACCGAACTGCCACCGGCACTAGGATCCAGATCGACGTAAGGTCGCCGGGACCCGTAGTAAGCCTGCTATCCTGTCTGTCTACCTGTAAAATCCCATACATGATCATACATTTGCTGTAAAAACATAAAACTTTTCTTCATTCCAAGGCTTAACCTGTGCACGCACTCTCTCTGTGCTCTACCAATCCCTACTAGAGCTCCTCATGGCTCTAGGCGGATCAATCTCATAATGTTAAGCCTGGTTTTGCTCATAAACATACAACAATAAAGAAGCATACATAAACTGATCATGTGACTCCACAAAGGGATTACAAGTCTTATAAATCAAGCACCAGTCTATACACTATACATATACATTATCTCTATACATTT
Organism: Manihot esculenta; assembly: GCF_001659605.2. Taxonomy (NCBI): domain Eukaryota; kingdom Viridiplantae; phylum Streptophyta; class Magnoliopsida; order Malpighiales; family Euphorbiaceae; genus Manihot; species Manihot esculenta. Next base: position 15,315,353 of record NC_035170.2, read on the forward strand.
ACATGTCCACACTAGCTATTACAAAACTCTGTACTCTTCCTGTACCCTGCTGAGTTCTCTCTGACCTCTGAACCTGCACAACTGAAGTTAGGGGAGAGGGATGAGCTACGATAGCCCAGTGAGTAGAATAGGCAAATACAGGTGATAAAACATGCTCTCATGGAATGCAACACAGAATCACATCACCTCGGCCGGACGGATCAAAACTCCCTCTATCTCATCTGGGGTACCTAAGTACCATGTGCCTGGTCCCCGTAGGGCTGTTCCAGGTCTTTCTGTGTGTGCCTGGTCCCCGTAGGGCTGTTCCAGGTCTTCCTCTGAGGGCTAATGAATCCTCACGAAGTCCGTGCCGTCTCACATAAGCAATGTACAAGGAGCAGTGCCAAGTACAAGGATAAATGCAATGCATCATCTTTGTGTACACTAATGCACTCACCCTATAGCATATTCATGATGCATGAAGCATGATAAAATATTCAGTTCTCATATTAAAACATTAAGTTAAATTCCACTCACCTGTAGTTCTCTCTGAACTGACTCTGCAGGTTCTGACTCTGGACTCACTGCTGATGTCCCTGATTCCTCTGGTCCGTACCTACACAGGTGGACTCAAATGAGGGACTAAACTCACTCAAGAGCATCTCTAAGAAACTCCCCAAAACCCCTCTAAACAATCCTCAAACCATCACATAAAACATGCAAAAGGAAGCTGGACAGGGCACTTTCGGCGGCAGGTTCGGCGGCCGAAACCCCACTCCAGAGACGAAACTCATGCATGTTCGGCGGCACCTTCGGCGGCCGAAGGTCTCGTCCAGAGACGAAACTCACACACTTTCGGCGGCCGAACTCCCTCTTTCGGCGGCCGAAAGTCCCTTTCTAAACCGAAAGCCTAGCTTTCGGGGGCAACCTTTGGCAGCCGAACTGCCTCCACAAAGGGTTCGGCGGCCGAACCTTCCTTCGGCGGCCGAACCTGGTTTTGCCCGAAGGGCAGAACCCTGCTCTGTTTCATGCAAACTTTGCCCAAAAACCTACAAACATGCATAGCAACTACTCCCAACTAGCATATACACATATATATGCACAAAGGGGTCTAAAACTACCCTAAAACCCCAAACAAACATAGCACATAACACTTAATCATGCTAGAACACCACAAATCACCAAAAACCTCACCTAAACCTAAACATGCATACTACCCATACAAACTTCATAAAACCTTTCAAAATCATCAAAGAAGCTCAGGATCTTCACTTACCTCTTAAAAAACTTGAGGATGAAGGATCCTAACGTGGAGATATGAAGAAAAGCTCTTCCAAAGCTCCAAGCTTCCAAACTTACTTCTTTTGCTCAAAACCTTCATAAATCACCAAAACTCTTAAAACTCTTGAAAGATTTGATGAAAATCATGGAAAACATGAAAGTCAACGTAGGAGAGGCTGAAACTCACCTCTGGCTGCAAGTGGAGGAGAAATAACCTCCTTCCACCGACCCTTGGCCCTTTTATAGGTGGCTGGCCAGACCACCTTCGGCAGCCGAACGTGAAGCCGCAACCATGCAATGTTCGGCGGCCGAAAGTGACCTTCGGCGGCCGAACCTTTGCATTTCTCCCTTGTTGCTTTTCTTTCAAAACTCAAGTCTTTTAACCCTTCAAACCATGAAAACCAGTGAAAATACCTTAAAAACACATATGTATTACCCTTCTCGAGGGTTCCGACACCCGAGATTCCACCGGACTACAGGAATTTCGATGCCGGACTCGAGCCGGGTATTACATTCTCCCCCCCTTAAGAACATTCGTCCCCGAATGTCCCTAACACAACATAAACACATAGAAAAGGGAAAACAACTAACTTTAAAACAGATACGGGTATTGCTGGAGCATGGACTCCCGAGTCTCCCACGTGCACTCTTCTAGGTTGTGGTGGTTCCACAAAACTTTCACCATTGGTATCTCCTTGTTTCTCAGCTTTCTGATCTGGGTGTCAAGGATCCGCACTGGCTGCTCTACATAGGTGAGATCACTTAAGATTTCCACCTCCGGTTCACTAAGAACCTTCTCTGGATCTGACACAAATTTTCTCAACATAGAAACATGGAAGACCGGGTGAATTCGTTCCATAGAAGCCGGTAAATCTAGTTTATACGATACAGGCCCGATCTTCTGCAAGATCTCAAAGGGACCAATGTACCGTGGGGCCAGTTTACCCTTCTTTCCAAACCGAACCACTCCCTTCATCGGAGACACCTTAAGCAATACCATATCCCCCTCCTGGAACTCTATCTGCTTCCTACGGATGTCTGCATAACTTTTCTGTCTGCTTACAGCTGTTCTGATCCGCTCTCTGATGATAGGCACTAACTTGCTGGTTATCTCAACTAACTCTGGTCCTGCAAGAGTTTTCTCTCCTACCTCTTCCCAGCAAACAGGTGTTCGGCACTTCCTCCCATACAAAGCTTCATAAGGAGCCATCCCTATGCTAGCATGATGGCTGTTATTGTAGGCAAACTCCACCAGAGGTAAATGCTGCCTCCAAGAACCGCCAAAGTCTAACACACACATTCTCAGCATATCTTCAATGGTCTGGATGGTCCTCTCTGACTGACCGTCTGTCTGTGGATGGAAAGCAGTGCTGAAATCCAACCTTGTGCCCATTTCATTTTGCAGACTCCGCCAAAACCTGGAGGTGAACTGAGGTCCTCGATCTGATACTATCGACACTGGAACTCCATGCAACCTTACTATCTCGTCTACATACACCTGCGCCAACTTGTCCACAGAGTAGGTACTCCTAACTGGAATGAAGTGAGCAGATTTAGTGAGTCTATCCACAATCACCCATATGGAGTCTAGTCTGTTAGACGTCGCCGGTAAGCCCACTACAAAATCCATAGCTATGTTTTCCCATTTCCATTCTGGAATCGGCAGTGGGTTAAGCATTCCAGCCGGCTTCTGGTTCTCTAGCTTCACCCTTTGACATGTCTCGCAGGCTGACACGAACTGTGCCACTTCTCTCTTCATTGCTGGCCACCAATACACCCTTCTCAGATCTTGATACATCTTGGTGGCTCCCGGGTGAATACTATACCGCGCATTATGAGCTTCCCTCATAATGTCTGCCTTCAAACTGCTATCATCTGGTACACATAACCTCTTACCGTGCCGAAGAATCCCCTCACTATCAAATCTGAACTCTGCACTGTTGCCCGACTGAACAGTTCTGGCAATCCTCACTAACTCGGGATCTTCGTGCTGTTTCAGAGCCACTTGCTCTAGAAACACTGGTGTCACTTTCATCTGTGCGAACAAAACACCGGTACCAGATAACTGCAACTGTAACCCGTCTTCCACGAGCTTATAGAAATCCTTCACCACCGGTCTTCTCTCTACTGCAATGTGGGATAAACTGCCAAGTGACTTTCGGCTTAAGGCATCAGCTACAACATTCGCCTTGCCTGGATGATACTGGATCTTGCAATCATAATCACTGAGCAATTCTACCCACCGTCTCTGCCTGTGCTGCAGGCTCTTATGATCCGTATAGATCTCACATTTTACCCCATAGAGGTAATGCCTCCACATCTTAAGTGCAAAGATAACAGCTGCCATTTCAAGATCGTGTGTCGGGTAATTCAGCTCGTGCTTCTTCAGCTGTCTAGAAGCATAAGCTATCACTCTATCATTCTGCATCAACACACAACCTAATCCCACTCGGGATGCATCACAGAACACTGTGAAATCTTTATCACTAATCGGCAGAGCTAACACCGGTGCTGAAGTTAATCGTCTCTTCAACTCTTCAAAACTTTCTTCACATTCCTCTGACCACACAAACTTCTGATTCTTTCTAGTCAGTCTGGTCATAGGAGCAGCTATCTTCGAGAAGTCCTGAACAAACCTCCGATAGTAGCCTGCCAAACCCAGAAAACTCTTGATCTCGGTCACCGTAGTGGGTGTAGGCCAGTTGGCTACTGCCTCTACCTTTTTGGGATCTACTGATATACCGTCCTCTGATACAACATGTCCCAAAAAGGAAATGCTCCTTAGCCAGAACTCGCACTTGGAGAACTTAGCATACAAGCCATGCTCTCTCAAGGTTTGCAGCACTATCCGAAGATGCTGGGCATGGTCCTCTGCATTCTTGGAGTACACCAAGATATCATCAATAAAGACGATCACAAAACGATCCAAGTACTCCCTGAAAACCCTGTTCATGAGATCCATGAATGCTGCAGGGGCGTTAGTCAACCCGAACGGCATCACAAGGAACTCATAATGCCCATATCTGGTTCTGAAAGCAGTCTTGGACACATCTCCTTCCCTGATCTTCAACTGGTGGTATCCGGATCTCAGATCTATTTTAGAAAAACAACCTGCTCCTGCCAGCTGGTCGAATAGATCATCGATCCTGGGTAAAGGATACTTGTTTTTGATCGTGACTTTGTTCAACTGTCTGTAGTCGACACAAAGTCTAAGAGGTCCATCCTTCTTTCTGACAAATAATACTGGAGCACCCCAGGGTGAGGTACTCGGGCGGATGAAACCCTTAGCTACCAAATCCTGTAACTGCTCTTTCAACTCTCGCAACTCTGCTGGTGCCATCCTATAGGGAGGAATAGAGATCGGTCTAGCATTGGGCATCAACTCAATCTCGAACTCTATTTCCCTATCTGGTGGTAGTCCTGGAAGCTCTTCAGGAAACAAATCTAGGAAGTCTCTAACAACTGGTACTGAGGATGGTTCCCTAACCTGACTGTCTAGCTCTCTCACATAAGCTAGGAACCCCTGACACCCCTTCCTTAACATTCTACGAGCCTGGAGGGCTGATATCAAACCCCTAGGTGTCCCTCTCCTGTCTCCTCTGAAGACACACTCTGACCCATCCTGGTCTCTGACACTGACTACCTTGTCTCTACAGTTCAGGGTAGCATCATACGTAGATAACCAATCCATCCCTAGAATGACATCAAAATCTGTCAACTCTAGAACCACCAGGTCAGCTGGAAGGTATCTACTCTCTATGCACACTGGACTGAACCGACAGACTGACTCTGCCAAAGATGGATCACATTTGGGTCCACTGACCCATAGAGGACACTCTAACTCAGACACCATCAGACCCAACCTCTCTGCAGCTCTAGAAGAAATGAAAGAGTGAGAAGCACCGGGGTCCATTAAAGCATACACCTCTGAACACCCAATGATGAGATTACCTGACACCACCGTGTTCGACGTGTCTGCCTCCTGCTGAGTCAGGGTGAAAATCCGTGCTGGGGCTGACGGACCTGCACCTCGGGAACCCATCCCTGATGAAGAGGCTACCCCTCTTCCTCTTCCTCTGCCACTGCTTGGTGGTACGGCTGAAGCTACGGGCTGAACTACACTGCCCGTACTCATCTGCTGGGATGGTGCAACCAAAGTCGCCTGAGGACATTCCCGTGCATAATGTCCCTCCTGCCCACATCTATAGCAGGCTGTGGATCCCAACTGACAAGCTCCTCTATGCTGTTTGCCACACCTCTTGCACACTGGAAAATCTGCGCCAGAACTGGAGCCACTACTCATTCCCAGACCCGACTTAAGCCTATTCCAGAACTTGCCTCTCTTTCCTCTGAATTTCTCCCATCTCTTCTTACTTGCACTTACTGTACTCTGTGAGGAGGAACCTGGTTTAACACCAGAAGACTGTGCCTTGACTACACCTTGACTTATGGCACTGGCCTCCATCTTTCTAGCAGCATCCACAATAGAGTGGAAACTTTCCTTCTCCGCATGAAGAATCAAAGAGAAATACCTGGGATGAAGCCTTGTGGCATATCTCTTTGCCTTCTTCTGATCTGTATCATATGCTTGACCGACATATGGCAACAATTCCAGGAACTTATCTGTATACTCATCAACGCTCATCTCCTCCGTCTGTCGCAACTGCTCAAACTCCACAACCTTTAGTTCCCTGGAACTGTCAGGAAAAGCCCATCCAGCAAATTCGTTGGCGAACTCTTCCCATGTCATACTCTCAAGTCTCGGGTCCACATAATTCTTGAACCATTCTCTAGCTTTCTTACACTTTAACGTGAACCCTGCCATCTCAATGGCTCTACCATCATCTGCTCCCAACTCACTTGTTATCATTCTGACTGCACTGAGATACTCAAAGGGATCATCTCCTGTATTGAATTTCGGAGCATCCAACTTTAAGTACTCGGTCATCTTCACCTTACTTCCCCCTGAAGAACTGGGTTGCTGTGCTTCCACAACAGGGGCTACTGGTTCAGGAGGTGGTGGTGGAGGAACTGGTTCCCTCACTTCAGGTTGTACTGGACTTGAATGAACAGGTGGGGGTGGATACATGTGATATGGTGGATAAAAAGAAGGATAGGGCATATATGGCATGTAGGGTGGATATGGGGCAAAACTGGAGTAATCCGACATGCCTCCCATCGGATACTCTGGGCCCTGTGGAAAGGGTGAATAGCCAAACCCCGAGGCCTGCACGCCTCCCTGGGACTCCCCCATACCTTCTTCTGACCTTCTTACACCCATGCTTGCATCTCTACTCTGATCCTCTTCCCTCACACCTCTTTCTTCTACTGACCTTCCCCCTCTGCTTACTCCTCTCCTGCTCTCGTCAGAAGACCTTCTAGGGTCTCGTGACGTTCCTTCCCTGCTTGACCTGTACGATCTTGCCCTTGGCAAGGCAGGTGGACGAGCAGCTGTACCCTCACTTACGGGTGGGACTCCAGTCAATCTCGCGGATCGACGAGTTCCTCGCATCTTCACTCTCTGAGAAACAACAAACACATAAACATAAGCAACACATCAAAAAATGCACATGCATAACTCATGGCATTGCACATCAGCATATAGACAGGACTGACATCCTATCCTAGTGGACATGTTTTCCTATGGTGCTTGACCTGCTAAACCTCTCTATGAGCCCAACTCTCTCTCTATAGGTCCGACCATGTGAACCTAGGGCTCTGATACCAATCTGTAACAGCCCGAAAACCGAACTGCCACCGGCACTAGGATCCAGATCGACTTAAGGTCGCCGGGACCCGTAGTAAGCCTGCTATCCTGTCTGTCTACCTGTAAAATCCCATACATGATCATACATTTGCTGTAAAAACATAAAACTTTTCTTCATTCCAAGGCTTAACCTGTGCATGCACTCTCTCTGTGCTCTACCAATCCCTACTAGAGCTCCTCATGGCTCTAGGCGGATCAATCTCATAATGTTAAGCCTGGTTTTGCTCATAAACATACAACAATAAAGAAGCATACATAAACTGATCATGTGACTCCACAAAGGGATTACAAGTCTTATAAATCAAGCACCATTCTATACACTATACATATACATTATCTCTATACATTTACATGTCCACACTAGCTATTACAAAACTCTGTACTCTTCCTGTACCCTGCTGAGTTCTCTCTGACCTCTGAACCTGCACAACTGAAGTTAGGGGAGAGGGATGAGCTACGATAGCCCAGTGAGTAGAATAGGCAAATACAGGTGATAAAACATGCTCTCATGGAATGCAACACATAATCACATAACCTCGGCCGGACGGATCAAAACTCCCTCTATCTCATCTGGGGTACCTAAGTACCATGTGCCTGGTCCCCGTAGGGCTGTTCCAGGTCTTTCTGTGTGTGCCTGGTCCCCGTAGGGCTGTTCCAGGTCTTCCTCTGAGGGCTAATGAATCCTCACGAAGTCCGTGCCGTCTCACATAAGCAATGTACAAGGAGCAGTGCCAAGTACAAGGATAAATGCAATGCATCATCTTTGTGTACACTAATGCACTCACCCTATAGCATATTCATGATGCATGAAGCATGATAAAATATTCAGTTCTCATATTAAAACATTAAGTTAAATTCCACTCACCTGTAGTTCTCTCTGAACTGACTCTGCAGGTTCTGACTCTGGACTCACTGCTGATGTCCCTGATTCCTCTGGTCCGTACCTACACAGGTGGACTCAAATGAGGGACTAAACTCACTCAAGAGCATCTCTAAGAAACTCCCCAAAACCCCTCTAAACAATCCTCAAACCATCACATAAAACATGCAAAAGACAGCTGGACAGGGCACTTTCGGCGGCAGGTTCGGCGGCCGAAACCCCACTCCAGAGACGAAACTCATGCATGTTCGGCGGCACCTTCGGCGGCCGAAGGTCTCGTCCAGAGACGAAACTCACACACTTTCGGCGGCCGAACTCCCTCTTTCGGCGGCCGAAAGTCCCTTTCTAAACCGAAAGCCTAGCTTTCGGGGGCAACCTTTGGCAGCCGAACTGCCTCCACAAAGGGTTCGGCGGCCGAACCTTCCTTCGGCGGCCGAACCTGGTTTTGCCCGAAGGGCAGAACCCTGCTCTGTTTCATGCAAACTTTGCCCAAAAAATCTACCAACATGCATATCAACTACTCCCAACTAGCATATACACATATATATGCACAAAGGGGTCTAAAACTATCCTAAAACCCCAAACAAACATAACACACAACACTCAATCATGCTGGAACACCACAAATCACCAAAAACCTCACCTAAACCTAAACATGCATACTACCCATACAAACTTCATAAAACCTTTCAAAATCATCAAAGAAGCTCAGGATCTTCACTTACCTCTTAAAAAACTTGAGGATGAAGGATCCCAACGTGGAGATATGAAGAAAAGCTCTTCCAAAGCTCCAAGCTTCCAAACTTACTTCTTTTGCTCAAAACCTTCATAAATCACCAAAACTCTTAAAACTCTTGAAAGATTTGATGAAAATCATGGAAAACATGAAAGTCAACGTAGGAGAGGCTGAAACTCACCTCTGGCTGCAAGTGGAGGAGAAATAACCTCCTTCCACCGACCCTTGGCCCTTTTATAGGTGGCTGGCCAGACCACCTTCGGCAGCCGAACGTGAAGCCGCAACCATGCAATGTTCGGCGGCCGAAAGTGCCCTTCGGCGGCCGAACCTTTGCATTTCTCCCTTGTTGCTTTTCTTTCAAAACTCAAGTCTTTTAACCCTTCAAACCATGAAAACCAGTGAAAATACCTTAAAAAAACATATGTATTACCCTTCTCGAGGGTTCCGACACCCGAGATTCCACCGGACTATAGGAATTCCGATGCCGGACTCGAGCCGGGTATTACATTCTCCCCCCCTTAAGAACATTCGTCCCCGAATGTCCCTAACACAACAGAAACACATAGAAAAGGGAAAACAACTAACCTTAAAACAGATACGGGTATTGCTGGAGCATGGACTCCCGCGTCTCCCCAGTGCACTCTTCTAGGTTGTGGTGGTTCCACAAAACTTTCACCATTGGTATCTCCTTGTTTCTCAGCTTTCTGATCTGGGTGTCAAGGATCCGCACTGGCTGCTCTACATAGGTGAGATCACTTAAGATTTCCACCTCCGGTTCACTAAGAACCTTCTCTGGATCTGACACAAATTTTCTCAACATAGAAACATGGAATACCGGGTGAATTCGTTCCATAGAAGCCGGTAAATCTAGTTTATACGATACAGGCCCGATCTTCTGCAAGATCTCAAAGGGACCAATGTACCGTGGGGCCAGTTTACCCTTCTTTCCAAACCGAACCACTCCCTTCATCGGAGACACCTTAAGCAATACCATATCCCCCTCCTGGAACTCTATCTGCTTCCTACGGATGTCTGCATAACTTTTCTGTCTGCTTACAGCTGTTCTGATCCTCTCTCTGATGATAGGCACTAACTTGCTGGTTATCTCAACTAACTCTGGCCCTGCAAGAGTTTTCTCTCCTACCTCTTCCCAGCAAACAGGTGTTCGGCACTTCCTCCCATACAAAGCTTCATAAGGAGCCATCCCTATGCTAGCATGATGGCTGTTGTTGTAGGCAAACTCCACCAGAGGTAAATGCTGCCTCCAAGAACCGCCAAAGTCTAACACACACATTCTCAACATATCTTCAATGGTCTGGATGGTTCTCTCAGACTGACCGTCTGTCTGTGGATGGAAAGCAGTGCTGAAATCCAACCTTGTGCCCATTTCATTTTGCAGACTCCGCCAAAACCTGGAGGTGAACTGAGGTCCTCGATCTGATACTATCGACACTGGAACTCCATGCAACCTTACTATCTCGTCTACATACACCTGCGCCAACTTGTCCACAGAGTAGTTACTCCTAACTGGAATGAAGTGAGCAGATTTAGTGAGTCTATCCACAATCACCCATATGGAGTCTAGTCTGTTAGACGTCGCCGGTAAGCCCACTACAAAATCCATAGCTATGTTCTCCCATTTCCATTCTGGAATCGGCAGTGGGTTAAGCATTCCAGCCGGCTTCTGGTGCTCTAGCTTCACCCTTTGACATGTCTCGCAGGCTGACACGAACTGTGCCACTTCTCTCTTCATTGCTGGCCACCAATACACCCTTCTCAGATCTTGATACATCTTGGTGGCTCCCGGGTGAATACTATACCGCGCATTATGAGCTTCCCTCATAATGTCTGCCTTCAAACTGCTATCATCTGGTACACATAACCTCTTACCGTGCCGAAGAATCCCCTCACTATCAAATCTGAACTCTGTACTGTTGCCCGACTGAACAGTTCTGGCAATCCTCACTAACTCGGGATCTTCGTGCTGTTTCAGAGCCACTTGCTCTAGAAACACTGGTGTCACTTTCATCTGTGCGAACAAAACACCGGTACCAGATAACTGCAACTGTAACCCGTCTTCCACGAGCTTATAGAAATCCTTCACCACCGGTCTTCTCTCTACTGCAATGTGGGATAAACTGCCAAGTGACTTTCGGCTTAAGGCATCAGCTACAACATTCGCCTTGCCTGGATGATACTGGATCTTGCAATCATAATCACTGAGCAATTCTACCCACCGTCTCTGCCTCAAGTTTAACTCTCTCTGACTTAAGATGTGCTGCAGGCTCTTATGATCCGTATAGATCTCACATTTGACCCCATAGAGGTAATGCCTCCACATCTTAAGTGCAAAGATAACAGCTGCCATTTCAAGATCGTGTGTCGGGTAATTCAGCTCGTGCTTCTTCAGCTGTCTAGAAGCATAAGCTATCACTCTATCATTCTGCATCAACACACAACCTAATCCCACTCGGGATGCATCACAGAACACTGTGAAATCTTCATCACTAATCGGTAGAGCTAACACCGGTGCTGAAGTTAATCGTCTCTTCAACTCTGCAAAACTCTCCTCACATTCCTCTGACCACACAAACTTCTGATTCTTTCTGGTCAGTCTGGTCATAGGAGCAGCTATCTTCGAGAAGTCCTGAACAAATCTCCGATAGTAGCCTGCCAAACCCAGAAAACTCTTGATCTCTGTCACTGTCGTGGGTGTAGGCCAGTTGGCTACTGCCTCTACCTTTTTGGGATCTACTGATATACCGTCCTCTGATACAACATGTCCCAAAAAGGAAATGCTCCTTAGCCAGAACTCGCACTTGGAGAACTTAGCATACAAGCCATGCTCTCTCAAGGTTTGCAGCACTATCCGAAGATGCTGGGCATGGTCCTCTGCATTCCTGGAGTACACCAAGATATCATCAATAAAGACGATCACAAAACGATCCAAGTACTCCCTGAAAACCCTGTTCATGAGATCCATGAATGCTGCAGGGGCGTTAGTCAACCCGAACGGCATCACAAGGAACTCATAATGCCCATATCTGGTTCTGAAAGCAGTCTTGGACACATCTCCTTCCCTGATCTTCAACTGGTGGTATCCGGATCTCAGATCTATTTTAGAAAAACAACCTGCTCCTGCCAGCTGGTCGAATAGATCATCGATCCTGGGTAACGGATACTTGTTTTTGATCGTGACTTTGTTCAACTGTCTGTAGTCGACACAAAGTCTAAGAGGTCCATCCTTCTTTCTGACAAATAATACTGGAGCACCCCAGGGTGAGGTACTCGGGCGGATGAAACCCTTAGCTACCAAATCCTGTAACTGCTCTTTCAACTCTCGCAACTCTGCTGGTGCCATCCTATAGGGAGGAATAGAGATCGGTCTAGCATTGGGCATCAACTCAATCTCGAACTCTATTTCCCTATCTGGTGGTAGTCCTGGAAGCTCTTCAGGAAACAAATCTAGGAAGTCTCTAACAACTGGTACTGAGGATGGTTCCCTAACCTGACTGTCTAGCTCTCTCACATAAGCTAGGAACCCCTGACACCCCTTCCTTAACATTCTACGAGCCTGGAGGGCTGATATCAAACCCCTAGGTGTCCCTCTCCTGTCTCCTCTGAAGACACACTCTGACCCATCCTGGTCTCTGACACTGACTACCTTGTCTCTACAGTTCAGGGTAGCATCATACGTAGATAACCAATCCATCCCTAGAATGACATCAAAATCTGTCAACTCTAGAACCACCAGGTCAGCTGGAAGGTATCTACCCTCTATGCACACTGGACTGAACCGACAAACTGACTCTGCCAAAGATGGATCACATTTGGGTCCACTGACCCATAGAGGACACTCTAACTCAGACACTATCAGACCCAACCTCTCTGCAGCTCTAGAAGAAATGAAAGAGTGAGAAGCACCGGGGTCCATTAAAGCATACACCTCTGAACACCCAATGATGAGATTACCTGACACCACCGTGTTCGACGTGTCTGCCTCCTGCTGAGTCAGGGTGAAAATCCGTGCTGGGGCTGACGGACCTGCACCTCGGGAACCCATCCCTGATGAAGAGGCTGCCCCTCTTCCTCTTCCTCTGCCACTGCTTGGTGGTATGGCTGAAGCTACTGGCTGTACTACACTGCCCGTACTCATCTGCTGGGATGGTGCAACCAAAGTCGCCTGAGGACATTCCCGTGCATAATGTCCCTCCTGCCCACATCTATAGCAGGCTGTGGATCCCAACTGACAAGCTCCTCTATGCTGTTTGCCACACCTCTTGCACACTGGAAAATCTGCGCCAGAACTGGAGCCACTACTCATTCCCAGACCCGACTTAAGCCTATTCCAGAACTTGCCTCTCTTTCCTCTGAATTTCTCCCATCTCTTCTTACTTGCACTTGCTGTACTCTGTGAGGAGGAACCTGGTTTAACACCAGAAGACTGTGCCTTGACTACACCTTGACTTATGGCACTGGCCTCCATCTTTCTAGCAGCATCCACAATAGAGTGGAAACTTTCCTTCTCCGCATGAAGAATCAAAGAGAAATACCTGGGATGAAGCCTTGTGGCATATCTCTTTGCCTTCTTCTGATCTGTATCATATGCCTGACCGACATATGGCAACAATTCCAGGAACTTATCTGTATACTCATCAACGCTCATCTCCTCCGTCTGTCGCAACTGCTCAAACTCCACAACCTTTAGTTCCCTGGAACTGTCAGGAAAAGCCCATCCAGCAAATTCGTTGGCGAACTCTTCCCATGTCATACTCTCAAGTCTCGGGTCCACATAATTCTTGAACCATTCTCTAGCTTTCTTACACTTTAACGTGAACCCTGCCATCTCAATGGCTCTACCATCATCTGCTCCCAACTCACTTGTTATCATTCTGACTGCACTGAGATACTCAAAGGGATCATCTCCTGTATTGAATTTCGGAGCATCCAACTTTAAGTACTCGGTCATCTTCACCTTACTTCCCCCTGAAGAACTGGGTTGCTGTGCTTCCACAACAGGGGCTACTGGTTCAGGAGGTGGTGGTGGAGGAACTGGTTCCCTCACTTCAGGTTGTACTGGACTTGAATGAACAGGTGGGGGTGGATACATGTGATATGGTGGATAAAAAGAAGGATAGGGCATATATGGCATGTAGGGTGGATATGGGGCAAAACTGGAGTAATCCGACATGCCTCCCATCGGATACTCTGGGCCCTGTGGAAAGGGTGAATAGCCAAACCCCGAGGCCTGCACGCCTCCCTGGGACTCCCCCATACCTTCTTCTGACCTTCTTACACCCATGCTTGCATCTCTACTCTGATCCTCTTCCCTCACACCTCTTTCTTCTACTGACCTTCCCCCTCTGCTTACTCCTCTCCTGCTCTCGTCAGAAGACCTTCTAGGGTCTCGTGACGTTCCTTCCCTGCTTGACCTGTACGATCTTGCCCTTGGCAAGGCAGGTGGACGAGCAGCTGTACCCTCACTTACGGGTGGGACTCCAGTCAATCTCGCGGATCGACGAGTTCCTCGCATCTTCACTCTCTGGGAAACAACAAACACATAAAACATAAGCAACACATCAAAAAAATGCACATGCATAATTCATGGCATTGCACATCAGCATATAGACAGGACTGACATCCTATCCTAGTGGACATGTTTTCCTATGGTGCTTGACCTGCTAAACCTCTCTATGAGCCCAACTCTCTCTCTATAGGTCCGACCATGTGAACCTAGGGCTCTGATACCAATCTGTAACAGCCCGGAAACCGAACTGCCACCGGCACTAGGATCCAGATCGACGTAAGGTCGCCGGGACCCGTAGTAAGCCTGCTATCCTGTCTGTCTACCTGTAAAATCCCATACATGATCATACATTTGCTGTAAAAACATAAAACTTTTCTTCATTCCAAGGCTTAACCTGTGCACGCACTCTCTCTGTGCTCTACCAATCCCTACTAGAGCTCCTCATGGCTCTAGGCGGATCAATCTCATAATGTTAAGCCTGGTTTTGCTCATAAACATACAACAATAAAGAAGCATACATAAACTGATCATGTGACTCCACAAAGGGATTACAAGTCTTATAAATCAAGCACCAGTCTATACACTATACATATACATTATCTCTATACATTTACATGTCCACACTAGCTATTACAAAACTCTGTACTCTTCCTGTACCCTGCTGAGTTCTCTCTGACCTCTGAACCTGCACAACTGAAGTTAGGGGAGAGGGATGAGCTACGATAGCCCAGTGAGTAGAATAGGCAAATACAGGTGATAAAACATGCTCTCATGGAATGCAACACAGAATCACATCACCTCGGCCGGACGGATCAAAACTCCCTCTATCTCATCTGGGGTACCTAAGTACCATGTGCCTGGTCCCCGTAGGGCTGTTCCAGGTCTTTCTGTGTGTGCCTGGTCCCCGTAGGGCTGTTCCAGGTCTTCCTCTGAGGGCTAATGAATCCTCACGAAGTCCGTGCCGTCTCACATAAGCAATGTACAAGGAGCAGTGCCAAGTACAAGGATAAATGCAATGCATCATCTTTGTGTACACTAATGCACTCACCCTATAGCATATTCATGATGCATGAAGCATGATAAAATATTCAGTTCTCATATTAAAACATTAAGTTAAATTCCAC
This sequence comes from Manihot esculenta, assembly GCF_001659605.2. Classification (NCBI taxonomy): domain Eukaryota; kingdom Viridiplantae; phylum Streptophyta; class Magnoliopsida; order Malpighiales; family Euphorbiaceae; genus Manihot; species Manihot esculenta. The sequence continues at coordinate 15,330,647 of NC_035170.2, forward strand.
TCACCTGTAGTTCTCTCTGAACTGACTCTGCAGGTTCTGACTCTGGACTCACTGCTGATGTCCCTGATTCCTCTGGTCCGTACCTACACAGGTGGACTCAAATGAGGGACTAAACTCACTCAAGAGCATCTCTAAGAAACTCCCCAAAACCCCTCTAAACAATCCTCAAACCATCACATAAAACATGCAAAAGGAAGCTGGACAGGGCACTTTCGGCGGCAGGTTCGGCGGCCGAAACCCCACTCCAGAGACGAAACTCATGCATGTTCGGCGGCACCTTCGGCGGCCGAAGGTCTCGTCCAGAGACGAAACTCACACACTTTCGGCGGCCGAACTCCCTCTTTCGGCGGCCGAAAGTCCCTTTCTAAACCGAAAGCCTAGCTTTCGGGGGCAACCTTTGGCAGCCGAACTGCCTCCACAAAGGGTTCGGCGGCCGAACCTTCCTTCGGCGGCCGAACCTGGTTTTGCCCGAAGGGCAGAACCCTGCTCTGTTTCATGCAAACTTTGCCCAAAAACCTACAAACATGCATAGCAACTACTCCCAACTAGCATATACACATATATATGCACAAAGGGGTCTAAAACTACCCTAAAACCCCAAACAAACATAGCACATAACACTTAATCATGCTAGAACACCACAAATCACCAAAAACCTCACCTAAACCTAAACATGCATACTACCCATACAAACTTCATAAAACCTTTCAAAATCATCAAAGAAGCTCAGGATCTTCACTTACCTCTTAAAAAACTTGAGGATGAAGGATCCTAACGTGGAGATATGAAGAAAAGCTCTTCCAAAGCTCCAAGCTTCCAAACTTACTTCTTTTGCTCAAAACCTTCATAAATCACCAAAACTCTTAAAACTCTTGAAAGATTTGATGAAAATCATGGAAAACATGAAAGTCAACGTAGGAGAGGCTGAAACTCACCTCTGGCTGCAAGTGGAGGAGAAATAACCTCCTTCCACCGACCCTTGGCCCTTTTATAGGTGGCTGGCCAGACCACCTTCGGCAGCCGAACGTGAAGCCGCAACCATGCAATGTTCGGCGGCCGAAAGTGACCTTCGGCGGCCGAACCTTTGCATTTCTCCCTTGTTGCTTTTCTTTCAAAACTCAAGTCTTTTAACCCTTCAAACCATGAAAACCAGTGAAAATACCTTAAAAACACATATGTATTACCCTTCTCGAGGGTTCCGACACCCGAGATTCCACCGGACTACAGGAATTCCGATGCCGGACTCGAGCCGGGTATTACAGTTAGGCTGCCGAAGGTGGTGAAGTTGTTGAAGTAGCTTAGGCCGTCGAAGGTGGGTGACCGGCCACCTATAAAAAGACCCTCAGATCGAAAATGGGCAAGTTTTCTCTCCATTCTCGAGCTAAGGTGAGTTCATGTCCTCCTTTGGTCGTTTTCATGCTTTTTCCTCAAGTCCTTCAAGTTTTCATGAGCTTTATCCTTGTTCTGAAGAGTTTTGAGCTTAAGATCAAGTTTTGGAGCTTGGAGACCCAAGGAGCTAGATTTCTCCCATCTCTAAGTTAGGGATCGCACCAACCCTCGATCTTCAAGAGGTAAGTGTAGATCCTTGTTTTCCTTTATGTTTAATAAAGTTTTAAGTAAGTTTAAGGAAGTTTTAATGCTTGAGTATGGGTAGATATACATGTTAGGGTGTATGTGGGTTTTATGCCCAATGTATGTTTGTGTGATGTTTGTGTTGGGGTTTAGGTTAGTTTGAGACCCTATAAGCTTATGTATGTGTGTATGCATGTTTTGGAAGTGTTGGATTTGTGTTGGAAGGTTTGGGAGGCTGGTTGTGTGCGAGGCTGAGTTCTGGAAGAACTCAGGTTCGGCAGCCGAAGGGACTTTCGGCCACCGAACCTGCCTGTGGAGGCAAACTTTTGGCTGTCGAACCCTGCCCCCGAAAGTAGACTTTCGGCTCTGGAAAGGAGTTTCGGCCGCCGAAGGTGCCGCCGAACATGCACGAGTTTCGGATCTGGAAGGAACCTTCGGCCGCCGAAAGTGCATGACTTTCGGCTCTGGAGGGACTTTCGGCTCTGGAGGGACTTTCGGCTACCGAACCTGCCGCCGAAAGTGCCCTATTCAGCCTTCCTTTGCATGATTTTCTATGCATCTTTGTGATGTTTTAGGGGGTTTTTGGGGAGTAGCTTAGAGTCATGTTAGTATATGTTTGGTCCCTCATTTGAGTCCACCTGTGTAGGTTTGGACCCGAGGAACCGAGGACCCCAGCAGTGAGATAGCTGCTTCAGTGTTTTGTTAGAGCTAGCCTGAGGTGAGTAGAATGGACCTTTATTTCCAAAGCAAATAAATAAAATTGAGCATGTTCATGCATCACGAATGCCATATGGTATATTAGGTTGTTTGCATTAGAATTCACGAATATGTTGCATTGCATAATATGATGATGATGTGGATGAATGTTGGATGATCCTTTAGCCCTCACTATGATGAGATATGATATGATGTGATATGGAAGTCCAGGTGTGGCCTGCACTACGCCCCTGGCATGATTGGATTATTTAGAGGGCTATTGGTGACAAGTTCATCCTTAATGTGATTTGTTTGTGATGTGATGCATTTCATAAAAGCATGAATGTTAAATTTAATGTTTTACTATTCTGCTCACTGGGCTCTAGTAGCTCACCCCATTCCCTTAATCCCCCAGGTTTGCAGGTACGAGGCAGTCCGGGAAGTCAGCTAGAGTAGGAAGTTTTATGTATGTAATAGCTAGTAAGTGGACATGAGAAAGAATATGATGTAATGAATAGTATTGAACAGTCATGTAATGTAATGATATTTATTGAGGTTTAGAGTTGTGCTTGATCCTAGCATGTATGGTTAATCCCTTTGCGTATACATGATCTATGTAATGTGTTAATGATGTTTATGTAAACCAAGCTTAATGTATGATATGTTACCCCATTGGAGCATTTGATGAGGGCTCCAGTGTGGGGTTTAATGTTTATGATTATGAGTTGTGCATGCACAGGTTAAGCTTGGTGAATGAAAGAAAGAAAGTTTAAAGTTTTTATGTAAATGTTGATCATGTATGGGATTAAACAGGTATACAGGATGTATGTTAGGCTTGCTACGGGTCCCGGCGGCCTTAAACCGATCTGGATCCTAGCGCCGGTAGCGGTCCGATTTTCGGGTCGTTACAGATTGGTATCAGAGCCAGGTTCATATGGTCGGACCTAGAGTGTGTCGGGCTCATAGATGTCATAGAAGGGCAAGCACAATAGGTAAAATCATGTCCACTAGGGTAGGATGTCGAGTCCTGTCTTGATTAATAATGTGAAATGCCATAATTTTATGCATGTGCATTAATGATATGCTATGTATGTGATGCAGGTTCATGTGTGTACACATGAACCGCATGATGCTAATGTTTGTTTGATTGTGTGTTGTTCTTCAGAGGAGATAGGATGCGAGGCACTCGTCGATCCGTGGAATCGACTGGAGTTCCGTTAGAGAGGGAAGGTGTGGACACCTTTTCCCCTGCTCTGCCAAGAGCGCAGTCGTGTAGAGTAGGCAGATGGGGAACATCAAGGGACCCTAGAAGGTCTTTTGATGTAAGCATAGAAGGAATGGATCTAAGGAGAATGTCAGCTGATGCAAGAGAAGTAGAGATGAATGTTCAGAGAAGAGATGTCAGTCTGGAGGTTAATCTATTTGAGGAAGGCATGTGAGAGTCTCAAGAAGATGCTCAGACCCAGGATTCCAGAATCTCGAGTTCAGGAGGGATTGATCCCTCCACTTTGAGTACAGTCGCCTCAAGAGGAGTAAAGTGGGGGAAAACCCCTAAGAAAGGGGACAGAGGTCTCAGAAGATCAAAGAAGAGTAAGTTCTAGAAGAGATTGAAGGCTAGTTTGGGTTTTGGTGGTGGCTCAAGCTCTGGCTCAGGCAGTTCAAGATGTATGAGGTGTGGAAGGCCGCACAAGGGAGTTTGCCGTTATGGGACCAATCTATGTTATAGGTGCGGGCAGGAGGGACACATAGCACGTGAGTGTCCCACTGTGCCCTGGTTGGCACAGTCCCAGCAAGCAGCCTCAGGTAGAGCGGCTCAGCCAGTAGCTCCAGCCATGTTGCAGGTTAGAGGCGGAGGGAGAGGGTCAGCCCCTTATTCCTCAGGTTCCCGTGGAGAAGGTCCGTCAGCTCCAGCTCGGATCTTCACCCAAGCTCAGTAGGAGGCAAACACATCGAACACAGTGGTGCCAGGTACACTCACTTTTGATTGTTCTGATGTGTATGCTTTTGTGAACCCTGGTGTTCCTCTTTCTTTTGTTACTCCGTGAGCCGTAGAGGGGTTGAGTTGATAACTTCTAGGCTAGAGTGTCCTCTCGGGGTCAGTGGACCCGAGTGTGATCCATCTGTGGCAGAGTTAGTCTGCCGGTTCAGTTCAGTATCAGTGGACAGTAGATACCTTCCACCCGACCTTAAGGTCCTAGACTTGACTGTCTGGACGTCATTCTAGGGATGGATTGGTTCTTCTACTCGTGGTGCTATCTTGGTCTGCAAGGACAAGGTAGTCAGGTTCAGAGGACAGGATGGGTCAGAGGTAGTCTGCAGAGGGGACATGGTAAGGATGCCTAGAGGTTTGATGTCAGCCTGTCAGGCTCGTAGGAGGGGTGTCGGAGGGTTCGAGCTCTTGTTGAGAGTTTAGTAGTCAGGTCGGGGAACCAGCCTCAGTGTCAGTTGATAGAGAGAGTTCTTAGATGTCTTCCCAGACGAGCTGTCAGGTTTACCACCTGCTAGGGAGATGGAGTTTGAAATTGAATTGATGCCTGGAACCAGACCGATCTTTATCCCTCTCTATAGGATGGCACCAGCAGAATTGAAGGAGCTTAAGGAGCAGTTGCAAGAGCTGGTAGAAAAGGGCTTCATCCGACCGAGTATCTCGCCTTGGGGTGCTCCAGTGCTGTTTGTGAAAAAGAAATATGGATCCCTTAGACTTTGTATCGACTACAGGCAGTTGAACAAGGTCACTACCAAGAATAAGTACCCGTTGCCAAGGATCGACGATCTATTCGACCAGCTAGCAGGAGCAGGTTGTTTTTCCAAGATAGATCTGAGATCCGGGTACCATCAGCTGAGGATAAGAGAAGAAGATGTGCCGAAGACGGCGTTCAGAATCAGATATGGGCACTATGAGTTCCTTGTAATGCCGTTCGGGTTAACCAATGCCCCTGCAGCATTCATGGACCTCATAAACAGAGTTTTCAGTCAATATCTGGATCACTTCATTATTATCTTCATAGATGATATCTTAGTGTATTCTAGGAGTGCAGAGGAGCATGCCCATCATCTGAGGTTAGTCTTGTAGACCTTGAGGGAACACGGCTTGTATGCCAAGTTCTCCAAGTGTGAGTTCTGGTTGAGGAGCATTTCATTCTTGGGGCATGTTGTGTCAGAAAATGGAATAGAAGTAGACCCCAAGAAGGTGGAAGCTATAGCTAACTGGCCTAGACCCACTACAGTGACAGAGATTAAGAGTTTTTGGGTTTGGCAAGTTACTACAGGAGGTTCGTTCAGGACTTCTCTAAAATTGCAGCTCCTATGACCAGACTGACTAAGAAAAATCAGATGTTTGTGCGGACTGACCAGTGTGAAGAGAGTTTCGAAGAGCTGAAGAAAAGGTTGACGTCGGCACTGGTGTTAGCTCTACCAGCTAGTAACGAAGACTTCACAGTGTATTGTGATGCGTCCTGTGTGGGACTGGGTTGTGTGCTGATGCAGAATGAAAGGGTGATCGCTTATACTTCTAGGCAGCTGAAGAAGCACGAGTTGAATTACCCTACACATGACCTAGAGATGGCAGCCGTAATCTTTGCACTCAAGATGTGGAGGCATTACCTTTATGGGGTTAAATGTGGGTTCTTCACAGATTATAAAAGCCTGCAGTACATCCTGAGTCAGAGAGAGTTGAACTTGAGGCAGAGAAGATGGGTAGAACTGCTTAGTGACTATGATTGCAAGATTCAATACCATCCGGGTAAGGCGAATGCTGTGGCAGACGCCCTAAGCCGGAAATCACTTGGCAGTTTGTCCCATATCATAGCAGAGAGGAGACCGGTGGTGAGGGAGTTTCATAAGTTCATTAATGAAGGTTTGCAGTTGGAGTTGTCTGGTACAGGTACTTTGATAGCCCAAATGAGAGTGACACCTGTGTTTCTGGAGCAGGTGGCTCAGAAACAGCATGAGGACCTAGAGCTAGTGAAGATTGCCAGAACTGTTCAATCAGGCAAGAATGATGAGTTCATATTTGACAGTAAGGGGATCCTCCGCTATGGTAATAGATTGTGTGTACCAGATGACGTGGGTCTGAAGGGAGACATTATGAGGAAAGCTCATAATGCTAGATGCAGTGTTCACCCTGGAGCCACCAAAATGTATCAAGATCTGAAGAGAGTTTATTCGTGGCCAGCTATGAAGAGAGAAGTGGCACAGTTCGTGTCCGCCTGTGAAGTATGTCAGAGGGTGAAGCTGGAACACCAGAAGCCGGCTGGAATGCTTAACCCACTGCCGATTCCAGAGTGAAAATGGGAGAATATAACTATGGATTTCGTGGTGGAGTTACCGGTGACATCCAACAGATTGGACTCCATATGGGTGGTTGTGGACAGACTGACTAAATCTGCTCACTTCATCCCTGTTAGGAGTGGCTATTCTGTGGATAAATTGGCGCAGGTGTTTGTTGATGAAGTGGTCAGTTTGCATGGGGCTCCTGTTTCAATAGTGTCTGATAGAGGACCCCAGTTCACCTCCAGGTTTTGGCGGAGTCTGCAGAATGCTATGGGTACCAAGCTAGACTTCAGCACTGCTTTCCATCCACAGGCGGACGGACAATCAGAGAGGACCATCCAGACAATTGAAAATATGCTCAAAATGTGTGTGCTAGATTTTGGCGATTCTTGGAGACATCATATACCCTTGGTGGAGTTTGCCTACAATAACAGCTATCATGCTAGCATAGGGATGGCTCCATATGAAGTTTTGTATGGAAGGAAGTGCAGGTCACCGGTCTGTTGGGAGGAAGTTGGAGAAAGGGCCTTAGCAGGGCCTGAGCTAGTAGAGATTACCAGCAGAGTGGTACCAATTATCAGAGAAAGGATCAAGACTGCTGTAAGCAGGCAAAAGAGCTATGCAGATGTCCGCAGAAAGCAAGTAGAGTTTCAGGAGGGGGATTTGGTATTGCTCAAGGTGTCTCCGATGAAAGGGGTGATTCGGTTTGGGAAGAAGGGTAAGTTAGCTCCACAGTACATCGGACCCTTTGAAATCTTGCAAAAGATTGGGAATGTATCGTACATGTTGGACTTACCTGCTTCAATGGAAAGAATCCATCCGGTTTTCCATGTTTCAATGTTACGAAAATTCATGTTGGATTCGGGCAAGGTTCTTAGTGAGTCTGATGTGGAGATCCTTGGAGATCTCACCTATGTTGAGCAGCCGGTGCGGATCATAGACACACAAGTCAGAAAGCGGAGAAACAAGGAAATCCCGATGGTGAAAGTCCTTTGGGGATCGCCAGTATGGAAGAGTGTGCCTAGGAGACCCGGGAGTTTATACTCCAGCGGTACCTGAGTCTCTTTTAGGAGAGAAGTTTTTAGGTTTTGCTTGCTTGTTTATGTATGCTTGATGCTATGATTTGTGAATGCCTATTTGTTTGAACATTCGGGGATGAATGTTCTTAAAGGGGGGAAGAATGTAATAACCGGCTAGATTCTGGCATCAGAATCCCTACCTTCCGGCGGAATCTCCGTTGGAATCTAGAATTCTGAAGATGCCAGAGTCTTCTAGAGGGGTAAAGTGTGTTTTCTAAAATGTTTTCACTTGATTTTATGGTTTTAAATGGAAAAGAAATGAGTTTTGAAAAGAATGGGCCAAGGAAGAAGGACCCAGGTTCGGCCGCCGAAAACAGGGCTGTTTTGGGAGTGCTTTAGGCCTCCGAAGGCTTTGGGGGAAGAAACCAGGTTCGGCCACCGAACCTCAAGTTCGGCCGCCGAACCTCAAGTTTGGCCACCGAACATGGGATAGTTTAGGGGGCACGTTAGGCTGCCGAAGGTGGTGAAGTTATGGAAGCAGCTTAGGCCGTCGAAGGTGGGTGACCGGCCACCTATAAAAAGACCCTCAGATCGAAAATGGACGAGTTTTCTCTCCATTCTCGAGCTAAGGTGAGTTCATTTCCTCCTTTGGTCGTTTTCATGCTTTTTCCTCAAGTCCTTCAAGTTTTCATGAGCTTTATCCTTGTTCTGAAGAGTTTTTAGCTTAAGATCAAGTTTTGGAGCTTGGAGACCCAAGGAGCTAGATTTCTCCCATCTCCAAGTTAGGGATCGCACCAACCCTCGATCTTCAAGAGGTAAGTGTAGATCCTTGCTTTCCTTTATGTTTAATAAAGTTTTAAGTAAGTTTAAGGAAGTTTTAATGCTTGAGTATGGGTAGATATACATGTTAGGGTGTATGTGGGTTTTATGCCCAATGTATGTTTGTGTGATGTTTGTGTTGGGGTTTAGGTTAGTTTGAGACCCCTATAAGCTTATGTATGTGTGTATGCATGTTTTGGAAGTGTTGGATTTGTGTTGGAAGGTTTGGGAGGCTGGTTGTGTGCGAGGCTGAGTTCTGGAAGAACTCAGGTTCGGCAGCCGATCGGCAGCCGAAGGGACTTTCGGCCGCCGAACCTGCCTGTGGAGGCAAACTTTTGGCTGCCGAACCCTGCCCCCGAAAGTGGACTTTCGGCTCTGGAAAGGAGTTTCAGCCGCCGAAGGTGCCGTCGAAGGTGCCGCCGTACATGCACGAGTTTCGGATCTGGAAGGAAACTTCGGCCGCCGAAAGTGCCACCGAAGGTGTATGACTTTCGGCTCTGGAGGGACTTTCGGCCGCCGAACCTGCCGCCGAAAGTGCCCTGTTCAGCCTTCCTTTGCATGATTTTCTATGCATGTTTGTGATGTTTTAGGGGGTTTTTGGGGAGTAGCTTAGAGTCATGTTAGTATATGTTTGGTCCCTCATTTGAGTCCACCTGTGTAGGTTCGGACCCGAGGAACCGAGGACTCCAGCAGTGAGATAGCTGCTTCAGTGTTTTGTCAGAGCTAGCTTGAGGTGAGTAGAATGGACCTTTATTTCCAAAGCAAATAAATAAAATTGTTCATGCATCACGAATGCCATATGGTATATTAGGTTGTTTGCATTAGAATTCACGAATATGTTGCATTGCATAATATGATGATGATGTGGATGAATGTTGGATGATCCTTTAGCCCTCACTATGATGAGATATGATATGATGTGATATGGAAGTCCAGGTGTGGCCTGCACTACGCCCTTGGCATGATTGGATTATTTAGAGGGCTATTGGTGACAAGTTCATCCTTAATGTGATTTGTTTGTGATGTGATGCATTTCATAAAAGCATGAATGTTAAATTTAATGTTTTACTATTCTGCTCACTGGGCTCTAGTAGCTCACCCCATTCCCTTAATCCCCCAGGTTTGCAGGTACGAGGCAGTCCGGGAAGTCAGCTAGAGTAGGAAGTTTTATGTATGTAATAGCTAGTAAGTGGACATGAGAAAGAATATGATGTAATGAATAGTATTGAACAGTCATGTAATGTAATGATGTTTATTGAGGTTTAGAGTTGTGCTTGATCCTAGCATGTATGGTTAATCCCTTTTCGTATACATGATCTATGTAATGTGTTAATGATGTTTATGTAAACCAAGCTTAATGTATGATATGTTACCCCATTGGAGCATTTGATGAGGGCTCCAGTGTGGGGTTTAATGTTTATGATTATGAGTTGTGCATGCACAGGTTAAGCTTGGTGAATGAAAGAAAGAAAGTTTAAAGTTTTTATGTAAATGTTGATCATGTATGGGTTTAAACAGGTATACAGGATGTATGTTAGGCTTGCTACGGGTCTCGGCGGCCTTAAGCCGATCTGGATCCTAGCGCCGGTAGCGGTCCGATTTTTGGGTCGTTACAACCTGGCAGAACCCGCCTTGTGGCCTAGCGTGAGTGCCTTGTTATGCAGGACTAACACCCAGATGAACTAGCGGAACTCGCCTTGTGGCCTTGTTTAGTAGGACTGACACCTGGATGGCCTAGCAGAACTCGCCTTGTGGCCTTGCATGAGATACCTTGTATTGCGGAACTAATACTTGGATGGCCTAGTGAAAATCGCCTTGTGGCCTTATTTAGTGGGACTGACACCCAGATGGCCTGGCAGAACTCGCCATGTGACTTGGCATGAGATGCCTTGTATTGGGGGACTAACACCTGGATGGCCTGGCAAAACTCGCCTTGTAGCCTTGTTTAGTGGGACTAACACCCGAATGGCCTGGCAGAACTTGTTTTTTAGCCTTGTTTAGTGGGACTAACACTCGGATGGTCTAATGGAACTCATCTTGTAGCCTGACATAAGATGCCTTATGTTGCGGGACTAACACCCAGATGGCTTGGCGGAACTCGCCATATGGCCTTGTTTAGTGGGACTGACACTCGAATGGCCTGGCGGAACTCGCCTTGTAGCCTTGTTTAGTAGGACGGACACCCAGATGCTTTGGCGAAACTCGCCTTGTGACTTGGCATGAAATGCCTTGTGTTGTGGGACTAACACTCAGATGGCTTGGCGGAACTCGCCTTGTGGCCTTGTTTAATGGGACTAACACCCAGATGGCCTAAAGGAACTCAGCTTGTGGCCTTATTTAGTGGGACTGATACCCGGATGACCTAGCGAAACTCGCATTGCCCTTTTGTGGCCTTGCTCCTGTCTCCACGCTTTCCTCTAACATTTCTGATAGAAAAAGGTTTGAAGAACACATCATAGTTTTTTTTTATTATATTTCTATAAATGCCAAACATTCTTTCTAGAATAATTAAAAGTCTCAGTTATTTAACTCGATCAATTTCAAAACTTTGGGGTTTGACTCAAGAGCTGAATATCTTGTGACGTTCTATAGGCCCTTATTGCCACTTGGTCTTAACCATATGAATAACCGCTTCAGGCTCCCGATCAAAGGTGGTTTTGTGAGTTATTGCCTCGGGCTTAGGTCTCCTCTCTTTCCTACTTTTTATGGCGAACTTTTGAAGTGTGTCGTCTCTTATTAACCTCTCGATTTCGTCTTTTAGTTGTTGGCACTCTTTCGTCGTATGTCGATGGTCTTCATGAAAATAGCAATAGTTGGTCTTATCTCGCCTTCTAGCTTTCTTAAGGTTGAGCTTAGGAGGCCATCTGATTTTCTTGTCATTTTTCCTGATTCACATTAAAATATGTGTCCGTGAGTCTTTTCAGTAGAGTGTAATTCTTATACTTGCTTCGGTCACCTCTTTTTCTGGACGCTAGCTAGTTCCTATGGTCTTTTTCATTTTTTTGCCTTTCTGGCTTTTGAGTTTGCTTTTTACCCGTCCTCTTATCCTCTTCTTGTCCTTCTTGGTACCTTTGAGCAGCCTATACCAGCTTCTCGTCGACGTCCTTCGGAGCATCGTCTGATGATTTTTCTTCCTCGAACTTGTCCTTCCCATTGGAACGTGTCTGGATTGCCTCTGTTCGAGTCCTTAAGATATCAACGGAGGCTTCCTCTCTTCCCTAGGAAGCCATGAGTGATGCCTCCTCTTGAGCTATGCATTGCTCAAAAGTAATCTGCAATCTTTTAACATATTGGAGTATTTATTTAATGCTCAGATTGTTGGGATCTACTTCGTTGACCATAGAGAATGTGTTTAATCCACTGCCAAGAGCGGAAGAAATTATAGCGCCCTCATTGGTACCAATCTTAGCAACCGTTCATGAATTGATGGCCATTTCGAGAGAGAAAAGAGAAATTTTTTAAGAGAAAAAGGGAGTAAGAGACTGGTTTTAATCCGAACGAACAGAGAGAATTTAATGAATGTCCCGGCAATGGAACCAAATGATGTGACTGAAAAATAGAGTTATGCTGTGATTTGCTAAACCTGCAAGATAAAGAATGTGAGGTGGTTGACACCTACGACAGCCACTCTTACACTGAAGTCAGTAAATTGGAGAGTAAGGCGAGAGTATTGAGTAGTTGTGTAAGAATTGTGTACATTTATCTCTGTGATCATAAGTGTTATACTGTAAGAAGAGGTTAATTATAGTATTTTTTTGATAATTCGGCAATGATATGGCTGATTAATTGATAAGAGATATCGCCGGCTTAATTAATTGGGAATCCTGTAATTACAAGCATAACGAAAATTTGCTAGATAATATCTGCTAACAATAATTTTATATGAAGACTCAACCTTTTTAGAAGAGAACGAATCTTAAAAAAAAAATTAGATATCATGATATTCAAGTTTTCTTTTCCTTAAATGGATTCGAGTATCATTTGATCAAAAGATTACGTTAACTCTATCTTTGAATGCAAGCACATAACTTTCTTTTGAGTGATTATTGTGTAACATTAATTATATTAATTTTTAAAATTAAATAACTTATTATCAACTAACTATAAATTTTTTTAGGATATTATAAAAATTCAGAATATCACGAAATCTTTTCTAATAAAATTCAAAGAATATAAATATATACACACTAAATAAATAAATTTTATCAAAAAAATTATTAAATCAATACTATTGTGCTAAATAACTTATTTTCAACTAACCATAAAATTAAATGAACTAATTAAGGGTAAGTAACGTATCGTTATAGTCCATTAGGTGAGCGGTCGATCACATTGGAGTGGGCGTACAGATCTACCGCCATCTAGATTCTAGCTTAATAACATCGGATCATACAAATCAATCACCTACCTAAATTAACTGCTTAACCTAGTACCTTATTGGATAGAAAATGAAAGGTACAACACAATAGAAAAAAATGTATCTTTAAGGAAAATTACAGCATCACACATGTACTATATTCTATGAATTTACAGCCACTATATGAACCTGATTCAAGCATAGGCAGATTAAAACTCATTTCACATGACATTTCATGACAACGGAGAATTCACATGGCAAGGAGTTCATCATCCTTCTAAGTTAGAATAATTTCAACCTCTTAAAATAATAAAAATTAAAAAAAAAAAAATCTACTATTTCTTTCTGTTCTGAATCATGCTTGAAATGTTACATACCAGGAAATCTCATCTGAACAAATGCAAAAAACTAAATAAGTTCAATTGAGCTCCCTAGCTGGATGTGCCTGCCTGGTGGAAACTAGCTTGAAGAAAAGGTTGGATTAACAATTTCAGAGCAAACATCGTTCAGTTTGCAGCTTCTTCACCATTATCAGAATCACTTTCGTCATCTGAAGATTCTTCTTTTTTATTCTCATCTCCACCAGCACTTGATCTCATCTTCTTCTCCTTCTTCCTGAGCTTTTTCTTTTGGCGTTTCAATCGCTTCTTTGCTGTTCGTTCTTCTGCAGCTTTTAATCTTTCCTCTCTTCTCATATTGAACTCAGCCAGTTCTTTTCTTTTCTGGTAGTCAGCATCCATCCTTGAAAGACGGTCTTGCTCTTTCCGCCTCATTTGCCGATACTGTTGCAAATCACATTCATAAGAATACAACTAAGAAACCTAACATGTCTATATATCTTTATTATTTACATACACATACTAGCTGGTTTGATGGCATTGAGAACTAACAATAGGCAATCATCACATTGTCAAATTTTAGACAAATAGTATGCAATTATTGTATACTTTATATGGACATATCAAAAATGTACCTAACCTATTTAGACTGCTTCAATATCAAACTAAAGAAATGAGAATTACAGTTTTAAAAATTAAAAAAATAATAATAATAATTCAGGAGCAATTGATATTTCCTATATGAATGTATGACTATGAGGAATATTTTTACTTGATTAAGGAAAAACTGAAACGTAAAAGGATTAATCAACTATATAACAATTGACCACAACTGGCTCTAATCAACCAAGCCTAAAGCACAACCAAAAACTCCAAATTGAGATATTGAAGTGCTACAACCTACAAGTAGCACTACCACAGACTTGGTAATCATGCTACTTGGTGACCATATGTCTATATGCTAATAGAGTGATCAATAGTCAATATCTGTCCTATCCTGCAGTCATGTTAAAGAGATCTGCATCAATTTAGGAGATAATCAGTTGGCCAGGCTATGCTTTTATTCCTTCAGATTTTACATGAGCTTGTTCCTAATTTGTATATAGTTGCAAAAACATAGTAGCTGGTCCTCTCTTTTGGGCTTTGTAACAGCCTACCCAGCTGCTTTTCAACTTCTCAAATGAATAAATCACTGATAAAAAAAAAAAAAAGATTTGCTAATTTTTCAGATGCTATGTCTGTCACTTCAATGTGTCTACAGTCCAGAGGTACATGCCCATTCACATACCCAAATAGACAAGCTCAAAGGAGCAGAAGCACCAGAAACCTCTGACAGGAAAATGGCACCTTTCAAATGAAAATAATTACTATTTTCCCAAAAGATTATAAGAACACAGGAACACTACATCAATGGGTCAATGCCTTAAACTATAAATTAGAATCCATTGTCCACAAATGCTCCCAATTCAAAACAGAAGCCAAGCAGAATAAACAGAATGTTTTAAGGATAAGGGGCACAAAGGGACACAAGCTCTGAAAATCCCAAATAGCTACATTCTGTACATAAATATAGTACATAGATCTATATGGGCAAAACTAAGAACATTCAGAAGAAACTCCTAGCCAACAACACTTGACTTGCAGAAAATAATATAAGGATGACATGCCTCTCAAGGCTATTATGACCATCCTTGCCCTAAAATCTTCAATGTTCCCTCTGGTTCTAAGAGGAGAGCATATCCTTGTAACCTAAAACTTGTATCTCCCACCACATAAGGAACTATTATACCATAGTGAGCCCTCAGTATATATTTATTTCAGGGTGAAATTTTTCTTCAACTATAGCTGATTAACCATAATTGTAATTGATCCATGAAAAAAATCATAAACGTGACCTAATCAAAGGGTCTATTCTGCAGTTGCAATACAATTGTAACATATAATGTTCAAAATCAAGTCATATTACAAAAATTGTAGCTTCAGGTTGACAGGAACCAATAGGAATTTTCAAAGAATCTTACAGGCATCCAGATGTCATACTCCTGTACATGGCTAAAAAACTGGATGAATTCCATATTCCAGATGACTTCAGCCTTCCACTCCTAGAGTTTAGGTGCTAAATGATGAAATTCCATATGGCCCATATCATAGTTGGTTCTAGTTCTCTACTTGTTTCCACCGTCAATCATTCTCTTCTCACATTCCAGAATGAAATTTATAAACAAAAATCAAACCCAAAGAAATCATTTATGGATCCCAATCTAGCTTGTAGTTTAATGCAGCAGCAATTTACAATAAATTCTTCTTTTTTTTTCCCGACTAAATAATTGATCTCCAGACCAGTAAAGCTATTTCTCCAAATCTCAAACTCCTACCATAATTAAGAAAGAAAAAAAGATAGAATACAAAAGCCTCGATCAATCCAGTTGCCAAACTACGAAAAGCAACGTACTCCCTAAACAAGCATGTTCGTGGTGAATGGAATGTACTAGTAAAACATCTATCGCATAGACCTAAAGCACCAAACTAACAACGAACTTGAAGTGCAAATCAATAGGAAAACAAAAATTAAAGCCTACACTTCTCAGCCTAAGGTTTAGGAATATGAAAACCGATAAAATACCTGGTGGAAGTCGCCAGAGCCAGAACCAGCAGAACTGCCAGAAGTATTACTAACTCGAACGGGTACGTTTTCGATGATTCGTCGGAGCTTCACCTCTAAGTCCTCCTCCTCTTCCTTGAACACAGGCGCCGAGTACTCCACAATCGCCGTTGATGCCGTCACCGCAGAGGGTGGACGAGGAGGGATAGCCAGTTTCGACTTCTCCGGCGGCACCGCTACCTGTAAGTCACTGTCCTTGGGTCTGCCCATCGACATATTGAACGAAAACCCTAACTTCCTGATCGGAGATCTTATCTTTTCAGAAGGATTCAGCAATGGTTTACAAGGGTTTCTGAGAAAGAATTGGATATTTATTTTCTTCCTCCGCAGAGTCCCAATCCGAGCCGGCAAGGAAAGAGGCAGCGAAATTATTCCAATTGGATTGGGAACGCCGCGTCGCTGTAGTTCACTGGTTATATTTTAAGAAATTAGATTATTTAACCTCTCAATTTTACTTTTTTTTTTTTTTTTTACCCTTTTACACCTTTAAATCTTGCTATTTACTTTTGACGTTAGTATTTAAAGTAATTTAATAATTAACTCTTAAATATTGCAAGTATTTACAGTTTTATTCTTTGATTATAAAATTTTCATCTTTTCTAACAGCCCAGGGAATACAAAGAGGAGCCTTCGCCTTCCAATTTCAATGAGAATATCTATGATTGAAAAATGTTACAGGACCAAAGCCAATATAACATAACGTCTGAGTAGATCTAAGCCTCCAAGGCCCAACATACAATAAAAAATACAAATTCAGGCCCAAGCCCAGTGGACCTAACCCTTAAGTCCGAAGCTGACGCGACAATAAGAAAATCGTCTGAATTTGAATCGCTCTTTGGAAGCTCCAACCACCAACATGGAGACACATATAAGGCGGCCTAAAAATTAGGGGTGAGCAGTATTCGGTTCAAACCGAAAAAATCGATCGAATCGAATCGATTTGAAAATTTGGTTTGATTTTTTATATATTTCGGTTCGGTTCGGTTCAGTTTGGTTTTCAATTTCAAAAATTTCGGTTATTTCGATTCGGTTTGATTTTTATAAAAAAAAACCGAAAAAATCGAACCGAACCGATTAGTAATAATAATATATTTTTTCAATAATATATAGAAATTAAATCATATTAAAATTAAAATATTTTAATTAAATTTTAAAATATTAAAAATAAAGTGTAAAAAATAAAAAAATTATTAAAAATCGAAACCGATCAAACCGAACCGAACCGAATCAGACCGGTTCGGTTCGATTCGGTTTCTGACCAAAATTAGTTCGGTTCGGTTTTCATAAACACTCAAATTTCGATTTTCGGTTTATTCGGTTCGGTTCGATTTTGAACCGAACCGACCGAATGCTCACCCCTACTAAAAATATAGAATCTTCGACTACTTTAGCCATGGATGTCTTTCTAACAACTTACTGAAGTTCAAGGTGAAAACATTCAAGCTTCTACTGGAAGAGCGTGAACCCTTTTAGAGAGAGAAAAATAATAAGGTTCAATACTGATGACCGTTGGATTTCACCATCCCGTTACGAGGTCGGCCTCATAACGACAGTCCCCATTTTAAGGCCTTTAAGTCCTCTTAATGGGCCGGCCCAGTCCGTTCAGCCCTAAGATCAGACCTCCCCTGGGCTTCAGTTTTAATCTTATCCTCCAGCCCAGTTCCGAGGAGAAGAAGTAGCCAGCCCATCCGCCTAGTGGATCCATCCGCATGCGTGCCAGGAGAGAATTAAATGGTCGTTACGCATGGAGCAGATATCTGATATTCTCGTACGTCCGTATCCGTATGGCAGAGACAGGTGGCCCAATGGCAGCGAGGCCGTTACACGTCACTGACAGATAAAGGAAAAGAATAAAAGGGGGGAAACACTCTCCTCTCAGACCAAGTTCACTCAACCCTTGTAAAACCCTATTTTCTGGATCTCAGATCATCAATTGGCGTCGTCTGTGGGGACGAAGGAGATCTTTTCATCGCCGGAGTTCCACTCTTACAATACCCACTGAGATCCACGATGGCCAACCATAATGAAAACAACCTCGTTAATACCCCAAATGACTTGAGCTCTGCTCAGGAGGGATAACAATTCTCTTTTTCCAGTCCCACAACCCCAAACAACCAACCACCAATCCCCTTCAACCTCTCGCCGAACTTGGCAGGGAACATGCCCGTAGCCGCCTTATCCAAGCAGGACCTCCAAGCCATGGCCCTTCAACTACAAAACACCGCCCACTGGTTGGGGCAGATGATGCATGACTCGCGATTATCGAAGCCGGTCAAAAATAATCTTTCCGGTTATTAACAATTTTACAACTGCAGATAGTGGTAAATGATCGAATCCACAGAGAATTGAAAACTTATCTATTTTTTCTCAACAAGACCAAGAGATTAAACTGAATGAGAAACTGAAAGCAAGTAACTGAAAGCGGAACAAAAGTAAAGTGCAATAAAAGTAAAAAAGGGGGGGTTTTGAGATTGATTTGATTAGCAAACTACTGAAAGCAATTAAATGAGCAAGTAATTAAATAAAAGAAAAATTCAATATGAAAAAGGTCTAGTTGAAGAGATGGATCCACTTTGGTTGTTTGGATTGATCATTGAAACTTATGTTCTCTTGATTGATTCAATAGATTAGTTATGGAGATGAAAAACGCTTCTCACCACCATGTCTCTCCTTATGATTAAATCAATTAGGGAACGTCCTCTAATCAATTACTAATTAACAAATTGCCAAGGAACGTCCTTGGGCCTTAGGCATCAAAATAATTGTCAATTGCATGAAGAAATAGAGAGATCCAATCCTAGCTACCCAAACGCATGGAGATGTTGCTAGATCATATAATTCCTTAGTTGTTACACTAAGTGTTCTTATGTTTGAATAATTCCAGCAATTACGGACTAAAAATTATCCAAACTAACAATCAATTACCTTGCAATCAAGAATCAAGTGGCCAATTTGATCAAAACAACAAAGTAATCATAGATTCAAGCACCAAATTGTATGAATATTGAACAATTCAAAGACAAATAGTTTATGTTTAGATCTCACAATCCATAAAACAACCTTAGTTTCAACCAATCTTCAACTAGAATAAAAGGTTTCAGCCACTCATGGCTGAAACAAAAATAAAAAACAAGAAGAGAAGATGAAAAGGGAAACCGAATGGAGGAGATGGAGCTTGGTGCGCCTCCCTTGCCTTGGCCGAATGGTGTGTTGATGAGTCCTGGTCGGCTGGCCTCTTTGGAGTCTTTAAATATGTTTTAAGATGCTGGCCTAGGGTTTCTTGGCTGTCCATGAGTCTTTAAGAGGCTGTCCAAAATGCCCTTGGTCCAAGATGTGCCATCCATGCACATGCGAGAAGGGAAAAACGTGGGGCATGTGTGGCTTGTGCAAGAGTGGGTCTTTTTGTAATACCCGACTAGACTCCGGCATCAGAATTCCCACTTTCCGGCGGAATCTCGAATGTCGGAACCCTCTAAAAGGGTAAAATATGGTTTTCTAAAATGTTTTTGTGTTTTTATAGTTTTAATAAAGAAAGAATTGAGTTTTGAAAGAAAAGACCAAGGAAGGAAAAAGCCAGGTTCGGCCGCCGAACATTGGCCTCTTGCGGAGGCACCTTTGGCCCCCGAAAGTGGTCTACCCAGCCATCTATAAAAGGCCCTTTGTCCGAAAATGGATGAGTTTTCTCTCTCTATTTTCGGGCATAGGTGAGATTTCGCCCTTCCATGGTCGATTTGTTGTTTTCCTTCAATCTCCTCAAAATTTTGATGAGTTTTAGTTTGTTTTGAAGATTTTTAAGCTAAGATCAAGTTTTTGAAGCTTAGAGACCCCCAGAGCTCGATTTCTCCCAATCTCCAAGTTTGGATCACCTTCCTCTCGATCTTCACGAGGTAAGTGTAGATCCTTCTCTTCTTTCATGTTTTAAGTAAGTTTTATGAAGGGTTAAGGGGTTTTGATGCATGTTTAGGCCAGATGTAAAATGTTAGGGTTTATGTACCCTTTAAGTTAAATGCATGCTTAATGTGATGATTGTTGGGGTATAGGCTAGTTTTATGCCCCTATATGCTTGATTAAGTGTTTATGCATGTTTTGGTATAGTTTTGATGCTTGTTGGGTTGTTGAGGGTGGCTGGATTGGCAAGGCAGAATCGGGTTCTGCCTTTTGGAAGAGCCTAGGTTCGGCCGCCGAAACCAATTTCGGCCACCGAACCTGCTTGTGGAGGCAGTTTGGCCGCCTAAGCTCGCCCCCGAAAGTTTGGACTTTCGGCTCTGGAAGAGAGTTTCGACCGCCGAACTTGCCCCCGAAAGTGGGTGACTTTCGGCTCTGGAAGGACTTTTGGCCATCAAACCCTGCCCCCGAAAGTGCCTGACTTTCGGCTTTGGAGGGACTTTCGGCCGTCGAACCTTGCCCTCGAAAGTGCCTGACTTTCGGCTCTGGAGGGACTTTCGGCCGCCGAACCTGCCGCCGAAAGTGCCCTGTCCAGCCTTGCTTTGCATGTTTTCTATGAATGTTTTATGATGTTTTAGGGGGTTTTTGGGGAGATGTTTAAAGTCATGTTAGAGTATGTTTGGTTCCTCATTTGTGTCCACCTGTGTAGGATCGGACCCGAGGAACCGAGGAGGTCTGCAGTGAGATAGCTGCTTCAGAGTCAGTCCAGTATCTGCCAGAGGTGAGTAGAATATAACTTCTTTTATTTTCAAAGTAATGAAATCTTTTTAGCATGATCCATGCATCACGAATGCCAAGATATGTATTAGGTTGTTTGCATTAGAATTCACGAATATGATGCATTGCATAATATGATTGTTGATGTGGATGGATATTGGATGACCCATTAGCCCTCGATATGTAAGAAAGTCCAGGGCTGCCCATGCCACGCGTCCTGGCACAATGTAAGAAAGTTCAGAGCTGCCCATGCCACGCATCTTGGCACCATGTAAGAAAGTCCAGGACTGCCCATGCCACGCGTCCTGGCATTTTGTTATGAGTATGAGGAAAAGGGGGTTATTGGTGACAAATCCATCCGTGATATGAATTGTTTGTGTTGTGATGCATTTCATAAAAGCATTTGTTTAGTAAATTATTTTATTGTTATGTTCACTAGGCTCTTGTAGCTCACCATTTTTCCCCTAATCCCCAGGTTTGCAGGTTCAGGATAGACCGGGATGTCGTCAAGGTTAAAGGTTGTTTTAAGTGTAATAGATTAGTAGTGGACATGAAATGTACAATGGTATAATATAATGTAATGTAAAGAATGTTTCATGGTTAGTATTGTGCTTGGCCCTAATAGTAATTGTGATCCCTTTTTTGTACATGATCAATATTAAATGTTTTTAATGATAAGTTATGTTGAACCAAGCTTGACATATGTTATGTTGACCCAGCTAGAGCATTTGATGAGGGCTCTAGTATGGGGTTTGTATGACTAATGTTATGGTGCATGCAGGTCAAGCTTGGATATGGAAGGTTTAAAGTTTTTATGAAAATGTATGATCATGTATGGGATTTTATCAGGTGTACAGGTTGTATAGTAGGCTTGCTACGGGTCCCGGCGACCTTAAGTCGATCTGGATCCTAGCGCCGGTAGCGGTCCGGGTTTCAGGTCGTTACAGATTGGTATCAGAGCCTTAGGTTCATATGGTCGGACCTAGAGTGTCGGGCTCATAGATGTTATAGATGTAACGACCCGAAATCGGACCGCTACCGGCGCTAGGATCTAAATCGACTTAAGGTCGCCGGGACCCGTAGCAAGCCTAACATACAACCTGTCATACCTGATAAATCCCATACATGATCATACATTTACATAAAAATTTAAACTTTCCATCTACCAAGCTCGCCCTGTGCATGCACTGAAACTGAATACATAAAACTCCCATACTAGAGCCCTCATCAAATGCTCTAGTTGAGTCAACATTACATTAATCAAACTTGGTTTACACATCTCAACACATTATTAAGAACATTTCATAATGATCATGAACAAAAGGGATTAACCATAAACTCTAGGGTCAAGCACAATACTAATCCTCAATACAATCCTATACAATATCTTACATTACATTACATTTTATTATCTTTCATGTCCACAACTAAACTATTACATACATGATACTTTTACTCTTGGTGACTTCCTGGTCTACCCCAAACCTGCAAACCTGTGGGTTAAGGGAAAGGGTGAGCTACTAGAGCCCGGTGAGCAGAACATATAAAACAGTTTATATAGATATGCCATCATGAAATGCGTCACATCACAAACAATTCACATCACGGATGGATTTGTCACCAATAACCCCCTATTTCCTCTTTATCATAACAAATTGCCAGGACGCGTGGCATGGGCAGCCCTGGACTTTCTTACACTGTGCTGAGGGCTAATGGGTCATCCAAAATCCATCCACATCAACAACAATTAATACAATGCATCATATTCGTGAATTCTAATGCAAAACAACCTAATACATATCATGGCATTCATGATGCATGGATCATGCTAAAAAGGATTTCATTGCTTTGAAAATAAAGAAGTTATGTTCTACTCACCTCTGGCAGATACTGGACTGACTCTGAAGCCACTATCTCACTGCTGGGGGCCTCGGTTCCTCGGGTCCGAACCTACACAGGTGGACTCAAATGAGGGACCAAACATATACTAACATGACTCTAAAACTATCAAGCCCAAGCAACACCTCAAAGTTCCAATCTTGATAAGATAATGAAGACTTTGCAAAATATCCAACAGCAAGAGGATCAATTGAACAAATCATTGAATGCAATTATGTTAAGAAGAGAGGAAGAGTTTCAAGATGATGAGACAGATGATGAAAGTTCACAAGTGCAAGAACAAGCTGCTGAAGAGAAACAACCACAAAATTGTTTGCCTAAGCAAACTGATCAAACAGAACTTGTAGAAAGTTTAGATATCATTGATTATATGAGCCAAGATGTTTTTTATATGAATCAAGATGATATGCTAAACAATGATTTTTGCAGGGAAGAAAACCAGAAAGAGCCAGAATTGAAAGAAATTGACTGTTGCATCCAACAGGTGAACTGCAGCCAAGCACAGACTGAAGAGAGCTCTGCCGCACCTCTTTAGGAGGATTCGCAGATGAGCCTTGCGCAACCTGAAGCCACCTCCATCACATCCTTTCAGCTTCCAACGCAGTCAAGCTCCTCCAGCCCTCCCTTTCAGTCAAGTCCTGCGCAGAAAGAGGAACCGAAAACCATTTCAGCCATAGATCCAACCCATGCTCACAAGGAACAAATGGTACTCCAAGCACCTAAACCAAAGGACCATGCAGATCAATGCTTGCCCAAACCTCCGGATAAGGTAGAGTTTGTTTTGCCAGATTTTAGTACCAATTTGCAGCTACACATGGAGAAACATGAATTGGAGTTCAAAGTGCTTCCCAATCATCTCAAAAATGCAAACATAAGGGCTAGAGGCACACCTCATCTGAAAGAGGAAAAGCTAATCATGTTACTTCATGAGTACATGGAAAAAATAGGATGGGCTATGACCAAATCAAAAGGAGTGCTACACTTTCTACTCAATGCAGTTGGGACACTTTTCCCTTCCCCAATTACTTGAGCCTTGATCAAGTGGATCGCACCATGCACACCACACCCAGGGGAGTACTCAGTTTCTTTTGCATTTTAATATTTCCTATACATTGAGGACAATGCATGATTTAGGTGTGGGGGTGCATATTTTTGACTTTTTATTTTTAATTTTTGCTTTAGTTATCAGTTTGAATATTTGTTTTCATTTTGAGTGTGATTTTTTTTTTCATTTTTCCACAGCTTCTCGTTTGTGTTTTGATTTGCTATACTCAAACTCATGAACTATGTTGGATGAGTTTTTCTTTCCATGACCCCATTGATGTGATAACTCTTTAAACTTATGTTGAATCTATTGCAGTGAGTTATATTCATGCTTGAGAATTGCCTTTTGAATTGAATCTTTGAGCTTGCCTGAAACGACCCGGAAACCGATACCCCTCTGTAACGGCCCGAACCGCCACCGGCGCTAGGATCCAGATCGGCTTAAGGCCGCTGGGACCCGTAGCAAGCCAAACATACCTCCTATCACCTGGTCGAATCCCATACATGATCAAAACTTTAACATAAAAACTCAAACATCTGATGTACAAACTGAGCCTGACCTGTATGCGACATAACGGAAAACATAAAAGGACCCCCTACTAGAGCCCTCATCAAAACTCTAGCTGGGTCTACATAACATACATCAAGCCGGAGTCACATCCAAAGAACCAAACCTAACCTGTGCATGCATCAAACCACAACACAAGACCTCCACTAGGGTCCTCATCCATTACCATAGCGTGGTACACAACACATGCCAAAAGTTTAGTTCAAACATAACTCAACATCATGTACTAAAAAGGGACTAACCAAGTCTTAGGGCCAAGCACAGTACTAATCCATAAACATAACTCCACTTAACTTTACATTACATTCTCTTACAAAACATTATATCAATGTATAATACATGTCCACACTAAAAGTACTAATCTAATACTATTACATAAGCAAAACCTTTACTCTTGAGACTTCCCGATCAACCTCAAACCTGCAACACTGAGGTTAGGGGAGAGGGGTGAGCTAAAAAGCCTAGTGAGTAGAAACAAGGAAAACAGTTCATTAATTACATGCTTTCATGAAATTCGTCACAGCACAAACAAATCATATCTCGGATTGGACCTAACCCCAAAATATCCCTAAGCTATTTGCCCGGCCCCCAAAAAGGGCACCACAGGACTTCGTAATGCCTGGCCCAGCCAGGTCTTATCCATAGGGCTAGTGGGGTCGTCCTTGGTCCAATCTCCAACAACAGTAAATAATGCAATGCTTCATATTCGTGTAACTAGTGCAATCAACCTATTACATATAAACATGATGCATGACCATGCTTTAGGCATTTGATTTCATAAAATAAAAGATTAAGTTTAGTTCTACTCACCTCTGGCAGACGCTGGACTGACTGTGCAACTGCTAACACTGATGGCCTCCTCGGTCCCTCGGGTTCGATCCTACACAGGTGGACTCGAATGAGGTGCCAACACACTCTAAACAACTCATAAAAAACTCCCCAAAAATCCTCTAAAACATCACTTAAACATGCATAGAAACAACCTTGAAAAGGTTGGACAGGGCACTTTCGGCGGCACCTTCGGCGGCCGAACCCTTCCTCCAGAGACGAAACTCGGGCACTTTCGGCGCCACCTTCGGTGGCCGAAAGTCCCACTCCAAAGACGAAAGTCAGACACTTTCGGCGGCCGAATCCTTCCTCCGGCGGCCGAAAGTATGCTTTCAAGCCAAAACTCAACTTTCGGGGGCAAGGTTAGGCGGCCAATCCATGCATCCAAAGGCAGGTTCGGCGGCCGAAACCACCTTCGGCGGCCGAACCTGAGTTCTTCCCAGAAGGGCAGAACTCAGCTTCTCATGCATTGAAGCCTCCCAAACCTTCCAACACCCCAAAACAAGCACCCAGCTTAACCAAAACATGCATAAACCTTTAACCATGCACAAAGGAGCTTAAACAACTAGATTAAACTCCAAAAACAACAACAAAAACATACATAGATAGCTTATGACTCACATAAGCCAAAACCATCAAAACAACCAAATCCTCACATACTCTCTCCCCATTATGCATACTCACTCCCACATGCATAGACTAGCTTAAACCTCCTACATATCATCACATAAACAAATATAAACATACATTTGCATAAAAACCCACAAAAAGCCTAACATGCATATCTACCCATACTCAACCATCAAAACTTCTTAAAACTTACTTAAAACTTACTTAAAACTTCATGAAACGTAAAAGAAAGCATAGATCCACACTTACCTCTTGAAGATCGAGGGTTTGTGCGAGCTCTAACTTGGAGATGGGAGAAACCAACTCCTTGGGTCTCCAAGTTCCCAAAACTTGATCTAAGCTTGAAAACTCTTCGAAACAGCCATAAAACTCATGAAAATCTGAAGGAGATGAAGAAAAACATGAAAACGGCCAAGGAAGGACAAAAACTCACCTGAGCTCGAGAATGGGGAGAAAACTCGCCCATTTCCGATCTGAGGGGCTTTTATAGGTGGCCTGCTGAACCACTTTCGGCAGCCTAACGTGCCCCCTAAACTCATGCATGTTCGGCGGCCGAACCTTGGCTCGTTCAAACAAGACTTTCGGAGGCCAAAGGCGCTCCCGAAGCCTTTCCATGTTCGGCGGCCGAACTTCACTTTCGGCGGCCGAACCTGGCAAACGCCTCCTTGGTCTTTTCTTTTCAAAACTCAATTCTTTTTCATTTAAAACCATGAAATCATATGAAAACATTATAGAAACACATTTTACCCCTCTAGAAGCCTCTGACATCTTCAGAATTCTAGATTCCAACGGATATTCCGCCAGAAGGTAGGGATTCCGATACCGGAATCTAGCCGGGTATTACATTCTTCCCCCCTTTAAGAACATTCGTCCCCGAATGTTCCACAAACAAACAGGCATCTCAAATCATAGCATCAATCATACGTAAACGAGCAAGCAAACCAGCAAGCAAAACTTAAAACCTCTCTCCAAAGAGAGACACAGGTATTGCTGGAGTATAGACTCTCGGGTCTCCCAAACACACCTTTTTCCAAAAGAAACACCTTAACAATACTTGACCTTCACCTGAAGCTCGACATGCTTCCACTGCGCTACTCTGATCCTTTCTCTTTCTCTCCATCTTTACTAACTGGCCTCTTCTCACTGCTAACCCAAAACTAACTCTAACTCTCATAGGTAGTACCTAAATTTCAGATCTACGTTGGAAAACAACCAGCTTCTGCTAGTTGTCCCAATAGATCATCCATCCTGCATGGGAATACCTGCCCTTGGTAGTGACCTTGGTCAACTGCTTACAGTTGTTACAAAGTCTCAAGGATTCATCCTTCTTTTCCCACCACCACACTGGAACAACCCAGGGTGAGGTACTAGGTCGGATAAAACCCCTTGACTACCAAGCTCTTACAACTGCTCTAACAACTCCTACAACTCTGCAGGTACCATCCTGTAGAGAAAGATAGAGATGAACCTGATGCTAGGCATCACTTCTATGTCCAAACTCTATCTCTCTAGCAGGTGGTGACCTGACAGCTCACCTGGGAAAGCATCTAAAACTCTCTCTCTACAACTGGCACTGAGGCTGGTTCCCGGACCTGACTGCTAAACTCTCAAACAAGAGTTAGAACCCTCTGACAACCCCTTCTACGCACCCTACGAACCTGACAGGCTGACATCAAACTTCTAGGCATCCCTACTGTGTTCCCTCGGAAGAAAACCCTTGACCCATCCTGTCCTATGAACCTGACTACCTTGTCTCTACAGACCAAGATAGCACTACGAGTAGAAAAACCCAGTCCAACCCTAAACTGATGTCCAGACAGTCAAGTCTAGGACTTCAGAGTCGGGTGAAAGGCATCTACCCTCAACAGTCACAGAACTGAACCGGCAGACTGACTCTGCCACAGATGGATTAAACTTGGGTCCACTGACCCAAAGAGAACACTCTAGCCCATAAGTTATCAACTCAACCTCTCGACGGCTCCTCGAGAAACTAAAGAAAGAGAAAAACACCAAGGTTCACAAAAACATACACATCAGAACATTCAAAAGTGAGCGTACCTGACACCACCATGTTCGATGTGTCTGCCTCCTGCTGAGCTTGGGTGAAGATCCGAGCTGGAGCGGACGGACCTTCTCCACGGAAACCTTCAGAAGAAAAGGCTGACCCTCTTCCTCTGCCTCGACCACTAACCTGAAACATGGCTGGAGCTACTGGCTGAGCTACTCTACCTGAAGCTGCTTGCTGGGACGGAGCCAATCTGGGCGCAGTGGGACACTCACGTGCTATGTGCCCCTCCTGTCCGCATCTGTAACATACATTAGTCCCATAACGGCAGACTCCCTTGTGCGGCCTTCCGCACCTCATACATTCCGTAGTAGCTGAACCAGAGCTCGAACCACCACCTAATCCCAGACTAGACTTCAACCTACTCCAAAACTTCTTCTTCGACCTTCTGAGGCCTCTGCCCCACTTCCTAGAGGTGTTCCCCCACCTTTTATCTCTTGAGGCAACTGTACTCAGAGTGGAGGGATCAATCCCTCCTGAACCTGAGATCCTGGAATCCTGAGTCTGAGCATCCTCCTGAGAATCTCCCATACCTTCTTCTGACACTCTGATTCCCGAACTGACATCCCTTCTCTGAACACCCAACTCTACTTCCCTCATACTAGCTGACATCCTTCTTGGAGCCATTCCTTCTCTGCTCACATCAAAAGACCTTCTCGGGTCCCTTGATGTTCCCCATCGGTTGACTCCCCACGACTGCGCTCTTGGCAGAGCAGGGGGAAAGGTGTCCATACCTTCCCTCTCAGATGGAACTCCAGTCGATTCCACAGATCGACGAGCACCTCGCATTCTGGCTCCTCTGAAGAACAACACACAAGCATACAAACAATCATTAGCATCATACGGTTCATATGAAAACACATGAACCTGCAACATACATAACATACATAGCATATCATACATAACATTAATGCACATGCATAAAATCATGGCATTTCACATCATCAATCAAGACAGGACTCAACATCCTATCCTAGTGGACATGATTCTTCCTATTGTGCTTGCCCTTCTATGACATCTAAACCAACCTCTTTCCGATGTGGGATATCTCTAATCCTTAAGCATCTTTGCTCAACACACCGTACTGATGAGGCCCAAAGCTCTGATACCACTCTGAAACGACCCGAAAACCGATACCCCTCTGTAACGGCCCGAACCGCCACCGGCGCTAGGATCCAGATCGGCTTAAGGCCGCTGAGACCCGTAGCAAGGCAAACATACCTCCTATCACCTGGTCGAATCCCATACATGATCAAAACTTTAACATAAAAACTCAAACATCTGATGTACAAACTGAGCCTAACCTGTATGCGACATAACTAAAAACATAAAAGGACCCCCTACTAGAGCCCTCATCAAAACTCTAGCTGGGTCTACATAACATACATCAAGCCGGAGTCACATCCAAAGAACCAAACCTAACCTGTGCTTGCATCAAACCACAACACAAGACCTCCACTAGGGTCCTCATCCATTACCATAGCATGGTACACAACACATGCCACAAGTTTAGTTCAAACATAACTCAACATCATGTACTAAAAAGGGACTAACCAAGTCTTAGGGCCAAGCACAATACTAATCCATAAACATAACTCCACTTAACTTTACATTACATTCTCTTACAAAACATTATATCAATGTATAATACATGTCCACACTAAAAGTACTAATCTAATACTATTACATAAGCAAAACCTTTACTCTTGAGACTTCCCGATCAACCTCAAACCTGCAACACTGGGGTTAGGGGAGAGGGGTGAGCTAAAAAGCCCAGTGAGTAGAAACAAAGAAAACAGTTCATTAATTACATGCTTTCATGAAATGCGTCACAACACAAACAAATCATATCTCGGATTGGACCTAACCCCAAAACATCCCTAAGCTATTTGCCAGGCCCCCAAAAAGGGCACCACAGGACTTCGTAATGCCTGGCCCAGCCAGGTCTTATCCATAGGGCTAGTGGGGTCGTCCTTGGTCCAATCTCCAACAACAGTAAATAATGCAATGCTTCATATTCGTGTAACTAGTGCAATCAACCTATTACATATAAACATGATGCATGACCATGCTTTAGGCATTTGATTTCATAAAATAAAAGATTAAGTTTAGTTCTACTCACCTCTGGCAGACGCTGGACTGACTCTGCAACTGCTAACACTGATGGCCTCCTCGGTCCCTCGGGTCCGATCCTACACAGGTGGACTCGAATGAGGTGCCAACACACTCTAAACAACTCATAAACAACTCCCCAAAAACCCTCTAAAACATCACTTAAACATGCATAGAAAACAACCTTGAAAAGGCTGGACAGGGCACTTTCGGCGGCACCTTCGGCGGCCGAACCCTTCCTCCAGAGACGAAACTCGGGCACTTTCGGCGCCACCTTCGGCGGCCGAAAGTCCCACTCCAGAGACAAAAGTCAGACACTTTCGGCGGCCGAATCCTTCCTTCGGCGGCCGAAAGTCTGCTTTCAAGCCAAAACTCAACTTTCGGGGGCAAGGTTAGGCGGCCAATCCATGCATCCAAAGGCAGGTTCGGCGGCCGAAACCACCTTCGGCGGCCGAACCTGAGTTCTTCCCAGAAGGGCAGAACTCAGCTTCTCATGCATTTAAGCCTCCCAAACCTTCCAACACCCCAAAACAAGCACCCAGCTTAACCAAAACATGCATAAACCTTTAACCATGCACAAAGGAGCTTAAACAACTAGATTAAACTCCAAAAACAACAACAAAAACATACATAGATAGCTTATGACTCACATAAGCCAAAACCATCAAAACAACCAAATCCTCACATACTCTCTCCCCATCATGCATACTCACTCCCACATGCATAGACTAGCTTAAACCTCCTACATATCATCACATAAACAAATATAAACATACATTTGCATAAAAACCCACAAAAAGCCTAACATGCATATCTACCCATACTCAACCATCAAAACCTCTTAAAACTTACTTAAAACTTCATGAAACGTAAAGGAAAGCATAGATCCACACTTACCTCTTGAAGATCGAGGGTTTGTGCGAGCTTTAACTTGGAGATGGGAGAAACCAACTCCTTGGGTCTCCAAGTTCCCAAAACTTGATCTAAGCTTGAAAACTCTTCAAAACAGCCATAAAACTCATGAAAATCTGAAGGAGATGAAGAAAAACATGAAAACGGCCAAGGGAGGACAAAAACTCACCTGAGCTCGAGAATGGGGAGAAAACTCGCCCATTTTCAATCTGAGGGGCTTTTATAGGTGGCCTGCTGAACCACCTTCGGCAGCCTAACGTGCCCCCTAAACTCATGCATGTTCGGCGGCCGAACTTGAGGTTCGGAGGCCGAACCTTGGCTCATTCAAACAAGACTTTCAGAGGCCAAAGGCGCTCCCGAAGCCTTTCCATGTTCGGCGGCCGAACTTCACTTTCGGCGGTCGAACCTGGCAAACGCCTCCTTGGTCTTTTCTTTTCAAAACTCAATTCTTTTTCATTTAAAACCATGAAATCATATGAAAACATTATAGAAACACATTTTACCCCTCTAGAAGCCTCTGGCATCTTCGAAATTCCAGATTCCAACGGATATTCCGCCAGAAGGTAGGGATTCCGATGCCGGAATCTAGCCGGGTATTACATTGCCATGGTGAAAAATGTATTGAAGAGAATGAATTTAAATTGTGTGAATGAACTTAATGTGACTTGTTTTAGCAATTGGTGTTGATTTGCCCAAATCATTGAGAGAAAGAAAATTCAGCAAAGGCAAAGACCTCAAAAGCATAAAGTAAAATTGTTCCAATGGTCAAAAGACTATGAACAGAGCTAGTAGCCACTTGGACAGGTGACCAACTGAGTAACTGGGGGTGGGTATCACAAATAAGTACCTTCACGTCAAAAGGTTGGTGATGTAATACCCGGCTAGACTCCGGTATCGGAATTCCTACCGTCCGGTGGCATCTCGGGTGTCGGAGACCTCTAGAAGGGTAAAATCATGTTTTTATAAAATGTTTTAATGTATTTTATGTTTTTAAGCTAGAAGGAAAATGAGTTTTTGCATGAAAATAGCCTTGGAGGAAAACTCAGGTTCGGCCGCCGAACATGCATGCACTTTGGGAGCGCTTTAGGTCCCCGAAAGCATAAGTGAGGGAAGTCCAGGTTCGGCCGCCGAACATGGCATGCATGCGGAGGCACGTTCGGCTCCCGAATGTGGCCTGGCCAGCCACCTATAAAGGGGTCCCTTAGCCGAAAACGGGCGAGCTTTTCTCCCCATTTTCGGCCAAGGTAAGCTCTCCGCCGTCCCTCACCGATCTTGAGTTTCTTCCTTCAAATCTTTCACTATTTTCTCTAGTTTTCACTTTGTTTTGAAGATTTTCGAGTATAAAGCAAGTTTTGGAGCTTTGAGGTTCAAGAAACTCAATCTCTCCCATCTCCGAGCTAGGGTCGTTTTCCCCTCGATCTTCAAGAGGTAAGGGCCGATCTTGAGCTCACTATATGTTTTAAACAAGTTTTAAATTGATTCATTTGGTAGGAATGTATGTTTATGTTAGTTGAGCATTGTTAGGTTTTATATGTTTGATGGACAATGTATGTTGGATATGCATGTTTGATGTATTGTAGATGGGGTTTAGGATAGTTTGAAGCCCCTAGGAGCTGATGTATGTATCTATGCATGTTTTGGATGAGTTGTATGCTTGATTGAAGGTTTTGGGAGGCAAATGTGCATGAGGAGCCGAGTTTCTGCCCTTTTGGCAGAAACCAGGTTCGACAGCCGAAGGACTTTCGGCTGCCGAACCTGCCTAGGAGGCAAGCCTTTCGGCTGCAGAAGCTTGCCCCCGAAAAGAGACTTTCGTCTCTGGAGGGCACTTTCGGCCGCCGAAGGTGCCGCCGAACCTGCCTGACTTTCGGCTCTGGAGGGACTTTCGGCTGCCGAACCTGCCGCCGAAAGTGCCCTGTTCAGCCTTCCTTTGCATGTTTTGCATGATGGTTTTGAGGTGTTTTAGGGGGTTTTTGGGGGATGTTTTAGAGTCATGTTCTAGTATGTTTGGTCCCTCATTTGAGTCCACCTGTGTAGGTTCAGACCCGAGGAACTGAGGACCCCAGCAGTGAGTCAGCTGCTTCAGTCATTGTCAGAGCTAGCTGAGGTGAGTAGAATAAACCTTTACGTTTCAAAGCGAATAAATTATAAAGTTTTGAGCATATTCATGCATCATGAATGCCATGTGATATACTAGGTTGTTTGCATTAGAATTCACGAATATGTTGCATTGCATTCTATGATGTTGATGTGGATTGGTTATTGAATGATCCTTTAGTCCTCATATGATATGATGCGATATGGTATGGTATGTCATGGTATGGAAGTCCGGTTGACCCATTCTACGTCCCGACACTATGTAAGAGAAAGACCGGTTGACCCATTCTACGTCCCGGCACCTTGGAAATGTTATGTTATGATATGTTTAAGAGAAAGACCGGTTGACCCATTCTACGTCCTGGCACTTTGAAATGTAGGGGACTATTGGTGACAATACCATCCGTGATGTGATTTGTCTGTGACGTGTTGCATTCCATTATGGCATGAGATTTTTAAATGTTTTATTATTCTGCTCACTGGGCTCTAGTAGCTCACCCCTCTCCCTAATCCCCCAGGTTTGCATGTACGGGCTAGGCAGAGAAGTCGAGATGAATGAAGTCATGTGTATGTAATAGTTAGAATGTGGACATGATAAATTGTAAAATGATGTAAAGTTATGAATAGTTATGTTATGTAAATGTTGATTTTGAGATTGAGGTTTAGAAATTATGCTTGACCGAGTTTGTATAGTAATCCCTTTTGTAAACATGATCTATGTTTTATGATGTTTATGTTCCACCAAGCTTGTGTATGATGAGATGCCCCATTGGAGCATTTGATGAGAGCTCTAGTGTAGGGTTTATGTTTATGTTTATGTATATGTTTATGGGCATGCACAGGTTGAGCTTGGTAAAAGAAAAGTTCAAATTTTTATGTATGTTATTGATCATGTATGGGATTAATCAGGTTTACAGGATGCATGTCAGGCTTGCTACGGGTCCCGGTGGCCTTATGCCGATCTAGATCCTAGTGCCGGTAGCGGTCCGATTTTCGGGTCGTTATAGAGTGGTATCAGAGCCCTAGGTTCATATGGTCGGACCTAGAGTGTCGGGCTCATAGATGTTATAGATGGTCAAGCACAATAGGAAAATCATGTCCACTAGGATAGGATAAAGAGTCCTGTCTTGAATGATGATGTGAATTGCCATGATTATGTGCATGTGCATTAATGATATGTGATGTATGTGATGCGGGTTCATGTGTTTCCACATGAACCATTTGATGCTAATGTTTATGTGATATGTACTATTTTTCAGAAAACAAGATGAGAGGAACTCGTCGATTTGCACGATTGACTGGAGTACCACCTGAGGATGAGGGCACAAGCGCCCGTCCTCCTGCATTGCCTAGGGCAATGTCAAGTAGGTCCAGCAGAGAACAAGCAGTAAGAGACCCTAGAAGGTCTTTGGATCTGGGTAGGAGCAGATCAGTGAGGGGAACAGTTCAGGGAGGAATGTCAGAGGAAATGGGGGATGATATGGATGTGGAGCAGAGGAGGGATGGCAGTCTGGGAGTTAGCATGTCAGAAGAAGGTATGGGAGAGTCCCAAGGAGGCACTCAGGCCTCGGGATTTGTTCAGCCACCTTACTACCCACCCTTCTCACAAAACCCCGGATATTCGATGGGAGGCACATCAGATTACCATAGCTTTAACCCTTATCCCACACAGATGCCATACCCACCTTACTACCCACCATACCCACAGTACCCAATGTATCCACCCCTGCCCTACTATCCAAATCCAGCAAACCCTATCTCAGGGGATGCTGCTCCTCCTCCTCCACCAGCAGAACCCACAGTTCCAGAAACCCCAGTACCTAAGCCTAGCTCATCTGGTGGGAGCAAGGTCAAGATGACCGACTATATGAAGTTGGGTGCTCCTCAGTATGAAAAAGGAGATGACCCGTTTGTGTATCTTGAAAGGGTCAAGGTGATCACAGATGAGATTGGGGCTGATGACAGTAGAGCCATTCAGATGGCTGGGTTCACGCTTAAGTGCAAGAAGGCACAAGAGTGGTTTAAGAATTATGTGAACCCGAGGGTGGACAGCATGTCTTGGGAAGAGTTTGCAAATGAGTTTGCAAAATGGGCTTTCCCCGACAGTTCAAGGGAACTGAAAATGATCGAGTTTGAACAGTTGAGGTAGACAGAAGAGATGAGTGTAGATGGGTTCACAGACAGATTCTTGGAGCTGTTGCCATTTGCAGGGCAAAATCTTGACTCAGACCAGAAGAAGTCAAGGAGGTATATCATGAAACTCCACTCCAGATATTCCTCATTGATCCAGTCAGCAGATAGGGAGAGCTTCCATGCCATAGTGGATATGGCCCGGAAAATGGAGGCCAGTGCCATCATTCAGGGGACAGTTAGACAGTTAGTGGCACAGTCTTCTGGTTCCAAGACCCCAGGTGGGGGAAAGCTAGACCCCTCATCCTTGAGTGCAGCAGCTTCAGGCAGCAGAAGGTGGGGTAACACCACTAGGAAGCCAAAGAAGAACAAGTTCTGGAACAAGATCAAGTCCAGTCTGGGACTAGGGAGTGGCTCAAGCTCTGGTGCGGATAATGCAGTTTGTGCAAAGTGTGGTAAGCCACACAAGGGAGTTTGCCGGGCTGGGACAGTAGCCTGCTTCAGATGCGAGCAAGAGGGACACATGGCTCGAGAGTGTCCTAGGACAGTACCTATGGCTCAGTCCCAGCAGACAGCTTCAGGTAGTGTAGCGCAGCCAGCAGCTCCAGCCACGACTCAGGCCAGTGACAGAGGCAGAGGGAGAGGGTCAGCCTCTTCTTCAGCGGGTTTCAGAGGTGAAGGTCCATCAGCTCCAACACGGATCTTCATGATGACTCAGCAGGAGGCAGATGCATCTAACACCGTGGTGGCAGGTAACTTAGTCATTGGTTGTTCAGATGTGTATGCCTTGATGGACCCTGGTGCATCTCATTCTTTTATTGCATCGAGAGCCGTCGAGAGGTTGGGGTTGATGATCTCTGGGTTAGAGTGTCCTCTCTGGGTCAGTGGACCCAAGTGTGATCCATCAGTG
The DNA here is from genome assembly GCF_001659605.2 of Manihot esculenta. NCBI lineage: Eukaryota > Viridiplantae > Streptophyta > Magnoliopsida > Malpighiales > Euphorbiaceae > Manihot > Manihot esculenta. The sequence continues at coordinate 15,366,236 of NC_035170.2, forward strand.
GCAGAGTCAGTCTGCCAGTGCAGTCCAGTGTTTGTTGAGGGAAGATGCTTGTCCGCCGACCTGGTGGTTCTAGATTTGACTGATTTTGACGTCATTCTAGGGATGGACTGGTTATCTACCCATGGTGCTACCTTGGACTGCAGGGACAAGGTAGTCAGGTTCAGAGGTCAGGATGGGTCAGAGGTTGTCTTTAGGGGAGACAGGAGGGGTACACCTAGAGGTCTGATATCAGCTCTTCAGGCTCGGAGGTTGCTTAGGAAGGGATGTCAGGGGTATTTGGCTCATGTGAAGGAGCTTAGTAGTCAAGTGAGAGAACCCGCCTCGGTGCCAGTGGTTAGAGTGTTTCTAGATGTCTTCCCAGACGAACTGCTTGGTTTACCACCTGCTAGGGAGATAGAGTTTGAGATAGAATTGATGCCTGGAACCAGACCGATCTCTATCCCTCCCTACAGGATGGCTCTAGCTGAGTTGAAGGAATTGAAAGAGCAGTTGCAAGAGCTGGTAGACAAGGGCTTCATCCGACCGAGTACCTCACCTTAGGGTGCTCCAGTGCTGTTTGTGAGAAAGAAGGATGGATCCCTCAGACTTTGTATCGACTACAGGCAGTTGAACAAAGTCACTACCAAGAATAGGTACCCTTTGTCGAGGATCGATGATCTATTCGACCAGCTAGCAGGAGCGGGTTGCTTCTCCAAAATAGATCTGAGGTCCGGGTATCATCAGCTGAGGATCAGAGAGGAGGATGTGCCAAAGACAGCTTTCAGGACCAGATATGGGCATTTTGAGTTCGTTGTGATGCCGTTCGGGTTAACCAACGCCCTTGCAGCATTCATGGATCTCATGAACAGAGTGTTTAGCCAGTACCTGGATCACTTTGTTATTGTCTTCATAGATGATATCTTAGTGTATTCTAGGAATGCAGAGGAACATGCCCATCATCTGAGGTTGGTTCTGCAGACCTTGAGGGAACACGGCTTGTACGCCAAGTTCTCCAAGTGTGAGTTCTAGTTGAGGAGCATCTCATTCTTGGGGCATGTTGTGTCAGAAAATGGAATAGAAGTGGACCCCAAGAAGGTAGAAGCTGTGGCTAACTGGCCTAGACCCACTTCAGTGACAGAGATAAGGAGTTTCTTGGGTTTGGCAGGTTACTACAGGAGGTTCGTTCAGGACTTCTCTAAGATCGCGGCTCCTCTGACCAGACTAACCAGGAAGAATCAGAAGTTTGTGTGGGCTGACCAGTGCGAAGAGAGTTTTGAAGAGCTTAAGAAGAGGTTAACGTCAGCACCAGTGTTAGCTTTGCCAGCTAGCAATGAGGATTTCACAGTTTTCTGTGATGCATCCCGAGTGGGTTTGGGTTGTGTGTTAATGCAGAATGAAAGGGTGATTGCTTATGCTTCTAGATAGCTGAAGAAGCATGAGTTGAATTACCCCACACATGACCTGGAGATGGCAGCAGTAATCTTTACACTCAAGATGTGGAGGCACTACCTCTATAGGGTTAAATGTGAGATCTTCACAGATCATAAGAGCTTGCAGTACATCCTGAGTCAAAGAGATTTAAACTTGAGACAGAGAAGATGGGTAGAGCTGCTGAGTGATTATGATTGCAAGATTCAGTACCATCCGGGTAAGGCGAATGTCGTGGCAGACGCCCTAAGCCAGAAATCACTAGGCAGTCTATCCCATGTCACGGCGGAGAGGAGACCCGTGGTGAAGGAGTTTTACAAGCTCATGGATGAAGGTCTACAGTTGGAATTGTCTGGTACAGGTGCATTGATTGCTCAGATGAGAGTGGCACCCGTGTTTCTGGAGCAGGTGGCCCAGAAACAGCATGGGGACCTAGAATTAGTGAAGATTGCCAGGGCTGTTCAGTTAGGCAAAGATAGTGAGTTCAGATTCGACAACAAGGGGATCCTCCGCTATGGGAGCCAATTATGTGTACCAGACGACATAGGGCTAAAAGGAGACATTATGAGAGAGGCTCATAATGCAAGATACATCGTTCACCCCGGAACCACCAAGATGTATCAAGATCTGAAGAAAGTTTATTGGTGGCCAGCTATGAAGAGAGAAGTGGCACAGTTTGTGTCAGCCTGTGAAGTGTGTCAGAGGATGAAGCTGGAACATCAGAAGCCGGCTGGAATGCTTAACCCGCTACCTATTCCAAAATGGAAATGGGAGAATATAGCTATGGACTTCGTAGTGGGGTTACCGGCGGCGTCCAACAGATTGGACTCCATATGGGTGATTGTGGACAGACTCACCAAATCTACTCACTTCATCCCTGTCAGGAGTGGCTATTCTGTGGACAAGTTGGCGCAGGTGTATGTTGATGAGATCGTCAGGCTGCATGGGGTTCCTGTTTCAATAGTGTCCGATAGAGGACCCCAGTTCACCTCCAGGTTTTGGCGGAGTCTGCAGAATGCCATGGGTACCAGGTTGGATTTTAGCACTGCTTTCCATTCACAGACGGATGGACAATCAAAAAGGACCATCCAGACAATAGAGGATATGCTCAGAATGTGTGTACTGGACTTTGGCGGTTCTTGGAGGCAGCATCTACCTTTGGTGGAGTTTGCCTACAATAACAGCCATCATGCTAGCATCGGGATGGCTCCATATGAAGCTTTGTATGGGAGGAAGTGCAGATCACCTGTTTGCTGGGAAGAGGTTGGAGAAAAGGTCTTGGCAGGGCCTGAGCTAGTAGAGATCACCAGCAGGGTGGTACCCATAATCAGAGAAAGAATCAAGACTGCTGCAAGCAGACAGAAGAGTTATGCAGACATCCGCAGAAGGCAAGTAGAGTTTCAGGATGGGGATCTGGTATTGCTCAAGGTGTCTCCTATGAAAGGAGTGGTTCGCTTTGGGAAGAAAGGTAAACTAGCCCCACGATACATCGAACCCTTTGAAATCTTGCAAAAGATTGGGAATGTGTCGTACAAGCTGGATTTACCTGCTTCAATGGAGAGAATCCATCCGGTTTTCCATGTTTCCATGTTGAGGAAGTTTGTGTCAGATTCGGGCAAGGTTCTTAGTGAGCCTGATGTCGAGATCCAAGAAGATCTCACTTATGTTGAGCAGCCAGTACGGATCATAAACAACCAGATCAGGAAGCTGAGAAACAAGGAAATCCCGATTGTGAAAGTTCTGTGGAACCACCACAATATGGAAGAGTGCACCTGGGAGACACGGGAGTCTATGCTCCAGCAATACCCTTATCTTTTCTCAGGTTAGTCTCTTATATGTTTTATGTGTATGATATGTTGTATGCTTTGCATGTGCTAGTTGAGGAACATTCGGGGACGAATGTTCTTAAGGGGGGGAGAATGTAATACCCGGCTAGACTCCGGTATCGAAATTCCTACCGTCCGGTGGCATCTCGGGTGTTGGAGACCTCTAGAAGGGTAAAATCATGTTTTTATAAAATGTTTTAATGTATTTTATGTTTTTAAGCTAGAAGGAAAATGAGTTTTTGCATGAAAATAGCCTTGGAGGAAAACTCAGGTTCGGCCGCCGAACCTCAAGTTCGGCCGCTGAACATGCATGCACTTCGGGAGCGCTTTAGGCCCCCGAAAACATAAGTGAGGGAAGTCCAGGTTCGGCCGCCGAACCTTATGTTCGGCCGCCGAACATGGCATGCATGCGGAGGCACGTTCAGCTCCCGAATGTGGCCTGGCCAGCCACCTATAAAGGGGTCCCTTAGCCGAAAACGGGTGAGCTTTTCTCCCCATTTTCGGCCAAGGTAAGCTCTCTGTCGTCCCTCACTGATCTTGAGTTTCTTCCTTCAAATCTTTCACGATTTTCTCTAGTTTTCACTTTGTTTTGAAGATTTTCGAGTATAAAGCAAGTTTTGGAGCTTTGAGGTTCAAGAAACTCAATCTCTCCCATCTCCGAGCTAGGGTCGTTTTCCCCTCGATCTTCAAGAGGTAAGGGCCGATCTTGAGCTCACTATATGTTTTAAACAAGTTTTAAATTAATTCATGGGGTATGAATGTATGTTTATGTTAGTTGAGCATTGTTAGGTTTTATATGTTTGATGGACAATGTATGTTGGATATGCATGTTTGATGTGTTGTAGATGGGGTTTAGGATAGTTTGAAGCCCCTAGGAGCTGATGTATGTATCTATGCATGTTTTGGATGAGTTGTATGCTTGATTGAAGGTTTTGGGAGGCAAATGTGCATGAGGAGCCGAGTTTCTGCCCTTTTGGCAGAAACCAGGTTCGGCAGCCGAAGGACTTTCGGCCGCCGAACCTGCCTAGAAGGTAAGCCTTTTGGCTGCTGAAGCTTGCCCCCGAAAAGAGACTTTCATCTCTGGAGGGCACTTTCGGCCGCCGAAGGTGCCGTCGAACCTGCCTGACTTTCGGCTCTGGAGCGACTTTCGGCCGCCGAACCTGCCGCCGAAAGTGCCCTGTTCAGCCTTCCTTTGCATGTTTTGCATGATGGTTTTGAGGTGTTTTAGGGGGTTTTTGGGGGATGTTTTAGAGTCATGTTCTAGTATGTTTGGTCCCTCATTTAAGTCCACCTGTGTAGGTTCGGACCTGAGGAACCGAGGACCCCAGCAGTGAGTCAGCTGCTTCAGTCATTGTCAGAGCTAGCTGAGGTGAGTAGAATAAACCTTTACGTTTCAAAGCGAATAAATTATAAAGTTTTGAGCATATTCATGCATCATGAATGCCATGTGATATACTAGGTTGTTTGCATTAGAATTCACGAATATGTTGCATTGCATTCTATGATGTTGATGTGGATTGGTTATTGAATGATCCTTTAGTCCTCATATGATATGATGCGATATGGTACGGTTTGTCATGGTATGGAAGTCCGGTTGACCCATTCTACGTCCCGGCACTATGTAAGAGAAAGACCGGTTGACCCATTCTACGTCCTGGCACCTTGGAAATGTTATGTTATGATATGTTTAAGAGAAAGACCGGTTGACCCATTCTACGTCCCGGCACTTTGGAATGTAGGGGACTATTGGTGACAATACCATACGTGATGTGATTTGTCTGTGACTTGTTGCATTCCATTATGGCATGAGATTTTTAAATGTTTTATTATTCTGCTCACTGGGCTCTAGTAGCTCACCCCTCTCCCTAATCCCCCAGGTTTGCAGGTACGGGCTAGGCAGAGAAGTCGAGATGAATGAAGTCATGTGTATGTAATAGTTAGAATGTGGACATGATAAATTGTAAAATGATGTAAAGTTATGAATAGTTATGTCATGTAAAAGTTGATTTTGAGATTGAGGTTTAGAAATTGTGCTTGACCGAGTTTGTATAGTAATCCCTTTTGTAAACATGATCTATGTTTTATGATGTTTATGTTCCACCAAGCTTGTGTATGATGAGATGCCCCATTGGAGCATTTGATGAGAGCTCCAGTGTGGGGTTTATGTTTATGTTTATGTATATGTTTATGGGCATGCACAGGTTGAGCTTAGTAAAAGAAAAGTTCAAATTTTCATGTATGTTGTTGATCATGTATGGGATTAATCAGGTTTACAGGATGCATGTCAGGCTTGCTACGGGTCCCGGCGGCCTTATGCCGATCTGGATCCTAGCGCCGGTAGCGGTTCGATTTTCGGGTCGTTACAGGTGACTTTTTCAAGCAAAATTAAAAGTGCAAAAAGCTGAATAAAGTACTTCAAGATAAGGGCAAGTCACTCTGAAAGCTAGAAAAAGTCTTATCTGAACAATTAATATGTGCATGCATGATCTCTCTCTTGAGTAAAACAAATCCTAGCCATGGTAAGTAAAGGAAAACAAGGAAAGAAGGTGAGTAATCTTCATGCATATATTCTTCACTGCAATGATTCAAAATAGGTGTTTAGAGTAAGAGTTTAAGTGAAAATAAGGATCTAGCGTAAGAAAGCTTGTTTGACTATGTTTATTTGGTTGAGGACAAGCAAAAGGCAAGGTGTGGGGGTATTTGATAGAGCATATTTTAATCCATATTATCATGATCTTATTGATGTTTATTTACACCTTTTCTACCTAATTTTGTGGTTTTAATCATGTTTTGCAGATATTAGGTGTAAAGAGACAATCTGGAGAAAATGCTCTTAAAACTGCCAAAAAGTGCCAAATATGAAAAGTGCCAAAAAAAGGAAAGTTTCAAATATGGAAAGTGTCAAATAAGGAAAGTTTTCAGAAAAGGAAAGTTCTCAAATAAGGGAAGTGCAGAAGCAAAAGCAAATAAGGAAAGCTCAGTCAGAAGATTATTTCAAATTCAAATCGCAGATCTTTCTTTCCTCATTCAAAGATATGCACACACTGCAGCAGTCAAATCTTCTTATTTAGGCAGCAAGATTTCAAGGAGATGCACTTGCCTCTTCTTCATTCAGCATTCGAAATTCAAATGAAGGCTCCACCTAAAAAGGAAAGACTGGATAGATTTCTTTCCCTTCTGCATTCAATGACTGCGCTTTACTTCCTCTTCTGCAATCCGCGAGCATCCTTCCTCTTCTGAAGCCTGATCCACGCGCCTCCTTCCTTCTGGAGAATTTGCAACACGATTCTTTCCTTTTCAGCACTTTGGGCAGCCTCTTCACTAATTAGGAAGCAAGTATGATCTAGGGCAGCACTTTCAACTATAAAAAGACACATAAGGAGCCTCCACACAACCTTTACACACCACATTGGAGACACCTGCGAAATTCACATCTCTTCTTCTACCTTTCTTCTTTTCTTTATTTTTTATTTTTGTTTCAGCCATGAGAGGCTGAAATCTTTTATTCTAGTTGAAGATTAGGTGATGCTTTAGTTATTTTATGGATTGGGATACTTGATCAAACATTGTTTATCTTTTGTTATTCAATATTCATACAATCTCATGCTTAATTCCATTGTTGCTTTGTTGTTTTGATCAATATGGCCAATTGATTCTTGATTGTAAGGTAATAATATGTTAGTTTGGGTGATTTAAGTCCGTAATTGCTTGGATTATTCAAACATAAGAACACTTGGTGTAAAAAGCAAGGAAATTGTATGATCTAGCAACATCTCATGCGTTTGAGTAGTTAGGATTGGATCTCTTTATCTCTTCATGCAATTAACAATTGTTTTGATGTCTAAGGCCCAAGGACGTTCCTTGGCAATTTGTTAATTAGTAATTAATTAGAGGACGTTCCCTAATTGGTTTAATCATAAGGAGAGACATGGTGGTGAGAAGTGTCTTCCATCTCCATAACTAATCTATTGAATCAATCAAAAGAAACTAAGTGTCAATGATCAATCCCAACAACTGAAGTGGATCCAATTCTTCAACTAGAGCTTTCTTATTATTTATTTCTCTTTTATTTTATTATTCACTTATTTTAATTGCTTTTAGTAGTTTGTTAATCAAATCAATCTCAAACCCCCCATTTTACTTTTACTGCAATTTATTTTTATTCCGCTTTCAGTTTATCTCGTTTTCAGTTTTATCTCGTTTCAGTTTATTTTGCTTTCCGTTTATTTCTCTTTCAGTTTTATCAAGTTATACCTCATTTCGGTTTATTTTGCTTTCCATTTATTTTTCTTTCAGTTTATCTCATTTTTAGTTTTATCTCGTTTCAGTTTATTTTGCTTTCCGTTTATTTCTCTTTCAGTTTTATCTCGTTTCAGATTATCTCGTTTTCAGTTTTCTTCTTTTTCAGTTTATTTTTTATTTCAGTTTATTTTATTGGTCTTGATAAGGAAAATATGTAAGTTCTCAATTCCCTATGGATTCGATCCTTTCACCACTATCTGCAGTTGTAAATTATTGATAACCAGAAAGGTTATTTTTGACCGGCTTCGACAACCGCGAGTCAGCACTACTATGCTGGTGATCTCTACTAGCTCAGGCCCTGCCAAGGCCCTTTCTCCCACTTCTTCCCAGCAGACAGGTGACCTGCACTTCCTTCTATACAAAACTTCATAAGGAGCCATCCCGATGCTAGCATGATAGCTGTTATTATAGGCAAACTCCACCAAAGGTAGATGCTGCCTCCAAGAACCGCCAAAATCTAGCACACACATTCTGAGCATATCTTCAATTGTTTGGATGGTCCTCTCTGACTATCCGTCAGTTTGTGGGTGGAAGGCAGTGCTAAAATCTAACCTGGTACCCATAGCATTCTGCAGACTCCGCCAAAACCTGGAGGGGAACTGGGGTCCTCTATCAGACACTATTGAAACAGTTGCCCGACCACTTCATCAACAAACACCTGTGCCAATTTGTCTATAGAATAGCCACTCCTGACAGGGATGAAGTGAGCAGATTTGGTCAGTCTGTCCACAATCACCCATATCCAGTCTAATCTGTTGGATGTTGCCGGTAACCCCACCACGAAATCCATAGCTATATTCTGTTAGTGTATATGCCCTAGGCCATTATCTTGTACCTTTTTGTATGTCATTTTTGTTATAAATAAAAGAGGTTTTTATCATTATTATTTGTTTGCATGTTACATAATAATGATTATCATCCCTGGTTACTTATTATTATGTTGATAATAATAAAATATAACTAGTATGATTATTGATTGATAATCATGAGATGATTATGTATATGTTGATATAAATCAATAATCATAAATACTTGTTAGAGAACAAAGTATTGGATGGACCCGCATTGAGATCACTACATGGGTCATTGTCATAAGTGAATCTCAAAGTAGTTATGTCTTAATCCTTTGACTTGAGATTGTCATAGTTTCCAACATAAGGACTGTTATGTTTTGACATAATCAAACGTTGTCTTTAATCGGACAATCATAAAGGTTATGATTGAACATAATAGAAATTATGTAGAGGAAAATGAACAATCAAGATAGGATTTGTCCCTCTCTATGAGAGAGATATCTTCTGGGCCCCTCGATAAGTGAGACTGAGAAATGCATGGCCGTGCTCAAATGAATTGATAGTGTGATCAATATCATTTGAATTTATCAGTCTACTTAGAGATCGAGAAATCATAAGTTTGAACATTATAAGTTTGACATTGACCATGACTTATGTTCAAACTAGATATCGTGAGACAAAGGGATTAATACATGTTCTATTTAATAGGCTTTATCGGACTATTGATCCTCATATTAGTTGGGTAGTCATAATGTCTTGCTAGAGGCCACTTATGACTTATAGACCTTGTTGGACTGGGCCTATTGCCAATTAATATGAGCCTATTGGGTCACACACAAGAACGTTGTTGATGTGCTATATTAATGGGCTAAAAGCCCATTAGTATAATTAATAATAATAAAGTGTTATTATTATTAATATTATTATTAATATTATTATTAATATTAATTAATAATAATAAGTGTTATTATTATTAATAATAATAATTTATTATTATGAGATAATAATATTTAAAAGATCTGCAGTCTATCTGTAAGTGTTACAGATAAAGGACTCTATCACATAAAGATATTTGAGTATCTGTGAGATTGTGATAGTGGGTTCTAAGCACAACTCTTTTAGGAAAAGAGTTGTGGGAAAATAAAAAGACTGAGGCCTATAAATACTCCTTCTACAGATTGAGTAGGTTGGTTGTAAAAGTTTTGAGAAAACTCAGTCTAAAAGATTGTAGAACATAGAGCACATAATCTATCCATCTTGAAAAGAGCTAGCACTCTAGAAGGATAGAAGACGTTCGTGTGGATACCATAGAGGGTGTTCGTTTGAAAAGGCAGCACCATCAGTCCGCCAGTGTATCTTCACTACGAGATTAACAGGTTAGTCTCACATCTTTCTTATGATTTAAACGGAGCACTCGGATTCTGGGAAAGGAAATCCAAAATTTTATTTTTCCGCTGCGCAATTAGATTGCAATTAATCTCCGGATTTCCCAACAGTGGTATCAGAGCCTACCTGTGCTTTTCGTTTAAATTAACTATGCCATGATTGATATTATATATGTGATATATGTTTATTAGAATGGCATGATAATTATAGATAAATGATTAGATCATTTAAATAATTTTAATTTTGTTAGAAAATTAAATTAATTAAATAAAAATATTTGCAACTGGATTCACGATGAACAGTCATCGTGAACCCAGAAATTGGCGAGGCTGATGGGCGGACGTGGAGGGCGTGTGACGCTCGCGACCACCTGCAGAGAGTGTCTTTGCCGCCGCCGGCGAGGAACGACTGATTCTTCGGCCGTCAATAGCCTGGCCGGCGTCACTGCCTGGAACGCAGTGACTGAGAAGGCCGGCCCCGGAGGATCGCGCGCCCTGAAAGGGCCGCGCGACCGGAGGGTCGCGCCTCCCCGTAGGTCGCGCGACCGGTGGGTCGCGCAACCCGAGGGGTAGCACGACCGGAGGGTCGCTCCTCCCGGTGGGTCGCGCGACCGGTGGGTCGCGCCTCCCAGTGGGTCGCGCCTTCCCGTGGGTCGCGCGACCCAAGGGGTAGCGCGCCCGGGGATCGCTTGACCAGTGCCTCGCGCGCCGGTGGGTCATGCATCGGTGGTTCGCCCGCCGGTGAGTCGCGCGACGATGAGGGCAACGACCGGAGAGTCCGGCGGGCTTCTGGACCTTCGGGCAGAAGCTGGGGGAAGAAGATGATGCCCCAAAATTACGATTTTGCCCCTGAAAATAATTAAAAAATAATAATAATAATAATAAGAAAATATTATTTTCTTTTAGTCTTTAAATTAGATTTAAATGACTATATTTTATTATTATTTTTAGTCTTTAAATTAGATTTAAATGACTATATTTTATTATTATTTTTAGTCTTTAAATCAGATTTAAATGACTATATTTTATTAGTATGGGATACTATGCATCATTGTCTATATATATATATATATGTATGCATATTGGATGCTATGATATATATATATGTAAGATAAAATAATTATTTTGTCATATATTAGTATGAGATACTATAATATATATATGCAAGACAAAATAATTAAAATTAAAAGTTAAACCCTCACTCTAAAATTTTAAGTTTTAATGCCACCCATATATTAAAAACCTATCAAGACTAAGATCACCAAAATGCAGGTTTTGCCAAAGCAAAGTGCATTAGGATTATCCTAGTAAGGTAGGATGAGTAATGGTTACTCATTTATTTAATTTTGGTTGAGCTTAATTAGGCTATCAAAACGGTTTTGGGCCTAAGGCATTAGATGGGGTATAACATGCATTTGACATATGATGTCAATACCTCATAATTTAAGAGTTACATTAGATGTAATTGGTAAGGGGTTACCTACCTAAATAACTTAATTCTAAGCGTCATGCCAAAGCTGACTTAGAATTAGGTGAAATATGGATCTTAGCCCACTAAAATATTATTATTATTTTGAGGGTTATATTTTAGTGGGAGATTATTATCACCTCAATATTAATTTGTTTATTAAATTAATTATATTTGCATATTTTTGTAGATTATTATGGCTGCTAATAACAATTCCACCTTATCACTGCGATCCATCCTTGAGAAGGATAAACTGAAAGAAAATGGGACTAATTTTATTGACTGGTTTAGAAACTTGAGAATTGTTCTCAAGCAAGAGAAAAAGTCCTACGTGCTTGATGAAGCTGTCCCTGAACCACCTCCTACTGATGCTACTAATGCTGTTAAGAACAAGCATAAGAAGCATATGGATGATTCTAATGACATTGGATGTCTTATGTTGGCGACTATGTGCCCAGAACTTCAGAAAGATCTGGAGCACCTTGAGGCCTATGAGATGAGTGTCCATCTCAAACAAGCTTTCCAACAACAAGCTAGGCAGGATAGGTATGAAACTACCATTGCATTGCATGATTGCAAAATGGCTGAAGGTGATTCAGTTAGTGCTCATGTTTTAAAGATGAAAGGCTACATTGATCACCTTGCTAGGCTTGGCTATCCTTTGAGTTTAGAACTTTCCACGGATTTGATCCTACATTCTTTACCTAGCAGTTTTTCTCAGTTTGTCATGAACTATAACATGAACAATATGGAGAAATCCATTCCTGAGTTGCATGGGATGCTAAAGACAGCTGAGGTAAATATTAAGAAAAGGCCTACGCAAATTTTGAATGTCAATAATGGTAAGCCCATGAAAATTAAGGGGAAGCCCAAGTCTAAAGGTGGTAATGGGCCTAAGGGACGAGGCAAACCTAAATGGCAATCCAAGGCAAAAGTTCCTAAGGAAATAGTTCCTAAGGAAGGAATCTGCTTCCATTGCAAGGAACCAGGGCATTGGAAGAGAAATTGCAAACTCTATTTGGATGAGTGCAAGAAGAAGAAGAGTAGTGAGACTATGACTTCAGGTATTTATGTTATAGTTATTAATTTATCTATTTCTACTTCATGGGTATTAGATACCGGATATGGTTCTCATATTTGTACAAATGTGAAGGGTCTTAAAAGGAGTAGAAAACTGAAAAAGGGCGATGTGGACCTACGTGTAGGCAATGGAGCAAGAGTTGCTGCCATAGCTGTAGGGACATATGAACTTGTGTTGCCCAATGGGCTTTTGCTAGTTCTAAATAATTGCTTTTATGTTCCTACTTTGAGTAGGAATATTATTTCAATTTCTGTTTTGGACGATGAAGGTTTTTCATTTCTCATTAAGAATAAGAAATGTTCCATTCATAAAGATGGTTTGCTTTATTGTATTGCAAATTCATATGATGGCCTTTATGTCCTTTATCTAGATGATTCTAGAGACAGCAATATCTATAACATAACTTCTAAGAAAATTAAGCCAAATGAGTTAAACCCAACATATTTATGGCACTGTCGTCTTAGCCATATAAATGAGAATCGCATATCTAAGCTCCATAAAGATGGTTTATTAGATTCATTTGATTTTGAATCATTTGAAAATTGTGAATCTTGTTTGCTAGGTAAGATGACAAAGGACCCTTTTACTGGACTAGGTCAAAGGGCTTCAGACTTATTGGGCTTAATACATACAGATGTATGTGGCCCACTAAGCATTAGTGCTAGGGGAGGTTATCAGTACTTCATCACATTCACTGATGATTTCAGTAGGTATGGCTATGTCTACCTAATGAAACATAAGCATGAATCTTTTGAAATGTTTAGAACTTTTCAAAATGAAGTACAAAATCAACTTGGTAGAACTATTAAGATGCTTCGATCTGATCGAGGTGGTGAATATTTGAGCCAAGAGTTTGACGAATATCTTAGAAACTGTGGAATTGTTTCACAATTAACTCCTCTAAGAACTCCACAATGGATTGGTGTTTCTAAAAGGAAAATTCGAACTTTATTAGATATGGTTCAATCTATGATGAGTCAAACAGATCTCCCTTTATAGTTTTGGGGTTACGCCTTGGAAACAGCTGTATTCATTCTGAACCGAGTACCATGAAAGCGGTTGAAAAGACACCATATGAGTTATGGACTGGAAAGTGCCCAGTTTGTCTTTCCTTAAAGATTTGGGGTTGTGAGGCTTATGTGAAACGCCCAGTTTCAGATAAGTTAGCTCCAAAATTTATCAAGTGCAATTTTGTGGGGTATCCTAAGGAAACCAAAGGATACTACTTCTATACTCCCTCAGAGAACAAAGTGTTTGTTGCTCGAAATGGTACCTTTTTGGAAAAGGAATTTATCTCTCAGAGATTCAGTGGGAGTACAGTGCGACTTGAGAAAACTCAAGCACCACAAGAGAGCATTGAACCGCCAGTAGAACCACTTCCAGTACCACAAACAGTTGTGGAGACTGAAAGGGTGACACAAGTCCCATGCAGATCTGATAAGACACGTCATCAGCCTGAGAGATATGGATTTCTCATGACTGATAATCGTGAACTTTTACTCATTGATGAAGATGAATTTTGTGTTTACAAGATGGTTAGTGGGAGTGCAGTTGTGTTACTAGTTCTATATGTGGATGACATATTACTCATTGGAAATGATATCCCTACCTTGCAAAAGGTTGAGACTTGGTTAGGGAATTCTTTTTCAATGAAGGACTTAGGTGAGACTGCATATATCCTTGGTATTAAGATCTATAGGGATAGATCCAAGAGGATAATCGGTCTGAGTCAAAGTACTTATATTGACAAGGTGCTGAAAAGGTTCAGCATGCAAGATTCCAAAAGAGGATTCTTGCCCATGTCTCATGGTATTCATCTCAGCAAGAATCAATGTCCCATGACTTCTGATGAGCGAGAACGAATGAATAAAGATCCCTTATGCTTCCGCTATTGGATCTATCTTGTATGCCATGTTATGTACTAGACCAGACGTCTCATATGTCTTGAGCACAACAAACAGATATCAGACAGATCCCGGTGAGAGTCACTGGACAGCTGTTAAGAATATCCTAAAGTACCTTAGAAGGACTAAGGATGCATTCCTAGTTTATGGAGGATTGGAAGACGAGCTAGTTGTAAGTGGTTACACAGATGCTAGTTTCCAAACCGACATAGATGACTTCAGATCGCAGTCAGGATTCGTATTCAATTTAAATGGTGGAATTGTTAGTTGGAAGAGTTCCAAGCATAGCACTATAGCAGATTCTATAATAGAAGCTGAGTATATAGCAGCATCAGATGCAGCTAAAAAGGGCAGTCTGGTTGAAGGAATTCATCTCAGAGTTGGGAATGGTTCCCGGCATTGCAAAACCTATGGACCTTTATTGTGATAATAACGGTGCCATAGCACAGGCAAAGGAGCCCAGATCTCACCAGAGATCTAAACATATACTCAGACGATATCACCTTATTCGAGAGATCATTGATAGAGGAGATATCAAAATATGCAAAGTAGACACAAATGACAACATTGCAAATCCACTGACCAAGCCTCTTTCACAGGTCAAGCATGATCAGCACACTAGGTCTACAGGTATTAGATACTTGTATAATTAGGCCTAGTGCAAGTGGGAGATTGTTAGTGTATATGCCCTAGGCCATTATCTTGTACCTTTTTGTATGTCATTTTTGTTATAAATAAAAGAGGTTTTTATCATTATTATTTGTTTGCATGTTACATAATAATGATTATCATCCCTGGTTACTTATTATTATGTTGATAATAATAAAATATAACTAGTATGATTATTGATTGATAATCATGAGATGATTATGTATATGTTGATATAAATCAATAATCATAAATACTTGTTAGAGAACAAAGTATTGGATGGACCCGCATTGAGATCACTACATGGGTCATTGTCATAAGTGAATCTCAAAGTAGTTATGTCTTAATCCTTTGACTTGAGATTGTCATAGTTTCCAACATAAGGACTGTTATGTTTTGACATAATCAAACGTTGTCTTTAATCGGACAATCATAAAGGTTATGATTGAACATAATAGAAATTATGTAGAGGAAAATGAACAATCAAGATAGGATTTGTCCCTCTCTATGAGAGAGATATCTTCTGGGCCCCTCGATAAGTGAGACTGAGAAATGCATGGCCGTGCTCAAATGAATTGATAGTGTGATCAATATCATTTGAATTTATCAGTCTACTTAGAGATCGAGAAATCATAAGTTTGAACATTATAAGTTTGACATTGACCATGACTTATGTTCAAACTAGATATCGTGAGACAAAGGGATTAATACATGTTCTATTTAATAGGCTTTATCGGACTATTGATCCTCATATTAGTTGGGTAGTCATAATGTCTTGCTAGAGGCCACTTATGACTTATAGACCTTGTTGGACTGGGCCTATTGCCAATTAATATGAGCCTATTGGGTCACACACAAGAACGTTGTTGATGTGCTATATTAATGGGCTAAAAGCCCATTAGTATAATTAATAATAATAAAGTGTTATTATTATTAATATTATTATTAATATTATTATTAATATTAATTAATAATAATAAGTGTTATTATTATTAATAATAATAATTTATTATTATGAGATAATAATATTTAAAAGATCTGCAGTCTATCTGTAAGTGTTACAGATAAAGGACTCTATCACATAAAGATATTTGAGTATCTGTGAGATTGTGATAGTGGGTTCTAAGCACAACTCTTTTAGGAAAAGAGTTGTGGGAAAATAAAAAGACTGAGGCCTATAAATACTCCTTCTACAGATTGAGTAGGTTGGTTGTAAAAGTTTTGAGAAAACTCAGTCTAAAAGATTGTAGAACATAGAGCACATAATCTATCCATCTTGAAAAGAGCTAGCACTCTAGAAGGATAGAAGACGTTCGTGTGGATACCATAGAGGGTGTTCGTTTGAAAAGGCAGCACCATCAGTCCGCCAGTGTATCTTCACTACGAGATTAACAGGTTAGTCTCACATCTTTCTTATGATTTAAACGGAGCACTCGGATTCTGGGAAAGGAAATCCAAAATTTTATTTTTCCGCTGCGCAATTAGATTGCAATTAATCTCCGGATTTCCCAACATATTCTTCCATTTCCATTCTAGAATCGACAGTGGGTTAAGCATTCCAGTCGGCTTCTGATGTTCTAGCTTTACCCTCTGACATACTTCGCAGGCGGACACAAACTGTGCCACTTCTCTCTTCATAACTGGCCACCAATAAACTCTTTTCAGGTCTTGATACATCTTGGTGGCTCCAGGGTGAACACTGTATCTAGCATTATGAGCTTCCCTCATAATGTCACCTTTCAGACTCCCGTCATCTGGTACACATAATCTACTCCCATAGCGGAGGATCCCCTTGCTGTCAAATCTGAACTCTTCATTCTTGCCTGCTTGGACTACTCTTGCTATATTCACCAACTCAGGGTCCTCATGCTGTTTCTGAGCCACCTGCTCCAGAAACACGGGTGTTGCTCTCATCTGAGCTATCAAAGCACCTGTGCCAGACAACTCCAACTGCAGCCCTTCATTAATGAGCTTATAGAACTCCCTCACCACCGGTCTCCTCTCTACTATAATATGGGATAGACTGCCAAGTGATTTCCAGCTTAGGGCATCTGCCACAACATTTGCCTTACCCGGATGGTACTGAATCTTGCAATCATAGTCACTGAGCAGTTCTACCCATCTTCTCTGCCTCAGGTTCAACTCTCTCTGACTCAAGATGTACTGCAAGCTTTTATGATCTGTGAAGATCTCACATTTAACCCCATAAAGGTAATGCCTCCACATCTTGAGTGCAAATATCACAGCTGCCATTTCTAGGTCATGTGTAGGGTAATTCAACTCATGCTTCTTCAGCTGCCTAGAAGCATAAGCAATTACCCTCTCATTTTGCATCAACAACAACCCAGTCCCACACGGGATGCATCACAAAACACTATGAAGTCTTCATTATTGGTAGGCAGAGCTAACACCGGTGCTGACGTTAACCTTTTCTTCAGCTCTTCAAAGCTTTCCTCGCACTGATCAGACCACACAAACTTCTGATTCTTCTTGGTTAATCTGGTCATAGGAGCAGCAATTTTAGAGAAGTCCTGAACGAACCTCCTATAGTAACCTGCCAAACCCAAAAAGCTCTTGATCTCGGTTACTGTAGTGGGTCTAGGCCAGTTGGCTACAACTTCTACCTTCTTGGGGTCCACTTCAATTCCGTTTTCTGATACAACATGTCCCAAGAATGAGATGCTCCTCAACCAGAATTCACACTTGGAGAACTTGGTATACAAGCCGTGTTCCCTCAGGGTCTACAGAACTAACCTCAGATGATGGGCATGCTCCTCTGCATTTTTGGAATACACTAAGATATCATCAATGAAGACAATAACAAAGTGATCCAGATACTGACTAAACACTATGTTCATGAGATCCATGAATGCTGCAGGGGCATTGGTTAACCCGAACGGCATTACTAGGAACTCATAATGCCCATATCTGGTCCTGAATGCCGTCTTCGGCACATCTTCTTCTCTTATTCTCAGCTGGTGGTACCCGGATCTCAGATCTATCTTGGACAAACAACCTGCTCCTGCTAGCTGGTTAAATAGATCGTCGATCCTAGGTAACAGATACTTATTCTTGGTAGTGACTTTGTTCAACTACCTGTAGTCGATACAAAGTCTTAAGGATCCATCCTTCTTCTTTACAAACAGTACTGGAGCACCCCAAGGTGAGGTACTCAGTCGGATGAAACCCTTATCTACCAACTCTTGCAACTGCTCCTTTAGCTCCTTCAACTCTGCTGGTGCCATCCTGTAGGGAGGGATAGAGATTGGTCTGGTTTCAGGCATCAATTCTATTTCAAACTCTATCTCCCTAGTAGGTGGTATTCCTGGAAGCTCGTCTGGGAAGACATCAGGAAACTCTCTGACCACGGCACTGAGGCGGGCTCCCTAACCTGACTATCAAGCTCGGATCTTCACTATGACACAGCAAGAGGCGAACACATCCAACATCGTGGTGTCATGTAATCTCATCATTGGTTGTTCAGATGTGTATGCTTTAATGGACCCTGGTGCTTCTCATTCTTTTATAGCTCCGAGAGCCGTTGAGAGGTTGGGTTTGATAGTCTCTGGGTTAGAGTGTCTCCTCTGGGTCAGTGGACTCAAGTGTGATCCATCAGTGGCAAAGTCAGTCTGCCGGTATAGTCCAGTGTTTGTGGAGAGTAGATGCCTTCTAGCCGACCTTGTGGTTCTAGACTTGACGGATTTTGATATCATTCTAGGGATGGATTGGCTATCTGCTCATGGTGCTACCTTGGACTGCAGAGACAAGGTAGTCAGGTTCAGAGATCAGGATGGGTCAGAGGTTGTCTTTAGAGGAGACAGGAGGGGTATGCCTAGAGGTCTGATATCAGCCCTGCAGGCTCGTAGGTTGCTCAGGAGAGGTTGTCAGGGGTTTCTACCTCATGTGAGAGAGCTTGATAGTTAGGTTCGGGAGCTTGCCTTAGTGCCGTGGTCAGAGAGTTTCCTGATGTCTTCCCAGACGAGCTTCCAGGAATACCACCTGCTAGGGAGATAGAGTTTAAAATAAAATTGATGTCTGGAACCAGACCAATCTCTATCCCTCCCTACAGGATGACACCAGTAGAGTTAAATGAGCTAAAAGAGTAGTTGCAAGAGTTGGTAGACAAGGGTTTCATCCGACCGAGTACCTCACCTTGGGGTGCTCCAGTGCTGTTTGTAAGGAAGAAGGATAGATCCTTGAGACTTTGTATCGACTACAAGCAGTTGAACAAAGTCACTACCAAGAATAAGTATCTGTTACCTAGGATCGATGATCTATTTGACCAGCTAGCTGGAGCAGGTTGCTTTTCCAAGATAGATCTGAGATCCGGATACCATCAACTGAGAATCAGAGAGTAAGATGTACCGAAGACGGCATTCAGGACCGGATATGGGTATTATGAGTTCCTAGTAATGCCGTTTGGGCTAACCAATGCCCCTGCAGCATTTATGGATCTCATGAATAGAGTTTTTAGTCAGTATCTGGATCACTTTATTATTGTCTTCATTGATGATATCTTAGTGTAATACCCGACTAGACCCCGGCATCGAAATTCCTACCTTCCGGCGGAATCTCCGTTGGAATCTAGAATTCCTCGGATGTCGGAAGCCTTCTAGAAGGGTAAAATAAAAGTTTTCTAAAATGTTTTTACATGTTTTTATGGTTAGTTTTGAGTTAAAAATGTTGAAAGAAAAGAAAAGTTTTCTTTGAGGGAAGAACCCAGGTTCGGCCGCCGAACCTCAAGTTCGGCCGCCGAACATGGGGCTGTTTCGGGAGTGCTTTAGGCCTCCGAAGGTGCTCTGGTAAGCCACCTATAAAAGGCCCCTTGTCCGAAAATGGACGACTTTTTCTCTCCATTTTCGGGCATAGGTGAGTTCTTGCTCTTCCCTCGATGCTTTGATGTTTTTTCTTCAATCTTCCAAGGTTTTTATGAGTTTTATCTTTGTTTTGAAGAGTTTTAAGCTTAGATCAAGGTTTTGGAGCTTGGAGACCTTTGGAGCTCTTTTCCTCCACATCTCCAAGTTCGGGTCGCACCAACCCTCGATCTTCAAGAGGTAAGTGTAGATCCACACTCCTTTACTTTGTTTTAAGTAAGTTTTATAAAGAGTTATGGGGTTTTGATGCATGTGTTGGGTAAATCCCCAAATGTTGGGGTTTATGTTAGTTAATGATAAATGTGATGTTTGTTGGGGTATAGCCTAGTTTATGCCCCTATATGCTTGATATTGTGTTTATGCATGCTTTTGAGTATTGAGTATGTGTTTGGAGGGTTTTGGGAGGCTAAATGTGCAAGGCAGAATTGGGTTCTACCCTTTGGGAGAGCCCAGGTTCAGCCGCCAAAGCCAGTTTCTGTAATACCCGGCTAGATTCCGGCATCGAAATCCCTACCTTCCGGTGGAATCTCCGTTGGAATTTGGAATTTCTGAAGATGTCAGAGTCTTCTAGAGGGGTAAAATGTGTTTCTAAAATGTTTTCACATGATTTTATGGTTTTAAATGGAAAAGAAATGGAGTTTTGAAAAGAATAGGCCAAGGAGGAAGGACCCAAGTTCGGCCGCCAAACCCCAGGTTCGGCCGCCGAACCTCAAGTTCGGCTGCCGAACATGGGGCTATTTCGGGAGTGCTTTAGGCCTCCGTAGGTTTTGAGGGAAGAAACCAGGTTCGGCCGCCGAACATGGGATAGTTTAGGAGGCACATTAGGCTGCCGAAGGTGGTGGAGCTGTGGAGACAGCTTAGGCCGCCGAAGGTGGTTGACTGGCCACCTATAAAAGGCCATTAGACCGAAAATGGGCGAGTTTTCTCCCCATTCTCGAGCTCAGGTGTGTTCATGTCCTCCTTTGTTTGATTTCATGTTCTTTCTTCAAATCCTCCACGTTTTTATGAGTTTCCTTTTGGGTTTTGAAGTTTTAAAGCTTAAATCAAGGTTTGGGAGCTTGGAGACCCAAGGAGTTTGTTTCCTACCATCTCCAAGTTAGGGATCGGACCAACCCTCGATCTTTAAGAGGTAAGTGTAGATCCTTGCTTTCCTTTATATTTAATAAAGTTTTAAGTAAGTTTTAAGGAAGTTTTAATGCTTGGTTATGGGTAGATATGCATGTTAGGGTTTATGTGGGTTTTATGCCTAATGTATGTTTATGTGATGTTATGTTGAGAGGTTTCAGTTAGTTTATGTCCTATATGCATGTGGGAGTGTGTTTGCATGTTTGGGAGAGAGCATGTGAGGTTTTGGGTGGTTTGGAGGTTGATTTTGCTTGTGACGGATTCGGACCTGCTGTTCGGAGGGAACCAAGTTCGGCCGCCGAAGGTATGTTCGGCCGCCGAACCTGCATGGAAGGCAACTTTGGCCGCCTAACTTGCCCCCGAAGGCCAGGACTTTCGGATCTGTGAGAGGCTTCGGCCGCCGAACCTGCCGCCGAAGTTGCCAGAATTTCAGCTCTGGAAGGACTTTCGGCCGCCGAAAGTGCCCCCGAACCTGCATGGCTTTCGGCTCTGGAAGGGACATTCGGCCGCCGAAGGTGCTGCCGAAAGTGCCCTGTCCAGCTCTTTCATGGTTGTTTTCTATGCCTGTTTTGAGGATGTTTGAGGGGGGTTTTTGGGGAGTTGTTTATGACTTGTTTAGAGTGTGTTTGGCACCTCATTCGAGTCCACCTGTGTAGGATCGGACCCGAGGTGTAATACCCGGCTAGACTCCGACATCGGAATTCCTACCGTCCGGTGGGATTTGGATGTCGAAAACCTCTAGAAGGGTAACATCATGTTTTTATAGAATGTTTTCATGTATTTTAATGTTTTTAAGTATGAAACTAAATGAGTTTTGCATGAAAAGTCTTTGGAGGAAAACCCAGGTTCGGCCGCCGAACTTGCATGCGTTTTGGAGGCACGTTAGGCCCCCGAAAGCATGAGCGAGGGAAGTTCAGGTTCGGCCGCCGAACTTGCATGTGTTGCGGAGGCATGTTCGGCCCCCGAACGTGGCCTGGCCAGCCACCTATAAAAGGGGCACTTAGCCGAAATGGGCGAGCTTTCTCCCATTTTCGGCCACAGCTAGCTTCCGACCTCCCTCTCCCCAAATCTTGCGTTCTTTCTTCAAATCTCCTCCATTTTTCTTGAGTTTTAACCTCACATTGCAAGTTTTGAGCATTTAAAACAAGTTTTGGAGCTTTGGAAACTCAGGAGCTCATTTGCTTGGATCTCCGAGTTTAGGTCGTCTCTCTCTCGATCTTCAAGAGGTAAGAGCCGATCTTAAGCTCATAGTATGTTTTAAATAAGTTTTATGAAGTTTTATGGGGTAGAAATGCATGTTTAAGTTAGTTGGGCTATGTTAGGTTTTATGTGATTTTTGAACAATGTGGCATGTTTGAGTATGTTTGAAGTGTTGTAGTTAGGGTATATGTTTGTTTGAGGCCCCTAGGAGCTTGTATGCATGTTTTGGTTGAGTGGTATGCATGATTTGAGCTTGGGAGGCGAAATGTGCATATAGGAGAGCTGAGTTTCTCCCATTCGGGAGAAGCTCAGGTTCGGCCGCCGAAGGGACTTTCGGCCGCCGAAACCCCTTGTGGAGGCAGCATTCGGCTACCGAAGCTTGCCCCCGAAAGAGGACTTTCGGATCTGTCTGGGACTTTCGGCCGCCGAAGGTGCCGCCGAAAGTGCCTAACTTTCGGCTCTGGAGGGACTTTTGGCCGCCGAACCTGCCGCCGAAAGTGCCCTGTTCAGCCATTTCATGCATGTATTTCTTTGATTATTTCATGATGTTTTAGGGGGTTTTTGGGGAGCATATTAGAGTTATAATTATGTATGTTTGGTCCCTCATTGGAGTCCACCTGTGTAGGTTCGGACCCGAGGAACTGAGGACCCCCGCAGTGAGCCAGCTGCTATAGAGTTTGTCAGAGCTAGCCAGAGGTGAGTGGAATAAACCTTAAGTTTAAATTAATGAAATATGAATTTTGAGCATGACCCATGCATCATGAATGCCATGTGATATTTTAGGTTGTTTGCATTAGATTCCACGAATATGTTGCATTGCATACTTGATGATGTTGTGGATGGGCATTGAATGATCCTTTAGTCCTTGATATGTTATGAAGAGGCATGTTATGGTATGGTTGCCGGTTGTACCCATTCTACGTCCCGGCCAGAGTAAGAGAAAGATCAGGTTGTACCCATTCTACGTCCCTGGCATATTGGAATGTTATGTTATGTTATAGTAAGAGGAAGTCCGGTTGTACCCATTCTACGTCCCGGCATTTTGGAATGTAGAGGACTAGAGGTGACAATACCATCCTTATGTGATATGTTTGTGATGTGTTGCATTTCATGTAAGCATGAAAATTTAATATATGTTTTTCCTATTCTGCTCACTGGGCTTTGTAGCTCACCCCTCTCCCCTAACCCTAGATGTGCAGGTACAGGGTAGACCAGGAGGTTAGCCAGAGTTTTGAAGGATGTTTATGTAATAGTTAGGTTGTGGACATGACAATTGTACTATGATGTAATGTAAAAGATTATAACATGTTATGTAATGAGATATATTGAGGTTATAGTTGTGCTTGACCCTATGAGTATTGTTGTCCCTTTTGATACATGATCTATAGGTATGTTTATGATGTTCATGATGGTCCAAGCTCAATGTATGATGAGATACCCCATTGGAGCATTTGATGAGGGCTCCAGTGGTGGTTTATGTTTATGATTATGTAATGTACAGGTTGAGCTTGGTTGTTATATGAGAATGTTTACAGATTCTTTTGAGTTTGTTTGATCACGCATGGGATTTACAGGATTACAGGTTATATGTCAGGCTTGCTACGGGTCCCGGCGGCCTTACGCCGATCTGGATCCTAGCGCCGGTAGCGGTCCGGATTTTCGGGCTGTTACAGAGTGGCATCAGAGCCCTAGGTTCATATGGTCGGACCTAGAGTGTTGGGCTCATAGAGGTTATAGAAGGGCAAGCACAATAGGAAAGGTCATGTCCACTAGGATTGGATGTAGAGTCCTGTCTTGTATGATGATGTGAAATGCCATGATTATATGCATGTGCATTGATGCTATGATATGTATGCTATGTATGTGATGCAGGTTCATGTGTGCCCACATGAACCATATGATGCTAATGGTTGTACTATGTGTACTGTTTTTCAGAAAACAGGATGAGAGGAACTCGTCGATCTGCAAGATTGACTAGAGTGCCACCCGAGGATGAGGGCACGAGCGCCCGTCCTCCAGCATTGCCTAGGGCAATGTCTAGCAGGTCTAGCAGAGAAAAAGCAGTGAGAGACCCTAGAAGGTCTTTGGATCTCGGTAGAAGCAGATCAGTAAGAGGAGCAGTACATGGCGGTATGTCAGAGGAGTTGGGGGATCAGATGGATGTGGATCAGAGGAGGGACAGCAGTCTTGGAGTGAGTATATCGGAAGAGGGAGTGGGAGAGTCCCAAGGAGGCACTCAGGCCTCGGGATTTGTTCAGCCACCTTACTACCCACCCTTTTCTCATAGCCCCGGGTATTCGATGGGAGGTACATCGGATTACCCCAGTTTTAACCCTTATCACTCTCGGATGCCATATCCACCTTTTTATCCACAGTACCCACAGTACCCTATGTACCCACCTCCACCCTATTATCCAGGTACAGCACACCCTACCCCGGGGGATGCTGCACCTTCTCCACCACCAGCAGCACCTACTGTCCCAGAAACCCAAATACCTCAACCTAGCTCATCTGGAGGGGGCAAGGTTAAGATGACCGACTACATGAAGTTGGGTGCCCCACAGTTTGAAACTGGTGATGACCCGTTTGTTTACCTTGATAGAGTCAAGGTGATAACAGATGAGATAGGGGCGGATGACAGTAGAGCCATTCAGATGGCTGGGTTCACATTAAAATGCAAGAAGGCACGTGAATGGTTCAAGAACTATGTGAACCCGAGGGTGGACAGTATGTCTTGGGAGGAGTTTGCAAACGAGTTTGCGGGATGGGCTTTCCCTGAAAGCTCCAGAGAGCTGAAGATGATTGAGTTCGAGCAGTTGAGACAAACTGATGATATGAGTGTAGATGAATATACTGACAGGTTTATGGAGTTGCTGCCATTTGCTGAGCAGAACTTGGACACAGACCAGAAGAAGTCAAGGAGGTATATCATGAAGCTCCATTCCAGGTATTCCTCCTTGATACAGTCAGCAGATAGAGAGAGTTTCCACGCCATAGTGGATATGGCCAGGAGGATGGAGGATAGTGCTATCATCGAGGGAAAAGTCAAGCAGTCAGTGGCACAGCCTTCTGGGTTCAAGACCCCAAGTGGGGGAAAGATAGACCCCTCTTCTCTGAGTTCAAGCAGTAAGAAGTGGAGTAACACCACCAGGAAATCAAAGAAGAATAAGTTTTGGAGCAAGATTAAATCAGGTCTGGGATTAGGAAGTGGTTCGAGCTCTGGTGCAGATAACGCTGTTTGTACAAAGTGTGGTAGGCAACACTGGGGGGTGTGCCGGTTTGGGACAATAGCCTGCTACAGATGTGGGCAAGAGGGACATATGTCACGGGAGTGTCCTAAGGCAGTTCATACAGCACAGCCTCAGCAGACAGCATCAGGTAGTGTGGCGCAGCCAGTAGCTCCAGCTGCTACACAGGCCAGTGGCAGAGGCAGAGGGAGAGGATCAGCCTCTTCTTCAGCAGGGTTCAGAGGTGAGGGTCCGTCAGCTCCAGCAAGGATCTTCACCATGACACAACAGGAGGCTAACACATCCAACACCGTGGTGTCAGGTAATCTCGTCATTGGGTGTTCTGATGTGTATGCATTAATGGACCCGGGTGCATCTCATTCTTTTATTGCTCTGAGAGCCGTTCAGAGGTTAGGGTTGATGGTCTCTGAGTTAGAGTGTTCCCTATGGGTCAGTGGACCCAAGTGTGACCCGTCAGTTGCAGAGTCAGTCTGCCAGTGTAGTCCAGTTTTTGTAGAGGGAAGATGCTTATCAGCCGACCTTGTGGTTCTAGATTTGACAGACTTTGACGTCATTCTAGGGATGGATTGGCTATCTACCCATGGTGCTACCTTGGACTGCAGGGACAAGGTAGTTAAGTTCAGATGTTAGGATGGGTCAGAGGTTGTCTTCAGAGGAGACAAAAGGGGCACGCCTAGAGGTCTGATATCAGCTCTTCAGGCTCATAGGTTGCTTAGGAGGGGATGTCAATGGATTTTGGCTCATGTGAGAGAGCTAGACAGTCAGGTTAGAGAGCCCGCCTCAGTGCCAGTGGTCAGAGAGTTCTTAGATGTTTTCCCAGACGAACTGCCAGGTTTACCACCTGCCAGGGAGATAGAGTTCGAGATTGAATTGATGCCTGGAACTAGACCGATCTCTATCCCTCCCTACAGGATGGCCCCAGCTGAGTTGAAAGAGTTGAAAGAACAGTTGCAAGATCTGGTAGACAAGGGCTTCATCCGACCGAGTACCTCACCTTGGGGTGCTCCAGTGCTCTTTGTAAAGAAAAAGGATGGATCCCTCAGACTTTGTATCGACTACAGGCAGTTGAACAAGGTCACTACCAAGAATAAGTACCCATTGCCAAGGATCGATGATCTATTCGACCAGCTAGCAGGGGCGGGTTGTTTCTCCAAGATAGATCTGAGATCAGGGTACCATCAGTTGAGGATAAGGGAAGAGGATGTACCGAAGACAGCATTCAGGACCAGATATGGGCATTATGAGTTCCTTCTGATGCCGTTCGGGTTAACCAACGCCCCTGCAGCATTCATGGACCTCATGAACAGAGTGTTTAGACATTACCTGGATCACTTTGTTATTGTCTTCATAGATGATATCTTAGTGTATTCCAGGAATGCAGAGGAGCATGCCCATCATCTGAGGATAGTCCTACAGACCTTGAGGGAACATGGCTTGTATGCCAAGTTCTCCAAGTGTGAGTTCTGGTTGAGGAGCATCTCATTCTTGGGGCATGTAGTGTCAGAGAACGGAATTGAAGTAGACCCCAAGAAGATAGAGGCTGTGACTAACTGGCCTAGACCCACCTCAGTGACAGAGATCAGAAGTTTCTTGGGTTTGGCTGGTTATTACAGGAGGTTCGTTCAGGACTTCTCCAAAATTTCAGCTCCTCTAACCAGATTGACCAGGAAGAATCAGAGGTTCGTATGGACTGACCAATGTGAGGAAAGCTTTGAGGAGCTCAAGAAGAGGTTGACTTCAGCACCAGTGTTAGCTCTGCCAACCAGCAATGAGGACTTCACAGTGTTCTGTGATGCATCCAGAGTAGGCTTGGGTGGTGTATTGATGCAAAATGGTAGGGTGATCGCTTATGCTTCTAGACAGCTAAAGAGGCATGAGTTGAATTACCCCACACACGATCTTGAGATGGCAGCGGTTATCTTTGCACTCAAGATGTGGAGGCACTACCTCTATGGGGTAAAATGTGAGATCTTTACAGATCATAAGAGCCTGCAGCACATTTTGAGTCAGAGAGAGCTGAACTTGAGACAGAGGAGATGGGTAGAGCTGTTGAGTGACTATGATTGCAAGATTCAGTATCATCCGGGTAAGGCGAATGTTGTGGCAGACGCCTTAAGCCGGAAATCACTTGGCAGTCTATCCCACATCACGGCAGAGAGGAGACCGGTGGTGAAGGAGTTTTATAAGCTCTTGAATGAAGGTCTACAGTTGGAGTTGTCTGGTACAGGTGCTTTAATTACACAGATGAGAGTGGCACCCGTGTTTCTGAAGCAGGTGGCTCAGAAACAACATGAGGACCCAGAGTTAGTGAAGATTGCCAGGACTGTTCAGTCAGGCAAAGATAGTGAGTTTAGATTCGACAGTAAGGGGATCCTCTGCTATGGGAGCAGACTATGTGTACCAGATGACATAGGGCTAAAGGGAGACATTATGAGAGAGGCTCATAATGCCAGGTACAGTGTTCACCCTGGAGCCACCAAGATGTATCAGGATTTGAAGAGAGTGTATTGGTGGCCAGCTATGAAGAGGGAAGTGGCACAGTTCGTGTCAGCCTGCGAAGTATGCCAGAGGGTGAAGTTGGAACATCAGAAGCCGGCTGGAATGTTGAACCCACTGCCGATTCCAGAGTGGAAATGGGAGAATATTGCTATGGACTTCGTAGTGGGGTTACCGGCGACGTCCAACAGATTGGACTCCATATGGGCGATTGTGGACAGACTCACCAAATCTGCTCACTTCATCCCTGTCGAGAGTGGCTATTCTGTGGACAAGTTGGCGCAGGTGTATGTAGATGAGATTGTCAGGCTGCATGGGGTTCCTGTTTCAATAGTGTCAGATAGAGGGCCCCAGTTCACCTCCAGGTTTTGGCGGAGTCTGCAGGATGCCATGGGTACCAGGTTGGATTTCAGTACTGCCTTCCACCCCCAGACGGACGGACAGTCGGAGAGGACCATCCAGACTATCGAGGATATGCTTAGAATGTGTGTACTGGATTTTGGCGGTTCTTGGAGGCAACATCTACCCTTGGTGGAGTTCGCCTACAATAACAGCCATCATGCTAGCATCGGGATGGCTCCATATGAAGCTTTGTATGGAAGGAAGTGCAGGTCACCTGTTTGCTGGGAGGAAGTTGGAGAGAAGGCCTTGGCAGGGCCTGAGTTAGTAGAGATCACCAGCAGGGTGGTGCCCATCATCAGAGAAAGGATCAAGGCTGCTACAAGCAGACAGAAGAGTTATGCAGACATCCGCATAAGACAAGTAGAGTTTCAGGAGGGGGATCTGGTATTGCTTAAGGTGTCTCCGATGAAAGGAGTGGTTCGGTTCGGGAAGAAAGGTAAGCTGGCTCCACGGTACATCGGACCCTTTGAAGTCCTGCAAAGGATTGGGAATGTATCGTACAAGCTGGATTTACCTGCTTCAATGGCAAGAATCCATCCGGTTTTCCATGTTTCTATGTTGAGGAAGTTTGTGTCAGATCCGGGCAAGGTTCTTAGTGAGCCTGATGTAGAGATCCAAGAGGATCTCACCTATGTAGAGCAGCCAGTGCGGATTCTTGACACTCAGATCAGAAAGTTGAGGAACAAGGAAATCCCGATGGTGAAAGTCCTTTGGAACCACCACAATATAGGAGAATGCACCTGGGAGACACGGGAGTCCATGCTCCAGCAATATCCTCATCTCTTTTAAGGTTAGATCTCTATGTGTTTATATGTTATGTATGTATGTTATGTTTTATGTTGTGCATGTCCTAGTTGGGGAACATTCGGGGACGAAAGTTCTTAAGGGGGGGAGAATGTAATACCCGGCTAGACTCCGACATCGAAATTCCTACCGTCCGGTGGGATTTGGATGTCGGAAACCTCTAGAAGGGTAACATCATGTTTTTATAGAATGTTTTCATGTATTTTAATGTTTTTAAGTATGAAACTAAATGAGTTTTGCATGAAAAGTCTTTGGAGGAAAACCCAAGTTCGGCCGCCGAAAGTCAAGTTCGGCCGCTGAACTTGCATGCGTTTTGGAGGCACGTTAGGCCCCCGAAAGCATGAGCGAGGGAAGTTCAGGTTCGGCCGCCGAAACTCATGTTTGGCCGCCGAACTTGCATGTGTTGCGGAGGCATGTTCGGCCCCCGAACGTGGCCTGGCCAGCCACCTATAAAAGGGGCACTTAGCCGAAATGGGCGAGCTTTCTCCCATTTTCGGCCACAGCTAGCTTCCGACCTCCCTCTCCCCAAATCTTGCGTTCTTTCTTCAAATCTCCTCCATTTTTCTTGAGTTTTAACCTCACATTGCAAGTTTTGAGCATTTAAAACAAGTTTTGGAGCTTTGGAAACTCAGGAGCTCATTTGCTTGGATCTCCGAGTTTAGGTCGTCTCTCTCTCGATCTTCAAGAGGTAAGAGCTGATCTTAAGCTCATAGTATGTTTTAAATAAGTTTTATGAAGTTTTATGGGGTAGAAATGCATGTTTAAGTTAGTTGGGCTATGTTAGGTTTTATGTGATTTTTGAACAATGTGGCATGTTTGAGTATGTTTGAAGTGTTGTAGTTGGGGTATATGTTTGTTTGAGGCCCCTAGGAGCTTGTATGCATGTTTTGGTTGAGTGGTATGCATGATTTGAGCTTGGGAGGCGAAATGTGCATAGGAGAGCTGAGTTTCTCCCATTCGGGAGAAGCTCAGGTTCGGCCGCCGAAGGGACTTTCGGCCGCCGAAACCCCTTGTGGAGGCAGCATTCGGCTGCCGAAGCTTGCCCCCGAAAGAGGACTTTCGGATCTGTCTGGGACTTTCGGCCGCCGAAGGTGCCGCCGAAAGTGCCTGACTTTCGGCTCTGGAGGGACTTTCGGCCGCCGAACCTGCCGCCGAAAGTGCCCTGTTCAGCCATTTCATGCATGTATTTCTTTGATTATTTCATGATGTTTTAGGGGGTTTTTGGGGAGCATATTAGAGTTATAATTATGTATGTTTGGTCCCTCATTGGAGTCCACCTGTGTAGGTTCGGACCCGAGGAACCGAGGACCCCCGCAGTGAGCCAGCTGCTATAGAGTTTGTCAGAGCTAGCCAGAGGTGAGTGGAATAAACCTTAAGTTTAAATTAATGAAATATGAATTTTGAGCATGACCCATGCATCATGAATGCCATGTGATATTTTAGGTTGTTTGCATTAGATTCCACGAATATGTTGCATTGCATACTTGATGATGTTGTGGATGGGCATTGAATGATCCTTTAGTCCTTGATATGTTATGAAGAGGCATGTTATGGTATGGTTGCCGGTTGTACCCATTCTACGTCCCGGCCAGAGTAAGAGAAAGACCAGGTTGTACCCATTCTACGTCCCTGGCATATTGGAATGTTATGTTATGTTATAGTAAGAGGAAGTCCGGTTGTACCCATTCTACGTCCCGACATTTTGGAATGTAGAGGACTAGAGGTGACAATACCATCCTTATGTGATATGTTTGTGATGTGTTGCATTTCATGTAAGCATGAAAATTTAATATATGTTTTTCCTATTCTGCTCACTGGGCTTTGTAGCTCACCCCTCTCCCCTAACCCCAGATGTGCAGGTACAGGGTAGACCAGGAGGTTAGCCAGAGTTTTGAAGGATGTTTATGTAATAGTTAGGTTGTGGACATGACAATTGTACTATGATGTAATGTAAAAGATTATAACATGTTATGTAATGAGATATATTGAGGTTATAGTTGTGCTTGACCCTATGAGTATTGTTGTCCCTTTTGATACATGATCAATAGGTATGTTTATGATGTTCATGATGGTCCAAGCTCAATGTATGATGAGATACCCCATTGGAGCATTTGATGAGGGCTCCAGTGGTGGTTTATGTTTATGATTATGTAATGTACAGGTTGAGCTTGGTTGTTATATGAGAATGTTTACAGATTCTTTTGAGTTTGTTTGATCACGCATGGGATTTACAGGATTACAGGTTATATGTCAGGCTTGCTACGGGTCCCGGCGGCCTTACGCCGATCTGGATCCTAGCGCCGGTAGCGGTCCGGATTTTCGGGCTGTTACACGAGGGACCGAGGAGGCCAACATTGTTAGCTGTTGTAGAGTCAGTCTAGCGTCTGCCAGAGGTGAGTAGAACTAACTCAAATGTTTTAAGCATGTTTCACGCATCATGAATACAATGTATATGTATTAGGCTGTCGCATTAGATTTCACGAAGATGTTGCATTGCATAATTTGCTGTTGATGTGGATGGACCAAGGCGACCCCAATAGCCCTAGCTATGATATGATAATGAAGTCCTGAGTAGCCCGAAATGCCGGGCACTATGTTATGTTACAGAAGTCCTGAGGAGCTCCTTCGAGGGCCGGGCACAGACAGAGGGAGTTTTGGTGGTCATGTCCATCCGTGATTTGAAATGTTTGTGCTGTGACGCATTCCATGATAGCATATGATTTATTAAACTGTTTTCCCTGTTCTGCTCACTGGGCTTTTTAGCTCACCCCTTTCCCCTAACCCCCAGGTTTGCAGGTCAGAGGTAGTTCAGGAAGACGTCAAGGGTAATGCCATGCTTATGTAATAGATTAGTGTTTTAGTGTGGACATGTAATGTAAATTGATATAATGTATTGTAAGATAATGTAATTTGAGGTAATGTAACGTAAAGTAGAGTTATGTTTATGGATTAGTATTGTGCTTGGCCCTAAGGTCTGGTTAATCCCTTTTTTAGTACATGATGTATGTAATATTTTAATGTTGAGTTGTGTGTGAACCAAACTTGTGGCATGTGATGTTTACCACGCTAGAGTATTTGATGAGGACTCTAGTGGAGGTCTTATGCTTATGGTTCTAATGCATGCACAGGTTAGGTTTCGATTCATCGGATGTGATCCAAGCTTGATGTATGTAATGTAGACCCAGCTAGAGTTTTTGGTGAGGGCTCTAGTATGGGGTTCTTTTATGTTTCCAGTTATGTAGCATACAGGTCGAGCTCGGTATATACATCAGATGTTTAAGTTTTTATGTTAATGTTTTGATCATGTATGGGATTTGACCAGGTGATAGGAGGAATGTTAGGCTTGCTACGGTCCCGGTGGCCTTAAGCCGATCTGAATCCTAACGCCGGTAGCGGTCCGGTTTCCGGGTCATTACAGAGTGGTATCAGAGCCCTAGGTTCATATGCTCGGACCTAAAGTGTGTTGGGCTCATAGAGGTCATAGAAGGGCAAGCACAATAGGCAAAATCATGTCCACTAGGATACGATGTAGAGTCCTGTCTTGATTGATGATGTGAAATGCCATGATTTTATGCATGTGCATTAATGTTATGCTATGTATGTGATGTGGGTTCATGTGTTTCCACATGAACCGTATGATGCTAATGTTTGTATGATTGTGTGTTGTTCTTCAGCGGAGCTAGGATGCGTGGCACTCGTCGATCTGTGGAATCGACTGGAGATCCATTTGAGAGGGGAGGTATGGATACCTTTCGCCCTGCTCTGCCAAGAGCGCAGTCGTGTAGAGTCGGCAGATGGGGAACATCAAGGGACCCTGGAAGGTCTTTTGATGTAAGCAGAGAAGGAATGGATCTAAGGAGAATGTCTGCAGATGCAAGAGAAGTAGAGATGGATGTTCAGAGGAGGGATGGAGGTTTGAGGATGAGCATGTTTGAAGAAGGCATGGGAGAGTCTCAAGAAGGCGCTCAGACTCAGGATTCCAGAATCTCGAGTTTAGGAGGAATTGATCCCTCCACCCTGAGTACAGCCTCCACGAGAAGTAAAAAGTGGGGGAACACCACTAAAAAGGGGGGTAGAGGCCTCAGAAGAGCGAAGAAGAGTAAGTTTTGGAATCGGTTGAAGTCCAGTCTGGGATTTGGTAGTGGCTCAAGCTCTGGCTCAGGCAGTTCAAAATGCTTGAGGTGTGGAAGACCGCACAAAGGGGTTTGTCGGTATGGGACTAATCTATGTTATAGATGTGGTCAGGAAGGGCACATGGTTCGTGAGTGTCCTACTGCGCCCTGGTTGGCACAGTCCCAGCGGGCAACTTCTGGTGGAGCGGTTCAGCCAACAGCTCCAGCCATGTTGCAGGTCAGTGGTCGAGGCAGAGGGAGAGGGTCAGCCTTTTCTTCTGAAGGTTCCCGCGGAGAAGGTCCATCAGCTCCAGCTCGGATCTTCACCCAGGCTCAGCAGGAGGCAAACACATCGAACATGGTGGTGCCAGGTATGCTCACTTTTGCATGTTCTGATGTGTATGTTTTGTGAACCCTGATGTTTCTCTTCCTTTAGTTGCTCTAGGAGCCGTCGAGAGGTTGAGTTGATAACTTCTGGGCTAGAGTGTCCTCTTTGGGTCAGTGAACCCGAGTGTGATCCATCTGTGGTAGAGTCAGTCTGCCGGTCCAGTTCAGTGTCAGTTGAGGGTAGATGCCGTCCACCCGACCTTGAGGTCCTAGACTTGACTGTCTGGACGTCATTCTAGGGATGGATTGGGTTTTTCTACTCGTGGTGCTACCTTGGGTCATAGAGACAAGGTAGTCAGGTTCAGAGGACAGGATGGGTCAGAGGTAGTCTTCTGAGGGGACAGTGTAGGGATGCCTAGAGGTTTGATATCAGCCTGTCAGGTTTGTAGGGTGCGTAGGAGAGGTTGTCAGAGGGTTCGAGTTCTTGTTGAGAGTTTAGCAGTCAGGTTAGGGAACCAGCCTCAGTGTCTGTTGTTGAGAGAGAGTTCTTAGATGTTTTCCCAGGCAAGCTGTCAGGTTTACTACCTGCTAGGGAGATAGAGTTTGGACATAGAAGTGATGTCAGGAACCAAGTTCACCTCTATTCTTCCCTACAGGATGGCACCTGCAGAGTTGTAGAAGTTGAAGGAGCAGTTGAGAGCGTGGTAGACAAGGGTTTTATCCGACCTAGTACCTCACCCTGGATTGCTCCAGTGTTGTTGTGGGAAAAGCAGGATAGATCTTTGAGACCCTGTGTCAACTTCAGGCAGTTGAACAAGGTCACTACCAAGAACAGGTATTCCCTAACTGTTGAGGGTTAGAGAAGAAGTCAGTTTAGTAGAGAAGAAGGGAGAAGAGAAAGGATTAGAGTGCGCAGCGGAAGCTTGTGGAATTCAGGAGAAGGTTGGGGTATTGCTTATGGTGTCTCCAATAAAGAGGTGATCCGTTATAGGTTGAAGGGTAAAGTGGCTCCAAGATACATCGGACCCTTTGAAGTCCTACAAAGGATTGGGGATGTATCGTATAAGCTCGATTTACCTGCTTCGATAGAGAAAGTCCATTCGGATTTCCATGTTCTTGTGTTATGGCCGTTCGTGTCAGATCCAAATGAGGTTCTTAAAGAACCAGAGGTGGAGATCTCAGGGGGTCTCACCTATGCTGAGCAGCTAGTGCGGATCATAGACACACAAGTCAGAAAGCGGAGGAACAAGGAATCCCGATGGTGGTAGCCCTTTGGAATCACCACCTAATGGAAAAGTGTGCCTGAGAGACCCGGGAGTTCATACTCCAGCTGTACCGTATCCCTTTTAGGAGGGAGGTTTTTAGGTTTTGCTTGCTTGTTTGCTTGCTTATTTATGTATGCTTGATGCTATGATTTGAGAATTCCTGTTTGTTTGAACATTCGGGGACGAATGTTCTTAAAGGGGGGAAGAATGTAATACCCGGCTAGATTCCGGCATCGGAATCCTTACCTTTTGGCGGAATCT
Source organism: Manihot esculenta (assembly GCF_001659605.2). Classification (NCBI taxonomy): domain Eukaryota; kingdom Viridiplantae; phylum Streptophyta; class Magnoliopsida; order Malpighiales; family Euphorbiaceae; genus Manihot; species Manihot esculenta. The sequence goes on from NC_035170.2 coordinate 15,401,165, forward strand.
CCGTTGGAATCTGGAATTTCTGAAGATGCCAGAGTCTTCTAAAGGGGTATAATGTGTTTCTAAAATGTTTTCACATGATTTTATAGTTTTAAATGGAAAAGAAATGGAGTTTTGAAGATTTTATGGTTTTAAATGGAAAAGAAATGGAGTTTTGAAAAGAATAGGCCAAGGAGGAAGGACCCAGGTTCAGCCGCCGAACATGGGGCTGTTTCGGGAGTGCTTTAGGCCTCCGAAGGTTTTGAGGGAAGAAACCAGGTTCGGCCACCGAACCTCAAGTTCGGCCGCCGAACATGGGATAGTTTAGGAGGCACATTAGGCTGCCGAAGGTGGTGGAGCTGTGGAGATAGCTTAGGCCGCCGAAGGTGGTTGACTGGCCGTCTATAAAAGGCCCTCAGACCGAAAATGGGCGAGTTTTCTCCCCATTCTCGAGCTCAGGTGTGTTCATGTCCCCTTTTGGTTGATTTCATGTTCTTTCTTCAAATCCTCCACGTTTTTATGAGTTTCCTTTTGGGTTTTGAAGTTTTAAAGCTTAAATCAAGTTTTGGGAGCTTGGAGACCCAATGAGTTTGTTTCCTCCCATCTCCAAGTTAGTGATAGAGCATATTTTAGTCCATATTTTCATGATCTTATTGATGTTTATTTGCACCTATTCTATCTAATTTTGTGGTTTTAATCATGTTTTGCAAATATTAGGTGTGAAGAAACAATTTGAAGAAAATGCTCTTAAAAGTGCCAAAGAATGCCAAAAAACAGCCACTTTCAGAAGCACCTTCGGAAGCACATTCGGAAGCCGAAAGTCACCCACCTTCGGAAGCACTTTCGAAGGCACTTTCGGAAGCCGAAAGTCACCCACTTTCAGGGGCACTTTCGGCGGCCTAAAGTCAAGTCCAGAGACGAAAGTCACCCACCTTCGGGGGCACCTTCGGCCGCCGAACCTTGCGTCCAGAGCCGAAAGTCCAGCCTCCGAAACTCATTTTAGGCAGCCAAAAATACCTCTCAACACTCTCTTTCCTCATTCAAGAAGCCATATCTCAAGTTGCCATATTTGAGGAGCCAAACAAGGGAAGTATTTTGAGATCCAAATCTTCAAGATTCACATTCAAATATTGGATTTCAAGATCAAGCTATTTAAGGAAGCCAAATCCAAAGATCACATGTTTCCCACTTAGTATCATGCACATTCAAAATTCAAAATGAGGCTCCACCTTCCTTATTAGTGCATGGGCAGCCTCTTAACTCTTAAGGCAACATCTTGAAGACCTTGGGCAGCAATTAAAAAGACCAAAAAGCCCCCACTTGCCCCCCATCACATGCATCTCGTTTTTGCCTTCACCCATGCACAAGGAAGGCACATATGGGACCAAGGGCACTTTGAACAGCCTCTAAAAGACTCATGGACTGCCACCAAACCCTAAGGAGCCTCTCAAGATCTATTTAAAGGCTTCAAGAAGACTAGAAAGGCAGATTTTGATCCACCATCTTCTCCAAGAATCGGCTAGGCTCTCCAAGCCTCTCTCTCCACCTTAGTTCTTCATCTTTCTTCTTCTTTTCTTTTATTTTCTATTTTGGTTCAGCCATGAGTGGCTGAAACTGTAACAGCCCGGACGTGATCCCCGGCACTGTTACCGTTCACGGCCCAGGGCTATCCCTCGCCTGGCCCTCTCGCCACCTCGGGCTTTCCACTGGCCCCGTGAACAGCTCTTAACATCCATTCACCCTCACGGGTTCCTGGCAGGATTTGTCCCCTTGGGTTCTTGCATCGAATGCATCCTTCCCCAAGTGGATTTGGCCCAAATTTCCCTTTGGAAATTAGGTCGCCTCCCCCACTACTCGAACCCTTGACCTCCCTGAGGAGCCCCACCGAGGGCCAGGCACAGAGCTTATGTATGTAATAGAAGTCCTGAGGAGCTCCACCGAGGGCCGGGCGCAGAGTAGAGGGATTTTTGGGTCAGTCCATCCGTGATGTGAATTGTTTGTGTTGTGATGCATTTCATAAAAGCATTTGTTTAGTAAATTATTTTATTGTTCTGCTCACTGGGCTCTTGTAGCTCACCCCTTTCCCCTAACCCCTAGGTCTGCAGGGCCAGAGATAGCAAGAGGTCAGCAAGGGTATGGTCATGTCTATGTAATAGCCTAGTAGTGGACATGAAGTGTAAGAATGATGTAATGTAATGTAAAGAAATGTATTGAGAATTAGTATTATGCTTAGCCCTAATGTTTATGGTTAATCCCTGTTGTACATGATTCTTATGAAAATTTTTTAATGATGTTATATGATGAACCAGGCTTGACATATGTAATGTTGACCACACTAGGGCATTTGATGAGTGCTCTGGTGTGGTTATATGTTTACAGTTATGATGTTTACAGATCAAGCTTGGTATAGGAAATGTTTTAAGGTTTGTATGAAAATGTTTGATCATGTATGGGATTATACCAGTTGTACAGGATGTATGTTAGGCTTGCTACAGGTTCCGGCGACCTTAAGTCGATCTGAATCCTAGCGCCGGTAGCGGTCCGGTTTTCGAATCGTTACAGAGTGGTATCAGAGCCCTAGGTTCATATGGTCGGACCTAGAGTGTCGGGCTCATAGATGTCATAGAAGGGCAATCACAATAGGAAAAATCATGTCCACTAGGATAGGATATAGAGTCCTGTCTTGATAATGATGTGAAATGCCATGATTATATGCATGTGCATTAATGATATGTGATGTATGTGATGCGGGTTCATGTGTTTCCACATGAACCATATGATGCTTATGTTTATGTGAATATGTTGTTTTTCAGAAGTCAGGATGCGAGGCACTCATCGATCTGCGGGATCGACTGGAGTTCCACCTGAGAGGGAAGGTATGGATACCTTTCCCCCCACTCTGCCGAGAGCACAGTCGTGTAGAGTCAGCAGATGGGAAACATCAAGGGACCCTAGAAGGTCTTTTGATGTAATCAGAGGAGGAATGAATCCAAGAGGAATGTCAGCTGATGTGAGGGAAGCAGAGATGGATTGTAACGACCCGAAAACTGGACCGCTACCTTTGCTAGGATCCAGATCGACTTAAGGTCGCCGGGACCCGTAGCAAGCCTAACATACATCCTATGCAACTGGTATAATCCCATACATGATCAAACAAATACATAAAAAAATTTTAACTTTTCTCTTACCAAGCTTGACCTGAGCATGCACTATACCTGTAATCATAAAAACCCCCTTACTGGAGCCCTCATCAAATGCTCCAGTTGGGTCAACATAACATATATCAAGCTTGGGTCATCATTTCTCAATGTAAAAACATTACATACAGATCATGTGACAAAGGGATTAACCAAACACTCGGGCCAAGCACAACTCTATCCATTACATTACATTATAACATTTTATATTTTATTACACATCTTTACATTACATCATGTCCACTACTATCCTATTATAAAACATAACCATAGCCATAACCTGCTGACCTCCTGAACTACCTCTGTCCCTGCAAACCTGGGGGTTAAGGGAATGGGGTGAGCTATAAAGCCCAATGAGCAGAACTATATAAAGAAAACATTTAAACATATGCCATCATGAAATGCATCACATCACAAATAATACACATCAAGGATGAACTTGTCACCAATAGCCCTCTAATATCTCGTATCATAACATGTTCAACTATGCCAGGGGCGATACGGCCACGCCTGGTCTTCTCTTACATAGCTCATATCATAACATGTCCGACTATGCCAGGGGCGATACGGCCACACCTGGTCTTCTCTTACATATAACATATTGCCAGGGGCGATACGGCCACGCCTAGTCTTTCCATCTCATGTCATATCATATCGTACAGAGGGCTAGAGGATCATTCAATATTCATCCACATCATCATCATCGTATTATGCAATGCATCATATTCGTGAGTTCTAATGCAAATAACCTATTACATAACATGGTATTCATGATGCATGAACATGCTTAAAACATTTGATTACTTTAATATAATAAGAGTTATGTTCTACTCACCTCTGGCTACCTCTGGACTAACTCTGAAGCAGCTAACACTGCTGAACACCTCAGTTCCTCAGGTCCGATCCTACACAGGTGGACTCAAATGAGGGACCAAACATACTCTAATAGGACTCTAAACATCTCCCCAAAAACCCTCTAAAATATCATAAAACAATCATGCAAAACAAGCAAAGGAAGGCTGGACAGGGCACCTTCGGCGGCACATTCGGCGGCCTAATGCTCCCACAGATCCGAAAGTCAGGCACTTTCGGAGGCAGGTTCGGCGGCCGAAAGTCTCCTCTAGAGACGAAAGCCAGGCACTTTCGGCGGCACCTTCGGCAGCCGAAAGTCCCTTCCAGAGTCGAAAGTCCATTTTCGGGGGCAAGGTTAGGCGGCCAAAGATTGCTTCCACAGGCAGGTTCGGAAGCCGAAACTACCTTCGGCGGCTGAACCTGGGTTCCCCAGCAAGGCAGAACCCGTTTTCGCCTCATGCAATCCGCCTCCAAAACATCCCACACTCACGTCCAACACTTCCAAAACATGTACAACTCATGCAACAAGCATATAGGGGTCTCAAACTAGCTTAAACCCCAACAAACATCACATTAAACATGCATAACAACACACAATACCTCATAACTCACATAACCCTAACATTTTTACTTCTAGCTTAAACATGCATCTCTACCCCCTAAACCCCTCAAAACCTTCATAAAACTTACTTAAAACATTACAAAAGATGAGGATCTACACTTACCTCTTTAAGATCGAGGGTTGGTGTGACCCAAACTTGGAGATGTGGAGAAAGAGAGCTCCAAAGGTCTCCAAGCTCCAAAATCTTGCTCTAAGCTTAAAACTCTTCAAAACAAGGATAAAACTCATGAAAACTTGAGGGATTTGAAGAAAAAGCATAAAAACAACCAAAGGAGAGCATGAACTCACCTATGCCCGAAAAGAGAGAGAAAACTCACCCATTTTCTGGGCAAAGGGCCTTTTATAGGTGGCCGACCAAACCTCCTTCGGCGGCCAAAGCTGCTTCCAAAACCTCACCACGTTCGGCGGCCGAACATGGGGTTTGGCGGCCGAAAGAAAGCCACTTTCGGAAGCCTAACGTGCCTCCTAAACAGTCCCATGTTCGGCGGCCGAACCTGGGTTCCTCCCTCCTTGGTCTTTTCTTTCAAAACTCAAATCCTTTCTAATCAAAACCATAAACACATGTAAAAACATTCTAGAAAACCTTTACTTTACCCTTCTAGAGAGCTCCGACATTCGAGATTCCACCGGACGGTAGGAATTCCGATGCCTAAATCTAGCCGGGTATTACATGGATGTTCAGAGAAGAGATGAAAGCTTGGGAGTAGATGTGCCAAAAGAGAGTATAGAGGAGTCGCAAGGAGGCGCTCAGGCCTCGGGTTCCATAACCCTGGGTATAGGGAGATTTGGTCTCTCATCTCTAAGTGCAGCCCCCATAAGAAGTAAAAAGTGGGGCAGAGGCCTCAAAAAATCGAAGAAGTGCAAGTTTTGGAAAAGGTTGAAGTCTAGTCTGGGTTTTGGTGGTGGCTCAAGCTCTGGCTCAGTCAGTTCAAGATGCATGAGGTGTGGAAGGCTGCACAAAGGAGTCTGTCTGGTGGGGACAACAACATGTTTCAGGTGTGGACAGGAGGGGTACATGGCACGCGAGTGTCCCACTGCGCCTAGGTTGGCACAATCCCAGCGGGCAACTTCAGGTAGTGTGGCTCAGCCAGTAGCTCCAGCCATGACGCAAGTTAGTGGTCGAGGTAGAGGGAGAGGGTCAGCCTCTTCTTCTACAGATTTTCGCAGAGAAGGTCCGTCAGCTCCAGCTCGGATCTTCACCTTGGCTCAGCAGGAGGCTAACATATCAAACACGGTGGTGTCAGGTACGCTCACTTTTGAATGTTCTGATGTGTATGCTCTCCTGAACCCTGATGCTTTCTTTTTCTTCTGTTGCTCCGTGAGCCGTAGAGAGGTTGGGTTGATAGTCTTTGGGTTAGAGTGTCCCCTCTGGGTGAGTGGACCCAAGAGTGATCCATCAGTGACAGAGTCAGTCTGCCGGTTCAGTTCAGTGTCAGTTGAGGGTAGATGCTTTCCAGCCGACCTTCGTGGTTCTAGATTTGATTGATTTTGACGTCATTCTAGGGATGAATTGGTTTTCTACTCGTGGTGCTACCTTGGGCTGCAGAGACAAGGTAGTCAGGTTCAGAGGTCAGGATGGGTCAGAGGTAGGCTTCTGAGGGGACAGTGTAGGGATGCCTAGAGGTTTGATGTCGGCGTTTCAGGCTTGTAGGTTGTTTAGGAGGGGTTGTCAGGGGTTTCTAGCTCTTGTTAGAGAGCTTAGCAGTCAGGTCAGGGAATCAGCCTCAGTGCTCGTAGTCAGAGGGTTCTTACATGTCTTCCCAGACGAGCTGCCAGGTTTACCACCTGCCAGGGAAATAGAGTTTGGAAAAAGAAGTGATGCCGGGAACCAGACCCATCTCTATTCCTCCCTACAGGATGGCACCTGTAGAATTAAAGAAGTTGAAGGAGCAGTTGCAAGAGTCGGTAGGTAAGGGTTTCATCCGACCTAGTACCTCACCTTGGGGGTGCTCCAGGGTTGTTTGTGGAAAAGAAGGATGGATCCTTGAGACTTTGTATCGACTACAGGCAGTTGAACAAGGTCACTACCAAGAACGGGTATCCCCTACCTAGGATTGATGATCTATTTGACCAGCTATCAGGAGCCGATTGTTTTTCTAAGATAGATCTGAGATCCGGGTACTACTTGTTGAGGGTCAGAGAAAGAATCAGATCAGCAGTGAGAAGGCAAAAGAGCTTTGCAGGCATCCGCAGGAAGCATGTTGAGTTTTAGGAGAAGGTTGGGGTATTGCTTAAGGTGTCTCCTATGAAGGGGGTGATTCGTTATGGGAATAAGGGTAAACTAGATCCAAGATACATCGGACCCTACGAAGTCCTGTAAAGGATTGGGAATGTATCGTACAAGTTAGATTTACCTGCTCCAATGGAGAAAATCCATCTGGATTTCTATGTTTCCATGTTATGGAAGTTAGTGTTAGATCCAAGTAAGGTTCTTAAAGAACCAGAGGTGGAGATCTCAAGGGATCTCATCTATGTCTAGCAGCCAGTGCGGATCATAGACACACAAGTTGAAAAGCTAAGGAATAAGGAAATCCCGATGGTGAAAGTCCTTTGGAATCACCACAATTTGGAAGAGTACACCTGGGATACCCGGGAGTCCATACTCCAGCAGTACCTGTATCCCTTTTAAGGAGAAGGGTTTTTAGGTTATGCTTGCTTGGTTATTTGTTTGTTGAACATTCGAGGACGAATGTTCTTAAGGGAGGAAGAATGTAATACCCGGCTAGACCCCAACATCAGAATTCCTACCTTCCGACGGAATCTCCGTTGAAATTCGGAATTCCTCGAATGTCGGAAGCTTTCTATAAGGGTAAAATAAAAGTTTTCTAAAATATTTTTACATGTTTTTATGGTTAGTTTTGAGTTAAAAATGTTGAAAGAAAAGAAAAGTTTTCTTTGAAGGAAGAACCCAGGTTCGGCCGCCGAACATGGGGCTGTTTCGGGAGTGCTTTAGGCCTCCAAAGGTGCTCTGGTCAGCCACCTATAAAAGGCCCCTTGTCCGAAAACGGACGAGTTTTTCTCTCCATTTTCGGGCATAGGTGAGTTCTTGCCCTTCCCTCGATGCTTTGATGTTTTTCCTTCAATCTTCCAAGGTTTTTATGAGTTTTATCTTTGTTTTGAAGAGTTTTAAGCTTAGATCAAGGTTTTGTAGCTTGGAGACCTTCAGAGCTCTTTTCCTCCGCATCTCCAAGTTCGGGTCGCACCAACCCTCGATCTTCAAGAGGTAAGTGTAGATCCACACCCCTTTACTTTGTTTTAAGTAAGTTTTATGAAGGGTTATGGGGTTTTGATGCATGTGTTGGGTAAATTCCCAAATGTTGGGGTTTATGTTAGTTAATGATAAATGTGATGTTTGTTGGGGTATAGCCTAGTTTATGCCCCTATATGCTTGATATTGTGTTTATGCATGCTTTTGAGTATTGAGTATGTGTTTGGAGGGTTTTGGGAGGCTAAATGTGAAAGGCAGAATCGGGTTCTGCCCTTTGGGAGAGCCCAGGTTCGGCCGCCGAAGCCAGTTTCGGCCGTCAAACCTGCTTGTGGAGGGAGTTTCGGCCGCCGAACCTGCCCCCGAAAGTGGGTGACTTTCGGCTCTGGAAGAACTTTCGGCCGCTGAACCCTCCACCCGAAAGTGCCTGACTTTCGGTCTGGAGGGACTTTCGGTCGCCAAACCTGCCGCCGAAAGTCCCCTGCCCAGCCTTCCTTTGCATGTTTTCAAGGCATGTTTTATGGTGCTTTAAGGGGTTTTTGGGGAGATGTTAGAGTCATGTTAGAGTGTGTTTGGTCCCTCATTTGGGTCCACCTGTGTAGGATCGGACCCGAGGAACCGAGGTGATCGGCAGTGAGACAGTTGCTTCAGAGTTAGTCCAGAGTCAGCAAGAGGTGAGTGGAACTAAACTAATCTTTTATTTCAAGAAAGCAAATGTTTTAAGCATGTTCATGCATCATGATATGTAATAGGTTGTTGGCATTAGAATTCACGAATATGACGCATTGCATTATTCATTGTGGGTGTGGATGGACAACAGGACGACCCATTAGCCCTCTAGATTTTATGTTATGTAACAGAAGTCCTGAGGAGCCCCACCGAGGGCCGGGCACAGAGCTTATGTATGTAATAGAAGTCCTGAGGAGCTCCACCGAGGGCTGGTCACAGAGTAGAGGGATTTTTGGGTCAGTCCATCCGTGATGAGAATTGTTTGTGTTGTGATGCATTTCATAAAAGCATTTGTTTAGTAAATTGTTTTATTGTTCTGCTCACTGGGCTCTTGTAGCTCACCCCTTTCCCCTAACCCCTAGGTCTGCAGGGCCAAAGATAGCAGGAGGTCAGCAAGGGTATGGTCATGTCTATGTAATAGCCTAGTAGTGAACATGAAGTGTAAGAATGATGTAATGTAATGTAAAGAAATGTATTGAGAATTAGTATTGTGCTTAGCCCTAATATTTATGGTTAATCCCTGTTGTACATGATTCTTATGAAAATGTTTTAATTATGTTATATGATGAACCAGGCTTGACATATGTAATGTTGACCACACTAGGGCATTTGATGAGGGCTCTGGTGTGGGTTATATGTGTACAGTTATGATGTTTACAGGTCAAGCTTGGTATAGGAAATGTTTTAAGGTTTTTATGAAAATGTTTGATCATGTATGGAATTATACCAGTTGTACAGGATATATGTTAGGCTTGCTACGGGTTCCGGCGACCTTAAGTCGATCTGAATTCTAGCGCCGGTAGCGGTCCGGTTTTCGGGTCGTTACACTTAGTGTATTTCAAAAACGCAGAGGAGCATGCCTATCATCTGAGGATAGTTTTGTAGACCCTGAGGGAGCATGGCTTGTATGCCAAGTTCTCCAAGTGTGAGTTCTGGTTAAGGAGCATCTCATTCTTGGGGCATGTTGTGTCAGAACAGGGAATTGAAGTGGACGCCAAGAAGGTGGAAGTTGTAGCTAACTGGCCTAGACCCACTACAGTTGCAGAGATTAAGAACTTTTTGGGTTTGGCAGGTTACTACAGGAGATTCATTCAGGACTTCTCCAAAATTGCCGCTCCTATGACCAGACTGACCAAGAAGAACCAGAAGTTTGTGTGGTCTGAGCAGTGTGAGGAAAGCTTTGAAGAGCTGAAGAAAAGGTTGACGTCAGCACCGGTGTTAGCTCTGCCTACCAGTAATGAAGATTTCACAGTGTTTTGTAATGCGTCTCGAGTGGGACTAGGTTGTGTGTTGATGCAAAATGAGAGGGTAATTGCTTATGCTTATAGGCAGCTGAAGAAGCATGAATTGAATTATCCTACACACGATCTAGAGATGGCAGCTGTGATCTTTGCACTCAAGATGTGGAGGCATTACCTTTATGGGGTTAAATGTGAGATCTTCACAGATCATAAGAGCTTGCAGTACATCTTGAGTCAGAGAGAGTTGAATCTGAGGCAGAGAAGATGGGTAGAACTGCTTAGTGACTATGATTGCAAAATTCAGTACTATCCGGGTAAGGCAAATGTTGTGGCAAATGCCCTAAGCCGAAAATCACTTGGCAGTCTATCCCATATTACAGCAGAGAGAAGACCGGAGGTGAGGGAATTCTATAAGCTCGTTGATGAAGGGCTGCACTTGGAGTTGTCTGGTACAGGTGCTTTGATAGCCCAGATGAGAGTGACACCCGTGTTTCTGGAGCAAGTGGCTCAGAAACAACATGAGGACCCAGAGTTAGTGAAAATTGCCAGGACTGTTCAGTCAGGCAAGAATGAAGAGTTCAGATTTGACAACAAGGGGATCCTCCGTTGTGGGAGTAGATTATGTGTACCAGATGACATGAGCCTGAAGGGAGACATTATGAGGGAAGCTCATAATGCTAGGTACAGTGTTCACCCTAGAGCCACCAAAATGTATCAAGATCTGAAGAAAGTTTATTGGTGGCCAACTATGAAAAGAGAAGTGGCACAGTTCGTGTCCGCCTGGGAGGTATGTCAGAGGGTGAAGCTGGAACATCAGAAGCCGGCTGGAATGCTTAACCCACTGCCGATTCCAGAGTAGAAATGGGAGAATATTGCTATGGATTTCGTGGTGGGGTTACCGGCAACGTACAACAGGTTGGACTCTCTATGGGTGATTGTGGACAAATTGACCAAATCTGCTCACTTCATCCCTGTCAGGAGTGGCTATTCTGTGGACAAGTTGGCGCAGATGTATGTTAAAGAAATGGTCAGGTTGCATGGGGCTCTCGTTTCAATAGTGTCAGATAGGAGACCCCAGTTCACCTCCAGGTTTTGGCGGAGTCTGCAGAATGCTATGGGTACCAAGCTGGATTTTAGCACTGCTTTCCATCCACAGACTGATGGACAGTCAGAGAGGACCATCCAGACCATAGAAGATATGCTCAGAATATGTGTGCTAGATTTTGGAGGTTCTTGGAGGCAATATCTACCCTTGGTGGAGTTTGCCTATAATAACAGCTATCATGCTAGCATAGGGATGGCTCCATATGAAGCTTTGTATGGAAGGAAGTGCAGGTCACCTGTCTGCTGGGAAGAAGTTGGAGAAAGGGCCTTGGTAGGGCCTGAGCTAGCAGAGATCACCAGCAGAGTAGTGCCCATTATCAGAAAAAGGTTTAGAACTGCTGTGAGTCGGCAGAAAAGCTATACAGATATCCGCAGGAAGCTTGTAGAGTTTCAGGAGGGAGATATGGTGTTGCTCAAGGTGTCTCCTATGAAAGGGGTGATCTGTTTTGGGAAGAAAGGTAAACTAGCTCCACGGTACATCGGACCCTTTGAAATCTTGCAGAAGATTGGGAATGTATCGTACAAACTGGATTTGCCTGCTTCAATGGAGAGAATCCATCCAGTTTTCCATGTTTCCATGTTACGGAAGTTCGTGTCAGATTCGGGCAACGTTCTTAATGAGCCTGATGTGGAGATCCTAGGAGATCTCACCTATATTGAGCAGCCGGTGCGGATATAGACACGTAGATCAGAAAGCTGAGAAACAAGGAAATCCCGATGGTGAAAGTCCTTTGGAATCACCACAACATTGAAGAATGTATTTGGGAGACACGGGAGTCCATGCTCCAGCAATATCCTTATCTCTTCTAAGGTTAGTGTTTTATGTTTTATGTGTGCTTCCTTATTGCTATGCTTGTGTGTAGAACATTCGAGGACGAATGTTTTTAAGGGGGGAAGAATGTAATACCCGGCTAGACTCCGGCATCGGAATTCCCACTTTTCGGCGGAATATCGGATGTCGGAACCCTCTAGAAGGGTAAAATATGGTTTTCTAAAATATTTTTATGTGTTTTTATAGTTTTAATAAAGAAAGAATTGAGTTTTAAAAGAAAAGACTAAGGAAGGAAAAAGCCAGGTTCGGCCGCCGAACATTGGCCTCTTGCGGAGGCATCTTTGGCCCCCGAAGGTGGTTTGGCTAGCCACCTATAAAAGGCCCCTTGTCAGAAAATGGGCAAGTTTTCTCTCTCTATTTTCGGGCATAGGTGAGATTTCGCCCTTCCATGGTCGATTTGTTGTTTTCCTTAAATCTCCTCAAATTTTTTATGAGTTTTACTTTGTTTTGAAGATTTTTAAGCTAAGATCAAGTTTTTGAAGCTTGGAGACCCCCAGAGCTCGATTTCTCCCAATCTCTAAGTTTGGATCACCCTCCTCTCGATCTTCAAGAGGTAAGTGTAGATCCTTCTCTTCTTTCATGTTTTAAGTAAGTTTTATGAAGGGTTAAGAGGTTTTGAAGCATGTTTAGGCTAGATGTAAAATGTTAGGGTTTATGTACCCTTTAAGTTAAATGCATGCTTAATGTGATGATTGTTGGGGTATAGGCTAGTTTTATGCCCCTATATGCTTGATTAAGTGTTTATGCATGTTTTGGTATAGTTTTGATGCCTGTTGGGTTGTTGAGGGTGGCTGGATTGGCAAGGCAGAACCGGGTTCTACCCTTTGGAAGAGCCCAGGTTCGGCCGCCGAAGCTAGTTTCGGCCGCCGAACCTGCTTGTGGAGGCAGTTTGGCCGCCTAAGCTGGCCCCCGAAAGTTTGGACTTTCGGTTCTGGAAGGGAGTTTCGACCGCCGAACCTGCCCCCGAAAGTGGGTGACTTTCGACTCTGGAAGGACTTTCGGCCGCCGAACCCTGCCCCCGAAAGTGCCTGACTTTCGGCTCTGGAGGGACTTTCGGTCGCCGAATCCTGCCCCCGAAAGTGCACTGTCCAGCCTTCCTTTGCATGTTTTCTATGAATGTTTTATGATGTTTTAGGGGGTTTTTGGAGAGATGTTTAAAGTCATGTTAGAGTATGTTTTGTCACTCATTTGTGTCTACCTGTGTAGGATCGGACCCGAGGAATCGAGGAGGTCTACAGTGAGATAGCTGCTCAGAGTCAATCCAGTATCTGCCAGAGGTGAGTAGAACATAACTTCTTTTATTTTCAAAGTAATGAAATCTTTTTAGCATGATCCATGCATCATGAATGCTAAGATATGTATTAGGTTGTTTGCATTAGAATTCACGAATATGATGCATTGAATAATATGATTGTTGATGTGTATGGATATTGGATGACCCATTAGCCCTCGGTATGTAAGAAAGTCTAGGGCTGCCCATGCCACGCGTCCTGGCACAATATAAGAAAGTCCAGGGCTGCCCATGCCACGCGTCCTGGCACCATGTAAGAAAGTCCAGGGCTGCTCATGCCACGCGTCCTGGCATTTTGTTATGAGTATGAGGAAAAGGGGGTTATTGGTGATAAATCCATCCGTAATGTGAATTGTTTGTGTTGTGATGCATTTCATAAAAGCATTTGTTTAGTAAATTGTTTTATTGTTCTGCTCACTGGGCTTTTGTAGCTCACCCTTTTTCCCCTAACCCCCAGGTTTGCAGGTTCAGGATAGACCGGGATGTCGTCAAGGTTAAAGGTTGTTTTAAGTGTAATAGATTAGTAGTGGACATGAAATGTACAATGGTATAATGTAATGTAATGTAAAGAATGTTTCATGGTTAGTATTGTGCTTGGCCCTAATAGTAATGGTGATCCCTCTTTTGTACATGATCAATATTAAATGTTTTTAGTGATAAGTTATGTTGAACCAGGCTTGACATATGTTATATTGACCCAGCTAGAGCATTTGATGAGGGCTCTAGTATGGGGTTTGTATGACTAATGTTATGGTGCATGCAGGTCAAGCTTGGATATGGAAGGTTTAAAGTTTTTATGAAAATGTATAATCATATATGGGATTTTATCAGGTATACAGGTTATATAGTAGGCTTGCTATGGGTCCCGGCGACCTTAAGTCGATTTGGATCCTAGCGCCGGTAGCGGTCCGGGTTCCGGGTCGTTACACTTTTGGTCTTTACTTACTGCCCAAGTGTCTTCAAGATGCTACCCCAGGTGCCCAAGACTTGCCTTCACACTCTCCTTGCTGCCCATGCACTAATAAGGAAGGTGGAGCCTCCTTTACAATTTGAATTTTGAATGTGCAAGGCATGAGGTGGCAAGCATGTGATCTTTGGATTTGGCTTCCTTAGTAAGTTGGATTTTGAAATTCAAAATTTGAATATGAATCTTGAAGATTTGAATTTCAAAATACTTTCCTAATTTGTCTCTTCATATATGACAACTTGAGACTTGGCTTCTTGAATAAGGAAAAGACTACTTGGAGATTTGAAATTTGAATTTCAAATTGCTTTGGCTGAATGTTCTTTCCTTCTTTGCCACTTTCCTTATTTAGAACTTTCCTTATTTAGCTTCACTTGAATTCAACTTGGCAGGCTTGCTCTCCTTTGCTCCATTTAAGGCAGTTTTAAGGGTATTTTCTCCAAAATGTCCTTTTTTCACCATTTTCTGCAAAATAATGTCAAGAGCACTAAATTAAGCAGAAATCATGTAAATAATCACCAATAATATCAAGATAAAATTGACTAAAATATGTTCTATCAATGCAACAGAGGGGCCTCAATACCCCAATGAATGTATTGCCTGTGGTAGAGGAACCCCAAACCAATGAACCCCAGCCTACCTTTAACCACCCCCAGACAAACAGTAGAGAAACCGGAGAAAGAGGTAGGAGGGCTGGGGAAGAAGAAGAGCCGGAATCCAGAGTTCGTGGGAGAAGGGTGAGGGAGTTGATAGAAAACGACGAGGCAGACAGTTATTCTGCCAGAATAACCAGGAGAACGGAGAAGGATGAATGGAAGGAAGAAGATCGTCTGGAGAAGCGGCCCAGACAGGAAGAGGAGGGTGTCGATCAAAAGCTGCAGAAAATGAAGGAGCAGCTCCTGGCTGAGTTGGGAGCGAAAGATCATAACCAGGCTCTCTTGCCTGCCTATTCACCTTTCTCGAAATGGGTGCAGCAAGAGACCGTCCCCAAGAAGTTTATGATGCCATCCATGGCAGCTTATGACGGAGCGAGAAACCCAAGGGAGCATGTCCTCAACTACAAGACCTTTATGGAGCTGCAGACTCTATCGGATGCCTTGATGTGCAAGGTATTCCCCACGACGCTCACAAGGCCAGCACGGGCGTGGTTTAACAGTCTAGAGGCTGGAAGCATTAGAAGTTTTGGAGATTTGGCCACTATCTTCATCAGCCGGTTCGTTGCCGGAGTACCTGCGGATAGAAAGACGAGCTACCTGGAGACAGTCCGTCAGAGGAGGAATGAGACTTTAAGGGAGTACATCGCCCATTTTAACACGGAGGCCCTACAGATCCCTGAGCTGGATGAAGGCAAAGTGGTGGAGGCTATGCAGAAAGGGACGACCTCGCCCGAGTTTTTTGGCTCGTTGAGTAGAAAGCCCCCCACCACGCTGGCAGAGCTGATGAAGAGGGCAGAGAAGTACATAAGGCAAGATGACGCCTTAGTGACAAGCAGATTCGCCAAAGAGGTGACGGACATTGGAAAATCCTTAGAAGAAAGGAGGCCGGAAAGGCAGGAGAAAACGCAAAGCAAAAGGCCTGAGCAGTACAGACAGCCTTGGGACCGAAGGGACCAGAGGCCCTTCTCCCCTCGGATCCCAGAACAAAGAGCACTCCCCCCGCGAGTTCCTGAGAACTTGACTCCACTCAATGCCTCTAGAGCCGAGGTGCTTATGGCAGTTCAGGACAAGGAGTTCCTCCAATGGCCCAAGCCTATGAGAGCAAAAGCAAGCCAGCGAGACCCTGACAAATACTATCAGTATTATCGTATCCACGGCCATGACACCAATAACTGCTACCAGCTGATCAGTGAGATCGAAAGGCTGATTAAGAGGGGACACTTGCGAAACTTTGTGAAAAAATCAGAGGGAGAGAGGCCTCAGCCGAACCCTACAGCAGAGAGACCCAGGAGAGCTGGAGTAGGACAGGTGAATGATGGCTCCAGTGGGACCATCAACATGATTGTGGGAGGAACCGGAGGTCGGATGAGCCGAAGGGGAAAGGAGAGAGGCCGAGACGGGGAGGGCAGCAATGCTGAGGTCATGCAGGTAGTTGAACATTCTCCAGTGACCATCTCCTTCTCTCCGGAGGATGCCCAGGGCGTTCAGATGCCTCACGATGATGATCTTATTGTCGAGGTCGTCATCCATAACTACCGAGTGAAGAAGGTTCTCGTCGACGACGGAAGTAAAGTGAATTTATTACCATACAGGGTTTTCCAGCAGATGAGAATCCCCGAGGAGCAGCTGGTTCGGGACCAGGCCCCAGTCAAAGGGATCGGAGGAGTCCCAGTACCTGTGGAGGGAAAGGTGAAGCTAGCCCTCACTCTCGGGGAAGCACTCAGAACTCGAACTCACTACACGGTGTTCTTGGTAGTGAAACTCCCCCTGAGCTACAATTCAATATTGGGAAGACCTATGCTGTTTGACTTTGAGGCCGTGACTAGCATAAGGTACTTGGCCATGAAATTCCCAACAGAAGCAGGAGTGGGAGTAGTCAGAGGAAGCCAGGAAGAGGCGAGAGCAGTGTACCTAGCCACGGTATCAGAGCCGAGCTCGGCAGGGGAAAGGTTGGACTCAGAAGTTCTGGAGGTCCGAGATGAGAAAAAAGAGGCCAGAACAGAGCCGATCGAAGAGCTGGAAACCTTCCCCTTATCAGAAGCAAAGGCAGACAAGGTTTTCAGCCTTAACGCCGGCCTGACTGAAGAGCAGAAAACTGAAGTCATGGCCCTGATCCGAGGTCACGCATCAAGCTTCGCCTGGAAGCCTTCTGACATGCTTGGGATAGACCCTAAAGTGATGACTTACAAGCTGAACGTCCTTCCAGAGGGCAAACCGGTGAAGCAAAAGAAGAGAGTGGTAGGAAGAGAGAAGCAGCAGGCCACCAGGGAGGAAGTGCAAAAGCTAGAGGAGGCTGGGTTTATTAGAGAGGTTATGTACCCACAATGGCTAGCAAATCTTGTATTAGTCAAAAAAGCCAATGGCAAATATAGGATGTGTATAGATTTTACCGACCTCAACCAGGCATGTCCCAAAGATTGTTATCCCCTCCCTGATATTAATAAAATGGTCGACTTCATGGCCGGTTTTGATTATTTGTCATCTCTGGATGCAATGTCTGGCTATCACAAATCCCAGTGGACAGGTCAGATGAGGAGAAGACCTCGTTTATAACAGAAGATGGGACTTATTGTTATAGAGCCATGCCTTTCGGGCTGAAGAATGCTGGGGCAACATACCAGAGGCTAATGAATAAAATCTTCAAAGACCAGATCGACAGAAATGTAGAAGTATACGTGGACGACATGGTGGTGAAAAGCCCCACTTTTCAACAACACATAACAGACTTGAAGGAGGTGTTTGAAGTACTAGAGCAATATAGAATGAGGCTGTAATACCCGGCTAGACTCCGGTATCGGAATTCCTACCGTCCGGTGGAATTTGGGTGTCGGAAACCTCTAGAAGGGTAAAAGCATGTTTTTATAAAATGTTTTCATGTATTTTAATGTTTTAAGTATGATTTTAAATAAGTTTTTGCATGAAATTTCTTTAAGGAAAAACCCAGGTTCGGCCACCGAAACTCACTTTCGGCCGCCGAACATGCATGGACTTTGGGAGGCACGTTAGGCCCCCGAAAGTCTAAGTGAGGGAAGTGCAGGTTCGGCCGCCGAACCTTATGTTCGGCCGCCGAACATTGCATGGATGCGGAGGCACATTCGGCCCCCGAACGTGGCCTGGCCAGCCACTATAAAAGGGTCCCCTTGGTCTGCACGGGCGAGCTTTTTCTCTCCCATTGTCGGCCAAGGTGAGTCTCCACCGTTCCTCCCTCGATCTTGAGTGTTTCCTCTAGATCTTTCATGGTTTTAACAAGTTTATAACTTTGTTTTGAAGATTTGTGAGTTTTGAACAAGTTTTGAGCTTGGAGGCCCAAGGAGCTAGATTTCTCCCAACTCCAAGTTAGATCGCCTCTACTCTCGATCTTCAAGAGGTAAGGGTCGATCTTGAACTCTTTTTATGCTTGACACAAGTTTTATGAAGATCTTTGGGGATTAAAGGCATGTTTAGTTCATGTGTAGGTTTATGGGTTTTAAGTTGTGATTTTTGAGCAATGTAGCTTGTTTGTGTGTGAATGAAGTGTTGTAGATGGGGTATATGCATGTTTGAGGCCCCTAGGAACTTGTATGTGTGTTTTGGTTGAGAAATATGCATGATTTATGGTTTTGGGAGGCAGGAGGTTCATTTGAACCAAGTTTCTGCCATTTGGCAGAAACCAGGTTCGGCAGCCGAAGGGAGTTTCGGCCGCCGAACCCCTCTTGTGGAGGCAGCTTTCGGCTGCCGAAGGTGCCCCCGAAAAGAGACTTTCGTCTCTGTCTGGCACTTTCGGCCGCCGAAGGTGCCGCCGAACCTAGCTGAGTTTCGTCTCTGTCCAGGACTTTCGGCCGCCGAAGGTGCCGCCGAAGGTGCCCTGTTCAGCCGTTTCATGCATATTTTCTGTGATGTTTTCATGATGTTTTAGGGGGTTTTTGGGGGATATATTAGAGTTATGTTTATATATGTTTGGTCCCTCATTGGAGTCCACCTGTGTAGGTTCGGACCCGAGGAACCGAGGACCCCAGCAGTGAGTGAGCTGCTTCAGTGTCTGGTCAGAGCTAACCAGAGGTGAGTGGAAACAAGCTTAATGTTTTAAATCAAATAACTGAATGTTTTGAGCATGCTTCACGCATCATGATGATATGTAATAGGCTGATTGCATTAGTTCACGAATATGTTGCATTGCATTTTCCTTTGTGGTTGTGGGTGAATGCTGTATGATCCAATTAGTCCACGAGACTTTATGTATGATATGACAGGAAGACCAGGACCCCATGCTACGGCCTGGCACGAGGCTTAATACATGATATGACAGGAAGACCAGGACCCCATGCTACGGCCTGGCACGAGGCTTAATACATGATATGACAGGAAGACCAGGACCCCATGCTACGGCCTGGCACGAGACTTTATGTATGTTATGACAGGAAGACCAGGACCCCATGCTACGGCCTGGCACGAGACTATGTTGGGACTAATTGGTGACAGGTTCACCCTTGATGTGAATTGTCTGTGTTATGATGCATCTCATGAAAGCATGAATTTTAATATAATGTTTTTAGTTTCTGCTCACTGGGCTTTTAGCTCACCCCTCTCCCCTAACCCCAGGTTTGCAGGTACGGGATTGATAGAGAAGAAAAGAAGAGAAAAGTCATATGTATGTAATAGCTAGAGTATGTGGACATGACAATGATAAGAATGTAATGTAAAGTTTGAACAGTTATGTTTATGTAACTATGTTATTGAGGATAGAGTTGTGCTTGACCATAGTATATGTTAATCCCTTGGTATGTACATGATCTTATTTTATGATGTATATGTGAACCAACTCAACACAGAATATATATTGCCATTGAGGCTTTGATGACGTCCCACAGAGGGATTAATGTTTATGTATATGATGAATACAGTGCATGCACAGGTTGAGTTTGGTGTATGAAGAAAAAGAAAAGTTTTTAATTCTTATGTATGTTTGTTGATCATGTATGGGATTAAACAGTTAAACAGGATGTATGTTAGGCTTGCTACGGGTCCCGGCAGCCTTACGCCGATCTGGATCCTAGCGCCGGTAGCGGTCCGGATTTCCGGGGCGTTACAGAGGCTGAACCCGGCTAAATGCGCTTTCTTCATCAGGGGAGGAAAGTTCTTGGAATACATGGTGAGCGAAAAAGGCATCGAGCCCAATCCAGAGAAGGTAGATGCTATCCTGAAAATGCCCGAGCCGACCTGCGTGAGGGATGTCCAAAGACTTACTGGAAGAGTGGTGGCGCTTAATTGCTTCATGTCGAGGTTGGCAGAGAGATGTTTGCCGTTTTTTAAGAAGTTGAGGAAAGTTCCGAACTTTGAATGGACTGAAGACTGTCAAGAGGCTTTCAAAGAGCTCAAAAGCTACCTTAGCTCGCCTCATGTATTCAGCAGTCCGCTGGAAGGAGAAGAGCTCCTGATTTACTTGTCAGCCTCATAACAAGCTGTCAATGCTGTCTTGGTAAGGGTAGAAGGAGGAGAACAGAAGCCAGTGTTTTACGTCAGCAAGGTGCTCAAAGATGCCGAGATCAGATATCTGAACATTGAAAAGATAGCATACGCTCTGTTGTTGGCAGTCAGAAAATTCAGAGTTTAGCTAGAAAAATTTAGAGTTTACCTAGAAAGCCATCAAGGAGTAGTAATGACAAACCAGCCGCTGAAGAAGATCCTCCACAGACCGGAAACCTCAGGTCGGATGCTTACTTGGTCCATCGAGATCAGCCCGTACTGCTTGGAATACTGGCCTCGCACAACCATAAAGTCTCAAGCCCTCGCTGACTTCATAGCAGAATGTTCTTGTAACGACCCGAAAACCGAACCGCTACCGGCGCTAGGATCCAGATCGACATAAGGTCATTGGGACCCGTAGCAAGCCTACTATACATCCTGTACATCAGATAGAATCCCATACATGATCATACATTTTCATAAAAACTTTAAACTTTCCATATACCAAGCTTGACCTGTGCATGCACTATAACTGAAAATATATAAACCCCATACTAGAGCCCTCATCAAATGCTCTAGTTGGTGTAATACCCGGCTAGAATCCGGCATCGGGATTCCTGCCTTCCGGCGGAATCTAGGGTGTTGGATCTCTCTAGAAGGGGTAAAATGTGTTTTCTCAAATGTCTTTATTGATTTCATGGTTTTAAATGGAAATGAATTTAGTTTTGAAAGGAAAAAGACCAAGGAGGCAATTGCCAGGTTCGGCCGCCGAAAGTGAAGTTCGGCCGCCGAACATGGAAAGACTTCGGGAGCGCCTTTGGCCTCCGAAAGTCTTGTTTAAACGAGCCAAGGTTCGGCCGCCGAAAGTCAAGTTCGGCCGCCGAACATGCATGAGTTTAGGGGGCACGTTAGGCTGCCGAAGGTCTTTGACCAGGCCACCTATAAAGGGCCCTCAGATCGGAAATGGGTGAGTTTTCTCCCCATTCTCGAGCTCAGGTGAGTTTATGCCTTCCTTTGGTCGTTTTCGTGTTTTCTCTACCCATCTCTCAAGTTTTTCATGATTTCTACCCTTGTGTTTGAAGATTTAAAGCTTAAAAGGAGTTTTGGGAGATTGGAGCTTTTGGAGCTTGGATTCTCCACACCTCCGAGTTAGGGGTCACACCACCCTCGATCTTCAAGAGGTAAGTGAAGATCCTTGCTTCCCTAGTGTTTTCATGAAGTTTTATGAAGTTTTTTTGATGGTTGAATGGGTAGATATGCATGTTTAGGTTTATGTGGGTTTTATACCCAATGTATGTTATGTGATGTTTGTGTTGAGGAGTTTATGTTAGTTTATGCTCCTTTATGCTTGTGGGAGTGAGTATGCATGATTGGGAGAGAGTATGTGAGGATTTGGGTATATGTGAGTTTGGTTTTTGGCTTGGCAGAATCGGACCTGTCGTCCAGAGGGGACCAGGTTCGGCCGCCGAAAGGAGTTTCGGCCGCCGAACCTGCATGGGAGGCAATCTTTAGGCTGCCGAATGTGCCCCCAAAGGAGGGACTTTCGTTTCTCTCCTAGGGTTTCGGCCGCCGAACTTGCCGCCGAACCTATCCGAGTTTCGTCTCTGGAAGGGACTTTCGGCCGCCGAAGGTGCCGCCGAAAGTGCCCTGTCCAGCCGTTTCTTGGGTGTTTTCCATGCATGTTTAAGTGATGTTTAGAGGGGTTTTTGGGGAGTTGTTTATGAGTTGTTAGAATGTGTTTGGCACCTCATTCGAGTCCACCTGTGTAGGATCGGACCCGAGAGACCGAGGAGGCCATCAGTGTTAGCAGTTGCAGAGTCAGTCAGCATCTGCTAGGAGGTGAGTAGAACTAAACCTAATCTTTTATGCACAAAATCTACTGCCTAAAGCATGTTCATGCATCATGATTATATGTAGTAGGTTGATTGCACTAGTTTCACGAATATGACGCATTGCATTATTTGATGTTGATGGAGGAAGGGTGGACCGAGGCGACTTCAATAGCCCATATCTGTCACGAGTCTTGTCTTAGTCCTTTGAGAGCCAGACAAGTACATGTAGGAAAGTCCATGTGAGCTCTCTGTGGACCAGACACCATGTCATGTATGTTACAGGCCTTTGTGAGCTCCTATGGGGGAGCCGGGCACCGACAGAGGGATTTTTGATGTCATGTCCATCCTCTGAGAGGAAAGATGCATGCAAAAAGACAGACTCTCAGAAACCAGGGTCCGTGGGGAATAAATATTGCATAAGCCCCGAGGCGGACAAAATTATGTGATTTCTCTGTGTTATGATGCATTTCATGAAAGCATGTAATGAATGAACTGTTTTCTATGTTTCTACTCACTGGGCTTTTTAGCTCACCCCTTCCCCCTAACCCCAGTGTTGCAGGTTTAAGTCAGAGCTCAGAAGTCAGCAGGGTAAAGATAAAGTGACGTGTGTTTGTAATAGTATTAGATTAGTACTTTTAGTGTGGACATGTATTGAAATTGACATATGGATTTGTAAGAGAAATGTAATGTAAAGTATAGTAGAGTTATGTTTATTGGATTAGTACTGTGCTTGGCCCTGAGACTTGGTTAGTCCCTGTTTAATACATGATGTATGTTATGCTAGATGTTGAGTTATGTTTGAACTAATCTTGTGGCATGTGTTGTTTACCACGTTATGTAATGGATGAGGACCCTAGAGGAGGTCTGATGTTTGTGGTTTGATGCATGCACAGGTTAGGTTCTAGTTCTTTGGATGTAATCCCAGCTTGATGTATGTTATGTTGACCCAGCTAGAGTTTTGATGAGGGCTCTAGTAGGGGGTCCTTTTATGTTTCAGTTATGTTGCATACAGGTCGAGCTCGGTAATTACATCAGATGTTCCAGTTTTTATGTTAAAGTTTTGATCATGTATGGGATTTGACCAGGTGATAGGAGGTATGTTTGGCTTGCTACGGGTCCCGGCGGCCTTAAGCCGATCTGGATCCTAGCGCCGGTGATGGTTCGGGCCGTTACAGAGGGGTATCGGTTTCCGGGCTGTTACAGAATGGTATCAGAGCTTTGGGCCTCAAGAGTACGGTGTGTTGCACATCGGAAAGAGGTTGGCTTAGAGGTCATAGAAGGGCAAGCACAATAGGAAGAATCATGTCCACTAGGATAGGATGTTGAGTCCTGTCTTGATGATGATGTGTAATGCCATGATTTTATGCATGTGCATTAATGTTATGTATGATATGCTATGTATGTATGTATGACATGTATGTGGGTTCATGTGTTTTCATATGAACCATATGATGCTAATGATTGATTGTATGCTCGTGTGTTGTTCTTCAGAGGAGCCAGAATGCGAGGTGCTCGTCGATCTGTGGAATCGACTGGAGTTCCATCTGAGAGGGAAGGTATGGACACCTTTCCCCCTGCTCTGCCTAGAGCGCAGTCGTGGGGAGTCAGCAGATGGGGAACATCAAGGGACCCTGGAAGGTCTTTTGATGTAAGCAGAGAAGCAATGGCTCCAAGAAGGATGTCAGCTAGTATGAGAGAAGTAGAGTCGGATGTTCAGAGAAGGGATGTCAGTATGGGAGTCAGAGTACCTGAAGAAGGTATGGGAGATTCTCAGGAGGATGCTCAAACTCAGGATTCCAGAATTTCAGGTTCAGGAGGGATTGATCCCTCCACTCTGAGTACAGCCGCCACTAGAAGAGTGAAGTGGGGCAGAACCCTTAGGGGTAAGAAGAAGAAGTTTTGGCAGAATCTGAAGGCTAGTTTGGGTTTTGGTGGTTCGAGCTCTGGCTCAGGCAGTTCAAGATGCTTGAGGTGCGGAAGGCCGCACAAGGGAGTCTGTCTCGCGGGGACGACAGCATGTTTCAGGTGCAGACAGGAGGGGCACATAGCACGTGAGTGTCCTACTGCGCCCTGGTTGGCTCAGCCCCAGCGGACCGATGCAGGTAGAGCAGCCCAGCCAGTAGCTCCAGCCATCGTTCAGGTTAGTGGTCGAGGCAGAGGAAGAGGGTCAGTCCCTCATTCTTCAGGTTCCCGTGGAGAAGGTCCGTCAGCTTCAGCTCGGATCTTCACCCAAGCTCAGCAAGAGGCAGACACATCGAACATGGTGGTGCCAGGTATGCTCAATGTAATACCCGGCTAGAATCCGGCATTGGGATTCCTGCCTTCCGGCGGAATCTAGGGTGTTGGATCTCTCTAGAAGGGGTAAAATGTGTTTTCTCAAATGTCTTTATTGATTTCATGGTTTTAAATGGAAATGAATTTAGTTTTGAAAGGAAAAAGACCAAGGAGGCAATTGCCAGGTTCGGCCGCCGAAAGTGAAGTTCGGCCGCCGAACATGGAAAGACTTCGGGAGCGCCTTTGGCCTCCGAAAGTCTTGTTTAAACGAGCCAAGGTTCGGCCGCCGAAAGTCAAGTTCGGCCGCCGAACATGCATGAGTTTAGGGGGCACGTTAGGCTGCCGAAGGTCTTTGACCAGGCCACCTATAAAGGGCCCTCAGATCGGAAATGGGTGAGTTTTCTCCCCATTCTCGAGCTCAGGTGAGTTTATGCCTTCCTTTGGTCGTTTTCGTGTTTTCTCTACCCATCTCTCAAGTTTTTCATGATTTCTACCCTTGTGTTTGAAGATTTAAAGCTTAAAAGGAGTTTTGGGAGCTTGGAGCTTTTGGAGCTTGGATTCTCCACACCTCCGAGTTATGGGTCACACCACCCTCGATCTTCAAGAGGTAAGTGAAGATCCTTGCTTCCCTAGTGTTTTCATGAAGTTTTATGAAGTTTTTTTGATGGTTGAATGGGTAGATATGCATGTTTAGGTTTATGTGGGTTTTATACCCAATGTATGTTATGTGATGTTTGTGTTGAGGAGTTTATGTTAGTTTATGCTCCTTTATGCTTGTGGGAGTGAGTATGCATGATTGGGAGAGAGTATGTGAGGATTTGGGTATATGTGAGTTTGGTTTTTGGCTTGGCAGAATCGGACCTGTCGTCCAGAGGGGACCAGGTTCGGCCGCCGAAAGGAGTTTCGGCCGCCGAACCTGCATGGGAGGCAATCTTTAGGCTGCCGAATGTGCCCCCAAAGGAGGGACTTTCGTTTCTCTCCTAGGGTTTCGGCCGCCGAACTTGCCGCCGAACCTATCCGAGTTTCGTCTCTGGAAGGGACTTTCGACCGCCGAAGGTGCCGCCGAAAGTGCCCTGTCCAGCCGTTTCTTGGGTGTTTTCCATGCATGTTTAAGTGATGTTTAGAGGGGTTTTTGGGGAGTTGTTTATGAGTTGTTAGAATGTGTTTGGCACCTCATTCGAGTCCACCTGTGTAGGATCAGACCCGAGAGACCGAGGAGGCCATCAGTGTTAGCAGTTGCAGAGTCAGTCAGCATCTGCTAGGAGGTGAGTAGAACTAAACCTAATCTTTTATGCACAAAATCTAATGCCTAAAGCATGTTCATGCATCATGATTATATGTAGTAGGTTGATTGCACTAGTTTCACGAATATGACGCATGGCATTATTTGATGTTGATGGAGGAAGGGTGGACCGAGGCGACTTCAATAGCCCATATCTGTCACGAGTCTTGTCTTAGTCCTTTGAGAGCCGGACAAGTACATGTAGGAAAGTCCATGTGAGCTCTCTGTGGACCAGACACCATGTCATGTATGTTACAGGCCTTTGTGAGCTCCTATGGGGGAGCCGGGCACCGACAGAGGGATTTTTGATGTCATGTCCATCCTCTGAGAGGAAAGATGCATGCAAAAAGACAGACTCTCAGAAACCAGGGTCCGTGGGGAATAAATATTGAATAAGCCCCGAGGCGGACAAAATTATGTGATTTCTCTGTGTTATGATGCATTTCATGAAAGCATGTAATGAATGAACTGTTTTCTATGTTTCTACTCACTGGGCTTTTTAGCTCACCCCTTCCCCCTAACCCCAGTGTTGCAGGTTTAAGTCAGAGCTCAGAAGTCAGCAGGGTAAAGATAAAGTGACGTGTGTTTGTAATAGTATTAGATTAGTACTTTTAGTGTGGACATGTATTGAAATTGACATATGGATTTGTAAGAGAAATGTAATGTAAAGTATAGTAGAGTTATGTTTATTGGATTAGTACTGTGCTTGGCCCTGAGACTTGGTTAGTCCTTGTTTAATACATGAAGTATGTTATGCTAGATGTTGAGTTATGTTTGTACTAATCTTGTGGCATGTGTTGTTTACCACGTTATGTAATGGATGAGGACCCTAGAGGAGGTCTGATGTTTGTGGTTTGATGCATGCACAGGTTAGGTTCTAGTTCTTTGGATGTAATCCCAGCTTGATGTATGTTATGTTGACCCAGCTAGAGTTTTGATGAGGGCTCTAGTAGGGGGTCCTTTTATGTTTCAGTTATGTTGCATACAGGTCGAGCTCGGTAATTACATCAGATGTTCCAGTTTTTATGTTAAAGTTTTGATCATGTATGGGATTTGACCAGGTGATAGGAGGTATGTTTGGCTTGCTACGGGTCCCGGCGGCCTTAAGCCGATCTGGATCCTAGCGCCGGTGATGGTTCGGGCCGTTACAGAGGGGTATCGGTTTCCGGGCTGTTACAGAATGGTATCAGAGCTTTGGGCCTCAAGAGTACGGTGTGTTGCACATCGGAAAGAGGTTGGCTTAGAGGTCATAGAAGGGCAAGCACAATAGGAAGAATCATGTCCACTAGGATAGGATGTTGAGTCCTGTCTTGATGATGATGTGTA
This sequence comes from Manihot esculenta, assembly GCF_001659605.2. NCBI lineage: Eukaryota > Viridiplantae > Streptophyta > Magnoliopsida > Malpighiales > Euphorbiaceae > Manihot > Manihot esculenta. The sequence goes on from NC_035170.2 coordinate 15,427,990, forward strand.
ATGCCATGATTTTATGCATGTGCATTAATGTTATGTATGATATGCTATGTATGTATGTATGACATGTATGTGGGTTCATGTGTTTTCATATGAACCATATGATGCTAATGATTGATTGTATGCTCGTGTGTTGTTCTTCAGAGGAGCCAGAATGCGAGGTGCTCGTCGATCTGTGGAATCGACTGGAGTTCCATCTGAGAGGGAAGGTATGGACACCTTTCCCCCTGCTCTGCCTAGAGCGCAGTCGTGGGGAGTCAGCAGATGGGGAACATCAAGGGACCCTGGAAGGTCTTTTGATGTAAGCAGAGAAGCAATGGCTCCAAGAAGGATGTCAGCTAGTATGAGAGAAGTAGAGTCGGATGTTCAGAGAAGGGATGTCAGTATGGGAGTCAGAGTACCTGAAGAAGGTATGGGAGATTCTCAGGAGGATGCTCAAACTCAGGATTCCAGAATTTCAGGTTCAGGAGGGATTGATCCCTCCACTCTGAGTACAGCCGCCACTAGAAGAGTGAAGTGGGGCAGAACCCTTAGGGGTAATGTAACGACCCCAAATTGGACCGTCACCGGCGCTAGGATTCAGGTCGGCTTAAGGCCGCCAGAACCCGTAGCAAGCCTGCTATACTCTCTGTGTACCTGTAAACCTCATACATGATCATACATTTTATGTGAAAATAAAACTCTTTTCTGAACCAAGGCTCAACCTGTGCATGCACTATCTCTGTATTCTGTACTCATGTACTCTGTACTCTGTATCCCTGACTAGAGCTTGCTCTAGATGGGTTAACTCATACCTGTTAAGCCTGGTTTTCACATACAGGAAAACATATATACATATACAGATCATGTACAAAACATACATCACTAGGTCTAGGTCAAGCAACAACTATTCCATCTCTTTAATATTACATGTCCACTCTAAGCTATTACAGATCTCTTCTCTCTTTTCCTGTACTCTGCTGGACTGTCCCTATACACTGTACACTGAACCTGCAAAACTGGGGTTAAGGGAGTGGGATGAGCTCTATAGCCCAGTGAGTAGAACAGTAAAACATCTCAATAAAATATGATCTCATGGAATGCACCATATCACAGACAAGCCACATCAAGAGTAAACCTGTCACCACATAGTCCCAGTAACTCTGTGTCAGGGCGTAGAATCGAGCACCTGGTCTTCCTGTCATATATGTATATGTGTATATAACACCTGTGAACTTACCATTGCCAGGGCGTAGTCAAAGGCTCCTGGACTTTGCTATATACCTGCCAGGGCGTAGTCAAAGGCTCCTGGACTTTGCTATACTTGCCAGGGCGTAGTCAAAGGCTCCTGGACTTCCTGTCTGAGACTATTGGATCATTCAGCATTCACTCACATCACCAAATAACAATGCAATGCAACATATTCGTGAATACTAATGCAATCAACCTATGGCATAAACATGATGCATGAGATATGCTAAAAGCAGCTTGTGGTTCAATTTAAAAATCATCAGTCTTAAGTTTAGTTCCACTCACCTCGGGCTAACTGGACTGACTGACTCTGCAGGTTCTGAATCTCTGGAGCAGTACTCACTGCTGCTCTCTCTGGTTCCTCTGGTCTGTATAAGCACATAAAGACTCAAATGAGGGACCAAACAAGCTTATGACCAACTCTATTAAACTCCCCAAGAATCCCCTTACACTCACTCTAATAGTCATGCAAAGCAAGCAAAAGAAAGCTGGACAGAACACTTTCGGCGGCAGGTTCGGCGGCCGAATGTCCTCTCCAGAGACGAAACTCAAGCACCTTCGGCGGCCGAATCTCTATGTTCGGCGGCCGAACCCTTTCGGGGGCAAGTTTCGGAGGCCACAAGGCACTCCAGAGACGAAAGTCTCTAACCTTCGGCGGCACCTTCGGCGGCCGAATCCCCCAAACAGAGCCGAACATGCACAAGCTCGCGGGGGCAAGCTATGGCAGCCGAAGCCACCATGCAAGAGGTTCGGCGGCCGAATGAACCTTCGGCTGCCGAACCTGAGTTCATCCAGAACTCAGTTTCAACGGCAAACCATCTCCTTCTTTTCTTCAACTTCTCAAACCATGCAAACGTCACCTCCTCAACATACATATACTCATGTATATGATCACAGGGGTCCAAAACTAGCTAATAACCCCAAAGAACAAAACAAACCTAACACATAAACATATATACATGCATAACTCATCAAAAAACTACCATGAACAACCTAAACATGCATTTCCTTCCATACATCCCCCTAAAACCTTCAGAAAACATATACACAGGTTCTAACTCGTCCCTTACCTTTGTAAACAGGAAGATGCACGTGCTGAACAAGGGAAAACGGATCAACCTCTCAAAATCTCAAAAACGTAACTTTAGTTTCTCTCAACTCTCAACACTTTTGCAAACACCTCCAGCTTCTGTATGATCACCCAAAACATGTACAGGTGAGTCATAGAGACGTGGCCATTCCATGGCAAGAATCTGAGGCCAACACTTGTCAAAAACCATGACTCAGCTCACCAGCCAACTCATCGTCGGCTGCCCAATCACATGCAAGACCATGCAATCGTTCGGGGGCCGAACTCACCTTCGGAAGCCGAACACCTTCGGCGGCCGAACTTACTTTCGGCGGCCGAACTTGGCTCAACTGCCTTAGGTCATTTCAACTCCAAACTCACTTCCCCTATCCTTAAAACATTTAAACACATCATAACACCTAGTAAAAACATAAATCCTACCCTTTTTAGAATTCCGACACCCCGGATTCCATCAAACAACAGGAATTCCGGTGCCGGACTCTAGCCGGGTATTACATTCTCCCCTCCTTAAGAACATTCGTCCTCGGATGTTCCTAAAACACATAAAAACAAAACACAAGGAGGAAACTAACCTCAAAATAAATATGGATACTGCTGGAGCATAGACTCCCGCGTCTCCCATGTGCACTCTTCTAGGTTATGGTGGTTCCATAAAACTTTCACCATCGGAATCTCCTTGTTCCTTAGCTGTCTGATCTGCGTGTCCAGAATCCGCACTGGCTGCTCTATATAGGTGAGATCTGTATGAATCTCCACCTCAGGCTCACTCAGAACCTGATTCGGATCTGACACAAACTGTCGTAGCATAGAAACATGAAATACCGGGTGAATTCTCTCCATAGAAACAGGTAAATCCAGCTTATACGACACATTTCCGATCCTCTGCAACACCTCAAAGGGTCCAATGTACCGTGGAGCCAATTTACCTTTCTTCCCAAAACGAACCACTCCTTTCATTGGAGACACTTTCAGCAATACCCAATTACCTTCTTGAAACTCTAACTGCTTTCTGCGAACGTCTGCATAACTTTTCTGTCTACTCTGAGCTGTTCTGATTCTCTCTCTGATCATGGGCACCATTCTACTGGTAATGTCTACTAATTCTGGCCCTGCAAGCGCCTTCTCTCCTACCTCTTCCCAGCAAACAGGGGATCTGCACTTCCTCCCATACAAAGCGTCATAAGGAGCCATCCCAATGCTAGCATGATGACTGTTATTGTAGGCAAACTCCACCAAAGGTAGATGCTGCTTCCAAGAACCGCCAAAGTCTAACACACATAGGCGAAGCATATCCTCTATGGTCTGGATGGTCCTTTCTGACTGTCCATCAGTCTGTGGGTGGAAAGCAGTACTAAAATCCAACCTCGTGCCCATCGCACTTTGCAGACTCCGCCAAAAGCGGGAGGTAAACTGAGGTCCTCTGTCTGAAACTATATGCACTGGAACTCCATGTAATCTCACTATCTCATCCAGATAGACCTGTGCCAACTTATCCACAGAATAGTTACTCCGTACTGGAAGAAAATGAGCAGATTTCGTGAGTCTGTCCACAATCACCCATATCGAGTCTATCCTGTTGGACGCTACTGGTAAACCCACTACAAAATCCATGGCTATGTTCTCCCATTTCCATTCTGGAATCGGCAATGGGTTAAGCATTCCTGCTGGTTTCTGATGCTCTAATTTCACCCTCTGACAAACCTCACAGGCTGTCACGAACTGCGCCACTTCCTTCTTCATGGCTGGCCACCAATAAACCCTTTTCAGATCCTGATACATCTTGGTGGCTCCTGGGTGAACACTATACCTTGCATTATGAGCTTCCCTCATAATGTCTTCTTTTACACTGCCCCTATCTGGTACACAAAGTCGACTCCCATAGCGAAGGATCCCTCTGCTGTCAAATCTAAACTCTGCATTGTTGCCTGACTGAACAGTCCTGGCAATTTTCATCAACTCAGGGTCCTCATGCTGTCTCTGAGCAATCTGCTCCAGAAACACAGGTGTCACTCTCATTTGTGCTATCAACGCACCTGTACCAGACAACTCTAGCTGTAATCCCTCGTCAAAGAGCTTATAAAGCTCCATCACAACCGGTCTCCGCTCTACTGCTATATGGGATAAACTGCCTAGTGACTTCCGGCTTAGGGCGTCTGCGACAACATTCGCCTTACCCGGATGATACTGGATCTTACAATCATAATCACTGAGCAATTCGACCCATCTCCGCTGCCTCAAATTCAGCTCTCTCTGACTCACGATGTACTGTAAACTCTTGTGATCGGTGAAGATTTCGCATTTAACTCCGTAGAGGTAATGCTGCCACATCTTAAGTGCAAAGATAACTGCTGCCATCTCTAGGTCATGGGTAGGGTAATTCAACTCGTGCTTCTTCAACTGTCTAGAAGCATAAGCTATCACTCTATCATTCTGCATCAATACACAACCCAATCCCACTCGAGATGCATCATAGAATACTGTGAAGTCCTCATTACTCACAGGCAGAGCTAACACTGGTGCTGTGGTCAATCTCCTCTTGAGCTCCTCAAAGCTCTCTTCACACTGGTCTGACCAGATAAACTTCTGGTTCTTCTGAGTCAATTTGGTCATAGGAGCTGCTATCTTTGAGAAGTTCTGAACGAACCTCCTGTAGTAACCTGCCAGTCCCAGAAAGCTTTTAATCTCAGTTACTGTCGTGGGTCTGGACCAGTTAGCTACAGCTTCTATCTTCTTGGGGTCTACCTCAATACCCTCTGCTGATACCACATGTCCCAAGAAGGAAATGCTCCCCAACCAAAACTCACACTTCGAGAACTTGGCATACAAACCATGCTCTCTCAGTGTCTGCAAAATAATCCTCAGATGCTGGGCATGCTCCTCTGCATCTCTGGAATACACTAAGATATCATCGATAAATACAATGACAAAGTGATCCAGAAACTCACTAAATACTCTGTTCATGAGATCCATGAATGCTGCAGGGGCGTTAGTCAACCCGAACGGCATTACTAAGAACTCATAATGCCCATATCTGGTCCGAAAAGTTGTCTTAGGCACATCTGCCTCTCTGACTCTCAACTGATGATACCCGGATCTCAGATCTATTTTCGAGAAACAACCTGCTCCAGCTAGCTGGTCAAATAGATCATCAATCCGAGGTAAGGGGTACTTATTCTTGATAGTGACCTTGTTCAACTGTCTGTAGTCGATACAAAGTCTAAGGGATCCATCCTTCTTTCTGACAAAGAGTACTGGAGCACCCCAAGGTGAGGTACTAGGGCGGATGAAACCCTTATCTACCAAGTCCTGCAACTGTGCTTTCAACTCTGTTAACTCAGCTGGCGCCATCCTGTAGGGAGGAATAGAGATAGGTCTGGTACCTGGCAGTAATTCAATTTCAAACCCTATCTCCCTATCAGGTGGTAGTCCTGGCAAATCGTCTGGGAACACATCGAGAAACTCTCGGACTACTGGTACTGTGGCTGGTTCCCTAACCTGACTGTCTAGCTCTCTCACATGAGCTAGAAACCCCTGACAACCCCTCCTAAGCAAACGACGAGCCTGAAGGGCTGAAATCATACCTCTGGGTGTACCTCTCCTGTCTCCTCTGAAGACACACTCTGACCCATCCTGGTCTCTAAGACTCACTAGCTTCTCTCGACAGTCCAACGTAGCACTGTATGCAGATAGCCAATCCATCCCTAGAATGACATCAAAATCTGTCAAATCTAGAACCACAAGGTCAGCTGGAAGGCATCTACCCTCTATAAACACTGGACTGAAACGACAGACTGACACTGCCACTGATGGGTCACATCTAGGTCCACTGACCCAGAGAGGATACTCTAACTCAGAACTGATCAAACCCAACCTCTCTATGGCTCTCGAAGCAATAAAGGAATGAGAAGCACCGGGGTCCATCAAAGCAGACACATCTGAACACCCAATGATGAGATTACCTGACACCACTGTGTTCGACGTGTTAGCCTCCTCCTGTGTCACTGTGAAAATCCGTGCTGGGGCTACCGGATTTCCACCTCGGGAACCTGCTGCTGAAGTAGAGGCTACCCCTCTCCCTCTACCTCTGCCACTACTCTGAGGCATGACTGGAGCTGCTGGCCGTACAACTGGCTGTACCACACTGCCTGAACTCATCTGCTGGGATGGTGCAAAAGTCATCTGCGGACAATCCCGAGCAATATGCCCTTCCTGTCCACATCGAAAACAAGCTGTAGATCCCAACCGACAAACTCCTCCATGTGGTTTTCCGCATCGTCTGCAGACTGGAGCTGTGCCAGAGCTTGAGCCACTACCTATTCCCAGACCTGACTTGACTTTATTCCAGAACTTACTCTTTGTTCCTTTTGCTCTATCCCATCTTTTACTGTTTGGTGTGGGGGCTTTAAAACCCGAAGCCTGTGCCTGTGACTGTTTCTGAATCTTGGCACTAGCTTCCATCTTCCTGGCTGCATCTATAATAGAGTGAAAACTCTCCTTTTCTGCTGGAAGGATCAAAGAAGAATACCTGGGATGAAGTCTCATGGTATATCTCCTTGCTTTCTTCTGATCAGTATCATAGGCTTGACCCACGTACTGAAGCAGATCCAGGAACTTATCTGTAAATTCATCAACACTCATCTCATCTGTCTGTCGCAACTGTTCAAATTCAATTACTTTCATCTCCCTCGAACTATCAGGAAAAGCCCACCCTGCAAACTCATTGGCGAACTCTCCCCATGACATACTATCCATTCTAGGCTCCACATAATTCTTAAACCATTCTCTGGCTTTCTTGCACTTTATTGTGAAACCTGCCATCTCAATGGCTCTCCTATCATCTGCTCCCAATTCACTGGTGATCATCCTAACTGCTCTGAGGTAATCAAATGGATCATCTCCCGTATTGTATTTAGGAGCATCCAATTTCAAGTACTCCGTCATTTGGACTTTACCTCCAGATGAGCTAGGTTCATGTCTGTCAACAACAGGGGCTACTGGTTCTGGTGGTGGTACTGGTTCATTTGGTTCATTTGGCTCTAGGTGTGCTGCACTTGGATGAGTAGGGGAAGATGGATACATAGGATATGGTGGATAGTAGTGAGGATATGGCATATATGGAATGTATGTAGGATATGGGTCAAAACGAGAGTATTCCGACATACCCTCCATCGGATACTCTGGCTCCTGAAACAAGGATGGATAGCTATAACCTGAGGCCTGAACACCTCCCTCGGAATCGCCCATACCTTCATCCATAGACAGATCAGTCTCCATAGCCTCCCTCTCGTCCTCTGATCTTCCTCCCCTAGCTGTACCTCTTCTGCTCTCGTCTACAGACCTTCTAGGGTCTATTGACATGCCTTCCCTGCTAGATCTCTGAGACCTTGCCCTTGGCAATGCAGGAGGACGAGCAGCTGGTCTCTCACTCTCTGGTGGGACTCCAGTCAATCGAGCTGATCGACGAGTTCCTCGCATCTTTACTCTGGAAACACAACATATAACATACCATTTTAGCACATAAACATCACATAGCAATCATACACTCATGGCATATCATAGCAGATAGGACTCAAGACCCTATCCTAGTGGACATGATTTCCTATTGTGCTTAACCACTTCTAACCTGTCTGAGCCCAACACTGTCTCTATAGGTCCGATCATGTGAACCTAGGGCTCTGATACCAATCTGTAACGACCCCAAATTGGACAGTCACCGGCGCTAGGATTCAGGTCGGCTTAAGGCCGCCAGAACCCGTAGCAAGCCTGCTATACTCTCTGTGTACCTGTAAACCTCATACATGATCATACATTTTATGTGAAAATAAAACTCTTTTCTGAACCAAGGCTCAACCTGTGCATGCACTATCTCTGTATTTTGTACTCATGTACTCTGTACTATGTATCCCTGATTAGAGCTTGCTCTAGATGGGTTAACTCATACCTGTTAAGCCTGGTTTTCACATACAGGAAAACATATATACATATACAGATCATGTACAAAACATACATCACTAGGTCTAGGTCAAGCAACAACTATTCCATCTCTTTAATATTACATGTCCACTCTAAGCTATTACAGATCTCTTCTCTCTTTTCCTGTACTCTGCTGGACTGTCCCTGTACACTGTACACTGAACCTGCAAAACTGGGGTTAAGGGAGTGGGATGAGCTCTATAGCCCAGTGAGTAGAACAGTAAAACATCTCAATAAAATATGATCTCATGGAATGCACCATATCACAGACAAGCCACATCAAGAGTAAACCTGTCACCACATAGTCCCAGTAACTCTGTGCCAGGGCGTAGAATCGAGCACCTGGTCTTCCTGTCATATATGTATATGTGTATATAACACCTGTGAACTTACCATTGCCAGGGCGTAGTCAAAGGCTCCTGGACTTTGCTATATACCTGCCAGGGCGTAGTCAAAGGCTCCTGGACTTTGCTATACTTGCCAGGGCGTAGTCAAAGGCTCCTGGACTTCCTGTCTGAGACTATTGGATCATTCAGCATTCACTCACATCACCAAATAACAATGCAATGCAACATATTCGTGAATACTAATGCAATCAACCTATGGCATAAACATGATGCATGAGATATGCTAAAAGCAGCTTGTGGTTCAATTTAAAAATCATCAGTCTTAAGTTTAGTTCCACTCACCTCGGGCTAACTGGACTGACTGACTCTGCAGGTTCTGAATCTCTGGAGCAGTACTCACTGCTGCTCTCTCTGGTTCCTCTGGTCTGTATAAGCACATAAAGACTCAAATGAGGGACCAAACAAGCTTATGACCAACTCTATTAAACTCCCCAAGAATCCCCTTACACTCACTCTAATAGTCATGCAAAGCAAGCAAAAGAAAGCTGGACAGAACACTTTCGGCGGCAGGTTCGGCGGCCGAATGTCCTCTCCAGAGACGAAACTCAAGCACCTTCGGCGGCCGAATCTCTATGTTCGGCGGCCGAACCCTTTCGGGGGCAAGTTTCGGAGGCCACAAGGCACTCCAGAGACGAAAGTCTCTAACCTTCGGCGGCACCTTCGGCGGCCGAATCCCCCAAACAGAGCCGAACATGCACAAGCTCGCGGGGGCAAGCTATGGCAGCCGAAGCCACCATGTAAGAGGTTCGGCGGCCGAATGAACCTTCGGCTGCCGAACCTGAGTTCATCCAGAACTCAGTTTCAACGGCAAACCATCTCCTTCTTTTCTTCAACTTCTCAAACCATGCAAACGTCACCTCCTCAACATACATATACTCATGTATATGATCACAGGGGTCCAAAACTAGCTAATAACCCCAAAGAACAAAACAAACCTAACACATAAACATATATACATGCATAACTCATCAAAAAACTACCATGAACAACCTAAACATGCATTTCCTTCCATACATCCCCCTAAAACCTTCAGAAAACATATACACAGGTTCTAACTCGTCCCTTACCTTTGTAAACAGGAAGATGCACGTGCTGAACAAGGGAAAACGGATCAACCTCTCAAAATCTCAAAAACGTAACTTTAGTTTCTCTCAACTCTCAACACTTTTGCAAACACCTCCAGCTTCTGTATGATCACCCAAAACATGTACAGGTGAGTCATAGAGACGTGGCCATTCCATGGCAAGAATCTGAGGCCAACACTTGTCAAAAACCATGACTCAGCTCACCAGCCAACTCATCGTCGGCTGCCCAATCACATGCAAGACCATGCAATCGTTCGGGGGCCGAACTCACCTTCGGAAGCCGAACACCTTCGGCGGCCGAACTTACTTTCGGCGGCCGAACTTGGCTCAACTGCCTTAGGTCATTTCAACTCCAAACTCACTTCCCCTATCCTTAAAACATTTAAACACATCATAACACCTAGTAAAAACATAAATCCTACCCTTTTTAGAATTCCGACACCCCGGATTCCATCAAACAACAGGAATTCCGGTGCCGGACTCTAGCCGGGTATTACAGGTAAGAAGAAGAAGTTTTGGCAGAATCTGAAGGCTAGTTTGGGTTTTGGTGGTTCGAGCTCTGGCTCAGGCAGTTCAAGATGCTTGAGGTGCGGAAGGCCGCACAAGGGAGTCTGTCTCGCGGGGACGACAGCATGTTTCAGGTGCAGACAGGAGGGGCACATAGCACGTGAGTGTCCTACTGCGCCCTGGTTGGCTCAGCCCCAGCGGACCGATGCAGGTAGAGCAGCCCAGCCAGTAGCTCCAGCCATCGTTCAGGTTAGTGGTCGAGGCAGAGGAAGAGGGTCAGTCCCTCATTCTTCAGGTTCCCGTGGAGAAGGTCCGTCAGCTTCAGCTCGGATCTTCACCCAAGCTCAGCAAGAGGCAGACACATCGAACATGGTGGTGCCAGGTATGCTCAATGTAATACCCGGCTAGAATCCGGCATCGGGATTCCTGCCTTCCGGCGGAATCTAGGGTGTTGGATCTCTCTAGAAGGGGTAAAATGTGTTTTCTCAAATGTCTTTATTGATTTCATGGTTTTAAATGGAAATGAATTTAGTTTTGAAAGGAAAAAGACCAAGGAGGCAATTGCCAGGTTCGGCCGCCGAAAGTGAAGTTCGGCCGCCGAACATGGAAAGACTTCGGGAGCGCCTTCGGCCTCCGAAAGTCTTGTTTAAACGAGCCAAGGTTCGGCCGCCGAAAGTCAAGTTCGGCCGCCGAACATGCATGAGTTTAGGGGGCACGTTAGGCTGCCGAAGGTCTTTGACCAGGCCACCTATAAAGGGCCCTCAGATCGGAAATGGGTGAGTTTTCTCCCCATTCTCGAGCTCAGGTGAGTTTATGCCTTCCTTTGGTCGTTTTCGTGTTTTCTCTACCCATCTCTCAAGTTTTTCATGATTTCTACCCTTGTGTTTGAAGATTTAAAGCTTAAAAGGAGTTTTGGGAGCTTGGAGCTTTTGGAGCTTGGATTCTCCACACCTCCGAGTTAGGGGTCACACCACCCTCGATCTTCAAGAGGTAAGTGTAGATCCTTGCTTCCCTAGTGTTTTCATGAAGTTTTATGAAGTTTTTTTGATGGTTGAATGGGTAGATATGCATGTTTAGGTTTATGTGGGTTTTATACCCAATGTATGTTATGTGATGTTTGTGTTGAGGAGTTTATGTTAGTTTATGCTCCTTTATGCTTGTGGGAGTGAGTATGCATGATTGGGAGAGAGTATGTGAGGATTTGGGTATATTTGAGTTTGGTTTTTGGCTTGGCAGAATCGGACCTGTCGTCCAGAGGGGACCAGGTTCGGCCGCCGAAAGGAGTTTCGGCCGCCGAACCTGCATGGGAGGCAGTCTTTAGGCTGCCGAATGTGCCCCCGAAGGAGGGACTTTCATTTCTGTCCTAGGGTTTCGGCCGCCGAACTTGCCGCCGAACCTATCCGAGTTTCGTCTCTGGAAGGGACTTTCGGCCGCCGAAGGTGCGGCCGAAAATGCCCTGTCCAGCCGTTTCTTGGGTATTTTCCATGCATGTTTAAGTGATGTTTAGAGGGGTTTTTGGGGAGTTGTTTATGAGTTGTTAGAATGTGTTTGGCACCTCATTCGAGTCCACCTGTGTAGGATCGGACCCGAGAGACCGAGGAGGCCATCAGTGTCAGCAGTTGCAGAGTCAGTCAGCGTCTGCTAGGAGGTGAGTAGAACTAAACCTAATCTTTTATGCACAAAATCTAATGCCTAAAGCATGTTCATGCATCATGATTATATGTAGTAGGTTGATTGCACTAGTTTCACGAATATGACGCATTGCATTATTTGATGTTGATGGAGGAAGGGTGGACCGAGGCGACTTCAATAGCCCATATCTGTCACGAGTCTTGTCTTAGTCCTTTGAGAGCCGGACAAGTACATGTAGGAAAGTCCATGTGAGCTCTCTGTGGACCGGACACCATGTCATGTATGTTACAGGCCTTTGTGAGCTCCTATGGGGGAGCCGGGCACCGACAGAGGGATTTTTGATGTCATGTCCATCCTCTGAGAGGAAAGATGCATGCAAAAAGACAGACTCTCAGAAACCAGGGTCCGTGGGGAATAAATATTGCATAAGCCCCGAGGCGGACAAAATTATGTGATTTCTCTGTGTTATGATGCATTTCATGAAAGCATGTAATGAATGAACTGTTTTCTATGTTTCTACTCACTGGGCTTTTTAGCTCACCCCTTCCCCCTAACCCCAGTGTTGCAGGTTTAAGTCAGAGCTCAGAAGTCAGCAGGGTAAAGATAAAGTGACGTGTGTTTGTAATAGTATTAGATTAGTACTTTTAGTGTGGACATGTATTGAAATTGACATATGGATTTGTAAGAGAAATGTAATGTAAAGTATAGTAGAGTTATGTTTATTGGATTAGTACTGTGCTTGGCCCTGAGACTTGGTTAGTCCCTGTTTAATACATGATGTATGTTATGCTAGATGTTGAGTTATGTTTGAACTAATCTTGTGGCATGTGTTGTTTACCACGTTATGTAATGGATGAGGACCCTAGAGGAGGTCTGATGTTTGTGGTTTGATGCATGCATAGGTTAGGTTCTAGTTCTTTGGATGTAATCCCAGCTTGATGTATGTTATGTTGACCCAGCTAGAGTTTTGATGAGGGCTCTAGTAGGGGGTCCTTTTATGTTTCAGTTATGTTGCATACAGGTCGAGCTCGGTAATTACATCAGATGTTCCAGTTTTTATGTTAAAGTTTTGATCATGTATGGGATTTGACCAGGTGATAGGAGGTATGTTTGGCTTGCTACGGGTCCCGGCGGCCTTAAGCCGATCTGGATCCTAGCGCCGGTGATGGTTCGGGCCGTTACAGAGGGGTATCAGTTTCCGGGCTGTTACAGTTGGGTCAACATATCATATGTCAAGCCTGGTACAACATAACTCAGCATTAAAACATTTCATATAGATCATGTACAAAAAGGGATTAACCATACATTAGGGTCAAGCACAATTCTAATCCTCATTACATCACTGTACAAAACCTTAGATTACATTGAATTATTTTACATACCATGTCCACTACTAATCTATTACATAACCAAACCTTTTACCCTTGACGACTTTCCGGTCTATCCTGAACCTGCAAACCTGGGGGTTAGGGAAAAAAGCTGAGCTACAAGAGCCCAGTGAGCAGAACAATAAAAACAGTTTATAAACATATACCATCATGAAATACATCACATCACAAACAATTCACATCACAGATGGATTTGTCACCAATAACTCTCTACATAGTCCAATTGTGCCAGGGGCGTAGAATGGGTCTCACTGGTCTTTCTCTTAACATCACATAACATAACATATCCAATTTACCAGGGGCGTAGAATGGGCCTCACTGGTCTTTCTCTCACATCGTGCCAGGGGCGCAGAATGAGCCTCACTGGACTTCCATACCGTATCATAACATATCATATCAAGGGCTAGTGGGTCATCCAATATCCATCCACATCAACATCATATTATGCAATGCACCATATTCGTGAACTCTAATGCAAACAGCCTAATACATATACATGTCATTCATGATGCATGAACATGCTAAAAATTTCATTTACTTTAAAACATAGTTCAGTTCTACTCACCTCTAGCTGACTCTGAAACGGCTAGCACTGCTGCTCTCCTCGGTTTCTCGGGTCCGATCCTACACAGGTGAACTCAAATGAGGGACCAAACAAACTCTAACATAACTCTAAACAACTCCCCAAAAACCCTCTAAAACATCACAAAACATTCATAGGAAACATGCAAAGGAAGGCTGGACAGGGCACTTTCTGCGGCAGGTTCGGCGGCCGAAAGTCCCTCTAGAGCCAAAAGTCAGGCACTTTCGGGGGCAGGGTTCGGCGGCCGAAAGTCCTTCCAGAGCCGAAAGTCACCCACTTTCGGGGGCAGGTTTGGCGGCCGAAACTCCCCTCCAGAGCCGAAAGTCCAAACTTTCGGGGGCGAGTTTAGGCGGCCTAAAGCTGCCTCCAGGCAGGTTCGGCGGCCGAACCTAGGCTCTCCCAAAGGGCAGAACCCGAGCCTCACATGCACATCCAGCCACCCCAAAGCCTCTCAAATCATACCAACTCACACAAAAGCATGCATAAACATATTTTCAAGCATTTAGGGGCTTAAAACTAGCCTATACCCCAACAAACATCACATTAAGCATACATTTAATATAAAGGGTACATAAACCCTAACATTTTAGATCTACTCTAAACATGCATTAAAACCCTTAACCCCTTCTTAAAACTTACTTAAAACATGAAAGAAGAGGAGGATCTATACTTACCTCTTGAAGATCGAGAGGAGATGCAATTCCAAACTTGTAGATGTGGAGGAAACGAACTCCGGAGGTCTCCAAGCTTCTAAAACCTTGATCTTAGCTTAAAATCTTCAAAACATGGTAAAAACTCATAAAAACTCTTGGAGATTTGAAGGAAAACACAAAATCAACCATGGAGGATCAAGAACTCACCTTTGCCCGAAAATGGAGAGAGAAAACTCGCCCATTTTCGAACATGGGGCCTTTTATAGGTGGCTGGCCAGACCACCTTCGGAGGCCAAAGGTGCTTCCAAAACTCCACCATGTTCGGTGGCCGAACTTGAGGTTCGGCGGCAGCAAAAGGGAGCCACCTTCGGCGGCCGAACATGAGGTTCAGCGGCCGAACTTGACATTTCCCTTCAAAACTTTCTTTTCTTTCAAAACTCAATTTTCTTTCTTGATCAAACCATAAAAACATGTAAAACATTTTAGAAAACCTTTATTTTACCCTTCTAGAAGGCTTCCGACATCCGAGGAAATTCTGGATTCCAACGGAGATTTCGCCGGAAGATAGGAATTCCGATGCCGGGTCTAGCCGGGTATTACAGTTCTTTTAGTGAGAAACAAGCAGGACCTGGTGAGACACCCCCGAAAGCACCAGAAGGGGAAAGAGAAAGACAATCCCCTCGAGAATTCAACTGAAAGTTGTATGTGGACGGGGCATCCAGTGCTGGGGGTAGCGGTGCAGGAATAATGCTAAAAGGACCTGAGGGTTTCAAAGTCTGTTATGCTCTGCGCCTAGAATTCAAAGCCTCTAACAATGTAGCGGAATATGAAGCCCTGATAAATGGGATGCTAATCGCAATGGAGGTAGGGGTAACTGATCTTGAAATAAATAGCGACTCCCAGCTAGTGATCAATCAGATAACAGGGGCATATCAGGCAAGAGACCAAATAATGCAGAACTACTTGGCGAAGGTAAAAGCCATAGAGGCCGAGCTCGTCGAATAGGGGATTATGGTACGGTACCAGAGGATACCCCGGGAGGACAATGAGGAGGCAGACCTGCTTAGCCGATTGT
This sequence comes from Manihot esculenta, assembly GCF_001659605.2. Lineage (NCBI taxonomy): Eukaryota > Viridiplantae > Streptophyta > Magnoliopsida > Malpighiales > Euphorbiaceae > Manihot > Manihot esculenta. The sequence continues at coordinate 15,443,610 of NC_035170.2, forward strand.
CTAAAGAGGAGCTGGAACAACTCCCTGACGAGGTATACATACAGCATATTAGCACACCTGCTTTTGACAAAACGGCCACTGTAATGCAGGTTGAGCAGGGCCAAAGCTGGATGACCCCATACCTGGAATACCTTGAGAAGGGAAAGCTTCTTGAGGACAAGAATGAAGCAAAGAAAATAGCTGCTCGAGCTGCCAACTACCAAGCAGTGAGAGGGACCCTATACAGAAAAGGGAAGTCTATCCCATGGCTTCGATGCGTGAGTCCGGAAGAAGCCACAAAGGTGATGGAAGAAATACACCGAGGGATATGCGGAGCCCACGAGGGAGCAGGGACGCTGGCGAATAAGATATTCAGGCAAGGATACTACTGGCCCACCATTAAAAGGGAGGCCGAAGAGTTCGTCCGCAGATGCGATGTATGCCAGAGGTTTGCCAATGCCATCAACGTCCCGGCCACTCCTCAGTCCAGCATATCCAGCCCGTGGCCATTCTCACAGTGGGGCATAGACATCCTAGGTCCTTTCCCTAAGACCACGGGGCAGAAAAAGTTTGTAGTAGTGGCTGTAGAGTACTTCTCAAAATGGCCAGAGGCAGAGGCAATTCCCACAATTACAGCCCGAAAGATGATAGACTTTGTCTGGGGCAACATCATCTGTAGGTTCGGAATACTGAGGGTACTCATCTCAGACAACGGCAGGCAATTTGACTGCAGTGCCTTCAGAGAATTCACAGCGAACATGGGCATATGGCACAAATTCTCCTCGGTGGCCCACCCCCAAACCAATGGCCAAACAGAGGTCACTAATAGAGCTATCCTCCAGGGATTGAAGAAGCGGCTGGATGGGGCCAAGACAAATTGGGCAGAGGAACTCAATAGCATCCTGTGGGCACTCTGAACTACCCCCAGGACGTCCACTAAAGAGACGCCTTTCGCACTTATGTTTGGCACCGAAGCTGTGGTTCCAATTGAGTTGCAAGTCCCTACCCATCGAGTCCAATTCAATAGCAAGAGCATCAATGATGATAAGTTAAGAAGTAACCTGGATACTCTGGAGGAAGTCAGAGAAGAAGCTCGAGTCTGTACAGCCGCTTATCAATAAAGAGCGGCTCGTTATTATAATCAAAGGTTCAGAGAAAGAAGCCTAAAAGTAGGGAATCTGGCCCTGAGAAATCAGGAAGCCACTGAAAAGAGAGCGGCAGTAGGAAAGCTGGCGCCGACCTAGGAGGGTCCTTTCAGAATAACAAAGGTGGTCAAACCAGGGGTGTATCGAATCGAGAACATGCAGGGAAACCCTGAGCCTCATGCTTGGAATATCCAGTATTTGGAAAGGTACTTCCCTTAAGGTGTAACAACCCGAAATCGAACCGCTACCGGCGCTAGGATCCAGATCGACTTAAGGACGCCGGGACCCGTAGCAAGCCTAGCATACAACCTGTCATACCTGATAAATCCCATACATGATCATACATTTTCATAAAAATTTTAAACTTTCCATCTACCAAGCTCGACCTGTGCATGCACTGAAACTGAATACATAAAAACCCCACACTAGAGCCCTCATCAAATGCTCTAGTTGGGTCAACATTACATAAATCAAGCTTGGTTTACATATCTCAACATATAAGACATTTCATAATGATCATGAACAAAGGGATTAACCATACACACTAGGGTCAAGCACAATACTAATACTCATTACATTTTGTACAATACTTTATATTACAATGTCTTTCATGTCCACAACTAACTATTACATACATCAGACTATTTACTCTTGCTGACTTCCTAGTCTATCCCGAACCTGCAAACCTGGGGGTTAAGGGAGAGGGGTGAGCTACTAGAGCCCAGTGAGCAGAATAGTAAAATAATATATTAAAATTCATGCTTTCATGAAATGCACCACATAATAAACAAATCACATCCAGGATGGAATTGTCATCAATAGTCCTCTACATCATCCAATAGTGCCAGGGCGTAGAATGGGCCTCTGGTCTTTCCCTTAACATAACATAACATAACATTCCAATGTGCCAGGGGCGTAGAATGGGCCTCAACCTGGACTTTCTCTTAGTCTGTGCCAAGGGCGTAGAATGGGCCTCGACATGGACTTTCGTACCATACCATATCATATCATATCAAGGACTAATGGATCATCCAATAACCATCCACATCAACAATAATTAATGCAATGCATCATATTCGTGAATTCTAATGCAAACAACCTAATATATATCATGGCATTCGTGATGCATGAACATACTCAAAATTTATTTATTTTGAAACATAAAGATCCATTCTACTCACCTCAGGCTGACTCTGCAAAGACTCTGAAGCAGCTACCTCACTGCTGGAGTCCTCGGTTCCTCGGGTCCGAAACTATATAGGTGGACTCAAATGAGGGACCAAACATACACTAACCTGACTCTAAACATCTCCCCAAAAATACCCCTAAAACATCATAAAACAATCATAGAAATCATGCAAAGGAAGGCTGAACAGGGCACTTTTGGCGGCAGGTTCGGCGGCCGAAAGTCCCTCCAAAGCCGAAAGTCATGCACCTTCGGCGGCCGAAAGTGCTTCCAGAGCCGAAAGTCACTCACCTTCGGTGGCAGGTTCGGCGGCCGAAACTCCCCTCTAGAGCCGAAAGTCCAAACTTTCGGAGGCAGGGTTCGGCGGCCGAACATGGCTTCGGCAGCCGAACCTGAGTTCTTCCAGAATGGGAGAACTCAAGCCTCTCATGCATATTTTGCCTCCCAAACCCTCCAAACTCAAACCAAACCATGCAAAAACATGCATAAACACATTCTTAAACATTTAGGGGCATAAAACTAGCCTATACCCCAACCACATCAACACATGGCATACATTAAACACATATTTCATCATTTAACTCACATAAACCCTAACATTTACAACTACTCAAATCATGCATAAAACCCCCCTTCAAACCTCTCAAAACTTACTCAAAACATCAAAGAAAGGTGAGGATCAGCGCTTACCTCTTGAAGATCGAGAGAAGGCGTGACCCAACTTAGAGATTCAGGAAAAACGAGTTCCGAAGGTCTCCAAGCTTCCCAACTTCGATTTTTGCTCAAAAATCTTCAAAGCCAAGTTAAAACTTATCAAAATCATAAACGATTTGAAGGAAAACATCAAAACTAACCATGGAAGGGTTTGGACTCACCTTTGCTCGAAAATGGAGAAGAAAACTCGCCCATTTTCAGACATGGGGCTTTTTATAGGTGGATGGCCAGACCACCTTCGGGGGCCAAAGGTGCTCCCTAAACTCCACCATGTTCGGCGGCCGAACCTGGCTTTTCTTCCTTGGTGCTTTTCTTTCAAAAACTCAATTTCTTTCTTACTTAAAACCTTAAAACACATGAAAATATTTTAGAAAAAACATATTTTACCCTTCTAGAGGTTTCCGACATCCGAGATTTCATCGGAAAATAGGAATTCCGATATCGGGGTCTAGCCGGGTATTACATAAGGTGTTACCAAATGTAAGAGAATCGATTGTATTTTGAAACATGGCAATAAAGTAAACGTTATTACCATCAAATTTGTTATTTGTCATAACTTACATTTGTTTCCATTGAAAGAAATGAAAAAGAAAAATAAAACAGGCACAAAGGCCCAAGAACTCAGTGAGGTAGGTGACCGGGCTCCCCAAGTGCCCCCGGCACCACAAATCGGCTGAAATGACGAAGCGACAGTAAGGCCACAGTGCCTGAATCTTGCGCAAGACCTCAGTGAGGTAGGTGATCGGGCTCCCTAAGTGCCCCCGGCACCACATACCGGCTGAGATGACGAAGCGACAGTAAGGCCAAAGTGCCTGAATCTTGTGCAAGACCTCAGTGAGGTAGGTGACCGGGCTCCCCAAGTGCTCCCGGCACCACAAATCGGCTGAGATGACGAAGCGACAGTAAGGACAAAGTGCCTGAATCTTGCGCAAGACCTCAGTGAGGTAAGTGACTGGGCTCCCCAAGTGCCCCCGGCACCACAAACCGGCTGAGATGACGAAGCGACAGTAAGGCCACAGTGCCTGAATCTTACGCAAGACCTCAGTGAGGTAGGTGACCGGGATCCCCAAGTGCCCCCGGCACCACAAACCGACTGAGATGACGAAGCGACAGTAAGGCCAAAGTGCCTGAATCTTACACAAGACCTCAGTGAGGTAGGTGACCGGGCTCCCCAAGTGCCCCCGGCACTACAAATCGGCTGAGATGACGAAGCGACAGTAAGGCCACAGTGCATGAATCTTGCGCAAAACCTCAGTGAGGTAGGTGACTGGGCTCCCCAAGTGCCCCCGGCACCGCAAAACCGGCTAGGATGATGAAGAACGAGGCAGGCCTAAGGGGCCTAGATCCCATTCAAGATAAAAAGGGCCTTAACCATGAGCAAGCTCAAAAATCAAAAAGAATAGGGCAGGTTTGGAAAGAGCTGAAATACGAACTAAGACGCACAAATCTGAGCTCGAAAAACCAAGCAAGAAGAGAGCCGAGCTCAGGAAGCTCAAGGGCAAACTGAATGTTACAAATTTCCTCTAGCCCAAGGGGTAAGTCAAAAGTATGAACTGACGAACAACACCACAACCTCAGTTCCACTCAACACAAGACATAAAACGAGCTCAGGAAAATAGATTCATCATAAGAAGGTACTTTACCTTACTTACTTTGATTATACAAAAATTATATGTCCGAGCTTGCATTATTGATGAGTCAACAGGGTAAAAAATAAAGATGTAGTCCCAAGATTACACAAATTCACAAGTTAGAAGTTTGGTCAATTGCTAGAATTTCAGCCCTAATTAACAAGGGCGAGAAATAAAACAAGTAGTATGGTTGATTCCTTTGAAAAATTATTGAACACAAGGTTTAAGAGTTTTATCCTTAACATATTGACAGATTAAGCCAAATAGGCCTTCAATGGATTAAGTCAATTAGACTTTTTGCAGATTGAGTAATTTGATAAGGACAGAAAAATAAATAACAGTGGAAATAGCTCAAATATAAACACAAATGAAAACTGGATTTCATTAAAAGAAAAATAAAAATTACAACCTATTCTAGTCATCTACAACTACTGGAGGAAAAATTGTCCATAATGGACTTACATGTCTAGGTACATCATTATTTACATCACTATTATCTACACTACTTGTAACGACTCGGAAACCGGACCGCTACCGGCGCTAGGATCCAGGTCGACTTAAGGTCGTCGGGAGCAAGCCTGCTATACTCTCTATGCACCTGTACAATCCCATACATGATCAAACTTTTTCTGTAAAAACATAAAACTTTTCTCTGTACCAAGGCTCAACCTGTGCATGCACTATCTCTGTACTATAGAACCCCTAGTACTAGAGCTTGCTCTAGATGGGTTAAAACTCATACTATGTTAAGCCTGGTTTTCAAACTCCTCAATTACACATTTCAATAAAATATTTACATAAACAAACCATGTATACAAAAGGGATTTACAACACAACAGGGTCAAGCACAATACTGAACTCTATACAATGCTAAAACATCTCTTTACAACTAGTACATGTCCACACTATACTCTTACAAACTTCCTTACTCTTCCTGTACCCTGTTGAACTTCCCTCTAACTCTGATCCTGCAAAACTGGGATTAAAGGAGAGGGATGAGCTATACTAGCCCAGTGAGTAGAACAATAAAAACTTGTTAATAAACATGCTCACATGAAATGCATCACATCACAAGTAAATCACCCATCTCAGACGGACTGATTCAAAAATCCCTTTGTTCTGTGCCCGGCCCGCGAAGAAGCTCCTCAGGACTTTATTCCGCACCCTATGGTGCTCTGTGCCCAGCCCTCAATGGGGCTCCTCAGGACTTTACTCGGAGGGCTAATGAATCCACTCTATGTCCGATCCGTACAAGCAAAGAATAATGCGTCACATTAGTATATTCTAATGCACTCAACCTATTACATATCATGATGCATGGTACATGCTAAAAGTATTTAATTTCTCAATGTAAAACATTAAGTTTAGTTCCACTCACCTCTGGCTGACTCTGAACTGACTCTGAATACTCTGAAGTAGTGCTCACTGCTGCTCTCTTCGGTTCCTCTGGTCCGTTCCTACACAGGTGGACTCAAATGAGGGACCAAACTAACTCAAAGACAACTCGATAAAAATCCCCAAAACCCCCCTAAAACCTCCTAAAATAATCAAGAAAAACATGCAAAAGAAGGCTGGACAGGGCACTTTCGGCGGCAGGTTCGGCGGCCGAAAGTCCCTCCAGAGACGAAACTCAGGCATTTTCGGCGGCACCTTCGGCTGCCAAAAGTGCGCTCCAGAGACGAAAGTCTCAACCTTCGGCGGCACCTTCGGCGGCCGAAACTCCCCTCCAGAGCCGAAAGTCCAAACTTTTGGGGGCGAGCTTAGGCAGCTGAAACCACCTCCTTAGCATGTTCAGCGGCTGAACCCTCCTTCGGCGGCCGAAACTAAAATCGTCATAAATCATGGAAAGAAGTTCAGGATCTTCACTTACCTCTTGAAAACGAGAGGATAAACGATCCCAACATGGAGATTTGGAGCAACTCACCCTCAAAGTCTCCAAACTTCAAAACTTTGGTTTTTAGCTCAAAACCTTCAAACAATCATGAAAACTCATCAAAACTTTGAAAAAGTTGAAGAAAACATGAAGATCACCCAAGGAAGATCATGGTCTCACCTCTGTCTGTGAAAATGGAAGAAACCTTATCCATTCACCGACCTAGGGCCTTTTATAGGTGGCTGGCCAGACCACCTTCGGCGGCCTAACGTGATTCCAAACTCATGCATGTTCAGCGGCCGAACCTGGCATTTCTTCCTTGGTTCTTTTCTTTCACAAACTCATTTTATTTATACTTAAAACATTAAAACATACTCAAATAACTTATAAAAACATATCAATTCCCTTCTAGAGGATTCCGACATCCTGGATTCCACCGGAAAGTAGAATTCCGATGTCGGACTCTAGCCGGATATTACACTATTGTCTCTGGGAGGACCGACATCCTCTTGCCTAGACCCTCCAGTACCCACAAAGGACACTATCTCTCCTCCTTGAGGCCCAGCATCTTCCTCCCTCAGCTCGGCATCTTGTTCAAAGGACCCAGTTGAAGTGCGAGGAGCTCTCTTGGGCAAGGGTTTGTCATCCTCCCCGTAAAGCACCTCCTCGCCATCGGAGTCTTCCTCGGCAGCTCAGAGTTCAGCTAGCGGGGTGGAAGGGGCATATCTGGCTTCCCTCAAGCCTCGATTGAAACCGGAGATGAACATGCAGAAGCCCTTGTGCCATATTGCATTCTTCATCTCGTCAGAGGCCTTGAACTCCGCAAGTCGCTCCTCGCAAGCCTCAGCTATCTTTGCTTTTAACTCAGAAGAGTCTTTGTAATCTTGAAGACGAGCTTCACAGGCCTGCTCGATCTCCTTTTTCAGTTCGGTCGACTCCTTGTACTCCCTCAGTCGCTCCTCACACTCCAGCTGAACCCTGTCTTCAGTGAGCTTAGCATCCTCAAGCAGGCTGAGCACCTATTCTCCAACACTTTGACTGCTTGGCAGAGTTGTTGATTCTGAAGTTTAGACTCCTCTGCTGGCAAGGTCAAGTCTTTGATCTGCATGCTTTGTTTGCTTAGCTCCTGCTCGAGGACCACAACCCGAGCTAGGGCTTCATCCTTCTGAGCCAACACGGCATCGAAATCTGCCTTCAACGACTCGTGCTGGTGCTGGGCCTCATCCCTCTCCCTCTGAGCTTCCTCTAAGGAGGACAGCTGCTCCAAGACCTCATCACGGCGGGCCTCCGCAGCAGCTTCCCTCTTATCAGCCCCCTCCAGAGCCTCCTTAGTATGGGCCAGCTCCCTCCTAAGGGTCTTCAGATGCTCCTGAGCTGCAGCAAGGTGACCCCAGGCATCGCTGGTTGCGACTAAATTTTCTTCAAGATGCACCTCTTCAATCTAGCGGTCCACTGTGCTCCGAGTGGACTCGTCCCGGGCGTCTACCTCCATAAAGAGGCCCATCAGCTAACACAGAGAGAAAAATATTAGAATGACAGACAACAGAAACCAAATGAAAGAATTCAAAAGTAAGAAGAACAACTTACCTTCAGAAGCATCTCCCTAATTGTGCCTCCGAGCTCCTCTCGAGTCCGAGACCGGAATGCTACTTGCTCTCATGTAGAACTCGCCAAAAGGCCAGTGAGAGCAAGCAGACGAGGATCTGAAGCTTCTGTGACCCCGCCAAACATCCGCTCCCGTAAGATTTCTACAACAACGCTCGCCGGAGATTGATGAGTGATATCCTCCGCGTTCAAAATGTCGTTGTCGAGAGCAGACAATAGAGGCACCACAGAAGTCTCCTTCTTCTTCTCGAGAGGAGGCAGAGCTGGAGCTGGTCTTCTAGAGGCCTGAGACCTCTTGGGGACAGGAGCCGGGGCAGGCACTTCAGAAGGAGGAGGACGCTTGCTCCCGACCCTCTCTGCAGCGCCCTTATCGTCAGCTGGTCTGGGCTCCACTCCCTCAGTAACAGGGGCAACCTCCATCCCCCCTTCAGGAGCCCTCTCCTCAGTTGCGGAGGTCTTGAACCTCTCCTCAGGAACGTCCCCAGAAGGCAAGGCAGAATCCATCCTCACCAGCTCGGTGCCTTCAACCGGCCTGGCGGTGACCCTTGGAGCCTTTTTCGCCCCCTCAGTAGGAGCCCGTTGGGACCTGGGGGCTTAAGAAGACTGAGGAGCCGAGCTTGATTTGTTGCGGCTTGAGGGCCTGGAAGACCTGACACCTCGAGAGCTCGGCTTGGGAGCTTGGGAAGAAGCAGGAGCAGGAAGAACGGACCGGCCTGCTGACCTAGAAGAGATGACCTGGGCCACCTCCTGAGTGGCTTCTAACATAGATCGCCCAGCTCAGAGGGCATCTAACACAGCATTCATACTCTCCCGAGAGAGGGTGAAGTTCTTGGGGGCCTTGATGTAGTCCATATCTGCCCGAGAAGCTACAAAAACATCAAATCAACATAAGTTAAACATCTCTCAAGAAAGGATAAAAGAGGAGAAACAAAACAATCAAACAAGGTATAATACCCGTGTCCTTGATATTCGAAGATTGGACGTGAACATACACCTTTCGACATCATACTTCTTCGCAACAGAAGTCAGTCGAAGGTACCCGACCTGCTCAGTGAGACTCAGCTGAGGCAGATCGTTACAGCCTAGAAAGACATCCTCCCAGGAGAGCTCCACCTCCCAAGACAGCCTGGATTCTTTCTTCAGCTCCACCACTGCGAACCCCTCCACCCAGCCTTTTATCGAGTCCTTGTGACCCATAAAGATGGACAGCCCTCCGCGAAGGGCAAAATAGTAAAAGCCTTGACTCGCTTTCATTACTCGAAAAAAGGTAACAAAAAGACGCGCTGTGGGTGTGAACCTTCAACTCAGGCAAACTGACTCAAAGGAACACATGAAAAGGATGGAGTTAGGGGCCAGCATCCGAGGGGTTATCTCAAAGTACCGGAATACCTCGATGAAGAAGGGAGAGAAGGGAAAGGTCAAACCGTATTCCCTCTGTTTAGCGAAGAAGACCAGGCTGAGGTCCTTCTGTGGGTCAATTAAACCATAGGGAGGAGGATCGGGAAGAACGATCCTCTCATTCCGGAGAGGGGCCCGGATGAAAAAAAAAGAGGGTATTCAGGTATTTCCTGGAAAAGAAATTTTTAGAGTAGCCGGGGTGATGCTAGACTCTAGATTAACGATGTCGGGGAGATTTGGGCTATCCATGGAAGAATGAAGAGCGTACCTTGAAAATAATAAAGGCAGAAGAACGGAGCTAGCAATGCGCACGAAGAACAAAGGAAAGCAAGAGTTTGGAGAAGTCTGAGGGAATTCGAAATTTGAAACAACAGTGAGACAAAAAGATGTTTCGAGGAGAACTGTCCTTGGGCGGCGCGGTCATAATGACTCTCGACATTTACCCCCTCATCATACGTGCAATAACTGATGAGAAGGTAAAGGGGCAATTGATGACCGCTGGATTTCACCATCCCGTTACGAGGCCGGGCTCATAACGACAGTCCCTATTTTAAGGCCTCTAAGTCCTCTTACTAGGCCGGCCCAGTTCGTTCGGCCCTAAGATCATACCTCCCCTGGACTTCAGTCTTAATCTCATCCTCCAGCACAGTTCGGAGGAGAAGAAGTAGCCAGCCCATCCGCCTAGTAGGTCCATTCGCATGCGTGCCAAGAGAGAATTAAATGGCCGTTACGCATGGAGCAGATATCTGATATTCTCGTACGTCCGTATCCGTATGGCAGAGACAGGTGGCCCAATGGCAGCGAGGCCGTTACACGTCACTGACAGATAAAGAAAAAGAATAAAAGGGGGGAAACACTCTCCTCTCATACCAAGTTCACTCAACCCTTGTAAAACCCTATTTTTTGAATCTCAGATTATCAAATACAACTAAATTGAAAACTACCAAATAAAAAACTACCTAATTTGGTTTTTATTCAAATTAAGAGGATGTATTTAATCGATTTAATTTATAATTAAATAAATTGAAAATTAAATATAAATATGACGTGGAATTTATAAATTTTAATTGAAATAAAAAATAAAATAAAATTTAGTTAAAATGTGAAAAGATAATGGTAATTTTAATTAAATAAAAAAAATTAACTCCAATCTTACTAATAAAAAGTTAATAATAATAAATATTAACCTAATTAGATTACAAACAAAACTCTACTTCCTTCCATAATTATCACCTTTAAAAGTATAAGAAAATATTGAAAGTTTTCTATTTGATTCGAAATTCGTTCATCCTTTTAATAAATCAAAATTTTTATTCATATAAGAGAATTTTAATAGTCAATTATGTCAATTTAACTTCTAATCCATATAGAATTATGAAAAATATCAAAGTATACTAAAATATCTCATATATAAGTTTTTAAAAGTGAATCAATAATATAATAAACTGAACTCATAAATTTTATAAAATATAAGCTCTTTTTTCCCAAATATGGTATTCAATATGACTAACTCGAATTCTTCTTGATTGCTTATAATTTGAAACTATCCATATTGAATCGTTAAAAATGTGAAGACTTTGATATACAACTTATTGTTGAAGATTCTTACTATTTTCATGATCGCATCAAAGTATTTCGGAAAATCAAATCAAACTAGGAGAGAAATCAATATGAACCAAAATGATCTCATTCGGTTCGATTCAATTCAGTTCAGTCGGTTGGACTTTTTATTTTACACTTAATTTTTAATGTTCTAAAGCTCATTTAAAGTATTTCAATATTTAATCTATCTATATTAATCAAAATAATACAGTATTTACTAACTAATCAATTTGGTACGTTTTTGCTAAATTTTTTAAATTAAAATTGAATTGAATCGAAATTATCAATTTTAAAAATTAAAACTAAATCAAATTGAAAAGAATATAAAACTGAACTAAATTTCTTAATTGATTCAATTTGCTCAATTATTTCGATTTAAACCAAATACGGCTTATCTATTTTCTTTTTTTTTTTTAAGATTGCCACTCATTGATATTGAAAAAAATAAAGGGTATAAAGACCCACGTAACTCGCTCTACATAAAATTTAATAAAAAACGACTTCAAAACCCAAGGTACAAACAAGTTATAAACACAAAACAATTTAAAGTCTCAATCTTGGGCTGAGACTCAGAAAACCCTAGTAAGTTGCAGGAACCTTCTGCTCACCCCTAATTCAAACCTCCATTTGTTGGGCCGAAAGCTTTTATAAATCAAAAAATGCTTTACCACCTACAAGAATTGTGCCATATCATTAATGCAATAGACTAGTATATCTACACATTTCTCATTTTGTATTCAGTTGCTTATTTCACAAGTGAGACGGGCTAATAACAATGAATAAGGCTTTGAATGGAATGCCCATCATGGCCTAATCCAGTAAATAAAGACATATTATACATCTAAGAGACCCAAGTTCGAGTCTTGTACTCTCAATTCCCTACTAAAAAAAACAAAAGGCTTTGAAAGGAATTGAATGCAGAAGGGAACAAAACATCTTTCTTGCACATTGGACTATTAGTAGCCCAAAATTACAAAACACTATTAGATGCTCTAGTGTATCACTTTATATAAACAAACATGTCATCTAACTTTTAGAGCTTTTAAGCTAGTTTGACAAGCTTATAAGTTTAAACAAAGACGTTCATAATATTATTATAAAATTAATTTTTTTTATCAAAAAATTAAAAAGTTTGATTTTTTAAAAATATATAAATATCTTTATTCTTTTAATTTACCTTTATTTTAATTTAACAAAACAGTAAATGGTAAAATTATGTACAGCATAACTAATTTCCACGTTTGATGTTTTAAAAGTCAATGAATTATCCAATTTAATACATTAACATATACACATCATCTAAATTAAGTTATTGGCCAACTCATTGCTTTAAACTAAACGCTTACCTCCTCTTTCTCATGTCATTATTGTTATTGTTGCTGCCAAAGGTAAAGATATTATTAATAGGGCAAATTACATTCAAGACTTAACGCTTAATAAAAGAGTTTCTATAACTAAACACTTTAAATCCACAACATCAATTCACGCTCAAAAACTAAAAACTAAAAGTTCTAACTAACAGAGACCCCGATCCAATTTAAGATTCAATAGATTATATATACATTTATAATCTAGGTTGAGAGGCAACACTTTTTTAACTTAGAGATGATACGGCGCCAGCGATCTACACCATAAAGAACTAATAATCTATTATGAACAAAAAAAAAACAAAGAAACTTTAAGATAATAAAGATCAACAAGATCCATCAATTGCATGCAAAAGCTATCACTAGCTTTTAAATATAAAGACCACCAAAACAGATTGAATAGGGGAAGAATAGAAGTTTCATAAGAGGAGAGACAAAGCTCCTAGTAGTCTTTTGCATGCTTTAAGTGTTGGATTTTAATCAAATTGAACATAACGAAAGAAATAGAACAATAAAATTTTTCATCAACATGAATCATGTTTAAATAAAGAAAGAAAGTAATAATATTTAAAGAGAAACTAAATACCTTTTATTTTCTTTACAGCAAAATACAATATCCTTCGTCTTGGTTTGGTTGTTGCAAACCACAAGTTGTCCAAGTGTTCGGTCTCTAATGATATCCACATAGACTATGTTAGAATATACTCTATAACTAATCTGTTGGTTGGTTATAGTTAGATTTTATTATTTATATATTTTAAGTATTTAAATATATGGTAGAAAGGCTGTTATTTATTTTTAGCATTAATTTAATTAAATCTCAAGTAAAAAATAAAGTCTATGAAACTATATTAATGTGCAAATAAAATTATAATATGATTATAATTGTAAAATTTATATTGCATTTAAATAATATCTCCAAATATTACTGGTCAATCTTTTTATCATTATTAGATAATTTTTAGAACCGTTGAAATTATTACATATTATGTTCTTAAAAGGAAATAACATATCTCATAAGTTGAGATATGTGAAATATCTAAAACTAATGTGTAGGTGATTATTTTGTGATGAAGGAATATTAATTATATTGATAAACCATACACTATACACTGAAAGGTCAAATCAAACCACTTTTGACATTCCGAATATTTAGGTAGTCTTGACATGTTGCTAGATAACATTCTTAACCTTCAAATAAATTAATTAGTTAATTATATTTATTATCAACATATTTAGAATCCAAAAAGTCACACATAAAGAATAGCATGAAAAAATAAAATGAAAAGTTGAATTAAGTAGAACTTGATTACATATAAATTGACATTGCATAAAATCTAAATTTGAAAAAATAACAATTTTGATCTAATTAATTAATTAAGGACTCAATTAAAATTATCTAAAATTTACATGACTTATTTATCAAAATTCTGGACTGTAAATGTAATTTATTTATTTATTTAATTAATTAAATAAATAAAATTATTATTATCAAACCCTAAAATTTTAGTATAAAAGAATATTTTATAAGAGTTTATATGACTACGGATAAAAATTCTTTTAAAAATCTTCAGAATTTATAAGAAAGGGATAGAGCGAGCATTCAAAATCCCTTAAAATAATTCTAAAATTTTTCAATTGTCATTCTACATAAATATGGTTAGAAATAAAACTAACGATTTATACTTTGCCATAATACAACTAAAATGAAGATTTCATGTTTTGCTAAAAAAATAAAAATTATTTATTTTTTTTAAATATTATTATTTTTTCATTTAAATATAATCTATATTCGTAAAAAATTTTATTTTTTTATTATGTTTAATTCGATTGAAATTTAAATGTTAAGAGTCCGTTTAAATGATTAAAGTGTACTAATTAATTATATTTGTTATGAATTAAATTTTATGTGCTTGGTATTTTTGAAAAATTTTATGGGATTTGAAATTAAAATGTTTTGATTTCTGATTTTAATTTTAATTGTTTATGAAGAAAAAAAAAAAAAGGTTTGGATTCACGACGAACGGTCATCGTGAATCCAGGATTTCAGCAACAGCCGATTGCAACCTCGAGAACGACCCGACGACAGCTGTGACATGCCTATCACTGGCGCCGCACACAGGCCATGCGCAGCAGTAGCAATGGTGGCTATTCTCCGAGTGGTTGCGGGAGCTATAAAACCGAATGGGTCTCAGTTTCTACTCCTCGCGATTCCGACGATGACTCCTGTGCCTGTCGCCGGCGTCGCACGCTTGCCGTGTATAGCATCGCGTCTGGATTGTTGAGCTCGTCGTCGGGCACCTCAAACCGCTTCCTGGTCACGGGAGAGAGCCACAGCGTCTTCGGAAGATCACGCATATCTCCGTGAATTCGTCGGCAATGGAGCTCTCGGTGCTGATTCGGACCGCCGACATGAGCGCAATCGTTGCGCAAGCTCTGATAGTTCGATTGGCGGCAGGGAGCGAACTGGTCTAGCGGTGAGTGTGAAGACAACGGCGGCGGATAGGTCTTCTCAAAGTAGAAGATGAGTATTTGCCAAATTATGATTTGAACCCTGCAACTTTTTAAAAGTTTTAAGGAAGTCTTTTTGGCAGAAAATAGATTTTAAAATTATTTTCCGTCCTTAAATTAAATGGCTATTTAATTTAAAGCGATTTTATTATTTTGGGTCATTTAAATATTTTAACAGTAATTAAAATTAATTTTATTGTATTTTCTAATTTGATTAGAAAAATAAATAAAATTATTTTATTCATTAAATTAATTTTTAAAATTAATGATATTAAATTTAATTTTATAATTTACTGTTAAAATTAATTTTCTAATATGATTGGAAATCTGAATAAAATTATTTTATTCATAAATTAATTTTTTTACAACAAAATTAGAATATTAAATTATTTAATTTTTAATTTTAATAGACAAAATCAATAATAAATATAAAATAAATTAATGATTAATTTATATGCATTTAATATGATTTATTTGCATGATGAATGGTTATGAATAAATTTTAAAAAGTTTAATATGTATGGATGGATGATTGAATTATTTTGATAATTTTTAAATAACGCCTATATGTCTTGCCCTTCCTTCTTATTCTAGGTTGTAAAATTCTATTCTAATTTACCTCCCTTTGAATGTAACTCAAGATTTCTTTTTTCAATTATGTAATCGTCATATAATTAAGATATATAGATATGATTATTTTTATAAATCAAAAAGAAAATGAGACGTTGAAAAAATATATATATATATAGCATTGGATGTGGTGTATTGAAAGAGCTCTTGTGATTTCTGAAGAGCAAAGGAATTGTCTACCTATATTTTTAAACCATCAAATTTCTTTTATAATTCAAGATATTTATTTGTAAAATATCCATAATCATCCAATTAGAATAGCATGTTAGAGGTGTATGTTTATGTATGTGATATGTATGATATACAACAACAATACTTATGTATGAGACTTTAATAGAAATTTTAGAATTAAAATCCTTAATTAAAATTTTAATACATGTTAAGAACATGATAGTTTACCACACATTTCACCTAAATATGTCAGTACCATGAAATATTTGATATTTCTAAATAATAGTTCTACTTAACTAAATTACTTGATTTGGATGAACAAACCCATGATCATGTAAGTTTAGGATAAGAGTTAGACATAACATATAAAATATGATAAAGATAAAGAGTTGTCATTTAACTAACTGATTTAGGAGTCATATAGATATGTGATTGATAAATTATGTTATCTCCCTAATTTAATTTATAATAATTTGTTAGGCAAAACCAAAGTTATTTAAATTAAATGAGATACTAGCCTACTAGGAGATCTACCGCTGGATTTTCCAAATTAATAAATAGAGCTATTAATTTGAATAAAATGGTGGGAGATTAATTAAAGATTAAAAACCTTATCTAATAATTAGAAAATACATGAGACTAACAATTAAATATCTCTACATGAATAGAATCTAGTTCCACCATGAGTAAATTATTTATCTCTGCGTAGCACACTTGATACTAACAAATAAACTAAACTGAACTTATTGGACTAGTATCGCAATTTGAGAATGGTTCTCAAGCAAGAAAAGATGTTATATTTTCTCGATCAAGACATACCTGATATTCTTGATGAGAATGCTAGTGATGATGTTAAGGACAAGTACGATCATCATATTGATGAAGATGTGCAAGCTATATGTATGATTTAGCTAACATAAGTCCTGAACTTCATGAATATTTATGATTAAGGAAAGTAGAGGTGGACCTACGAGTGGCAAGTAAAGCAAAGGTTGCTATATTAGCCGTAGCAACTTATTTTCTGCCTTTACCTCCTAACTTAGTATTGTTAGTATATTTGCCCTAAGCCATTATCTTAGATCTTATTTGTATGTCATTTTGGTTATTAATAAAAGATGTTTTATTATCATTATAAATGTTTGCATGTTATATAATAATGATTAACATCCCTAGTTACTTATTATTATGGTGATAACAATAAAATATGACTAGTATGATTATTAATTGATAATCATGAGATGATTATGTATATATTAATATAATTCAATAATCATAGATACTTATTAGAGAACAAAGTATTGGATGGACTCGCATTGAGATCACTACATGGGTTATTGTCATAAGTGAATCTCAAAGTAGTTATATCTCAATCCTTTGACTTGAGATTATCATAGTTTTCAATACAAGGACTGTTATATTTTGACATAACCAAATATTGTCTTTAATCGGATAATCATAAAAGTTATAATTGAATATAATAGAAATTATATAGAGGATAAAAGTTATAATTGAATATAATAGAAATTATATAGAGGATACTGAACAATTAAAATAGAATTTGTTCCTCTCTTTGAGAGAGATATCTTCTGAGCCTCTCGATTAGTGAGACTGAGAAATACATGGCTGTGCTCAAATGAATTGATAGTGTGATCAATATCATTTGGTTTTATCAGTCTACTTAGAGATCGAGAAATCAAAAGTTTGAACATTATAGGTTTGATATTGACTATGACTTATGTTCAAACTAGATATTGTGTGACAAATGGATTAATACATGTTCTATTTATTAGGCTTTATTGGACTATCGATCCTCATATTAATTGGGTAGTCATAATATTTTGCTAGAGGCCGCTTATGATTTATGGGCCTTGTGGGACTGGGCCTATTGCCAATTAATGTGAACATATTGAATCATACACAGAAAAACGTCGTTGATATGCTATGTCATATTAATGGGCTAAAAGCTTATTAGTATAATTAATAATAATAAAGATGTTATTATTATTATTAATATTAATTATTTATTATTATAAGATAATAATATTTAAAAAATCTGTAGTCTATCTATAACTGTTACAAATAAAAAAATTTTCCGTTTTCCTATTTGAAAAAGAACTTATCACATAGATATTTGAGTATCTACGAGATTGTGATAGCTGGCGATGAACACAACTCTTTTGTGAAAAGAAGTGTGGGAAAACAAAAGGACTGAAAAGCGAATAAAAGACCTTCGTTCAATTGCAGGAGCAAGGTTGTGTGATTATTTTTCTGAGTTGCAGATTGGGGAGCACATAGTTTATCCATCCGTTGAGAGAGCTAGCACTCCAGACGGAAACGTTCGTGTAGATATTGTAATACCCGGCTAGATCAGATATCGGAATTCTTATCGTCCGGTGGAATTCGAGGATGTCAGAGGTTTCTAGAAGGGTAAGAGAAAGGTTTTCTAAAAGGTTTTCAAGTGTTTTAAAGGTTTAGAGTGGAATAGGATTGAGTTTTGAAGAGAAAAGACCAAGGAGGATTTGGTCAGGTTCGGCCGCCGAAGTAAAGTTTGGCCGCCAAAAGTGCCTTAGCTTCGGCTTCCGAAACTCCACGTTCAGCCGCCGAACGTTGCATGGTTTTGCATGCAGGTTTGGCTGCCGAAGGTGAGTCGGTCAGCCCCCTATATACGCACCTCCAGTCGGTGAAATGGATAAGTACAGCTTGTCTTTTCACTTTCAGAGGTGAGATCTTGTCCTCCATGGCTACTCTTCATAGTGTTATCAAATCTTGCAAAGGTTTGAGTGATTTTAATGTTGTTTTGAAGGTTTTGAGTTCAAAAGCAAAGTTTTGAGGTTTGGAGGATTTGAAGAAGAGTTGCTCCATATTTGCAAGTTTAGATCGTTCATCTTCTTGATTTCAAGAGGTAAGTGAAGATCTTGAACTGTTTTTAATGATTTACAGAGGTTTTATGGAGTTTTGGGTAGAGTTGCATGAATAGGGTAAAAAGTATGTTTTTGAGGGATTATGCATGAAAGCTTGTATATGTGTTTTGTTTGTTGGGGTTTAGGTAGTTTTGGACCCCTTTGTGCATATATCAGAGTATATGTATGTTGAAGAGTTGTGTTATGCATGTTTTGGGTGTTGGAAGGGATTAGAAGCTAGGTTGCCGTCGAGAATGAGTTCTGGATGAACTCAGGTTCAGCAGCCGAAGGTACATTCGGCCGCCGAACCCTTGAAGAGGTGGCTTCGGCTGCCAAAGCTCACCCCCAAGAGTTTTGAGTTTCGGCTCTGGAAAGGGGATTCGGCCGCCGAAGGTGCCACCGAAGGTTAGCGACTTTCGTCTCTGAAGTGTGTTTCAGCCCCCGAACCTTGCCCCCGAAAGGGTTCGGCTGCCGAAAGTCGAGATTCGGCCGCCGAAGGTGCATGAGTTTCGGCTCTGGAGAGGACATTCGGCCGCCGAATCTGCCACCGAAAGTGTTCTGTCCAGCCTCCTTTTGCATGCTTTATGTGATTGATTTAGGAGCTTTTAAGGAGTTTATGGGGAGTTCTATAGAATTGCTCTTGAGTTAGTTTGGTCCCTCATTTGATGTCCACCTATATAGGATCGGACCTGAGAGTTAGAGGTGACCAGTAGTGAGTTAGCTGCTCCAGAGTCAGTAGAGCATCAGCCAGAGGTGAGTGGAACTAAACTTAATGTTTTAAATATGCGAAATGAATGTTTTTAGCATGTTCCATGCATCACAATTACCATGATATATAACAGGTTGATTGCATTAGACTCACGAATATGGTG
The DNA here is from genome assembly GCF_001659605.2 of Manihot esculenta. Taxonomy (NCBI): domain Eukaryota; kingdom Viridiplantae; phylum Streptophyta; class Magnoliopsida; order Malpighiales; family Euphorbiaceae; genus Manihot; species Manihot esculenta. Next base: position 15,463,194 of record NC_035170.2, read on the forward strand.
CATTGCATTTTGAAATGAATTTGTGATGGATGGATATTGGATGATCCTTAACCTTTGAGATGAGATGAGATTATATGATATGAGATCTGAGCATGCATGAGATGAGACAGTAAGACCAGGAGAGGCACCGCCTCCTTGGCAGTCTATTACCGATCAGAGAGGGCTAGTAAGGCCGTAGTGCTGTGACTTAAGTAAGAGTACAGAGTAGACCAGGAGAGACTCCGTCTCCTTGGCACAGTCGGACTATCAGAGTAGACCAGGAGAGGCTCCGCCTCCTTGGCACAGTGGGACTTGATATGTTTGAGAGACAGTCCTGAGGAGCCCCGTTGGGGGTCAGACATCTTCTGGATGTACTGAGGGGTAGTGGTGACAATTCCATCCTTAATATGTGATTAGTTGTGATGTGATGCATTCCATGATAGCATATGTTTTAAATGAATGTTTTTTATCGTTCCTACTCACTGGGCTCTAGTAGCTCATCCCTCTCCCTTAACCCCAGTTTTGCAGGGGTAGAGACAGCCATGAGAAGTCAGAGTCTGCAGGGTGACAGTTATGGTTTTTGCTTGTGTAATAGTATAGTGGACATGATGTAAATAAAAGAGATGTATGTAGAATGATACAATAGATAGTAAGTCAGTGTGTTTATGGTTAGTATGTGCTATGCCCAGTGTATGGATAATCCCAGATGTATGTATGTATCCTGTTTTACGTTTCTTTATGAGAAATGTGCGTAATCAGGCTTAATGTATGTCTTGTTTGCTGAGATTCCAGTGAAAGTAATTTGGGAAGAAAGGGTTTTATTCCCTTGACCCACAGCGAGCAGGAGCACTGGTATAGGCCCTGAGGGCTGTTTCAGATTTGTAGATCTGAATGGTCGTAGTTAAGCCTGATAGTTCTATAGGATTGTTGTTTACTTTTGATCATGTATGGGATTTATCAGGTACACAGTGTGTTTAGTAGGCTTGCTACGGGTCTCGGCGGCCTTATGCCGATCTGGATCCTAGTGCCAGTGATGGTTCGGACCGTTACAGAGGGGTATCGATTTCCGGGTCATTACAGATACCATTGAGGGTGTTCATTTGAAAAGCAACACAATCAGTCGGGAACTGTATCTTCTCATCGTGTCTAACAGATTAGTCTTTTATCATTCATTTCGAAATAAACAAAGCACTTGGATCTTGGAAGGGAAACATAGATTTTTATTTTTCGTTGCGTGTTTTGGGTTGCCGTAATCTTTAGGATTCCTAACAAGTATTAGAATTGAATAATTATTATTATGTTCTAACACTTTGCATAAATATTATTTTAGATTCATTTTTAGCCTTGAAATGGATTCAAGTTTATTATTAAGTCTAATACTTGTTCTTTTATAATAAAGGAGCTTATTATAAAACTAAAATTTATATAGATGATCTATATAATATTTCTTCTGAAAAGTCTATTCTCAATATACAAGAGACTCAAATTAGATAATCAACTTCTATCTCAATTTTGGTATTGTAGACTTGGTCACATAAATTAAACAAGAATCACTAAGTTACATAAAGATGGATATTATGATCCATTTGATTATGAATCATATGGAACTGGTGAAGCTTGTTTAATGGGTAAAATGACCAAAATACCTTTTAAAGGAAAAGGTGAACGATCACGAAATCATTAGGCCTTATACATATAGATGTATATGGACCAATGACTACCCAAGCCATAAGTAGATACATATATTTTGTTACATTCACTTATAATTATACTAGATATAGTTATGTATATTTAATGAGATACAAATCTAAATCATTTGAAAAGTTCAAAGAATTTAAATATGAAGTTGAAAAACTGACCGACAAAAGTATTAAATCACTCAGATTTAATCAAGGTGGTGAATATTTGAGTCAAAAGTTTCGTGATTATCTAACAGAGAATGAGATCTCCTCACAAGGGACTTCACCTGGAACACCACAACAATGGAGTTTCAAAAAGGAATGGTCCATGATGAGTCTTGTAGACTTACCTCTATCTCTTTGAGAATATGTTTTGCAAATTGCGATATACTTTCTTAATAAAGTTTCATCTAAATTAGTTGATAAGACCCCATATGAGATGTGACTAATAAAAAGCTAGTCTTATCACACATTATATAATATCCGGCTAGACTCCGGTATCGGAATTCCTACCGTCCGGTGGAATCTCGGGTGTCGGAGACCTCTAGAAGGGTAAGACCATGCTTTCATAAAATGTTTTAATGTATTTTATGGTTTTAATCAAGTAAGAAATGAGTTTTTGCATGAAAATAGCCTTGGAGGAAGACCCAGGTTCGGCCGCCGAACCTCAAGTTCGGCCGCCGAACCTCAAGTTCGGCCGCCGAACATGTAGGCGTTTCGGGTGTGCCTTTGGCCCCTGAAGGCATAAGTGAGGGAAGTCCAGGTTCGGCCGCCGAACATGGCATGCATGCGAAGGCACGTTCGGCTCCCGAATGTGGCCTGGCCAGCCACCTATAAAGGGGTCCCTTAGCCGAAAACGGGCGAGCTTTTCTCCCCATTTTCGGCCAAGGTGAGCTCTCCGCCGTCCCTCACCGATCTTGAGTTTCTTCCTTCAAATCTTTCACGATTTTCACAAGTTTTCACTTTGTTTTGAAGATTTTCGAGTATAAAGTAAGTTTTGGAGCTTTGAGGTTCAAGAAACTCAATCTCTCCCATCTCCGAGTTAGGGTCGTTTTCCTCTCGATCTTCAAGAGGTAAGGGCCGATCTTGAGCTCACTATATATTTTAAACAAGTTTTAAGTTGATTCATGGAGTAGAAATGCATGTTTAGGTTGTTTTGAGTTTATGGGTTTAATGTGTGTTAATGAGCAATGTGGGTATGTTGATGTGTCGTAGTTGGGGTTTAGGCTAGTTTGAGACCACTATGAACTTGTATGCTTGATTGTGTATGTTTGGGAGTGTTGTAAAATAGGTTATGTATGTATGAAAGGTTTGGGAGGCGTTTGTGCATGTTGGAGCTGAGTTTCTGCCACTTTGGAGAAACTCAGGTTCAGCCGCCGAACCCGCTTGTGGAAGCAGCCTTCGGCTGCCGAAGCCTGCCCCCGAAAGAGGACTTTCGTCTCTGGAGGGCAGTTTCGGCCGCCGAAAGTGCCGCCGAACATGCATGAGTTTCGTCTCTGTCTGGGAGTTTCGGCCGCCGAAGGTGCCGCCGAACCTGTCTGACTTTCGGCTCTGGAGGGACTTTCGGCCGCCGAACCTGCCGCCGAAAGTGCCCTGTCCAGCCTTCCTTTGCATGTTTTGCATGATTGTTTTGAGGTGTTTTAGGGGGTTTTTGGGGGATGTTTTTAGAGTCTTGTTCTAGTTGTTTGGTCCCTCATTTGAGTCCACCTGTGTAGGTTCGGACCCAAGGAATCGAGGACCCCAGCAGTGAGTCAGCTGCTTCAGTCATTGTCAGAGCTAGCTGAGGTGAGTAGAATAAACCTTTACGTTTTAAAGCAAATCAATTATAAAGTTTTGAGCATGTTCATGCATCATGAATGCCATGTGATGATTTAGGTTGTTTGCATTAGAATTCACGAATATGTTGCATTGCATTCTATGATGTTGATGTGGATTGGTTATTGGATGACCCTTTAGTCCTCATATGATATGATATGATGACGATACGGCATGATATGGTTTGGAAGTCCGGTTGACCCATTCTACGTCCCGGCACTATGTAAGAGAAAGACCGGTTGACCCATTCTACGTCCCGGCACTTTGGAAATGTTATGTTATGATATGTTTAAGAGAAAGACCGGTTGACCCATTCTACGTCCCGGCACTTTGGAATGTAGAGGACTATTGGTGACAATACCATCCGTGATGTGATTTGTCTGTGATGTGTTGCATTCTATTATGGCATATGATTTAAATGTTTTTAGTATTTTGCTCACTGGGCTCTAGTAGCTCACCCCTTTCCTTAATCCCCCAGGGTTGCAGGTACGGGCTAGACAATGAAGTCAAGATGGATGAAGTCATGTGTATGTAATAGATAGACTGTGGACATGATAAATTGTAAAATGATGTAAAGTTATGAATAGTTATGTTATGTTATGTAAAAATAATATTGAGGATTAGAGTTTGTGCTTGACCCTATGTGTATGGCGATCCCTTTTGTATACATGATCTATGCTTTATGATGTATGTGTTCCACCAAGCTTGTGTATGATGAGATGCCCTATTGGAGCATTTGATGAGAGCTCCAGTGTGGGGTTTATGTTATGACTATGTATATGTTTATGAGCATGCTCAGGTTGAGCTTGGTAAAAGAAAAGTTCAAATTTTTATGTATATTCTTGATCATGTATGGGATTAATCAGGTTTACAGGTTGTATGTCAGGCTTGCTACGGGTCCCGGGGGCCTTAAGCCGACCTGGATCCTAACGCCGGTAGCGGTCCGATTTTTGGATAGTTATAAAATGGTATCAGAGCCCTAGGTTCATATGGTCGGACCTAGAGTGTCGGGCTCATAGATGTTATAGAAGGTCAAGCACAATAGGAAAATCATGTCCACTAGGATAGGATAAAGAGTCCTGTCTTGAATGTTGATGTGAAATGCCATGGTTATATGCATGTGCATTAATGATATGCTATGTATGATATGTATGTGATGCGGGTTCATGTGTGCCCACATGAACCATATGATGCTAATGTTTTTATGATGTGTACTGTTTTTCAGAAAACAGGATGAGAGGAACTCGTCGATCTGCACGATTGACTGGAGTACCACCTGAGGATGAGGGCACGAGCGCCCGTCCTCTAGCATTGCCTAGGGTAATGTCAAGTAGGTCCAGCAGAGAAAGAGCAGTAAGAGACCCTAGAAGGTCTTTGGATCTGGGTAGAAGCAGATCAGTGAGGGGAACAGTTCAGGGAGGAATGTCAGTTGATATGGGGGATGAGATGGATGTGGACCAGAGGAGGGATGACAGTTTAGGAGTAAGCATGTCAGAAGAGGGAATGGGAGAGTCCCAAGGAGGCACCCAGGCCTCGGGATTTGTTCAGCCACCTCACTACCCACCCTTTTCTCAAAATCCCGGGTATTCGATGGGAGGTACATCGGATTACCCCAGCTTTAATCCTTACCCTTCTCACATGCCATACCCATCATACCCACAGTACCCCATGTACGCACCTCTACCCTACTATCCAAATCCAGCAAACCCTACCCCAGGGGATGCTGCACCTCCTCCTCCACCAGCAGAACCCACAGTTCCAGAAACCCCAGTACCTAAGCCTAACTCATCTGGTGGGAGCAAGGTCAAGATGACCGACTACATGAAGCTTGGTGCTCCTCAGTATGAAAAAGGGGATGACCCGTTTGTGTATCTTGAAAGGGTCAAGGTGATCACAGATGAGATTGGGGTTGATGACAGTAGAGCCATTCAGATGGCTGGGTTCACGCTTAAGTGCAAAAAGGCATGAGAGTGGTTTAAGAATTATGTGAACCCGAGGGTGGACAGCATGTCTTGGGAAGAGTTTGCAAACGAGTTTGTAGGATGGGCTTTCCCTGATAGCTCAAGGGAATTGAAGATGATAGAGTTTAAACAGTTGAGGCAAACTGATGATATGAGTGTGGATGAGTTCACAGACAGATTCTTGGAGCTATTGCCATTTGCAGGGCAAAATCTCAACTCAGGCCAGTGGCAGAGGCAGAGGGAGAGGGTCAGGTTTCAGAGGTGAAGGTCCATCAGCTCCAGCACGGATCTTCACGATGACTCAGCAGGAGGCAGATGCATCTAACACCGTGGTGGCAGGTAACTTAGTCATTGGTTGTTCAGATGTGTATGCCTTGATGGACCTTGGTGCATCTCATTCTTTTATTGCTTTGAGAGCCGTAGAGAGGTTGGGTCTGATGATCTCTGGGTTAGAGTGTCCTCTCTGGGTCAGTGGACCCAAGTGTGATCTATCAGTGGCAGAGTCAGTCTGCCAGTGTAATCCAGTGTTTGTTGAGGGAAGATGCTTGTCCGCCGACCTGGTGGTTCTAGATTTGACTGATTTTGACGTCATTCTAGGGATGGACTGGTTATCTACCCATGGTGCTACCTTGGACTGCAGGGACAAGGTAGTCAGGTTCTGAGGTCAGGATGGGTCAGAGGTTGTCTTCAGGGGAGACAGGAGGGGTACACCTAGAGGTCTGATATCAGCTCTTCAGGCTCGTAGGTTGCTTAGGAAGGGATGTCAGGGGTATTTGGCTCATGTGAGAGAGCTTAGCAGTCAGGTTAGAGAGCCCACCTCGGTGCTAGTGGTCAGAGAGTTTCTAGACGTCTTCCCAGACGAGCTGCCAGGTTTACCACCTGCTAGGGAGATAGAGTTCGAGATAGAATTGATGCCTGGAACCCGACCGATCTCTATTCCTCCCTACAGGATGGCTCTAGCTGAGTTGAAGGAATTGAAAGAGCAGTTGCAAGAGCTGGTAGACAAGGGTTTCATCCGACCGAGTACCTTACCTTGGGGTGCTCCAGTGCTGTTTGTGAGAAAGAAGGATGGATCCCTTAGACTTTGTATCGACTACAGGCAGTTGAACAAAGTCACTACCAAGAATAGGTACCCTCTGCCAAGGATCGATGATCTATTCGACCAGCTAGCAGGAACGGGTTGTTTCTCCAAAATAGATCTGAGGTCCGGGTACCATCAGCTGAGGATTAGAGAAGAGGATGTGCCAAAGACGGCTTTCAGGACCAGATATGGGCATTTTGAGTTCCTTGTAATGCCGTTCGGATTAACCAACGCCCCTGCAGCATTAATAGATCTCATGAACAGAGTGTTTAGCCAGTACCTGGATCACTTTGTGATTGTCTTCATAGATGATATTTTAGTGTATTCCAAGAATGCAGAGGAGCATGCCCATCATCTGAGGTTGGTTCTGCAGACCTTGAGGGAACACGGCTTGTATGCCAAGTTCTCCAAGTGTGAGTTTTGGTTGAGGAGCATTTCATTCTTGGGGCATGTTGTGTCAGGAAATGGGATAGAGGTGGACCCCAAAAAGGTAGAAGCTGTGGCTAACTGGCCTAGACCCACTTCAGTGACAGAGATTAGAAGTTTCTTGGGTTTGGCAGGTTACTACAGGAGGTTCGTTCAGGACTTCTCAAACATTGCAGCTCCTCTGACCAGACTAACCAGGAAGAATCAGAAGTTTGTGTGGACTGACCAGTGCGAAGAGAGTTTTGAAGAGCTTAAAAAGAGGTTAACGTCAACACCAGTGTTAGCTTTGCCAGCTAGCAATGAGGATTTCACAGTGTTCTGTGATGCGTCCCGAGTGGGATTGGGTTGTGTGTTAATGTAGAATGAAAGGGTGATTGCTTATGCTTCTAGACAGCTGAAGAAGCATGAGTTGAATTACCCCACGCATGACCTAGAGATGGCAGCAGTAATCTTTGCACTCAAGATGTGGAGGCACTACCTCTATGGGGTTAAATGTGAGATCTTCACAGATCATAAGAGCCTGCAGTACATCCTGAGTCAAAGAGATTTGAACTTGAGACAGAGAAGATGGGTAGAGCTGCTGAGTGATTATGATTGTAAGATTCAGTACCATCCGGGTAAGGCGAATGTTGTGGCAGACGCCTTAAGCCGGAAATCACTCGGCAGTTTATCCCATATATCGGCGGAGAGGAGACTAGTGGTGAAGGAATTTTACAAGCTCATGGATGAAGGTCTATAGTTGGAGTTGTCTGGTACAGGTGCATTGATTGCTCAGATGAGAGTGGCACCCGTGTTTCTGGAGCAGGTGGCTCAGAAACAGCATGAGGACCCAGAGTTAGTGAAGCTTGCCAGGACTGTTCAGTCAGGCAAGGAGAGTGAGTTCAGATTCGACAACAAGGGGATCCTCCGCTATGGGAGCCGATTGTGTGTACCAGACGACATAGGGCTAAAAGGAGACATTATGAGAGAGGCTCATAATGCAAGATACAGCGTTCACCCCGGAGCCACCAAGATGTATCAAGATCTGAAGAAGGTTTATTGGTGGCCAGCTATGAAGAGAGAAGTGGCACAGTTTGTGCCAGCCTGCGAAGTGTGCCAGAGGGTGAAGCTGGAACATCAGAAGCCGGCTGGAATGCTTAACCCGCTACCTATTCTAGAGTGGAAATGGGAGAACATAGCTATGGACTTCGTAGTGGGGTTACCGGCGACGTCCAACAGATTGGACTCCATATGGGTGATTGTGGACAGACTCACCAAATCTGCTCACTTCATCCCTGTCAGGAGTGGCTATTCTGTGGACAAGTTGGCACAGGTGTATGTTGATGAGATCGTCAGGCTGCATGGGGTTCCTGTTTCAATAGTGTCCGATAGAGGACCCCAGTTCACCTCCAGGTTTTGGCAGAGTCTGCAGAATGCCATGGGTACCAGGTTGGATTTTAGCACTGCTTTCCATCCACAGACAGACGGACAATCAGAAAGGACCATCCAAACAATAGAGGATATGCTCAGAATGTGTGTGCTGGACTTTGGCGGTTCTTGGAGGCAGCATCTACCCTTGGTGGAGTTTGCCTACAATAACAGCCATCATGCTAGCATCGGGATGGCTCCATATGAAGCTTTATATGGGAGGAAGTGCAGATCACCTGTTTGCTGGGAAGAGGTTGGAGAAAAGGCCTTGGCAGGGCCTGAGCTAGCAGAGATCACCAGCAGGGTGGTACCCATAATCAGAGAAAGGATCAAAACTGCTGCAAGCAGACAGAAGAGTTATGCAGACATCCGCAGAAGGCAAGTAGAGTTTCAGGAGGGGGATTTGGTATTGCTCAAAGTGTCTCCAATGAAAGGAGTGATTCGGTTCGGGAAGAAAGGTAAGCTGGCTCCACGGTACATCGGACCCTTTGAAGTCTTGCAAAAGATTGGGAATGTATCGTACAAGCTGGACTTGCCTGCTTCGATGGAGAGAATCCATCCGGTTTTCCATGTTTCTATGTTGAGGAAATTTGTGTCAGATCCGGGCAAGGTTCTTAGTGAGCCTGATGTGGAGATCCAAGAAGATCTCACCTATGTTGAGCAGCCAGTACGGATCCTAAACACCCAGATCAGAAAGCTAGGGAACAAGGAAATTCCGATGGTGAAAGTCCTTTGGAATCACCACAATATTGAAGAGTGTACCTAGGAGATACGGGAGTCCATGCTCCAGCAATATCCCCATCTTTTCTAAAGTAAGTTTTATGTGCTTTGTATGTATGTTATGTGTATGCCATGCTATGTATTGTTTGGTGAACATTCGAGGACGAATGTTCTTAAGGGGGGGAGAATGTAATACCCGGCTAGACTCCGGTATCGGAATTCCTACCGTCCGGTGGAATCTTGGGTGTCGGAGACCTCTAGAAGGGTAAGACCATGCTTTTATAAAATGTTTTAATGTATTTTATGGTTTTAATCAAGTAAGAAATGAGTTTTTGCATGAAAATAGCCTTGGAGGAAGACCCAGGTTCGGCTGCCGAACATGTAGGCGTTTCGGGTGTGCCTTTGGCCCCCGAAGGCATAAGTGAGGGAAGTCCAGGTTCGGCCGCCGAACATGGCATGCATGCGGAGGCACGTTCGGCTCCCGAATGTGGCCTGGCCATCCACCTATAAAGGGGTCCCTTAGCCGAAAACGGGCGAGCTTTTCTCCCCATTTTCGGCCAAGGTGAGCTCTCCGCCGTCCCTCACCGATCTTGAGTTTCTTCCTTCAAATCTTTCATGATTTTCACAAGTTTTCACTTTGTTTTGAAGATTTTCGAGTATAAAGCAAGTTTTGGAGCTTTGAGGTTCAAGAAACTCAATCTCTCCCATCTCCGAGCTAGGGTCGTTTTCCTCTCGATCTTCAAGAGGTAAGGGCCGATCTTGAGCTCACTATATGTTTTAAACAAGTTTTAAGTTGATTCATGGAGTAGAAATGCATGTTTAGGTTGTTTTGAGTTTATGGGTTTAATGTGTGTTTATGAGCAATGTGGGTATGTTGATGTGTTGTAGTTGGGGTTTAGGCTAGTTTGAGACCCCTATGAACTTGTATGTTTGATTGTGTATGTTTGGGAGTGTTGTAAAATAGGTTATGCATGTATGAAAGGTTTGGGAGGCGTTTGTGCATGTTGGAGCTGAGTTTCTGCCACTTTGGAGAAAATCAGGTTCGGCCGCCGAACCCACTTGTGGAAGCAGCCTTCGGCTGCCGAAGCCTGCCCCCGAAAGAGGACTTTCGTCTCTGGAGGGCAGTTTCGGCCGCCGAAAGTGCCGCCGAACATGCATGAGTTTCGTCTCTGTCTGGGAGTTTCGGCCGCCAAAGGTGCCGCCGAACCTGCCTGACTTTCGGCTCTGGAGGGACTTTCGGCCGCCGAACCTGCCGCCGAAAGTGCCCTGTCCAGCCTTCCTTTGCATGTTTTGCATGATTGTTTTGAGGTGTTTTAGGGGGTTTTTGGGGGATGTTTTGAGAGTCTTGTTCTAGTTGTTTGGTCCCTCATTTGAGTCCACCTGTGTAGGTTCGGACCCGAGGAACCGAGGACCCCAGCAGTGAGTCAGCTGCTTTAGTCATTGTCAGAGCTAGCTGAGGTGAGTAGAATAAACCTTTACGTTTTAAAGCAAATCAATTATAAAGTTTTGAGCATGTTCATGCATCATGAATGCCATGTGATGATTTAGGTTGTTTGCATTAGAATTCACGAATATGTTGCATTGCATTCTATGATGTTGATGTGGATTGGTTATTGGATGACCCTTTAGTCCTCATATGATATGATATGATGATGATACGGCATGATATGGTTTGGAAGTCCGGTTGACCCATTCTACGTCCCGGCACTATGTAAGAGAAAGACCGGTTGACCCATTCTACGTCCCGGCACTATGTAAGAGAAAGACCGGTTGACCCATTCTACGTCCCAGCACTTTAGAAATGTTATGTTATGATATGTCTAAGAGAAAGACCGGTTGACCCATTCTACGTCCCGGCACTTTGGAATGTAGAGGACTATTGGTGACAATACCATCCGTGATGTGATTTGTCTGTGATGTGTTGCATTCCATTATGGCATATGATTTAAATGTTTTTAGTATTCTGCTCACTGGGCTCTAGTAGCTCACCCCTTTCCTTAATCCCCCAGGGTTGCAGGTACGGGCTAGACAGTGAAGTCAAGATGGATGAAGTCATGTGTATGTAATAGATAGACTGTGGACATGATACATTGTAAAATGATGTAAAGTTATGAATAGTTATGTTATGTTATGTAAAAATGATATTGAGGATTAGAGTTTGTGCTTGACCCTATGTGTATGGAGATCCCTTTTGTATACATGATCTATGCTTTATGATGTATGTGTTCCACCAAGCTTGTGTATGATGAGATGCCCCATTGGAGCATTTGATGAGAGCTCCAGTGTGGGGTTTGTGTTATGACTATGTATATGTTTATGAGCATGCTCAGGTTGAGCTTGGTAAAAGAAAAGTTCAAATTTTTATGTATATTCTTGATCATATATGGGATTAATCAGGTTTACAAGTTGTATGTCAGGCTTGCTACGGGTCCCGGCGGCCTTAAGCCGACCTGGATCCTAGCACCGGTAGCGGTCCGATTTTCGGATCGTTACACATTAAGATTTGGGGATGTGATGCTTATATGAAGCATCTGATATTTGATAAGTTGGGAGCTAAGTCAAATAAATATAAGTTTGTGTGATATTCAATAGAAAACTATTGGATATTACTTTTATCATTCCACTGAGAAAAGATGTTTGTCTCAAAACATGCTATCTTTCTAGAAAAATATTTTTTTTAAAGAAGCAGTGGAAGTCAGATAGAACTTGAAGAAGTTCAAGAACCACATACAGACATCCAAATGGAACCAAAACCAAAGACTGCAACGTTTACTGTGGAAACAAAAGTTAAAGCACTACTACAAAGATCTGTTAGGACAAGTCGTACTCCAATAAGGCTGGACCTTCTTATGGAGATTCATAACAATATTTCACTCATACCTGATGAGTCTGACAGTTATGAACAAGCAATATCTGACATTGATTCTTTAAATTGGCTTGAAGTAATGAAATCTGAAATGGATTCCATGTACACTAACAAAATTGATATGGAAAGAAATGTACAAATGTACAAAGCCAAGCTAGTTGCTAAAGGTTACTGATAAAGATAAGGTGTTGACTTTGATGAAATTTTTTCATGAGCAACTATACTTAAATCCATAAGGATTTTACTTGCCATAGCAGCATACCATGATTATGAAATTTAGTAAATGGATGTTAAAACAATATTTCTGAATGGGAATCTTCTTGAGGATGTGTACATGATACAACCTGAAAGTTTTGAATCGAAGAAATTTTCTAATAAGGTATACAAATTGCAAAGCTCTATTTATGGACTTAAGCAAACTTCGCAGAGTTGGAACATTTGTTTTGACGAAATAGTTAAACAGCTTGATTTTGTCAAAATTATGGATGAACTTTGTGTATACAAGAAGGTTAATGGAAGTGAAGTTGTATTTTTTATTTTATATGTAGATGCCATATTATTAATAGGAAATGATATTCCATCACTAGAATTTGTAAAGACTTCGTTGTCTAAGAATTTCTTTATAAAAAATTTGGGAGAAGCCACTAAAATCTATAGAGGTAGATCTAAAATGTTGTTTGGCTTATCCAAATCTACATATATTGACAAAATACTAAAATAATTTAGTATGGAGATATCCAAGAAGGATTCCTAACTATGTCACTTAAAGGGATTGATGAACTCAAAGTTCATGGATATTCAGATGCGAATTTTCAATTAGATTTTGATGATAATAAATCTCAATCTGGTTATAATTTTACTCTAAATGATGAAGCAGTAAGTTGAAAAAGTTCTAAACTAGAGATCACTGTAGATTCTATAATAAAAAAACAAGTACACTTCTGTGTACTAGGCAGCAAAGGAGAAATTTATTTCTGAACTTGGTGTGGTTCCTAGCATTGTTGATCCAGTTATATTGAACTGTAATAACAATGGAGTCATTGCATGAGCAAAGAAACTCACGTCTCATTAAAGATCTAAGTATGTACTTAGGCGATTTCAAATAATTAGAGAGGTTATTGAAAGGAAAGATATAGAGATATAACGAGTTTCACTAATGAGAATCTTAAAGATTCTCTTACTAAGATATTATTCCAATAGAAACATAATTATTGCATATATACTTATATGATAAGTCATATGGGTGATTGGCTTTAGTGCAAGTGGGAGATTGTTAATAATATGCCCTACAGTCAATCTGTTGGTTGTAGTTAGATATTATTATTCATGTATTATAAGTATTTAAATACGTTATAGAAAGACTATTATTTATTTTTAGTATTAATTTAATTATCTCGACTAAAGATAAAATTCATGAGATTATATTACTGGGCAAAGAAAATTATAATGTGGTTATAATTGTGAGATTCCTATTGCATTTAAGTAATATCTCCAAATATTCATGGTCAATGTTTTTATCATGATTGGACAATGATTAGAGCTATTGAGACTAGTATATATTATGTTCTTTCCTTTTAGAATAAGTAACTGATCTCATAAATTAAGATATGAAAGATATCTAGAACTAATATGTAGGTTCTTATTTTATGAATAAGTGCACTGAACTGACCCGCCTAAGAAATCCATATGGAAAATAATATGTGTCTATGGATTACTCAAGTGATAGTTGTGTAAGTGATCCTTTGACTTGAAATTAATAAATAATCTTATATAGGGACTTTTATATTTTGATTCATCTTATATGTTATTTGGTTCATGAGTAACTAATAGGGATGAATTTGATATATTAGGAACCATATGAAGGTATTTATGTAATTGAGATAGGATTCATCACCCTAGGTTAAATTAGGGAATGCCCCATTTGCTCTCTACTAGAATTGATCATGAAATCTTTGAGCAATGTAGAATAAAATTAGCAAATGAGATTTGAAATTTTATTCAATAGATTAATGGCTAATATATGAGAACTAATATGATTTAATATTACAAACACATTCCATGTATCAAATGTTAAATAGGGATATTTGTGATGAAAGGATATTAATTACACTGACAAACCATGTACTGAAAGGTTAAGTCAAACCACTTTTGACCTTTTGAATTTTTGGATAGTCTACATATTGCTAGACAATATTCTTGATATGTTGCTAGACAATGTTCTTGACCTTCAAATTAATTAATTAGTTAATTATATTTGTTGTCAACATATTTAGAACCTAATTGGTCACACACATAAAAAATTATATGAGAAAATAAAACGAAAAGTTGAATTAAGTAGGATTTGATTGCATATAAATTGATATTGGTATAAAATTATAATTTGAAAAAATTATAATTTTGATATAATTAATTAAGAACTTAATTAAAATTGTCTAAGATTTATATGGCTTGTTTTTCAAAGTTCTGGACCACAGATGTAATTTATTTATTTAATTAGTTAAATAAATAAATAAAATTATTATGCTGAAACCCTAGAGTTTTAGTATAAAAGGATATTTTATGAGAGCATGTGTGATGACTGATAGAAGCCCTTTTGAGAGCCTCCAGAATTTGTAGGAAAGGTAGAGAGCTAGCACTCAAAATCTCTCACCTTCTTAAACTCTTACCCCTAGAACGGTTCTAAGATTTTTCAATTATCATTCTGTGCGGATATCGTTAGAGACCGGACACTTGGATAGTTTGTGGTTTGCGACAATCCAACCAAAATGAGCGATTTTATATTTTGCTGCAAGAAAAATAAAAGATGTTTATTTTTTAAAATATTATTTTTTTTTGTTTAAACGTGATCCATATTGGTAAAAAATTTTATTTTTCTATTTCTTTCACTGTGTTCAATTCGATTGAAACTCAACCGACTAAGGGATTGAGAAGGGGAGAGATTTTGAGTGCTAACTCTCTATATTTTCTACAAATTATGGAGGTTCTCAAAAGGTTTCTATCAATGAGGCTCATACTCTCATAAGATGCCCCTTTATACTAAAACGATAGAATTTCAGCATGATAATATTTATTTAACTAAATAAATAAATTAATTAAAACTATGATTCAAGACTTTAATAAATAAGACATATAAATCTTAAATAATTTTAATTAAGTCTTTACCTAATTAATTAGATCAAAATCGTAATTCTTTAAAATCACAATTTTATCTCAATATAGATTTATATGCAATTAAGTCTTATTTAATTTAACTTCTCGTTTTATTTTTTCATGCAATTCATTATAACTCATTACGTTTTAAATGTATTGTTAACAAATATAATTAACTAATTAATTAATTTGAAGGTCAGTTTAATAGCATGTCAATACTATCCAAATATTTGAAATGTCAAAAGTGGTTTGAGTTAATCTTTCATTGCATAATTTTTCAGTATAATTAATATCCCTTCGTCACAAATGTCCCAATTTAATATTTAATGCATGAAACGTATTTGCAATATTAAATCATATTAGTTCTCATTTATTAGCCTTTGACTTCTTTAAATAAAATTTCAAATCTATTTATTAATTTTATTTCACCTTGCATAAGGATTTCATGATCAATGCTATAAGAGAATAGATGTAACATTCCTAATTTAATATAGGGTGATGAATGTTATCTCAATTAAATAAACACCTTCATATAGATCCTAATATATCAAATTCATCCTCATTTGTTATTCATAAAGTGTAAGATAAATCAAAACATAAAAGTCCATATATAAGATTATTTATTAATTTCAAGTCAAAGAATCACTTATATAACTATCACTTGAGTAATCTATAAACACATATTATTTTCCATATGGATTTCTCAGACAGGTTAGTTTAGTGCATTTATTTATAAAATAAATATCTACATATTAGTTCTAAATATTTTACATATTTCAATCTATGAGACCAGTTGCTTCCTCTATAAGAAAAGATCATATATCAGTCTCAACAGTTTTAATCATTGACAAATCATGATAAGAACATCGACCATGAATATTGAAAAACATTACTTAAATGTAATAAAAATCTCACAATTACAATCATATTATAATTTTTTCGCAGCAATATAATTTTATGAATTTTATCTTTATTTGAAATTTAATTAAATTAACACTAAAAATAAATAATATTTTTTATATAATATATTTAAATATTTAAAATATATAAAAAATAATAATATTTAATTTTAACTAATAAATTAGTTGTAAGACATGTTGCTAATATTAAGAGAATAAAGTGTCAAGCTTGCGGCATTGTGAGTGTTTTCAAAGGTCTCAAAGTCAATCTCAGAAGACCTGCTAACTCCTATATATTTTGCACCATAACAAACTAAACAACAACCATCTACCATACGCATGGCTTTTTAAATGGCCCGATAACACTTGCCTAAGAGTCTCTCATAGCGTGTTTAGAGGGATTATTATTATTGTAAAATGAAATGAGAGGAAGCCTACCTTGTAAATGAATTTCGTAGAGGAAAGACTTGGAAAGCTAGGATGTTGACATCTGTTCCTCCAATCAGTCATGTATAATAAATGGTAGTACCTTTTAACGCTAAAAAAAAGGAGTGAAAATTTTCCTCTCAAAATTATCACGTCATTTCTTTATTAAATGAATTACGACATTTTAAATTCGTTTAAAATTAATAGGAAAGATTAATCAGTAAATATTTTAGAATTTTAAAAACATTTTAATATATTATTTAAAATTAAATAAATAATTAGTAAATTTATTATTAAAATTCAATAATAATTTTTCTTTTATATCATTATTTTCAGAGCTCACGTTTAAGATATTTTAGCTTAATTTATAGATAACTCTACTACTACCTCGCATTATTATTATAATGCAACTTATCTTTTTTGGTAATTTTTGTTTTGGTCTGTAATATAAGATTGCATGTTATGACGGGTAATATTGGCAAACTTTTATAACAATTTAATATTTTTGTAACTAATATAAATATTAATCAAAGTAGTAAGTTTTGAAAGTGAAATTTTACAATCACAACTACTAAGAGATTATCTTATTAAAAAATAATCTCTTATTAAAAAATAGTGTGAAAAAAAAAGTGTTTGAATTTGAAAAGATATATTTAAAATGTTGGAATAAATTAGGAGTAGATTACGTAATCATAGAAATTTGTACAATTAACAGATCTGATATATATTATTTTCTGTACAGGTTTTGTAATACCCGGCTAGACTCCGGTATCGGAATCCCTACCGTCCGGTGGGACCTTGGATGTCGAAGACCTCTAGTGTAACAGCCCGGAAACCGAACTGCCACCGGCACTAGGATCCAGATCGACGTAAGGTCGCCGGGACCCGTAGTAAGCCTGCTATCCTGTCTGTCTACCTGTAAAATCCCATACATGATCATACATTTGCTGTAAAAACATAAAACTTTTCTTCATTCCAAGGCTTAACCTGTGCACGCACTCTCTCTGTGCTCTACCAATCCCTACTAGAGCTCCTCATGGCTCTAGGCGGATCAATCTCATAATGTTAAGCCTGGTTTTGCTCATAAACATACAACAATAAAGAAGCATACATAAACTGATCATGTGACTCCACAAAGGGATTACAAGTCTTATAAATCAAGCACCATTCTATACACTATACATATACATTATCTCTATACATTTACATGTCCACACTAGCTATTACAAAACTCTGTACTCTTCCTGTACCCTGCTGAGTTCTCTCTGACCTCTGAACCTGCACAACTGAAGTTAGGGGAGAGGGATGAGCTACGATAGCCCAGTGAGTAGAATAGGCAAATACAGGTGATAAAACATGCTCTCATGGAATGCAACACAGAATCACATCACCTCGGCCGGACGGATCAAAACTCCCTCTATCTCATCTGGGGTACCTAAGTACCATGTGCCTGGTCCCCGTAGGGCTGTTCCAGGTCTTTCTGTGTGTGCCTGGTCCCCGTAGGGCTGTTCCAGGTCTTCCTCTGAGGGCTAATGAATCCTCACGAAGTCCGTGCCGTCTCACATAAGCAATGTACAAGGAGCAGTGCCAAGTACAAGGATAAATGCAATGCATCATCTTTGTGTACACTAATGCACTCACCCTATAGCATATTCATGATGCATGAAGCATGATAAAATATTCAGTTCTCATATTAAAACATTAAGTTAAATTCCACTCACCTGTAGTTCTCTCTGAACTGACTCTGCAGGTTCTGACTCTGGACTCACTGCTGATGTCCCTGATTCCTCTGGTCCGTACCTACACAGGTGGACTCAAATGAGGGACTAAACTCACTCAAGAGCATCTCTAAGAAACTCCCCAAAACCCCTCTAAACAATCCTCAAACCATCACATAAAACATGCAAAAGGAAACTGGACAGGGCACTTTCGGCGGCAGGTTCGGCGGCCGAAACCCCACTCCAGAGACGAAACTCATGCATGTTCGGCGGCACCTTCGGCGGCCGAAGGTCTCGTCCAGAGACGAAACTCACACACTTTCGGCGGCCGAACTCCCTCTTTCGGCGGCCGAAAGTCCCTTTCTAAACCGAAAGCCTAGCTTTCGGGGGCAACCTTTGGCAGCCGAAACTGCCTCCACAAAGGGTTCGGCGGCCGAACCTTCCTTCGGCGGCCGAACCTGGTTTTGCCCGAAGGGCAGAACCCTGCTCTGTTTCATGCAAACTTTGCTCAAAAACCTACAAACATGCATAGCAACTACTCCCAACTAGCATATACACATATATATGCACAAAGGGGTCTAAAACTACCCTAAAACCCCAAACAAACATAGCACATAACACTTAATCATGCTAGAACACCACAAATCACCAAAAACCTCACCTAAACCTAAACATGCATACTACCCATACAAACTTCATAAAACCTTTCAAAATCATCAAAGAAGCTCAGGATCTTCACTTACCTCTTAAAAAACT
Source organism: Manihot esculenta (assembly GCF_001659605.2). Classification (NCBI taxonomy): domain Eukaryota; kingdom Viridiplantae; phylum Streptophyta; class Magnoliopsida; order Malpighiales; family Euphorbiaceae; genus Manihot; species Manihot esculenta. Next base: position 15,482,077 of record NC_035170.2, read on the forward strand.
TGAGGATGAAGGATCCTAACGTGGAGATATGAAGAAAAGCTCTTCCAAAGCTCCAAGCTTCAAAACTTACTTCTTTTGCTCAAAACCTTCATAAATCACCAAAACGCTTAAAACTCTTGAAAGATTTGATGAAAATCATGGAAAACATGAAAGTCAACGTAGGAGAGGCTGAAACTCACCTCTGGCTGCAAGTGGAGGAGAAATAACCTCCTTCCACCGACCCTTGGCCCTTTTATAGGTGGCTGGCCAGACCACCTTCGGCAGCCGAACGTGAAGCCGCAACCATGCAATGTTCGGCGGCCGAAAGTGACCTTCGGCGGCTGAACTTTTGCATTTCTCCCTTGTTGCTTTTCTGTCAAAACTCAAGTCTTTTAACCCTTCAAAACATGAAAACCAGTGAAAATACCTTAAAAAACATATGTATTACCCTTCTCGAGGGTTCCGACACCCGAGATTCCACCGGACTACAGGAATTCCGATGCCGGACTCGAGCCGGGTATTACATTCTCCCCCCCTTAAGAACATTCGTCCCCGAATGTCCCTAACACAACATAAACACATAGAAAAGGGGAAAACCTAACCTTAAAACAGATACGGGTATTGCTGGAGCATGGACTCCCGAGTCTCCCACGTGCATTCTTCTAGGTTGTGGTGGTTCCACAAAACTTTCACCATTGGTATCTCCTTGTTTCTCAGCTTTCTGATCTGGGTGTCTAGGATCCGCACTGGTTGCTCCACATAGGTGAGATCACGTAAGATTTCCACCTCAGGTTCACTAAGAACCTTCTCTGGATCTGACACAAACTTTCTCAACATAGAAACATGGAATACCGGGTGAATTCGTTCCATAGAAGCCGGTAAATCTAGCTTATACGATACAGGCCCGATCTTCTGCAAGATCTCAAAGGGACCAATGTACCGTGGGGCCAGTTTACCCTTCTTTCCAAACCGAACCACTCCCTTCATCGGAGACACCTTAAGCAATACCATATCCCCCTCCTGGAACTCTATCTGCTTCCTACGGATGTCTGCATAACTTTTCTGTCTGCTTACAGCTGTTCTGATCCGCTCTCTGATGATAGGCACTAACTTGCTGGTTATCTCAACTAACTCTGGCCCTGCAAGAGTTTTCTCTCCTACCTCTTCCCAGCAAACAGGTGTTCGGCACTTCCTCCCATACAAAGCTTCATAAGGGGCCATCCCTATGCTAGCATGATGGCTGTTATTGTAGGCAAACTCCACCAGAGGTAAATGCTGCCTCCAAGAACCGCCAAAGTCTAACACACACATTCTCAGCATATCTTCAATGGTCTGGATGGTCCTCTCTGACTGACCGTCTGTCTGTGGATGGAAAGCAGTGCTGAAATCCAACCTTGTGCCCATTTCATTTTGCAGACTCCGCCAAAACCTGGAGGTGAACTGAGGTCCTCGATCTGATACTATCGACACTGGAACTCCATGCAACCTTACTATCTCGTCTACATACACCTGCGCCAACTTGTCCACAGAGTAGGTACTCCTAACTGGAATGAAGTGAGCAGATTTAGTGAGTCTATCCACAATCACCCATATGGAGTCTAGTCTGTTAGACGTCGCCGGTAAGCCCACTACAAAATCCATAGCTATGTTTTCCCATTTCCATTCTGGAATCGGCAGTGGGTTAAGCATTCCAGCCGGCTTCTGGTTCTCTAGCTTCACCCTTTGACATGTCTCGCAGGCTGACACGAACTGTGCCACTTCTCTCTTCATTGCTGGCCACCAATACACCCTTCTCAGATCTTGATACATCTTGGTGGCTCCCGGGTGAATACTATACCGCGCATTATGAGCTTCCCTCATAATGTCTGCCTTCAAACTGCTATCATCTGGTACACATAACCTCTTACCGTGCCGAAGAATCCCCTCACTATCAAATCTGAACTCTGCACTGTTGCCCGACTGAACAGTTCTGGCAATCCTCACTAACTCGGGATCTTCGTGCTGTTTCAGAGCCACTTGCTCTAGAAACACTGGTGTCACTTTCATCTGTGCGAACAAAACACCGGTACCAGATAACTGCAACTGTAACCCGTCTTCCACGAGCTTATAGAAATCCTTCACCACCGGTCTTCTCTCTACTGCAATGTGGGATAAACTGCCAAGTGACTTTCGGCTTAAGGCATCAGCTACAACATTCGCCTTGCCTGGATGATACTGGATCTTGCAATCATAATCACTGAGCAATTCTACCCACCGTCTCTGCCTCAAGTTTAACTCTCTCTGACTTAAGATGTGCTGCAGGCTCTTATGATCCGTATAGATCTCACATTTTACCCCATAGAGGTAATGCCTCCACATCTTAAGTGCAAAGATAACAGCTGCCATTTCAAGATCGTGTGTCGGGTAATTCAGCTCGTGCTTCTTCAGCTGTCTAGAAGCATAAGCTATCACTCTATCATTCTGCATCAACACACAACCTAATCCCACTCGGGATGCATCACAGAACACTGTGAAATCTTTATCACTAATCGGTAGAGCTAACACCGGTGCTGAAGTTAATCGTCTCTTCAACTCTTCAAAACTTTCTTCACATTCCTCTGACCACACAAACTTCTGATTCTTTCTAGTCAGTCTGGTCATAGGAGCAGCTATCTTCGAGAAGTCCTGAACAAACCTCCGATAGTAGCCTGCCAAACCCAGAAAACTCTTGATCTCGGTCACCGTAGTGGGTGTAGGCCAGTTGGCTACTGCCTCTACCTTTTTGGGATCTACTGATATACCGTCCTCTGATACAACATGTCCCAAAAAGGAAATGCTCCTTAGCCAGAACTCGCACTTGGAGAACTTAGCATACAAGCCATGCTCTCTCAAGGTTTGCAGCACTATCCGAAGATGCTGGGCATGGTCCTCTGCATTCTTGGAGTACACCAAGATATCATCAATAAAGACGATCACAAAACGATCCAAGTACTCCCTGAAAACCCTGTTCATGAGATCCATGAATGCTGCAGGGGCGTTAGTCAACCCGAACGGCATCACAAGGAACTCATAATGCCCATATCTGGTTCTGAAAGCAGTCTTGGACACATCTCCTTCCCTGATCTTCAACTGGTGGTATCCGGATCTCAGATCTATTTTAGAAAAACAACCTGCTCCTGCCAGCTGGTCGAATAGATCATCGATCCTGGGTAAAGGATACTTGTTTTTGATCGTGACTTTGTTCAACTGTCTGTAGTCGACACAAAGTCTAAGAGGTCCATCCTTCTTTCTGACAAATAATACTGGAGCACCCCAGGGTGAGGTACTCGGGCGGATGAAACCCTTAGCTACCAAATCCTGTAACTGCTCTTTCAACTCTCGCAACTCTGCTGGTGCCATCCTATAGGGAGGAATAGAGATCGGTCTAGCATTGGGCATCAACTCAATCTCGAACTCTATTTCCCTATCTGGTGGTAGTCCTGGAAGCTCTTCAGGAAACAAATCTAGGAAGTCTCTGACAACTGGTACTGAGGATGGTTCCCTAACCTGACTGTCTAGCTCTCTCACATAAGCTAGGAACCCCTGACACCCCTTCCTTAACATTCTACGAGCCTGGAGGGCTGATATCAAACCCCTAGGTGTCCCTCTCCTGTCTCCTCTGAAGACACACTCTGACCCATCCTGGTCTCTGACACTGACTACTTTGTCTCTACAGTTCAGGGTAGCATCATACGTAGATAACCAATCCATCCCTAGAATGACATCAAAATCTGTCAACTCTAGAACCACCAGGTCAGCTGGAAGGTATCTACCCTCTATGCACACTGGACTGAACCGACAAACTGACTCTGCCAAAGATGGATCACATTTGGGTCCACTGACCCATAGAGGACACTCTAACTCAGACACTATCAGACCCAACCTCTCTGCAGCTCTAGAAGAAATGAAAGAGTGAGAAGCACCGGGGTCCATTAAAGCATACACCTCTGAACACCCAATGATGAGATTACCTGACACCACCGTGTTCGACGTGTCTGCCTCCTGCTGAGTCAGGGTGAAAATCCGTACTGGGGCTGACGGACCTGCACCTCGGGAACCCATCCCTGATGAAGAGGCTGCCCCTCTTCCTCTTCCTCTGCCACTGCTTGGTGGTATGGCTGAAGCTACTGGCTGTACTACACTGCCCGTACTCATCTGCTGGGATGGTGCAACCAAAGTCGCCTGAGGACATTCCCGTGCATAATGTCCCTCCTGCCCACATCTATAGCAGGCTGTGGATCCCAACTGACAAGCTCCTCTATGCTGTTTGCCACACCTCTTGCACACTGGAAAATCTGCGCCAGAACTGGAGCCACTACTCATTCCCAGACCCGACTTAAGCCTATTCCAGAACTTGCCTCTCTTTCCTCTGAATTTCTCCCATCTCTTCTTACTTGCACTTGCTGTACTCTGTGAGGAGGAACCTGGTTTAACACCAGAAGACTGTGCCTTGACTACACCTTGACTTATGGCACTGGCCTCCATCTTTCTAGCAGCATCCACAATAGAGTGGAAACTTTCCTTCTCCGCATGAAGAATCAAAGAGAAATACCTGGGATGAAGCCTTGTGGCATATCTCTTTGCCTTCTTCTGATCTGTATCATATGCCTGACCGACATATGGCAACAATTCCAGGAACTTATCTGTATACTCATCAACGCTCATCTCCTCCGTCTGTCGCAACTGCTCAAACTCCACAACCTTTAGTTCCCTGGAACTGTCAGGAAAAGCCCATCCAGCAAATTCGTTGGCGAACTCTTCCCATGTCATACTCTCAAGTCTCGGGTCCACATAATTCTTGAACCATTCTCTAGCTTTCTTACACTTTAACGTGAACCCTGCCATCTCAATGGCTCTACCATCATCTGCTCCCAACTCACTTGTTATCATTCTGACTGCACTGAGATACTCAAAGGGATCATCTCCTGTATTGAATTTCGGAGCATCCAACTTTAAGTACTCGGTCATCTTCACCTTACTTCCCCCTGAAGAACTGGGTTGCTGTGCTTCCACAACAGGGGCTACTGGTTCAGGAGGTGGTGGTGGAGGAACTGGTTCCCTCACTTCAGGCTGTACTGGACTTGAATGAACAGGTGGGGGTGGATACATGTGATATGGTGGATAAAAAGAAGGATAGGGCATATATGGCATGTAGGGTGGATATGGGGCAAAACTGGAGTAATCCGACATGCCTCCCATCGGATACTCTGGGCCCTGTGGAAAGGGTGAATAGCCAAACCCCGAGGCCTGCACGCCTCCCTGGGACTCCCCCATACCTTCTTCTGACCTTCTTACACCCATGCTTGCATCTCTACTCTGATCCTCTTCCCTCACACCTCTTTCTTCTACTGACCTTCCCCCTCTGCTTACTCCTCTCCTGCTCTCGTCAGAAGACCTTCTAGGGTCTCGTGACGTTCCTTCCCTGCTTGACCTGTACGATCTTGCCCTTGGCAAGGCAGGTGGACGAGCAGCTGTACCCTCACTTACGGGTGGGACTCCAGTCAATCTCGCGGATCGACGAGTTCCTCGCATCTTCACTCTCTGGGAAACAACAAACACATAAAACATAAGCAACACATCAAAAAAATGCACATGCATAATTCATGGCATTGCACATCAGCATATAGACAGGACTGACATCCTATCCTAGTGGACATGTTTTCCTATGGTGCTTGACCTGCTAAACCTCTCTATGAGCCCAACTCTCTCTCTATAGGTCCGACCATGTGAACCTAGGGCTCTGATACCAATCTGTAACAGCCCGGAAACCGAACTGCCACCGGCACTAGGATCCAGATCGACGTAAGGTCGCCGGGACCCGTAGTAAGCCTGCTATCCTGTCTGTCTACCTGTAAAATCCCATACATGATCATACATTTGCTGTAAAAACATAAAACTTTTCTTCATTCCAAGGCTTAACCTGTGCACGCACTCTCTCTGTGCTCTACCAATCCCTACTAGAGCTCCTCATGGCTCTAGGCGGATCAATCTCATAATGTTAAGCCTGGTTTTGCTCATAAACATACAACAATAAAGAAGCATACATAAACTGATCATGTGACTCCACAAAGGGATTACAAGTCTTATAAATCAAGCACCATTCTATACACTATACATATACATTATCTCTATACATTTACATGTCCACACTAGCTATTACAAAACTCTGTACTCTTCCTGTACCCTGCTGAGTTCTCTCTGACCTCTGAACCTGCACAACTGAAGTTAGGGGAGAGGGATGAGCTACGATAGCCCAGTGAGTAGAATAGGCAAATACAGGTGATAAAACATGCTCTCATGGAATGCAACACAGAATCACATCACCTCGGCCGGACGGATCAAAACTCCCTCTATCTCATCTGGGGTACCTAAGTACCATGTGCCTGGTCCCCGTAGGGCTGTTCCAGGTCTTTCTGTGTGTGCCTGGTCCCCGTAGGGCTGTTCCAGGTCTTCCTCTGAGGGCTAATGAATCCTCACGAAGTCCGTGCCGTCTCACATAAGCAATGTACAAGGAGCAGTGCCAAGTACAAGGATAAATGCAATGCATCATCTTTGTGTACACTAATGCACTCACCCTATAGCATATTCATGATGCATGAAGCATGATAAAATATTCAGTTCTCATATTAAAACATTAAGTTAAATTCCACTCACCTGTAGTTCTCTCTGAACTGACTCTGCAGGTTCTGACTCTGGACTCACTGCTGATGTCCCTGATTCCTCTGGTCCGTACCTACACAGGTGGACTCAAATGAGGGACTAAACTCACTCAAGAGCATCTCTAAGAAACTCCCCAAAACCCCTCTAAACAATCCTCAAACCATCACATAAAACATGCAAAAGGAAACTGGACAGGGCACTTTCGGCGGCAGGTTCGGCGGCCGAAACCCCACTCCAGAGACGAAACTCATGCATGTTCGGCGGCACCTTCGGCGGCCGAAGGTCTCGTCCAGAGACGAAACTCACACACTTTCGGCGGCCGAACTCCCTCTTTCGGCGGCCGAAAGTCCCTTTCTAAACCGAAAGCCTAGCTTTCGGGGGCAACCTTTGGCAGCCGAAACTGCCTCCACAAAGGGTTCGGCGGCCGAACCTTCCTTCGGCGGTCGAACCTGGTTTTGCCCGAAGGGCAGAACCCTGCTCTGTTTCATGCAAACTTTGCTCAAAAACCTACAAACATGCATAGCAACTACTCCCAACTAGCATATACACATATATATGCACAAAGGGGTCTAAAACTACCCTAAAACCCCAAACAAACATAGCACATAACACTTAATCATGCTAGAACACCACAAATCACCAAAAACCTCACCTAAACCTAAACATGCATACTACCCATACAAACTTCATAAAACCTTTCAAAATCATCAAAGAAGCTCAGGATCTTCACTTACCTCTTAAAAAACTTGAGGATGAAGGATCCTAACGTGGAGATATGAAGAAAAGCTCTTCCAAAGCTCCAAGCTTCAAAACTTACTTCTTTTGCTCAAAACCTTCATAAATCACCAAAACGCTTAAAACTCTTGAAAGATTTGATGAAAATCATGGAAAACATGAAAGTCAACGTAGGAGAGGCTGAAACTCACCTCTGGCTGCAAGTGGAGGAGAAATAACCTCCTTCCACCGACCCTTGGCCCTTTTATAGGTGGCTGGCCAGACCACCTTCGGCAGCCGAACGTGAAGCCGCAACCATGCAATGTTCGGCGGCCGAAAGTGACCTTCGGCGGCCGAACTTTTGCATTTCTCCCTTGTTGCTTTTCTGTCAAAACTCAAGTCTTTTAACCCTTCAAAACATGAAAACCAGTGAAAATACCTTAAAAAACATATGTATTACCCTTCTCGAGGGTTCCGACACCCGAGATTCCACCGGACTACAGGAATTCCGATGCCGGACTCGAGCCGGGTATTACATCTAGAAGGGTAAAATCATGTCTTTATAAAATGTTTTAATGTATTTGAGGATTTTAAGTAAGAAGGAAATTGAGTTTTTGAATGAAATAGACTATGGAGGCATTTCCAGGTTCGGCCGCCGAACCTCAAGTTCGGCCGCTGAACATTGGATGGTTTAGGGGGACAAGTTAGGCTTCCGAAAGAGGCAAAGGTTCGGCCACTGAACTTGCATGAGTTTTGGAGGCACTTTATACTGCCGAAAGGTGGTCTCGCAGCCCCTATAAAAGGGCTCCATGGCCGAAATGGGCGAGCTTTCTCCCCATTTCGGCCAACGGTGAGTCCATGCCCTCCCATGGTCGTTTTTGATGTTTTTCCTTCAATCTTTCATGTATTAACAAGTTTTATCTCGGTTTGAAGATATTTGAGCAAGTTTTAGAGCTTGGAGGTTCAAAGAGCTAGATCTCTCCCATCTCCGAGTTGGATCGTCTTCCCTCTCGTTCTTCAAGAGGTAAGAGTAGATCCTTAGCCCCTTTTATGTTTTAAACGAGTTTTATGAAAGTTTGTGGGGTAGAAATGCATGTTTAGGTTATTATTGAGTTTATGGGTTTATGTTGAGTTTTTTAGCAATGTATATTGTAGATGCATGCTTGATGTGTTGTAGTTGGGGTTTAGGATAGTTTGAAGCCCCTAGGAGCTTATGTATGTATGTATACATGTTTTGGAAGTGTTGTGGTTGAGTTGTGTAGTTTGGGAGGCTTTTGTGCATGTAAAAGGCTGGGTTCTGCCACTTTGAGAGGACCCAGGTTCGGCAGCCGAAGGCCCTTTCGGCCGCCGAACCTGCCTGTGGTAGCATGTATCGGCTGCCGAACCCTGCCCCCGAAAGAGGACTTTCGGCTCTGGAAGGGACTTTCGGCCGCCGAAGGTGCCGCCGAACATGCATGAGTTTCATCTCTGGAAGGAACCTTCGGCCGCCGAAAGTGCCGCCGAAGGTGCATGACTTTCGACTCTGGAGGGACTTTCGGCCGCTGAACCTGCCGCCGAAAGTGCCCTGTTCAGCCTTCCTTTGCATGATTTATGTGATTGTTTTAAGGTATTTTAGGGAGTTTTTGGGGAGTATTTTAGAGTCATGTTCATGTATGTTTGGTCCCTCATTTGAGTCCACCTGTGTAGGTTCGGACCCGAGGACCTCAGCAGTGAGTTAGCTGCTTCCGAGTCTCTTCAGAGCTAGCCTGAGGTGAGTAGAATAACCTTTTATGTTTCAAAGTGAATAAATCAGTTTTAGAGCATGTTCATGCATCACGAATGCCATGAGATATATTAGGTTGTTTGCATTAGAATTCACGAATATGTTGCATTGCATAATATGATGATGATGCGGATGGGTGTTGGATGATCCTTTAGTCCTCGTATGATATGATGAGATATGATATGATATGGTATGGTATGGTATAGAAGTCCAGGTCGAGGCCCATTCTACGCCCCTGGCACTATGTTAAGAGAAAGACCAGGTCGAGGCCCATTCTTCGCCCTTAGCATTATAGGAATGTTATGTTATGTATATTATGTTAAGAGAAAGACCAGGTCGAGGCCCATTCTACGCCCCTGGCACTATTGGATATGTTGAGGACTATTGGTGACAAAATCATCCTTGATGTGATTTGTCTGTGATGTGATGCATTCCATTATAGCATATGTTTTAAATGTTTTATTGTTCTGCTCACTGGGCTCTAGTAGCTCACCCCATTTCCCTAATCCCCTAGGGTTGCAGGTACGGGATAGACCAGGAGGTCAGCTAAAGTAAAGTCATGGTCATGTAATAGCTAGTGGTGGACATGATAAATATTGAATTGTAATGTTTAGTACAGTAATGTAATGAATAGTATTAAACAGTTTTGTAATGTAATGGTGTTATTGAGGATAGAATTGTGCTTGACCCTAGTATGTTATTAATCCCTTTTGAGTACATGATTTTAATGATGTTTATGTAAACCAAACTTAATATATGTTATGTTACCCCATTGGAGTATTGTCGAGGACTCCATTGTGGGGTTGATGTTATGTTTATGAATTATGTATGCACAGGTTAAGTTTGGTAAATGAATGAGAAAGTTTAAATTTTTATGTATATGTCGATCATGTATGGGATTAAACAGGTTTACAGGATGTATGTTTGGCTTGCTACGGGTCCCGGCGGCCTTAAGCCGATCTGGATCCTAGCGCCGGTAGCGGTCCGATTTTCGTGTCGTTACAGATTGGTATCAGAGCCCTAGGTTCATATGGTCGGACCTAGAAAGTGTCGGGCTCATAGAGGTTATAGAAGGTCAAGCACAATAGGAAGATCATGTCCACTAGGATAGGATATAGAGTCCTGTCTTGATTGATGATGTGAAATGCCATGATATTATGCGTGTGCATTAATGATATGCTATGTATGTGATGCATGTGATGCGGGTTCATGTGTTTACACATGAACCATTTGATGCTAATGTTTTATGTGTTGGGTGTTGTTTTCAGTAAGCAAGATGATAGGAACTCGTCGATCTACACGATTGACTGGAGTACCACCGGAGGATGAGGGCATGAGTGCCCGTCCCCCTGCATTGCCAAGGGCAATGTCTAGCAGGTCTAGCAGGGAAAGAGCAGTGAGAGACCCTAGAAGGTCTTTGGATATGAACAGGAGCAGATCAGTAAGGGAAACAGTTCAAGGAGGAATGTCAGAGGATGTGGGGGATGATATGGATGTGGATCAGAGGAGGGATGGCAGTCTTGGAGTGAGTATGTCGGAAGAGGGCATGGGAGAGTCCCAAGGAGGCACTCAGGCCTCGGGATTTGTTCAGCCACCCCAGTACCCACCCTTTTCTCAGAATCTCGGGTATTCGATGGGAGGTACATCGGATTACCCCAGCTTTAACCCTTACCACTCACACATGCCATACCCACCTTTCTACCCACCATACTCGCAGTACCCTATGTACCATCCCCCATCATTCTACCCAGGTACAGCAAACTCTACTCCGGAGAATGTTGCTCCTCCTCCACCACCAGCAGAACCTACTGTCCCAGTAACCCAAGTACCTAAGCCTAGCTCATCTGGAGGGAGCAAGGTCAAGATGATCGATTACATGAAGCTGGGTGCTCCCCAGTTTGAAACAGGTAATGACCCATTTGTGTACCTTGAGAGGGTCAAGATGATTACAGATGAGATAGGAGCTGATGACAGTAGAGCCATTCAGATGGCTGGATTCACGCTAAAATGCAAGAAGGCCCGTGAGTGGTTCAAGAACTATATGAACCCGAGATTGGACAGCCTATCATGGGAGGAGTTTGTAAATGAGTTTGCAGGATGGGCTTTCCCTAACAGTTCAAGGGAGTTGAAGATGATTGAATTTGAGCAGTTGAGGCAGACGGATGAGATGAGTGTAGATGAGTACACAGATCGATTCTTGGAGCTGTTGCCGTTTGCTGGCTAGAATCTGGACACAGACCAGAAGAAGTCAAGGAGGTATATCATGAGGCTCCATTCTAGGTATTCCTCCTTGATTCAGTCAACAGAGAGGGAGAGTTTCCATGCCATTGTGGATATGGCTCGGAGGATGGAGGCTAGTGCAATAATCGAGGGAAAAGTTAAACAGTCAGTGGCACAGCCTTCTGGTTCCAAGACCCCTTGTGGGGGCAAGTTAGACCCTTCTTCTCTGAGTTCAGGTAGTAAGAGGTGGAGCAGTACCACCAAAAAGCCAAAGAAGAACAAGTTCTGGAGCAAGATCAAGTCAGGTCTGGGATTGGGAAGTGGCTCGAGCTCAGCTGCAGATAATGCAGTATGTAGGAAGTATGGGAAGCCGCACAAGGGTGTATGTCTGACTGGGACGACAGCCTGCTTCAGATGTAGGCAGGAGGGACACATGGCTCGGGAGTGTCTGTAACGACCCGGAAACCGGTACCCCTCTGTAACGGCCCGAACCATCACTGGCACTAGGATCCAGATCGGCTTAAGGCCGCCGGGACCCGTAGCAAGCCGACTATACTCTCTGTGTACCTGATAAATCCCATACATGATACAAAGATACTCAACAATCCTGTAAAACTCTGTAGGCTTAACTACTGCTACTCAGATATATCAATCTGAAATGGCCCTCAGGGCCTATACCAGGGACTACTATCTGCTGTGGATCAAGGGATTGAAACCCTTTTACTCTGTAACACAATCCACTGGTATCACATCAAAGCCATACATTAAGCCTAACTCACACATTTCTCATCAAGAAACGTAAAACAGGATTCATGTACAAGGGATTAATCATACATCACACTATAGCAATGATACTAGGAAAAGCACAAGTCTATCCAGTATACGACAGTACATATCTATACACATTACATTACCACTAATCTTTGAGTTACATCATGTCCACTACTTTATTACAACCATACATTCATGCATATCTTCCCTCTGTACTCTTGCTGACTTTAACTTCCCATAGCTATCTCAGAACCTGCAAAACTGGGGTTAAGGGAGTGGGATGAGCTACTACAGCCCAGTGAGGAGGAACAGTAAAAACAGTTCATTCATTACATGCTCTCATGAAATGCATCACATCACAAACATATCATCTCAAGGATGAATTTGTCACCAATAACCCTTAACTACATGTTATAATAATGCCAACTGTGCCAAGGAGACTATGTCATCACCTGGTCTACACTTATCGCTCTGATATCATAACATGACCAACTGTGCCAAGGAGACGAGGTCTCACCTGGTCTACACTTAACTCTGATTTGACAGCCCAGCTGTCTCACTCATAGTACCAGGAGCGACCTGGACTATCCAGGGGCGACCTGGTATGGCTATCTCATGCCATAACTGTAATACCCGGCTAGACCCCGGTATCGGAATTCCTACGTTCCGGCGGATTTTCCGTTGGAAGTCGGGATTCGAGGATGTCGGAGCTTGCCCTAAGGGTATAAGAAAGGTTTTTAAGATGTTTTTAAGTGTTTTTATCATGTTTGCATGTTTTGAGTTAAGAAAATTGAGTTTTGAAATGAAAAGGCCAAGGGGACAAAAGCCAGGTTCGGCCGCCGAAGGTGAAGTTCGGCCGCCGAAGGTGAAGTTCGGCCGCCGAAAGTTGCATGGTTTCGCATGCACGTTAGGCCGCCGAAGGAAGAGTCGGTTGGCCACTACAAAAGCCCCTTTGCCCGAGACTTGAGTGTTAAACACTCTGTTTTTTGGGTCAAAGGTAGGTTCAAGCTCTCCTTGGTGTGATTTCTCATGTTTTCCTCAAATCTTGCATGTTTTAACTTGATTTGAGCTTTGTTTTAGAGATTTGAGCAAAAGGAAGCAAAGTTGAGCACTTGGAGAGTTTGATTGAGTTTTTCCCCATCTCCAAGCTTGGATCATCAATCCTCTAGTTCTTCAAGAGGTAAGCATGGATCCTCACCTCCCCTTATGTTTAAAGCAAGTTTTAAGAAGTTTTGGAGAGTTTTATGGCATGTTTTGGGGTATAAGCATGAGTTTGAGCATATGTTGCTCATATGAGTTTTGTTGTTGTTTTTGGGGCTTGAACTAGTTTTTAGGCCTCTATATGCATGAGATATGTTATATGTTAGTTGAGAAGTGTTGGTATGCATGTTATGGGTGTTTGATAGGAGGTTGGAGGCTGAGAGCATGAGTTGTGCTCGGATTCTGCCTTTCTGGAGAATCCAGGTTCGGCCGCCGAAGCAAGGTTCGGCCGCCGAACCCCTTGTGGAGGCAGTTTCGGCTGCCAAACCTTGCCCCCGAAAGCTAGGCTTTTGGGTGAGAAAGGGGCTTTCGGCCGCCGAAAGAGGGAGTTCGGCCGCCGAAAGTGCATGAGTTTCGTCTCTGGATGAGACTTTCGGCCGCCGAAGGTGCCGCCGAACATGCATGAGTTTCGTCTCTGGAGGGAGGTTTCGGCCGCCGAACCAGCCGCCGAAAGTGCCCAGTCCAGCCTTCTTTTGCCCATTTTTCCATGCATGCCTATGATGTTTTAGAGGGGTTTTGGGGAGATAGTAGGAGTTATGTTTAAGTAAGTTTGGTCCTCATTTGAGTCCACCTGTGTAGGTACGGACCCGAGAGACCAAGGAGGCCCACAGAGTTAGAGTTACAGAGACTGCTCAGCAGTTGACAGAGGTGAGTGGAATAGAACTTTATTTTAAAAGTTAAGAACTGTTTTAGCATGATTCATGCATCATTAATGCCATGTTTATGTAGGATGCTTTGCATTAGTATTCACCAAGTTGATGCATTGCATTATTACTTGTATATGTGGATTGGACCGAGGCGATCTCAATAGCCCATAAGTCTGTCATTATTGTATGTCCTGTGTGAGCTCCTTTGGGGCCGGGCATTTACCTTGGATGAGTCCTGTGAGAGCCCTTATAGGGTCGGGCACCATGAGTAGTTAGTGAAAGACCTGTGTGAGCTCCTTTGGGGGCCAGGCACTGACAGAGGGAGTTTTGGGATCATGTCCAATCCGAGATGTGAAATGTTTGTGCAGTGATGCATCATATGATAGCATGTTTTAAATGTGATTTTTTATAGATTCCGCTCACTGGGCTTTAGCAGCTCATCCCTCTCCCTAACCCCATTTTTCAGGGCCTCAGAGAAGAGAAAGAGAAAGAGATAGCAAGGGTAAAAGGCATATGTAATAGTATAGAATAGTGGACATGATAATGATGTACAGTACAGAGTTTATGTAATGTATAGCAATGATGTAATAGTAAGTTATATAGTGAGTTATACAATTGTGCTTGGCCCTAGTGCTTGTTATCCCTTTGCACATGGTCCTTTTATGTTATATATGATTGAGATAATGTTGTGATGATGATGAGCTAAGCTTGGTGCATGGTAGTCTTTCTATCTCTGTAGTCGCTGTATGGTACCATAGCAGGTATCACTCTTCGAGTGCATACAGACAGAGCATGCATAGTCCAGGCTTAGTGGAAGTTATACAGAAAGAAAAAAAATAGTCAAGCAAAGTAAGTAACAGTTTTAAGCTTAAGTATGATCATGTATGGGATTTATCAGGTACACAGAGTTGACAGTAGGCTTACTACGGGTCCCGGCGGCCTTAAGCCGATCTGGATCCTAGTGCCGGTGATGGTCCGGTAAGCGGGCTGTTACAGATTGGTATCAGAGCATAGGGCCTCTAGAGTACGGTGTGCTGAGCTAAGATGCTCAGGGATTAGAGATATCTCACATCGGAAAGAGGTTGTTTTAGAGGGCAAGCACAATAGGAAGATCATGTCCACTAGGATAGGATGTTGAGTCCTGTCTTGATGTGTAATGCCATGATTTTATGCCTGTGCATTTCATGCTATGCTATGCTATGTTATGAGTTGAGGGCTCATGTTGTTACATGGATCCTATGATGCTAAAGTTCATGTTATGTTTTCAGAAGCTAAGATGAGAGGAACCCGTCGATCAGCTAGATTGACTGGAGCACCGCCCGAGAATGAGGGTATGGAAGGGCGTCCCCCTGCTTTGCCAAGAGCTATGTCCCAAAGGGCAGGCAGAGAAAGATCATCAAGGGACCCTAGAAGGTCTTTTGATGAAAGCAGGAGGGAGACAGAACAGAGAAGAAGATCTAGTGATACAAGGGAAGAGATGGATGTGGATCCAAGAAGGGATGGAGGGTTAGGTGTTGGCACTACAGAGGAGGATGTGGGATCATCACAGGGAGGCGGTCAGGCCTCGGGGTATGGTTATCCACCCCACTATCAGCCCTACCCACAGGGCCCAGGATATTCGATGGGAGGTACATCGGATTATCCTAGTTTTCACCCATATCCCACATATATGCCTTATCCACCGTATTACCCCCCATATCCACCATATCCCATGTATCCACCCTCACCATTTTACCCCAGTCCAGCATACTCTACACCAGAAAGTTCTGCACCTCCCCCACCACCACCACCAGTGGTACAACCAGAAGCCCCAGTTATCCAAACACCTCAACCTGGCCCATCTGTGAGGAGCAAGGTAAAGATGACTGATTACCTAAAGTTAGATGCTCCTAAGTACCAATCAGGAGATGATCCGTTTGAGTACATTAAAGCAGTCAAGATGATAGCAGATGAGCTAGGGGCAGATGATACCAGAGCCATTCAGATGGCAGGGTTCACTTTAAAATGTAAGAAGGCGAAGGAATGGTTTGGCGTCTATGTGGACCCTAGGTTGGATAACATGTCTTGGGAGGAGTTTGCTAATGAGTTTGCCGGATGGGCATTCCCAGATAGTTCGAAAGAGCTAAAGATGATAGAGTTTGAGCAGCTCAAGCAGACGGAGGATATGAGTATTGATGAGTTTACTGACAGGTTTCTGGAGTTGCTGCGGTATGCAGGACAGGCCTATGATACGGAACAGAAAAAGGCTAGGAGGTATGCTATGAAACTGCATTCCAGGTATTCCTCTTTGATCCATGCAGCCGAGAGGGAGAGTTTCCACACCGTGGTGGATTTAGCACGGAGGATGGAGGCTAGTGCCATTATACAGGGTACAGTGAAACAGCAGCCGGCACAGTCTTCTGGTTCTAAGACCCCAGGTAGGGGTAAGTCAGATCCCTCTTCACAGGGTGCAGCAACTTCCAGTGGTAAGAAGTGGAGTGGTTCCACGCAGAAGTCGAGGAAGAATAAGTTCTGGAATAAGATTAAAGCAGGTCTGGGATTAGGCAGTGGCATGAGTTCAGGCTCAGAGGTTCCAGTGTGTGGTCGGTGCGGTAAGGCGCACAGAGGAGTTTGTCGTTTGGGGATTACAGGATGTTACAGGTGCGGCCAGGAGGGACACATGGCTCGTGAGTGCCCTCAGGCATCTTTCACGGCACCATCCCATCAGACAGCTCCAGCTAGCATGCCACAGCCACCAGTTTCAGTTATGACACAGGGCAGAGGCAGAGGGAGAGGGTCAGCCTCTTCATCTGCGGGTCCCCGAGGTGGAGGTCCGTCAGCTCCGGCGCGGATTTTCACGATGACACAGCAGGAGGCAAACACTTCTAACACCGTGGTGTCAGGTAATCTCCTCATTGGGTGTTCTGAGGTGTATGCTTTGTTAGACCCTGGTGCTTCGCATTCCTTTGTTGCTCCCAGAGCCATAGAGAGTGTGGGTTTGATGACGTCTGGGTTAGAGTGTCCCCTATGGGTCAGTGGCCCTAAGTGTGATCCATCGTTGGCAGAGACAGTCTGTCGACATAGTCCAGTATTTATAGATGGTAGATGCCTTCCAGCTGACCTTGTGGTTCTAGAGTTGACAGATTTTGACGTCATTCTAGGGATGGATTGGCTATCTGCATATGGTGCTACCTTGGACTGCAGAGACAAGGTAGTTAAGTTCAGAGATGAGGATGGATCTGAGTTTGTCTTCAGAGGAGACAGGAGGGGCACGCCTAGAGGTCTGATATCAGCCCTACAGGCTCGTAGGTTGCTCAGGAGGGGATGTCAGGGATATCTAGCACATGTGAGAGAGCTAGACAGTCAGGTTAGGGACCCCAGTTCCGTGCCCATAGTCAGAGAGTTCCCAGATGTGTTTCCTGATGAGCTTCCAGGACTACCACCTGATAGGGAAATAGAGTTCGAGATAGAGTTAGTGCCTGGTACCAGACCGATCTCTATTCCTCCCTACAGGATGGCACCAGCAGAGCTGAAAGAGTTGAAAGAGCAGCTACAGGAGTTGGTAGATAAGGGTTTCATCCGTCCAAGTACCTCACCCTGGGGTGCTCCAGTGTTGTTTGTCAAGAAAAAGGATGGATCCCTTAGACTTTGTATCGACTACAGGCAGTTGAACAAAGTCACTACCAAGAATAAGTATCCTCTACCCAGGATCGATGATCTATTCGACCAGCTAGCAGGAGCAGGTTGTTTTTCTAAGATAGATCTGAGATCGGGCTATCATCAGCTGAGAATCAGGGAAGAGGATGTACCTAAGACAGCTTTCAGGACCAGATATGGGCATTATGAGTTCTTAGTGATGCCGTTCGGGTTGACTAACGCCCCTGCAGCATTCATGGATCTCATGAACCGAGTTTTCAGAGAGTACCTGGATCACTTTGTTATTGTCTTCATAGATGATATCTTAGTGTATTCCAGGAATGCAGAGGAGCATGCCCATCATCTGAGGATAGTCCTACAGACCTTGAGAGAGCATGGTTTATATGCCAAGTTCTCCAAGTGTGAGTTCTGGCTAAGGAGCATTTCATTCTTGGGGCATGTAGTGTCAGATCAAGGTATAGCAGTGGACCCCAAGAAGATAGAAGCTGTAGCCAATTGGCCTAGACCCACCACAGTGACAGAGGTCAAGAGTTTCTTGGGTTTGGCAGGCTACTACAGGAGGTTCGTTCAGGACTTCTCTAAGATAGCGGCTCCTATGACCAGATTAACCAGAAAGAACCAGAGATTCACATGGTCTGACCAATGTGAAGAGAGCTTTGAAGAGTTAAAGAAAAGATTAACTTCAGCACCGGTGTTAGCTCTGCCTACTAGTGATGAAGACTTCACAGTGTTCTGTGACGCGTCCCGAGTGGGATTAGGTTGTGTGTTAATGCAGAATGACAGAGTAATAGCTTATGCTTCTAGACAGCTGAAGAAGCACGAGCTGAACTATCCAACACACGATCTTGAGATGGCAGCTGTTATCTTTGCACTCAAGATGTGGAGGCATTACCTCTATGGGGTGAAATGTGAGATCTTTACAGATCATAAGAGCCTACAGCACATCCTGAGTCAGAGGGAGTTAAATTTGAGGCAGAGACGGTGGGTGGAATTGCTTAGTGATTATGATTGCAAGATCCAGTATCATCCGGGAAAGGCAAATGTTGTAGCCGATGCCTTGAGCCGGAAATCATTAAGCAGTTTATCCCACATTACAGCAGAAAGGAGGCCGGTGGTGAAGGACTTCTACAGGTTAGTTGAGGAAGGGCTACAGTTAGAGTTAACTGGTACAGGTGCTTTGATTGCACAGATGAAAGTGACACCCGTGTTTCTGGAGCAGGTGGCTCAGAAACAACATGAGGATCCAGAGTTGATCAAGATTGCCAGGACTGTTCAGTCAGGCAAGAGCGAAGAGTTCAGATTCGACAACCAAGGGATTCTCCGCTACGGGCATAGACTATGTGTACCAGACGACATCAGTTTGAAAGGAGACATTATGAGAGAAGCTCATAATGCGAGATATAGCATTCACCCTGGAGCCACCAAGATGTATCAAGATCTGAAGAGAGTGTATTGGTGGCCAGCAATGAAGAGAGAAGTGGCACAGTTTGTGTCAGCCTGCGAGATATGTCAAAGGGTGAAGCTAGAGCATCAGAAGCCGGCTGGAATGCTTAACCCACTGCCGATTCCAGAATGGAAATGGGAGAATATAGCCATGGATTTTGTAGTGGGGTTACCGGCGACGTCCAACAGACTAGACTCCATATGGGTGATTGTGGATAGACTGACTAAATCTGCTCACTTCATTCCTGTCAGGAGTGGCTACTCTGTGGACAAGCTAGCGCAGGTATATGTTGAGGAAGTTGTGAGGTTACATGGGGCTCCTGTTTCCATAGTGTCTGACAGAGGACCCCAGTTTACCTCCAGGTTTTGGCGAAGTCTGCAAGAGGCTATGGGCACAAGATTAGACTTCAGCACTGCTTTCCATCCACAGACTGACGGACAGTCAGAGAGGACCATCCAGACCATAGAAGATATGCTTCGAATGTGTGTGCTAGATTTTGGCGGATCTTGGAGGCAGCATCTACCCTTAGTGGAGTTTGCCTACAACAATAGTCATCATGCTAGCATAGGGATGGCCCCATATGAAGCTCTGTATGGGAGGAAGTGCAGGTCACCAGTTTGTTGGGAAGAGGTTGGAGAAAGGTCCCTAGCAGGGCCTGAGTTAGTAGAGATCACGAACAGGGTGGTGCCTATCATTAGAGAGAGGCTCAAGACTGCTGTTAGTCGGCAGAAGAGCTATGCAGACGTTCGCAGAAAGCACATAGAGTTTGAGGAGGGGGATCTGGTCTTGTTGAAGGTGTCTCCAATGAAAGGGGTGGTTCGTTTTGGGAGGAAAGGTAAGCTGGCTCCGCGGTACATTGGACCTTTTGAGATTTTGCAGAAGGTCGGAAATGTGTCGTATAAGCTTGATTTGCCTATGTCTATGGAAAGAATCCATCCAGTCTTCCATGTTTCGATGCTAAGGAAGTTTGTGTCAGATCCGAGTAAGGTTCTCAGCGAACCAGATGTGGAGGTCCTAGGTGATCTCACGTATGTAGAACAACCAGTGCGGATCATTGACACCCAGATCAGAAAGCTAAGGAACAAGGAGATCCCGATGGTAAAAGTCCTCTGGAACCACCATAACATAGAAGAGTGCACCTGGGAAACACGGGAGTCTATGCTCCAACAGTACCCCCATCTCTTTTGAGGTTAGTGTGAGCTTTGTTTTGTTCGTTATGTGCTTTATGTTATGTTTTTCCTCTGTTTTGAGTAGAGAGGAACATTCGGGGACGAATGTTCTTAAGGGGGGGAGAATGTAATACCCGGCTAGACCCCGGTATCAGAATTCCTACGTTCCGGCGGATTTTCCATTGGAAGTCGGGATTCGAGGATGTCGGAGCTTGCCCTAAGGGTATAAGAAAGGTTTTTAAGATGTTTTTAAGTGTTTTTATCATGTTTGCATGTTTTGAGTTAAGAAAATTGAGTTTTGAAATGAAAAGGCCAAGGGGACAAAAGCCAGGTTCGGCCGCCGAAGGTGAAGTTCGGCCGCCGAAAGTTGCATGGTTTCGCATGCACGTTAGGCCGCCGAAGGAAGAGTCGGTTGGCCACTACAAAAGCCCCTTTGCCCGAGACTTGAGTGTTAAACACTCTGTTTTTTGGGTCAAAGGTAGGTTCAAGCTCTCCTTGGTGTGATTTCTCATGTTTTCCTCAAATCTTGCATGTTTTAACTTGATTTGAGCTTTGTTTTAGAGATTTGAGCAAAAGGAAGCAAAGTTGAGCACTTGGAGAGTTTGATTGAGTTTTTCCCCATCTCCAAGCTTGGATCATCAATCCTCTAGTTCTTCAAGAGGTAAGCATGGATCCTCACCTCCCCTTATGTTTAAAGCAAGTTTTAAGAAGTTTTGGAGAGTTTTATGGCATGTTTTGGGGTATAAGCATGAGTTTGAGCATATGTTGCTCATATGAGTTTTGTTGTTGTTTTTGGGGCTTGAACTAGTTTTTAGGCCTCTATATGCATGAGATATGTTATATGTTAGTTGAGAAGTGTTGGTATGCATGTTATGGGTGTTTGATAGGAGGTTGGAGGCTGAGAGCATGAGTTGTGCTCGGATTCTGCCTTTCTGGAGAATCCAGGTTCGGCCGCCGAACCCCTTGTGGAGGCAGTTTCGGCTGCCAAACCTTGCCCCCGAAAGCTAGGCTTTTGGGTGAGAAAGGGGCTTTCGGCCGCCGAAAGAGGGAGTTCGGCCGCCGAAAGTGCATGAGTTTCGTCTCTGGATAAGACTTTCGGCCGCCGAAGGTGCCGCTGAACATGCATGAGTTTCGTCTCTGGAGGGAGGTTTCGGCCGCCGAACCAGCCGCCGAAAGTGCCCAGTCCAGCCTTCTTTTGCCCATTTTTCCATGCATGCCTATGATGTTTTAGAGGGGTTTTGGGGAGATAGTAGGAGTTATGTTTAAGTAAGTTTGGTCCTCATTTGAGTCCACCTGTGTAGGTACGGACCCGAGAGACCAAGGAGGCCCACAGAGTTAGAGTTACAGAGACTGCTCAGCAGTTGACAGAGGTGAGTGGAACAGAACTTTATTTTAAAAGTTAAGAACTGTTTTAGCATGATTCATGCATCATTAATGCCATGTTTATGTAGGATGCTTTGCATTAGTATTCACCAAGTTGATGCATTGCATTATTACTTGTATATGTGGATTGGACCGAGGCGATCTCAATAGCCCATAAGTCTGTCATTATTGTATGTCCTGTGTGAGCTCCTTTGGGGCCGGGCATTTACCTTGGATGAGTCCTGTGAGAGCCCTTATAGGGTCGGGCACCATGAGTAGTTAGTGAAAGACCTGTGTGAGCTCCTTTGGGGGCCGGGCACTGACAGAGGGAGTTTTGGGATCATGTCCAATCCGAGATGTGAAATGTTTGTGCAGTGATGCATCATATGATAGCATGTTTTAAATGTGATTTTTTATAGATTCCGCTCACTGGGCTTTAGCAGCTCATCCCTCTCCCTAACCCCATTTTTCAGGGCCTCAGAGAAGAGAAAGAGAAAGAGATAGCAAGGGTAAAAGGCATATGTAATAGTATAGAATAGTGGACATGATAATGATGTACAGTACAGAGTTTATGTAATGTATAGCAATGATGTAATAGTAAGTTATATAGTGAGTTATACAATTGTGCTTGGCCCTAGTGCTTGTTATCCCTTTGCACATGGTCCTTTTATGTTATATATGATTGAGATAATGTTGTGATGATGATGAGCTAAGCTTGGTGCATGGTAGTCTTTCTATCTCTGTAGTCGCTGTATGGTACCATAGCAGGTATCACTCTTCGAGTGCATACAGACAGAGCATGCATAGTCCAGGCTTAGTGGAAGTTATACAGAAAGAAAAAAAATAGTCAAGCAAAGTAAGTAACAGTTTTAAGCTTAAGTATGATCATGTATGGGATTTATCAGGTACACAGAGTTGACAGTAGGCTTACTACGGGTCCCGGCGGCCTTAAGCCGATCTGAATCCTAGTGCCGGTGATGGTCCGGTAAGCGGGCTGTTACAATAACTCTGTATCTGCTCTCTGTCAAGGGCTAAGGATCATCCAACATTCATCCACATAAACAACAACGTATATGCAATGCATCATCGTCGTGAAGTCTAATGCAATACAACCTAATACCTAACATGGCAGTTTATGATGCATGGATCATGCTAGAATCGTGTCATTTCTCAAGAGAAAATATGTAGTTTAGTTCCACTCACCTCTAGCCAATGCTGGCTAACTCTGGGCCAACTCTAACTCTGGAGCCTCCTCGGTTCCTCGGTCCAATCCTACACAGATGGACGTAAATGAGGTACCAAACATACTCTAACATAACTATGAACATCTCTCCAAAAACCCTCTAAAACATCACAAAACATGCATGCAAAACAAGCAAAGGAAGGCTGGACAGGGCACCTTCGGCAGCACCTTCGGCGGCCGAATGTCTCCTCCAGAGACGAAAGTCAGGCATGTTCGGCGGCCTAACTTGGACTTTCGGGGGCCGAACCTGAGTTTAGCCAGAACTCAGTTTCGTGCACAAGGACGCCTGCCAGTCCCTCCATCACCTGTTCAGACCTCAACACATGCATTTAACCCTTCTAAAACATGCATAAACACTTCAACAAGCCTAAGGGAGCTTCAAATAACTTTAAACTCCAACAAACAAGCTCACAAGACACACATCAAACATAAAGGAGTCATAAACCCTATGATGCACATCTCATGCAAACTCATGCCTAGCTCCCTTTTCCCTTTACAACACTCATAAAAACATCATAAGAACCATGGATCAACACTTACCTCTTGAAGAACAAAGGCTGAGATGATCCAAACTCAAAGATATGGAGAAACCAAGCTTCAAAAGCTTCAAACTCCAAAACCTTGTTTCAAGCTCACAACTCTTCAAAACAAGGGTAAAACTCATTAAAACCGTGAAAGATTTGAAGAAAAACCATGAAAATACTTTAAGGAGATCAAGACCTCACCTAGGTCAGAAGGAGAGAAGAAACCTCCTCCTTTTTCTGCCACTCGGTGCCCTTATAGATGAGCAACCGCCTCAGGTTCGGCTGCCGAATCGCATGCAAAACTATGCAACCTTCGGCGGCCGAACTTAACCTTCGGGGGCCGAAACTAGGGAACTTTAGGCGGCCGAACTTAACCTTAGGGGGCCGAACATGGCAAAATGCCTCCTTGGCCATATCTCTTCAAAACTCAATCCTTTTCTACGCTAAACCTTTAAAACACTTGAAAATATTTTAGAAAACTTTCTCTTACCCTTCCAGAGACCTCTGACATCCTCGAACTCCCCCGGACGGTAGGAATTTCGATGTCTGAATCTAGCCGGGTATTACAGTGTCCTAGAGCAGCTTTTATGGCACAGTCTCAGCAGACAGCCTCTGGTAGTGTGGCTCAACCAGTAGCTCCAGCCGCAACTCAGGCCAGTGGCAGAGGCAGAGGGAGAGGGGCAGCCTCTTCTTCAGCGGGCTTCAGGGGTGAAGGTCCATCAGCTCCAGCACGGATCTTCACTATGACTCAGCAGGAGGCAAATGCATCAAACACAGTGGTGTCAAGTAATCTCATCATTGGTTGTTCTGATGTTTATGCCTTAATGGACCCTGGTGCATCGCATTCTTTTATTGCTCCGAGGGCCGTCGAGAGGTTGGGATTAATGGTCTCTGGGTTAGAGTGTCCCCTATGGGTCAGTGGACCCAAGTGCGACCCATCAGTGGCAGAGTCAGTCTGCCAGTTTAGTCCAATTTTTGTTGAGGGAAGATGCCTTTCAGCCGACCTTGTGGTTCTAGATTTGATAGATTTTGATGTCATTCTAGGGATGGATTGGCTATCTACCCATGGTGCTACCTTGGACTGCAGAGACAAGGTATTCAAGTTCAGATGTCAGGATGGGTCAGAGGTTGTCTTCAGAGGAGACAGGGGGAGTACACCTAGAGGTTTGATATCAGCCCTTCAGGCTCGTAGGTTGCTCAGGAGGGGTTGTCAAGGTTTTCTGGCTCATGTGAGAGAGCTGGATAGTCATGTGAGGGAGCCCGCCTCAGTGCCCGTGGTCAGTGAGTTCTTAGATGTTTTCCCAGACGAGCTGCCAGGTTTACCACCTGCTAGGGAGATAGAGTTTGAAATTGAGTTAATGTCTGGAACCAGACCGATCTCTATCCCTCCCTACAGGATGGCACCAGCAGAATTGAAGGAGCTTAAGGAGCAGTTGCAAGAGTTGGTAGATAGAGGCTTCATCCGACCGAGTACCTCACCTTGGGGTGCTCCAGTGTTGTTTGTGAGAAAGAAGGATGGATCCCTCAGACTTTGTATTGACTACAGGCAGTTGAACAAGGTCACTACCAAGAATAAGTACCCGTTGTCGAGGATCGACGATCTATTCGACCAGCTAGCAGGAGCGGGTTGTTTCTCCAAAATAAATCTGAGATCCGGGTACCATCAGCTGAGGATAAGAGAAGAGGATGTGCAGAAGACAGCATTCAGGACCAGATATGGGCACTATGAGTTCCTTGTGATGTCGTTCGGGTTAACCAATGCCCCTGCAGCATTCATGGATCTCATGAACAGCGTTTTCAGTCAATACCTGGATCACTTTGTTATTGTCTTCATAGATGATATCTTAGTGTACTCCAGGAATGCAGAGGAGCATGCCCATCATCTGAGGTTAGTTCTGCAGACCTTGAGGGAACATGGCTTGTATGCCAAGTTCTCCAAGTGTGAATTCTGGCTGAGGAGCATTTCATTCTTGGGGCATGTTGTGTCAGAAAATGGAATAGAGGTGGACCCCAAGAAAGTGGAAGCTGTAGCTAACTGGCCTAGACCCACTATAGTGACAGAGATCAAAAGCTTCTTGGGTTTGGCAAGTTACTACAGGAGGTTCGTACAGGACTTCTCAAAAATTGCAGCTCCTATGACCAGACTGACTAAGAAGAACCAAAGGTTTGTGTGGACCGACCAGTGTGAGGAGAGCTTTGAGGAGCTAAAGAAGAGGTTGACTTCAGCACCGGTGTTAGCTCTGCCAACTAGTAATGAGGACTTCACGGTCTATTGCGATGCGTCCCGTGTGGGACTGGATTGTGTGCTAATGCAGAATGAAAGGGTGATTGCTTATGCTTCTAGGCAGCTGAAGAAGCACGAGTTGAATTATCCTACACATGACCTAGAGATGGCAGTTGTAATCTTTGCACTCAAGATGTGGAGGCACTACCTTTATGGGGTAAAATGTGAGATCTTCACAGATCATAAGAGCCTGCAGTACATCCTGAGTCAGAGAGAGCTGAATTTGAGGCAGAAAAGATGGGTAGAACTGCTCAGTGACTATGATTGCAAGATTCAGTACCATCCGGGTAAGGCGAATGTTATGGCAGACGCCTTAAGCCGGAAATCACTTGGCAGTTTGTCCCATATTTCAGCAGAGAGAAGACCAGTGGTGAGGCAGTTCTTCGAGCTCATTAATGAAGGTCTACAGTTGGAGTTGTCTGGTACAGGTGCTTTGATAGCCCAGATGAGAGTAGCACCTGTGTTTCTGGAGCAGGTGGCTCAGAAACAGCACGAGGACCCAGAGTTAGTAAAGATTGCCAGGACTGTCCAGTCAGGCAAGAATGAAGAGTTCAGATTTGACAGCAAAGGAATCCTCTGCTATGGGAATAGATTGTGTGTACCAGATGACGTGGGACAGAAGGGAGACATTATGAGGGAAGCTCATAATGCCAGATACAGTGTTCACCCTGGAGCCACCAAAATGTATCAAGATCTAAAGAGAGTTTATTGGTGGCCAGCTATGAAGAGAGAAGTGGCACAGTTTGTGTCAGCCTGCGAAATATGTCAGAGGGTGAAGCTGAAACATCAGAAGCCGGCTAGAATGCTTAACCCACTGCCGATTCCAGAGTGGAAATGGGAGAATATTGCTATGGACTTCGTGGTGGGGTTACCGGCAACGTCCAACAGATTGGACTCTATATGGGTGATTGTGGACAGACTGACCAAATCTGCTCACTTCATCCCTGTCAGGAGTGGCTATTCTGTGGACAAGTTGGCGCAGGTGTAT
This sequence comes from Manihot esculenta, assembly GCF_001659605.2. Lineage (NCBI taxonomy): Eukaryota > Viridiplantae > Streptophyta > Magnoliopsida > Malpighiales > Euphorbiaceae > Manihot > Manihot esculenta. Next base: position 15,508,758 of record NC_035170.2, read on the forward strand.
GTAGATGAGGTTGTCAGGCTGCATGGGGTTCCTGTTTCAATAGTGTCTGATAGAGGATCCCAGTTCACCTCCAAGTTTTGGCGAAGTCTGCAGAACGCTATGGGTACCAGGTTGGATTTTAGCACTGCTTTCCATCCACAGACGGACGGACAGTCAGAGAGGACCATTCAGACAATAGAGGATATGCTCAGAATGTGCGTGCTAGATTTTGGCGGTTCTTGGAGGCAGCATCTACCTCTGGTGGAGTTTGCCTACAATAACAGCTATCATGCTAGCATAGGGATGGCTCCATATGAAGCTTTGTATGGAAGGAAGTGCAGGTCACCTGTCTGCTGGGAAGAAGTTGGAGAAAGGGCCTTGGCAGGGCCTGAACTAGTAGAGATCACCAGCAGGGTGGTGCCCATAATCAAAGAAAGGATCAAGACTGCTGCAAGCAGGCAAAAGAGTTATGCAGATATCCGCAGAAGGCTAGTAGAGTTTCAGGAGGGGGATTTGGTATTGCTCAAGGTGTCTCCAATGAAATGGGTGATTCGGTTCGGGAAGAAAGATAAGCTAGCTCCACGGTACATCGGACCCTTCGAGATCTTGCAAAAGATTGGGAATGTATCATACAAGCTGGACTTACCTACTTCAATGGAGAAAATCCATCCAGTTTTCCATGTTTCTATGCTACAAAAGTTTGTGTCAGATCCAGGTAAGGTTCTTAGTGAGCCTGATGTGGAAGTCCAAGAGGATCTCACTTATGTTGAGCAGCCAGTACGGATTCTTGACACTCAGATTAGAAAGTTAAGGAACAAGGAAATCCCGATGGTGAAAGTCCTTTGGAATCACCATAACATCGAGGAGTGTACCTGGGAGACACAGGAGTCCATGCTCCAGCAATATCCTCATCTCTTTTAAGGTGAGTGTTATGTGTTTTTGTTGTGTAATTATGTTTTTATGCCATGCTATGTTTGTTTGGTGAACATTCGGGGACGAATATTCTTAAGGGGGGAAGAATGTAATACCCGGCTAGACTCCGGTATCGGAATCCCTACCGTCCGGTGGGACCTCGGATGTCGGAGACCTCTAGAAGGGTAAAATCATGTTTTTATAAAATGTTTTAATGTATTTGAGGATTTTAAGTAAGAAGGAAATTGAGTTTTTGAATGAAATAGACTATGGAGGCATTTCCAGGTTCGGCCGCCGAACCTCAAGTTCGGCCACCGAACATTGGATGGTTTAGGGGGGCAAGTTAGGCTTCCGAAAGAGGCAAAGGTTCGGCCGCCGAACCTCATGTTCGGCCGCCGAACTTGCATGAGTTTTGGAGGCACTTTAGGCTGCCGAAAGGTGGTCTGGCAGCCCCTATAAAAGGGCTCCATAGCCAAAATGGGCGAGCTTTCTCCCCATTTTCGGCCAAAGGTGAGTCCATGCCCTCCCATGGTCATTTTTTATGTTTTTCCTTCAATCTTTCATGTATTAACAAGTTTTATCTCGGTTTGAAGATATTTGAGCAAGTTTTGGAGCTTGGAGGTTCAAAGAGCTAGATTTCTCCCATCTCCGAGTTAGATCGTCTTCCCTCTTGTTCTTCAAGAGGTAAGAGTAGATCCTTAGCCCCTTTTATGTTTTAAACGAGTTTTATGAAAGTTTGTGGGGTAGAAATGCATGTTTAGGTTATTATTGAGTTTATGGGTTTATGTTGAGTTTTTGAGCAATGTATATTGTAGATGCATGCTTGATGTGTTGTAGTTGGGTTTAGGATAGTTTGAAGCCCCTAGGAGCTTATGTATGTATGTATGCATGTTTTGGAAGTGTTGTGGTTGAGTTGTGTAGTTTGGGAGGCTTTTGTGCATGTAAAAGGCTGGGTTCTGCCACTTTGGGAGGACCCAGGTTCGGCAGCCGAAGGCCCTTTCGGCCGCTGAACCTGCCTGTGGTAACATGTATCGGCTGCCGAACCCTGCCCTCGAAAGAGGACTTTCGGCTCTGGAGGGGACTTTCGGCCGCCGAAGGTGTCGCCGAACATGCATGAGTTTTGTCTCTAGAATGAACCTTCGGCCCCCGAAAGTGCCGCCGAAGGTGCATGACTTTCGGCTCTGGAGGGACTTTCGGCCGCCGAACCTGCCGCCGAAAGTGCCCTGTTCAGCCTTCCTTTGCATGATTTATGTGATTGTTTTAAGGTGTTTTAGGGGATTTTTGGGGAGTATTTTAGAGTCATGTTTATGTATGTTTGGTCCCTCATTTGAGTCCACCTGTGTAGGTTCGGACCCGAGGAACCGAGGACCCCAGCAGTGAGTTAGCTGCTTCCGAGTCTCTTCAGAGCTAGCCTGAGGTGAGTAGAATAACTCTTTATGTTTCAAAGTGAATAAATCAGTTTTAGAGCATGTTCATGCATCACGAATGCCATGAGATATATTAGGTTGTTTGCATTAGAATTCACAAATATGTTGCATTGCATAATATGATGATGATGTGGATGGGTGTTGGATGATCCTTTAGTCCTTGTATGATATGATGAGATATGATATGATATGGTATGGTATGGTATGGAAGTCTAGGTCGAGGCCCATTCTACGCCCCTGGCACTATGTTAAGAGAAAGACCAGGTCGAGGCCCATTCTACGCCCCTAGCATTATAGGAATGTTATGTTATGTATGTTATGTTAAGAGAAAGACCAGGTCGAGGCCCATTCTACGCCCCTGGCACTATTGGATATGTTGAGGACTATTGGTGACAAAACCATACTTGATGTGATTTGTCTGTGATGTGATGCATTCCATTATAGCATATGTTTTAAATGTTTTATTGTTCTGCTCACTGGGCTCTAGTAGCTCACCCCATTTCCCTAATCCCCCAGGGTTGCAGGTACGGGATAGACCAGGAGGTCAGCTAGAGTAAAGTCATGGTCATGTAATAGCTAGTGGTGGACATGATAAATATTGAATTGTAATGTTTCGTACAGTAATGTAATGAATAGTATTAAACTGTTTTGTAATGTAATGGTGTTATTGAGGATAGAATTATGCTTGACCCTAGTATGTTATTAATCCCTTTTGAGTACATGATTTTAATGATGTTTATGTAAACCAAACTTAGTATATGTTATGTTACCCCATTAGAGTATTGTCGAGGACTCCATTGTGGGGTTAATGTTATGTTTATGAATTATGTATGCACAGGTTGATTTTGGTAAATGAATAAGAAAGTTTAAATTTTTATGTATATGTCGATCATGTATGGGATTAAACAGGTTTACAGGATGTATGTTTGGCTTGCTACGGGTCCCGGCGGCCTTAAGCCGATCTGGATCCTAGCGCCGGTAGCGGTCCGATTTTTGAGTCGTTACAGGTTTATATTATTTCCTTAGAATAGGATTGCTTCCTTTCTCCCTCCTGATTTTATATTGTAAATGTATCTATATATAATATTCTTTCTGGAAAAGAATACACAACAATTGAATCATTCACAGATTCTATCGTTCAATATGGTATCAGAGCAATTCTGATCCTGAAAGAATTGCTTTCCGAATTTCATATCTTGAAACCACCACTATAGTTTATCATATGCAACATCATATTTTATATTCTTACTTCTCGAATTTCATATCTTGAAATCACCACCATAGCTTATCATCTGCAACATCGTATTTTATATTCCCCGAATTTCATATCTTGAAACCACCACCATAACTTACCATCTGCAACATCATATTTTGTATTCCCCAACACCATTATTACTCAGCCACCATCTGCGTTCCTATTTTTTTCTTTCCACTAAGTCATTATTCAAACACTATTTTGGACCTAAATGGCTGAGACCAACCCCATTGTCTCAGCTCTACGAAACAACCAAACACCACCGATTATCATCAACCAAGACAGTTCTGTATTCTCCACCAGTGTTATACTTAATAAAATCAACTACCCATTATGGTCACAAATAATGGAAATGCGCATTGGCTCTAGTAATAAGGCCGGATATCTCACTGGAGAAGTGAAGAAGCCACCACCCGAAGATCCTAGTTACGCAATATGGGTCATCGAAAATTACAAAGTGAAAAGTTGGCTTATTGATTCAATGGATCCATTGCTGATGCAGCGGTTCATTCTGCTTTCCACGGCCAAGGAAATTTGGAAAGCTATAGCAAAGACCTTCTATGACGAATTAGATGAGACTTGTCTTTTTGAATTGAATCGGAAATCCTTCTCCACCACACAGAATGGTGGACCATTATCTATATATTATAATGAACTTGTTGCAATTTTCCAGGAAATAGATCACAAGATAACCTCTCAGGAAGAAACCGTCGAAGGGATGGTCCAATTGCATTCGCAATGGCTAGGCTTTGAGTCCATATTTTTTTTAAGTGGGCTTGATCCTGAGTTTGATCACGTTTATAGAGAAATCCTTCGGAAGGATCCCAAACTTAATCTAGAAAGCACTTATACATATGTACAAAGAGAATACCAACAAAGACAGACGATGGGAGGTTCTTGACCTATCCCTGAAAGCTCTGTTATGGTAACCAAACGAACTCAGCAAGGACCATCATCTGGCTCAACAAAAACTCAAAGTGCCAAGTCTAATAATTTTGTCTGTAGTTATTGTGGCGAGAATGGACATTCAAAACAAAGATGCTATGAAATCATAGGCTATCCTGAATGGTAGGACTTCACAAAAAAACCAAGGAAGAAGGTTGCAGGAACGCCTATGATGGCAGCCACAACAGAGGTCCAATTAAATATGGAGGACAAATCATAACCTACAGCTAACGTTAGACATCTAGGGCAGTTACATGTGACCTTGGATGTGTCCTTTCGTGAATCAGAACCATACTATTCTGGAGGAGTCACACCTCCTTCTCTTCAGGGGGAGAGCTTTAGTGAAGAGAATGTGTGACAAGAAAACATGACAGATTTCTTAGAACTAGCGGAAGTAAGTGAAAGTTTTCAGCATAACAGTCAGTAAGGTCTCCCTGAAAGATGTGATGAAAATTTATTAGTTCCTTTTGGAAAATTACAAATACCAACGTCTGCTGAAGAATCACCAACATCTGAAGAGTTGCACATGATAACACTATTGACCAAAGAATCAACTCAGAATGTCCTGGACACCAATATTTCTACTCAGGATGCCTTAGCAGATCCAAAATGGACAAAGGCTGCAATTGAGATTGCACAGAATCCCGTACAACACGATCGCACCAAACATGTTGAAGTTGATCAGCATTTCATCAAGGAAAAGCTAGACCAGAAGATTATACAGTTCTCATTTGTCAAGTCAGAAGACCAGTTAGCTGATAAACTCACAAAAGCAATGTCATTAAAGATATTCCATGATATGATTGACAAGTTGGGCATGATAGATATCCATGCTCCAACTTGAGAGGAGTGTTGGAATGAATTGTCTAATTAGGAGTAGATTACGTAATCATAGGGATTTGCACAACTAACAGATCTGATAATATTATTTCTTGCACAGGTTTATCTTATCTCCTTATAATAGGATTGCTTTCTTTTTCTCTCCTGATTTTGTGTTGTAAATATATGTATATATAACCTCATTTCTGGAGAAGAATAGACAACAACTGAATTATTCACAAATTTCATCGTTCAACATAAAAATAGCAAGCACAATAGTATAAATACTCCACAATAATTCAATGTATTTATTGCTAAGAGCATTACACAGCTACAACTAAATCAATTGTCCGTAGATTAAAAATTGATTATTTTTTTAGTATGGAAGTAACACCTAATAAAATGTTATTATCAGGTATATTTATATTTTTAATAAAAATAATTCACAAAAATTTAATTTAATTAACTTTTATAAATATTCTAATGTTTGAAATGAAAAAAAAATTATTGTTTTGTACAGTGTGCTGCAATAATAAAAACATTTGTACCACATACTAAACGCTTAGAGAAATATTATATTACAGAGAAATTCCATGGGTACTTTATCGCTCTGTATGTGCCGGACTACTATAGAGAAATTCCAAGAGTAAGGAGAGGAAAAATGATGCGATTAGATGTTTTTTATTTACTCAATTGTTGAAATTTTTTTTAGGAGTAGAGCATTTTTCTATATTTTTAAAAGAAATTGAAATTGAAATTATATGTAATTTTACAAAAATGTTTATTGCAAAATAATCCTTCCATTCAAAGATGGCATTCGTTATTAACTCATTTAGAATAATAAATTAATCAAAAAAACATAAAACTAATTTAGGTGATATGAGAGAGAAATGTACTTGCAAACCATACCTAGATAATTTGATAAAACAATAATCCTCTGAGCAATTCCAATTAAGATTTTTTTTTTAAATTACTATTTAGTTGATAATAGAAAATTTACAAATTAATTTTTTATTTTAAAAAATACATTAAAATATTTTTAATATTTTAAAAATTCTACTAATAAAACAAAATTTTTAAAATGATATTAATATAAAGGGATTAATTAGTAGATTTGTTTATAAATTTAATGGACCAATTAATCAGTTTTTTCAAATTACATGAATTAAATAGTAGAAAAAATTACTATTTAGTCCCTATAGTATAGAAAAATTTATTAGTTAGTTTTTTAATTTTAAAAAATATATTAAAACCCTTCTGATGTTTTAAAAAGTCTACTGATTAGTATTTTTGTTAGTTTTAACTGTTAAGTATTATAAAAAAGTCTAAAATACTCTATTACAGAAGGATTAATTAATAAGTTTTTTAAAAATTTAAAAGATCAACTAATAAGTTTTTTAAAATTATGAAAACTAAATAGTAAAATAATAAATATAAAAATTAATAAATGAATTAACTAGTAAATTTTTTAAAATATTAAGAAAATTTTTTAATATATTTTTTAAAATCACTGGTAAATTTTTTTGTATTATGAATATTAAATAATAATTTTTTTTAAATAATAAAACACTTGAGAAATAAAATTAGTAGAGATATTTTGAAACATCAAAAATATTTCAGTATATATTTTAAAGATTAAGTTATAAAATTCTTTATTTTTAAGTTTTTTTTTTCATTTTTCACGTAGGCAACTTTACTCTCAATTTGGCATGAATTTGTTTGCAAAAATGGTAAAAAAAAAAAATCACTCTCCTTGTATAGCCCACTCCACGAAAAAAAAAAACCTTTTTTATTTGTTGACAATTTAGAAATTGTTTTTGATAAAAAATAATTTTTAATAAAATAACTTTTTTATTTTTTAATTTTAATTTAAGAAATAAAATATATTAAAAATTTTATATATATAAAAATATTAATAAAATTTTTAAGTAAAAAAAATGACTTCTTTTATAAAGAAAAAATCATTTACATTAAAATGATTTAATTTTTATTCTCCCTTTACAAATTTTTCTAAAAGTATCAAATGCTAAAAAATATTTAAAAAAATATTTTTCTAAAAATATATTTTCTATGAAATAAACTTGGCCTAACATAATCTCATTTTAACATGGGCAAATCTTTGACAAAATTTCAAAGTAAACCCTAAGTTTCTGCCACTTCAGTATCTTGAAAAGGAGACAAAGTGAGGGCCACAAATCAACACAACCACAATGCATTGAATTAAGAAAACTAAAACATCCTCATCATAGACACAGCATCTCAGCTTTTTCTTTCTTCTTTTATTACAGGCTAGCTTTGATTCTCGCCATTTCAACCCACCAAGAAAGTAAAAGGAAGGAAAAAAAAAAAAAAAACAGAGCATCTGAACACCATTCATACAGTTGTAGCTTTAGTTTCGTAGTTTGTGATTGCTATTTTTCTCAGGGATCCATCTTGCTACCAGCAACATCCACAACAAACCTGTATCTGACGTCGTTTTTCTCCAGTCTTTCCATTGCTTTGTTAACATAATCCATTTTCACTACTTCAATCATGGAGGTCACTCCCTTTTCCTTGCAGAATTCAAGCATCTCCTCTGTTTCTTTCATGCTTCCTATGAAGCTCCCTGTGATTGTTTTTCTACCTGCACAAAAATTTCACCGATAAGCAGACTTTTCACTTTTTTTTTCCTCCTAATAGTTAAAAACAAGTAGATAACCATCACCTCGAGTCAATAACAAGTAGGCTTTAAACGTTTGCGTTGGAAATTTCAAGGGCAGAGGAAAAGACAGCAAGCATTCAATTACCAACAAGAACAACTTCTAAAAGAATACATCTCCCAATTTTGTCTAAACTTAGGAATCAATGGCCTATAACTGGAGAGAGAGAGAGATAGAGAGAGAGAGAGAGAGACTCACCAAGCATGACCATAGGAGTGAGAAACTGCAAGGGGGTATTGATAACACCCAACAAGATAAGCTTTCCATCAAGTTTCAACAGAGAGATATAAGGCTCAAGAGGATGAAATACAGGCACAGTATCAATTATATAATCAAGGGTATCAGCAAATTCTTGCATCCTAGTTGTATCAGAGCTAACCAAGTAGTCATCAGCACCAAGATGTTCCAAAGCCTCCTCCCTCTTTTTGTCTGACGAACTTATCACAGTCACATGGTGTCCCATTGCCTTTGCTATCTTCACACCCATGTGTCCTACTCCCCCAAGTCCCAATATGCCTCCTCTTAGCCCACTCTTCTTCAAACCAAAGTGGCTAATTGGGCTATACACTGTCAATCCTGCGCACAATAGTGGCGCTGCTTGTTCTGGTGACATCCCATCTGGTATTTTCACCACAAACCTGAAAGAACAGCAGTGACCAATGAATTCAATTACAAAAAAAAGAACAATTTTTGGAAATCAATCGTCTCTTTAATGGACAATTACTTTTGATCGACCACCATGGACTGGGCAAAGCCGCCTTGTGTGGGTTTGCCGTCGGTGTAGACATCGTTATATGACCAGATTTTCTTGTTGCAGTACTGCTCAATATCTGATTTACATGGATTACAATTCCGGCAACTTCCAACAAGAACTCCAACTCCGACCACATCTCCTACTTTGAACTTGGTCACCTCTGATCCCACCTCCACCACCTCTCCAACTACCTCATGCCTGTAAAGAAGATCATCAAAACCCATACTCAGGAGAGAGAGAGAGAGAGAGAGAGAGAGAGAGAGGGAGGGAGAAGCTCAAAAGAGGGGATTTTATTAAGGTTAATACCCAGGAACCATGGGATAACGTGACATGCCAAGATCATTCTTCACTTGATGAAGATCACTGTGACAGATTCCGCAGTAGATGATATTCAACAAAACATCCTCTGGGCCTGTGTTTCTGCACAGAAGAAAGGAACCCATTAGCACAAATGCAACAAGAAATGAGAATATAGATGATCGCGATTCAAGAATTACCTGAGAGTGTAGGAATAAGGGGAGAGGATCCCAGATGGGTCTTTTGCTGCCCATCCTATCACAGTTCTCTCATTTTCAAGGCTACCCATTTTTGCTGTTGGAATTGGGAGAGAGAAATGCAAAGGAAAGTTTTGAGGGGACTCGACTAGAAAGCACTATGGAAGGGTATATATAGAAAAGGGGCAAGCCGGAAAATAATTGTCCTTTTCATTTTGAATTTATGATATAAATAAGTATTTTCGTATATATAAATTAATTGAATTAAATTAATTTAAAATTTTAATTTAATTTTTTATTTATTTAAATTTAATTTAATTTTTAATTTTAAAAATTTTAATTATTTTAATTTGATTTGATTTTAATAAAAAAATTTAAAAAATTAAATTAAATCTGATAATAATATAAAAATTATATTATATTAAAATTAAAATATTTTAATTTAATTTTAAATTATAAAAAATAAAATATAAAAAGTAAAAATTTATTAAAACTTTAAGGCGATGAAATTTAATCGAATTCAATTAAATTAATTTGATTTAATTTAACTTTTAATTAAAAATTGATTTAATTTAATTTTTATAAATATTAAAATTTTAATTTTTAATTTATTTAATTTATTTCGATTTTAAACTAATTTAATCAAATTCAATTAAATTAATTTGATTTAATTTAATTTTTAATTAAAAATTAATTTAATTTAATTTTTATAAATATTAAAATTTTAATTTTAATTTATTTAATTTATTTCGATTTTAAACTAATTGATCGAATATTAAAAAAAGTAAGTATTTTAAATCTATAATAAATAGGATTTGAAGATAAAAGAGAAAGCTGTCTTGGGCGTGTCTGAATGATAACATGTCAGTGTAAGCCGTGGTTGGTGGATGGGTGGGTGGGACATTTTCAATACTTTCCTTATTTATTACTTTTCTTTTTTATCATAAATTATTTTAATTATTAGTTCTGAAATTATAATATTTTTATTATACTTTTTAGATTGTATATTATGGTTTTTTTATTAAATGTTTGGAAGTTATAATATTATACAATATTTTTGAAGTGTTTTTATTAATTTATTCTAAATTTTGCATCATGTCTTGTCTTTCGCAATTTAATTTGAGAATATTTACATTATATGTCGATTTAAGGAAACTAATATTTATTAAATGTTTGGAAGTTATAATATTATACAATATTTTTGAAGTGTTTTTATTAATTTATTCTAAATTTTGCATCATGTCTTGTCTTTCGCAATTTAATTTGAGAATATTTACATTATATGTCGATTTAAGGAAACTAATATTTATTAAATGTTTGGAAGTTATAATATTATACAATATTTTTGAAGTGTTTTTATTAATTTATTCTAAATTTTGCATCATGTCTTGTCTTTCGCAATTTAATTTGAGAAGACTATTAATATTATTTATTTATTTACATTATATGTCGATTTAAGGAAACTAATAAATTTTTAGCTTATGAAATTTTAACTAATTTTACTACTTTTTTAATCAAATGAGTATATTATTACTACCTCCTTCTATTACGGTAAAATTAATCATTTAATTAAATTTTATATATTTTAAAATTTAAAACTTTTAATATCTTTATTAAAAATTAATAAATTTATATAATTTTAACTATTTATATTACTTAATTTTTAAAATTTATATTTTAAAAATATTTAATCTTTTTAACTATAATTAAAATTATATCTTTATAGAACATTATTTTAATATATATATCCGTTTAACCATTGGAAATTGTCAACCACAGTGATGTTGTCGGCAAAGTAAAAATGTTAATAATAAATTACTTTTATTACCAATACAACAATTAAATTTGAAAAAGTACCAACTATGTTTTTCGGTTACAAATTATTAAACATCTTGACTGCATTGATAATAATTAATTAAATTAAAAAAAATAATTACAAAAAATATACTATAATTTAATATTATTTTTTAAGAAAATTTTTATAATTTAGTTTGTGATAAAAATAATAATATATAACTTTATTTCATTAATAATAATTTTTTTTTAACATGTATTTACAAGTTTAATCTAATTGTAATTGTATTTAAATAAATATGAGAGATTTCAGATTTTATTCTTTAATTTTTAATTTCTATTTAAAAGAAAAAATATCATTAATAAATATTAATATATTTTATTTAATTTTTATATTATAAAAAAATTTATTAATTAAACTTTTTAATTTTTAAAAAATATTAAAATTTTTTTGATATATTAATTAATTTATTAATTTTAACTATTAAAAAACATAAAAAATTAAAATATTTTTAATATGAAAAAATTAATAAGTAAATTTTATTTAAATTTAAGAAATCAAATTATAGAAATTTAAATAATAAAATATTTTAACAGTTAAAATTAATAAAATAATTAATTAATAGATTTTTAAAATATTAAAAATATTTTAAATTTATTTAATTTTTAATAAATATAAAAATTTAATTAATTAAAGAAATTTAAACTTATTTAATTATTATGTAAAAATATAAAGATTTAATTAAATTTATTTTAATAAAATTTCAAATTTTTTATTAATGTTATTATTTTTATATTTTATATTTATATTTTTTTAAGTCAATGTGATCAATAACATCGATTTTTGTTTTTTTCTTTGCAAACGATTTCACATTGGAGCATTGCCAACTCGTTCTTGTCGGTTCTTACAAATATTGAAATCATGCGATGGTCTCAGGTGATAAGAACTTATTATGGTCCAATTCTGTCAAGGTTGGATAAGAGTATTGAGTTGTAAGTTGAAGTGGGGACCGATTTAATAAATTTAAATATTATAAAAAAAAAAAAAAAAAGAAAGGCATGAATTAATATCAATCTCATCAATATATATAAAAAAAAAGGAAATGAAAGGAAAATTATAAAAAAAAATGAAGAAAATAATATAAGAGGGATGAAAATGAGAGAAAAAAAGATAAGAAATGAGATGAAAATAATAAAAAAATGGGAGGAAAAATATACTATATAAATTAAATGAAAGAAAGTAAAAAGGAAATTGAAAAAATGAGAAAGAAAAAGAAAATTAAAGAAAAAAATGAATCAATAATTAAAGGAAAATGTAGTATTATATTTATGAACGGAGGTTATTAATGAATTTAATAGTAGATTTATAAATTTGTTATTAAATTTTTTTTATAAAAAATAATTTTTTTTATAATAATTATCGATAGATATTTTTATAAAAAATATATTTTTTAATAATTATTGATAGATTTAAAATTTATTAATAAATTTACTGGCTAATTATAAATTCAATTTTCTTTTTAACTTATTAATAGATAAAAATATGTAAGTGATTTATTAATAAATTTTAAATTTATTAGTAAATTAATATCAATTATTATAATTTATAAATTATTAATAAATTTTAAAATTAGTTAATAATCGATACATATATTTTTATATTTAATTAATTATTATATTTTTTGAACAAAATTCACGGTATTAGACAAGTGAGGTAACATTTCTTAAATTATTATAGTATTTCGTCGATATATTAATCAATGCTACTACCGACAAAAAAGGAAAAACCACGAGTTTCACGTTCGGGTCCCAGGCCGCTCTGTCCAATGTATATGATAACTTTCAAGGATAAGCATTTTGTTATAAAATTAAATCAAAATTTTAAAAATTTTGGTAAATTGAAGAATATTTAAATATGATTTTTTTTATAAAGTTTTAAAAAATAAAATATTTTTATTTCATAATAATTTAGTATTAAATTAATAAGATATGGTGACATTTTTAATAATTATTAAATTAATATAATATAAATATATTATTATAATATATTAATAATTAAAAAAATATAAAAAAAAATTAAATCTCTGACTCAACTCTAAGCGGCGCTATGTCATTATATTTTTTTATTTTTAGGAATGATATGGCCCCGCTCGAAGTGGCGCTAAATATATGTTTTTTATTTTTTAATTATTAAAATATTATAATTATATTAAATTTTATAATATATTATTATAATAATATTATAATTAAATAATATTAATTATAAATTTATTTATCTGTTATTAAATATATATACAATAGCACTGAATTAAATAATTAGTCTAAATATATGTTTTTTATTTTTTAATTATTAAAATATTATAATTATATTAAATTTTATAATATATTATTATAATAATATTATAATTAAATAATATTAATTATAAATTTATTTATCTGTTATTAAATATATATACAATAGCACTGAATTAAATAATTAGTAAAAATAATAGATAAATTAATTAATTAATTAATATATATATTTATACCATTTTACGATCCCAGGTGTATGATTTAAATATTTTATGATTTATAAATTAAATTCCTTAAATTAAATTACTAATAATAATCAAAACGTATAATACCAGTAATTAAAACAAAATTCATAAAGTATACATACAATGGTCCATACATACATCATTCCAGATACGTATAAAAATGAATACATGGTAAAATTCATGTTTAAAAATTATTATTACTTAATAGTATGTCAAGATACATAAGCATAGAATTAAATAATTCTAATGTCCGTTCTATTTCTCTACAATCACAATATTCATTATGGTTGACAGTATGGTAATCACTAATAAATCTTCCTTGTTCAATTATATTTCTTTTAAATGTTTCTACTTCTCTTTTATTTGTCAAATCAACTAGACTTAAATTTTCTAAAGCGGATTTAATAAACCTCATAGTTCTATGACATATTCATAAAAACAGTAAGCAATAACATAATCAGTTCTGGTTGATATGTAATATTTAAGAATATATCCGTGTTCTAATTCAATAATATCAAATAAAATGATAAACATAATTTCTGATGTGCCAGATCAGTTTGAACTGCAAGCACAGAGCATACTTATGATTGCTTTTATTTTGGTCAGGGTTCCTGCAATGTTAATCTGGAGTCCCAGAATTAACTCAGAGTGGAGAGCGAAGAGAGAGAGAAATAGTTGCCGTCAACACGGTCTTATATTGTAACAGTTGTATAAAGTACTTTGTATTAAAGATTGAAAATAAAATACAACTTACTTTGTACAAAATTTTTAAAAATAAACTGCTACCACTGTGTTGTAGTAAACAACAGTGTCCTTACAAATTGAGAATACAACTATCTTAAAATACATGAGAGAATTTGAGAGCAAATTTCTGTGATGGAAATTTTGGTGTGTCTTGAACTGAGCCAGGGGTCTCCTTATATAGGTGCGGACTTCAAATTGTTATTGAATTTGGTTGAGCGGTCCGTCTCCTGTGGATGTTGTATTATTGGTGAGTGGGTCCCTCCATTATCTCTTTGTCTGCCATTTGCTTTTTACTTTGTCTGCCAGTGCCTGATGACGTCACGGCTTGCGTCAGAAGGTTGTCTTGGTCGGCCACTTTGTCTGGTAATGCTTTATGATGTCATTGCTTGCTTCCTTGTTTTGGCGTTTTCTAGTGAATTAGATGTCTGCTTGGGTGAAAAAATCGTCATTGTCATTATCCAGACTGATGGGTGATGGAGATGCTGCTGAGCTTCGAATATCATTTAATTCATTTATTAAGTGGTCATACTCTTCTTCAGATGTACAGGCAGCCATTTTAGACATGATTTGCTGTTTGCGAGCTAAGAAAGTTTCGTGTTTGGTGATAATAGAAATACTGGGTTTCTTGCAAAATTGTGGATGGTCTTGAAAGAATTGGTCAATGGCTTTATGGTTGCAACCAAGTAAATTGGTCTTATTCCACCATTTTGTTTTGAATTTTCGGACTAGGGTAGGTACTTGAAAAATACCTATGGTTTGGTCTTTGATCTGGTATTCTACCATGAGTATCCATGGGATATGGAAATGGTGACTATATACTAGCCAGGATGGGGCTATGGTGACATTTTCGGGTAACTGTTGTCTTTCAAAGAATTGGTCTTTTGCAGTAATGATCTGGTTTGGGACATTGGTTTCAGAAAAACCAAATTTGTTCCACCATTGGTAGAACCAATATGGTAAAGGATAAGAAAAATTGTCATCAAAGAAGAAAAAGAATGATACAGACAATTGTTCATTTTGCTTGAAAAAGGTTCTTTCCCAAGCAATCTGATAATCATAATAATTATACTTGATATTCTGTTTTATTTGTCCAATGGTCATAATCATTTCTCTCATTTTGTGAGGTTCAAGACCCCAATCTGTTAAAGTCCATACTTTCAAAATTCTCACTTTACAATACCGTAATTTGTTGGGATTTTGTGGATCATAATTATTATGAATAAAGATAGAACAAGTATTGATGAGAATTGTTTCATAAAATTGTTGAGATTTTTGGAAATTATCTGGTATGTAGTAATGATTTCTTGGGAAAATCGTACTACATAATTGATAAACATTTAAATTGGGATTTTGAGCCCAATATTCAGGTTCAATGGTCAAGATGTATTCATCTATGGAATTATAACTGTATTCTGTTTGAACTGGTTCTTGGGTTAATGATGGATTGGAACATGATGGTTCCATGGTAGGTGATCCAGTAACTGCTTGTTTGAAAGTAGATGGTGGTATAAGTGTTGGTTGTAATGGGCTGAATCGATTGGTAGAAGCAAAACTGGGTCTTAAATTTGAAGAAATTAATGCACTGGATATGGGATTCATGGGTCGGGTTATGATGGATGAAGTACTAGTATAGATTGGTCTAGGACGATGTTGTCCTGAAGGTAATAAACTTATATTACATGGTTTAATTATGGGTGATCGTAAAGAAATTCTCTTTTCAACTTCTTTCCCTTTGTCAGTCATTTTTGCCCTGCAAAAATTCACGAGTTAAAAAATCAGCAAGAGAATTGTCAGTACCTTTTATATGCTCAATATCAAAATCAAAAATAGAAAGAAACGCCTGCCATCTAGCAAAAATATGTTTAGCTGCTAAATTTTTTACATCTTTGGTTAACACGTCTTTTGCAGCCTTACAATCTACTCGGATAGTGAATTTCTGGTTTAAAAGATCACTTTGGAATTTTGTTACACATAATACTATTGCTAGAATTTCTTTTTTAATGGTAGAATATTTTTCTTGTGTAGGATTCCATATACCAGAATAGTATCTTATAATATACTCTTTATGATCTATAGTTTGCTTAAGAATTCCTCCATATCCTTGGTCAGAGGCATCTGTTTCAACAATCTTGGGGATTTGTGGGTTACAAATATTTAAACAAGGTAATGTTTTTACATGTCTTTTTATTTCTTTTATTATTTTTGTATGTTCATCTGTCCATGGTTTAGGATTCTTTTTTAATCTATGATATAAAGGCTTACATATGATTCTTAAATTTGGTAGAAAATCAGCAACATAATTTAAAGATCCCAAAAATCTTTGTAATTGATTTTTGTCTTTAATTTCATCTGGGAATTTGTTTGCAAATTCTATACTTCTTTGAATGGGTATTATGGTATTTTGGTATATTTCATGACCTAAAAATCTAACTTTTATTTGAAATAATTTCATCTTTGGTTTTGATAATACTAAACCATTTCGTTTTACAGCTTTGTAAAAAATATTTAAATGTTTAACATGTTGGTCTATATTTTGACTAAAGACTAAAACATCGTCAATATATGTGATTATAAATTCATATGGATTAAATATATCATTCATTATTTTTTGAAATTCACTTGGTGCATTTTTTAATCCAAATGGCATGATATTCCATTCATATTGTCCAAATGGTACTGTGAAAGCAGTTTTATATTTATCTTGTTCAGCTATTTGTATTTGCCAAAATCCTGATTTCATTTCGAACTTTGAAAAAATTTGTGCATTATATAATCTATTTAATAAATCTTGTTTATTTGGTATAGGGTATCTAATCCATTGTAATGCTGTATTTAAAGGTTTATAATTAATAACTAATCTTGGTGCTCCTCTTTCCAGTTCTGCATTTTTCATTACATAAAAGGCCGCACAAGACCATGGTGATTTACTAGGTCTAATTAATTTTTTGTTTAATAGTTCTTGTATTTCTTTTTTACAGAATTCTAACATTTCTTGGTTCATTTGAATTGGTCTTGCTTTTGTAGGGATGTTTTGTTCTTTAAAACTTGGTTCGTATGGTAATGTGACTATGTGCTGTTTTCTGTCCCAAAAAGCTGATGGTAGATCTGAACATAAATCTTGTTCAAATTTTTCTTGAATTTCTTTTATTTGTTTTTGTATTGTGGGCTTTTCTAATTGTTCTTCTATCTTTATTAAATGTAAATCTTTCTTTAAATATTGTATTTGTTTTTCTAAATTATTAATTTTACTAATATTTTCTTTTTGGAATGAACTTATGTCATGATAATTTATAGGTGTTATAAATTCAAACATTATATTTTGTCCTAAAATGTTTGTTTCTATGCCTAATTCAGTTACCTTGAAAGGGTAAAGCATTTGTAAAAAAGGATTTCCTAAGATAACTTGGGTATTAAGATTTTTTATTAACATAAAACTTGTGTTGAAACAAATATTGTTATTACATATGTGAGCCTTAGGTATTTTATACTCTATGTTTACTTTTGTTGAATTTGCCGCTGATAATGTTTGTTTTGTTTTGTGAAAATATTTACTTGGTATAATACCTATGTCTATACAGTTCATGTCAGCTCCTGAGTCTAACATTGCAATTGATTTCAATTTAAAATCTTTGATTGTAAGATTAATTTTAACATACCACTTTTGGAATTTTATCCTTGTGATGTCATTGAATTTTAATTGTTGTTCTTCTTCAGTTTCAGTTTCAGTTTCTTCTATATCTTCTATTTTTTCTTTGTTTTTTGTGTATTGAATTTGTTCACATTTATGGTGTAATTGTCTTACTTCGGTTTTTAATTGTTTTACTTCTGCTTTTAATTGTCTTATTTCAAATTGTAAATCCATGGATGATACTGTTTTTATAGGTTTCTTTGTAAACATTTGTTCTATATCTTCAAAGGTTGTTGGTATGGTTGTGCCTATTTTTATTTCTTCATTTATAATTTTATTTAGTTTTTTAAAAAATTTTCTTTTTATACTAGGGTCTTCTACTTGTTCTAATTGTTCTAAAATTTTAGTATAGTCAGTTAACATATTTATTTTATTATTACAATTACAGATTTCTCCTTTGCAATCATGATCACTGTCTGAATCTTTTATGGTTTGTGAAGAATTATCACTATTGTAATCCTCATCTAAGTCTGAAGAGGATAGGTTTATTTGATCTATTTTTTCTAATAATTGATCCATGTTATCGATTTTTAATTCTAAACCTAGTTCATGTATCTTTTTTCTAGCAAGGCATTCCCTAGCATAATGTCCTCTTTGGTTACATAAATAGCATGTTATGTTATCTTTTTTGTTTAGTTTTTTAAAATTATTCTTCTTATAATTATTTTTCTTAAAATATTTTCTTTTAAAGGGTTTTTTATATATTTGTTTATTATTATACTGCCTTTTTCTATAATTGTATTTCTTATAAATTTTCTCTGTTTTAAAGGGTTTGTATTTTTTATGTTTATGTTTCTTTATTGTTCCAAAACCAAATTGTTCACACCAATTGCCTAATTCTTTTCTAGATTGTCTAGTTTCCATTTTTAATTTATTTTGTAGTTTGATATCCCTACATAATCTTATTCCTGTTAAATTTACACACGTGATTAGGTCTCCATAAGTCAAATCATCATAAGAAATATGTCCATATTTTTGTTCAATGGTTTCTTTAACCTTTGTTGAAAACAATCTTGGTAATCCGGTTAAAAATTTTTCTTTCCAATGATAAGCATTTGGATCTGCTAATGCATATACTCTTTTTAAAAAATTATCTTTATACCATCTAAAATTTTCTAATTTTCTGCATCTAAGATTTTGTAAAATTTCACTATTTCTTTCTGTATATAAATCTAAATCTCCTATAAAATGAGTTATTATATTATAAATAAGATATGCTATTATAAAAGGTAATGGTTGTCCAGTAGCTGGATCAGTAGCTGGTTCTCCTGTGGTACTATCTATTCGTCGGGCATTTAAAATATTGTCTTTTATTTCATTACTTAAAAGTTTATCCCACCATGTTCTAAGTTCTCCTGTAAAGCCTAAAATGATGTTTTCAGCAGCTTGTTTTTCTGTAATTCCTACTCTTTGTTGATATATATTGCCTACTATTACCATTTCTTTGGTTATTTTAATGATTTCTGTTTCAGATTTGTCATCTATATTCCATTCGTATATGTTTTTAGCATTATATTGTTTCTATTTTTTATCGATTGTAATTAAGTCATCTGGTTGGTGATGGTATTGTTTTCCTATAGTATTTAATGGAATCATACTTTCTTGTTCTGACTCATCATTTGATATTGTTAAAGGATTGTCTATTGTATCTTCTTCTGAGGAAGAAGTATCATTATATTCTGTCAATATTGTTATTTTCCCTTTATCTTTACTAGTACTTGTACTTTCTTGTTTTGAAGTTTGTACGGGTTCTTGTATTTTAATTCCTCTTGAGGCAGTAGTTTTGACGGATTTTTGTTCATTAATTATTTTTTGTAGTGTTTCTGATATACTATTTAGTTCTGTTTTAGGTGTCATATTTATTATTTCGATTGGATTTTTGGATGGTGGTATTATTTTTGTGAAAGGTTTATTCGTTTGTTTTCTAGCAGGATCTATATTATATGGTTTTGCATCCCTATATCTTTGTGATAAATAAGTTGTATTTGGTTTGGGTATTGTAGGTGATGGTGTCTGAGGTGTTTCTATATGTTCTATATTTGTTATAGCCTCATAATTTCTGTCTATCTTTTCTTCCATTCTATCTAATTGTTTTCCTATAATATGTATAGCTATATTATTCCAATTGTTTTGTAAATTGATATTTCTTATGTCACTATTACGTATATCTTGTGTATGAATTATAGGTTGTATTGCCTCATAAGCATGGTCTTTTTTAAAAAAGGCTTTTTCTAAAGGGGGTTTTTCTAATTCATTATATTGGTCAACTACTACTTCTCCTGTATCTTCATGTACCTTATGCCATTTGTGTAATTTGATTTTTAACACATTTAATTTGTTTTTGTGATAGTATTTTAAGTATGTAAAAAATGGTATTGTTTCTTTCACTTGTTCACAGAACGTAAAAAATTGTCGTTTAATTTGACTTTGTTGTTTGCGTGTATATTGGGCGAGAAATGTGTCTCTTTTCCCCCGGTTTTGATCTGACATATAATCGTGTTGAATTAGATATTTATCTAAGGTAAAATTATATGTTAGAGTATTAATTGAATAATAACTGTCTTCATAAGGTTGGCTGAATTGTCCTTCTCTGATTATTCCTTCTTGTATTTTTATACCTTTTGTGGTATATTGAGGTTTAGTTGTATGATCAAAAGTTTCTTCTACTGGTTTAGTATGAGATGTTTGTCCCTGAAAGGGTCCTTGGTAGGAAGGAATGGTTGAGTCTTCAGATATACTAGTTTCTGTGATTTCTATATTTTGTTTTCTTTGTGACGTTCCTATTGAATGTCTAGATGGTTGGTAAATACTAGCCGTATTTTGTCTAAAAGAGTTTGATCTTTTATATTTTAATTCTAATGATCCATCTTCATTTTGTATGATATAATCTATTTCTTTATTTTCCTTAATAGGTTTATTAGGTATTGTTTTTGTTGGATATTTCCAACTGTCTGGTAACGTAACATCTTTCCATTGTAATGTTCTTGGTATGCTTATATTCGCTTTACTTTGATCTATTTCCCAAAATACTGTTTCTCCTGTTATTTTATTATGGTTAATAGCATTTGGACATAATCCTGTATTCATTATTTTATAATTTAGTCTATAAAATACTTCATATATGTGAGATCCTTGCAACATATTATAATTGTGGGTCAAAATATCTAGGGTAAGAATCTTCATTATATTAGGATCTGTTAATGAGATTGTAAAATTTGGAAAACAGTTTGAATAAATTGGTCCATTTGTTAAACTGGTTTCAAATAATCCTAATAATGAATCTTTATAATTTAAATGTCTAGCATCTCTTAATGCAACATGCATACTGGTATCTAATCCTTCTACTGTTAATGATTTAATTGCTATTTGTACTAATCCTATATGCATAAATCTATAACCATGTTTAATATATTTCATAATTGTCTTTTTACTTAGTAGACTCATGGATTGATTTTCTGAGTATAAAGGTATAACTTTTTCTTTAGTTTTAATTGCCATTAACGATTTAAAATCAAATATTCCTTTTTTATATATTTCATTTATAGGGGTTTCTGGTGGTTTCCAATTGGTTAATTGTTGATTATCCCATGTACTTTCTCTAGCTAATATTGTATTATTATTTATATTAATGTTTAAATCATTCATGAGTTCATTTTGGTTTCGGGACCTAGAAACTCTATTTCTTCTAAACAAGCTCATGTCTAAAATCTTAGGGTCTTTTCATACACTTCCTTCTCACACACCTGCAGGTCTTACACTCTCTTTGCCTGACTTATGGATCTAGCTGCCCATCCTATCACAGTTCTCTCATTTTCAAGGCTACCCATTTTTGCTGTTGGAATTGGGAGAGAGAAATGCAAAGGAAAGTTTTGAGGGGACTCGACTAGAAAGCACTATGGAAGGGTATATATAGAAAAGGGGCAAGCCGGAAAATAATTGTCCTTTTCATTTTGAATTTATGATATAAATAAGTATTTTCGTATATATAAATTAATTGAATTAAATTAATTTAAAATTTTAATTTAATTTTTTATTTATTTAAATTTAATTTAATTTTTAATTTTAAAAATTTTAATTATTTTAATTTGATTTGATTTTAATAAAAAAATTTTAAAAATTAAATTAAATCTGATAATAATATAAAAATTATATTATATTAAAATTAAAATATTTTAATTTAATTTTAAATTATGAAAAATAAAATATAAAAAGTAAAAATTTATTAAAACTTTAAGGCGATGAAATTTAATCGAATTCAATTAAATTAATTTGATTTAATTTAACTTTTAATTAAAAATTGATTTAATTTAATTTTTATAAATATTAAAATTTTAATTTTTAATTTATTTAATTTATTTCGATTTTAAACTAATTTAATCAAATTCAATTAAATTAATTTGATTTAATTTAATTTTTAATTAAAAATTAATTTAATTTAATTTTTATAAATATTAAAATTTTAATTTTTAATTTAT
Organism: Manihot esculenta; assembly: GCF_001659605.2. Classification (NCBI taxonomy): domain Eukaryota; kingdom Viridiplantae; phylum Streptophyta; class Magnoliopsida; order Malpighiales; family Euphorbiaceae; genus Manihot; species Manihot esculenta. The sequence goes on from NC_035170.2 coordinate 15,531,280, forward strand.
TTAATTTATTTCGATTTTAAACTAATTGATCGAATATTAAAAAAAGTAAGTATTTTAAATCTATAATAAATAGGATTTGAAGATAAAAGAGAAAGCTGTCTTGGGCGTGTCTGAATGATAACATGTCAGTGTAAGCCGTGGTTGGTGGATGGGTGGGTGGGACATTTTCAATACTTTCCTTATTTATTACTTTTCTTTTTTATCATAAATTATTTTAATTATTAGTTCTGAAATTATAATATTTTTATTATACTTTTTAGATTGTATATTATGGTTTTTTTATTAAATGTTTGGAAGTTATAATATTATACAATATTTTTGAAGTGTTTTTATTAATTTATTCTAAATTTTGCATCATGTCTTGTCTTTCGCAATTTAATTTGAGAATATTTACATTATATGTCGATTTAAGGAAACTAATATTTATTAAATGTTTGGAAGTTATAATATTATACAATATTTTTGAAGTGTTTTTATTAATTTATTCTAAATTTTGCATCATGTCTTGTCTTTCGCAATTTAATTTGAGAATATTTACATTATATGTCGATTTAAGGAAACTAATATTTATTAAATGTTTGGAAGTTATAATATTATACAATATTTTTGAAGTGTTTTTATTAATTTATTCTAAATTTTGCATCATGTCTTGTCTTTCGCAATTTAATTTGAGAAGACTATTAATATTATTTATTTATTTACATTATATGTCGATTTAAGGAAACTAATAAATTTTTAGCTTATGAAATTTTAACTAATTTTACTACTTTTTTAATCAAATGAGTATATTATTACTACCTCCTTCTATTACGGTAAAATTAATCATTTAATTAAATTTTATATATTTTAAAATTTAAAACTTTTAATATCTTTATTAAAAATTAATAAATTTATATAATTTTAACTATTTATATTACTTAATTTTTAAAATTTATATTTTAAAAATATTTAATCTTTTTAACTATAATTAAAATTATATCTTTATAGAACATTATTTTAATATATATATCCGTTTAACATAATTCTGGTATATAATTTAAAGTTAAAAATATAATAAAATCCATATATAAATTTAAAATTATTAATTTAATCTATAAATCAATTTATATACATAAATGCATGTAAAAAAATTTTTATGTAAAAATATATCTCATAAATATGACTGAAATTTTATTTTGTAAAATATAAAAAAATATTTTGATTAAATTTTAAAATTAATTTTAATAAAAAAAATAAATGAAGTAATAATTTATCCAAACGAAATTAGTGATGGAAATAGTTCGGAGTGAGGGTAGTTGTGGCTTGCGTCATGCCTATGTCACCTTTGACATACACACATATATTAAAATAAAAATTCACGAATTAAATTTGAAGTACTATTTGCTGGGGTCTGTCGATTTGGTCACAGCCTATTTTATTAACCATTTTAATATCTGAATTAAAATAATATTTTATTAAATATTTAGATTTCTAAAAATTATAAAACAATTAAATAGAAATTAATAATATTATTAATAATTTTTTAAAAATAATTAATTGATTGTATTTTAAATTATGTTAATTATATTTTAATTTTTTTTATATTGATAAAACTAAGTAAATGTAATCAGAGATGAAGCCACTCATGGATTAAGAGGTACTACGAGCTCATGAAATTTTTAAAATCTTTTAAAGGTATATAAATAATTTTTTTTAAAATATAAAAAAATTATCATTAAATCTCTACATATTTAAAAAATTTATCAACACATTTTTATTTCAAAATTATTTAATTAAACCATCATTATATTTTATAATTTCAAATTCTTTAATCCATTTATAAAAAAAATTTTACTATTTAATCTCTTATTTTTTATATAATTTTTCAATTTAAAAATTTACATTTTTAAAATTTTAAGTTCAAGACTTCACTTAAAATTTTCAATTTATTTATTATAATATATTATTTATACTATTAAATGATAAATTCTTTTTATTTATCTCACGTAATTATTAATCTATTTATATAATTAAAATTATATAAAAATAATTTTTAATAGATTAAAATATTTTTTCAAAAAAAAATTAAATTTCGATACTAAATTATGTATTAAAATATTATATTATTTTCATAATTTTTTTATAAATCTGTATGTTATAATCATAATAAAAAGAAATTTTTCTATAATAAATATTATTAAAAGTTGAGTCTATAATAATAAATCATAAATAATTAATTAATAATTTATATTGAAAGGTAAATTTAGAAATGCTGATAATAATATTACTAAAAATATATTTAAATGAATAAAAAAAATAAAAATGACCATAATTTAATTATAACAGTTTATTCACCTTTTATAAAAATTTATTTTTTAAATATATATTTATTTTATATTTATTTCAATTATATTCTCTTAAAAATATTAAATTTTATTAAATATTAAAAATATTTTAAATATTTATTTAAAAAAATAATAATTAAAAATAAATTAATTTAAAAATAATGTAAAATTAAATAGAATTATAATAGTCAACCATATATTATTATAATAAAAAAGTGAATAATAATTATGAAATAATAATAAAAAAATCGATAAAATAAAAAAATATGAGATATTTATTTAAATTATATTAGTATCCGTTAATTTTATAATTTTATAAAAATTTAGAAACAAGAGTATAATCAATAATAAAGTGAAATTATTTTTATCTTTTATAAATTATCAATAATATAATTAATTTATATCTAATTATTATAATTTTTTATAAGTACCGTATCTCACCATTTATTCACCGTTCAAATTTGCAATAATGAGATATTTGTTTTGGCTTTAATAGTATATATAAATATACTGTTAATAATAAAAACATAATTATTTGTGAATTTCATTAAAAAAATACTATAAGATTTTTTTTTTTTAAATCTTGATTGCATCAAATCAATATGACTAAGGTAATTTTTTAAAAATTTTTAAAATTAAATCTTTAAGTTTGACCTCATAATTCAATAAGCCTTAGCTGGGTTTGAATTGAATGTAAGTTATATTCCTATTTTTTATATATATATTTTTAAATGTTAAAGAATTTATATAACCCATTTCAAAAAAAAAAAAAAGAATTTATATAACCAAAAATAGTAAATACTTTATGTGGCATTTCACGCTATATAACAAATTCAAAAAATTGAAATGCCACATAAAATATTCGTAATATTATTTCTCCTAAAGTATGTATAACATATTTCTTCTCACACATCTAAAAGAGGTGAATAGAGAGATTATTATTAATATTTTACATATTTTTTTTGATGTTTTAAGTTTTTATTTTTAAATTGTGGTATCGTCACACATTGATATGAATATATAAATAAAGGTAAAAAGCCACCGAAAATTAATGCATTGTTGATTTAATTTTTTCGTCAAATTTTTTAATTTGTTTACATTTTTATAAATTTAAAAACAGTATTTTGAAATCCATACTAACGCGATTACATTTTCATTAAACAAGCGAAAATTTTCTCTCTACTACAATATTAGTGACCCACTAATCCTTAAAAAATCAATCAAATCTTTCATTCTAATATTCTAATAACTATCCAAAGCAATGATTACATAAAATCCGAAAAAGTTTCATTTGAATCTCTTTTTGTTAATCTGAAGAGAGAAATGACTTTCGAGAGCAAATAGTGACTGATATCAAATTGCCTACAGTGATATTGATATGTGATTTCTTAATTTTGTTTAGTTGGTATGTATGTTATTGACTTGCATTGTTTATTGTATGAAATAGATATGTGATGGTAGAAATATATATAGTTATTGCATGTTCAATATTAGGTTGTCCTAGGAAATTGAGGAACTTTTTTTTTATATAAAAAATTAATGCTTTTATGGTTCCTAATATGCTAAATTGTTTTAGTAATTGTTGATGCACTTACACATCAGAATGAAGTACTTTTGTTATTAATTTAGTAGCAGCTAATTATGGGTTTTTTGTTTTTATATTTTTAATACAAAAATCACTTGTAGATGGAAACTCATGTGGATGTTGTTATTCATTACGAAGGAAAATTCATTGAAAGTAAAGGACAACTCAAGTATGAGGGTGTGATATATACATACATGACAATTTTGATCTTGACATTTTGAGTTACTGAGATATAAAAAATATATTTCAAAATATATTGAAATATCAAAATGTACAAAAAAATTGGGTAGCGAAACCATTTAAGTTATTGAAAAATGGATTATTTTCATTGAATGATGATAGATCTTTAAGCATATTGTATCCGTATTATGGTAAAATTAAAGAACTATATGTTTATGTTGAGCATAAAGTAGACATCCCTATAATAACTTAATCATTTCCTACATTGCCAAACATAGTAAGTTGCTTAGACCTAAGACCTAGTAGTAGCAATGCTAACAAGAAGCAGGAATTTGCTAAGGATAGAAATAGTGGGTTTGATAATGTAATTGATAAAGGTTTAAATGATAAAAGGATAGGTACTTAAGGTAGTTTTGTGCATAATGTTGATTTTAATGAGTTCTTATTCCATGATACTATAGTTAATGAAGGTATTGATTTGGATTTTGGTGGATTAGGAGAAAATGAGTCATTATTCAATGACGAATATGAAAATGCAAAAACTAGTGAGGGTGGGCCAGTTGGGCAAGGCAGTGAGGGAAGACATTCAACGAATGATGATAGTGATATTTCATTGGGTGAAGAAATAGTAGATGATGAGGTTGATAATGACTTGAGTAATTCAAATGATGATAGCAAAAGTAATATTAGTGAGTATTTATCAAGTGATGACCTTGGCTCATATGAGTCATTTAATGACTCAAGTGGGGATGAGAAACAAGGGGTTGTGAGGAGGAAAAGTAGAAGAGTAAGGTTTAATATAGATGCTGAGACCCCAAATTTTAGTCTTTGAATGGAATTTAGAGATGCTATCGAGTTTAGGGAGGCTATAATTAAATATCCCATAGTAAGGGGAGTGAATTAAGTTTGTAAAAAATAAACCCAATAGGGTTAGAACTAGATGCCAAGATAAGTGTCCATTTAAAGTTTTTGCTAGTAGGAGAACAGGAGCTCATCCATTGTCATTAAGACATTGAAACCTGCTCATAGAAGTTATAGAGTTTTCAAGAATCCTAGGGTTAGTTCAGCTTTCTTAGCCAATTATTTCAAGAAGAGGATGTATCAAAAGCCTGACATCAAGATTAGAGAGTTCAAACACTATGCCAAGGAAGAGTTAAGGGTTCATATTATAATGTCTAAATGTAAGAGAGTTAAAAAAACTATTGATAAAGGAAATGGATGTGAGTTTTAAAGCAGAGTATGCTACTATTCTTGCTTATACTGCTGAAATTGAAAGGTCTAATCCTGATTCTGTGTGTAAAGTAGAATTGAGTCAAGATAAGTTAAGGGAGGGGAAGCATGCATTTGAGAGAATGTTTATTTATTTGGATACTTATAAAAGAGGTTGGTTGAATAGATGTAGGCCTATAATAGGCATGGACGGTTGCTTCTTAAAGGGAATTTGCAAAGGCTGATTTCTATTTATTGTGAGTAAGGATACTAACAATCATATGTATCCAATAGCTTGGGCTGTCTATCCATCTAAGGACAAAGTCACTTGGAGGTGGTTTCTGCAATGGCTAGTATTGCTACTGGATCTAAAGGATAGGAGTGGACTTACTATTGCATTTGACATTCAAAAGGTGATATTTTAATTGTTATTTATTATTAAAATTAGTGTTTATAAATGTTTATTAAATTAACTAATGGCTTTATTTCAGGGTCTTATTCCAGCTATTTAGGAGGTTATCCCTCAAGCAGAGTATAGATATTGTGCAAGGATATTGGTGGATAATAACTTATGAAAAGGAGTTCAAAGACAATCTTAATAAATTGTCTCAACATGGGAAGCATGTTGTTGAAGACTTGTTACATTATCCACCACAGTGTTGGGTTATAGCCTACTTCAACAGTACGTGTAAAAGTGATATGGTGGATAATAATATCTTTGAGACATTCAATCCTTGGATAAGAGATGCAAGAGACAAGCTTATAATCTCTATGCTAGAGAAAATTAGGATATAAGTGATGAATAGGATTGCTGAAAATAGAAAAGATGTAAAGAAATGGATCAATGTTAGAGTCCAGAGAGCATGAAGAAGTATCAAGAACACTTGAAGAAGAGTAATCAATATACTGTGGTGTTTAATGGAGATTATGGATATGAAATTAGCCAAGGAGATGATAGGCACACTGTGTTTCTAGACAAGCAGGTTTGTACATGCATGATATGGGATTTAACAAGTATTCCATGTCCTCATGCTATTTATACTTTCTATCATGACAAACAAGATCCTTTAAGTCATATTTCTAATTGGTACCATAAGGACACCTATTTGAAGAGTTACCAGCATTCAATTCAGCTAGTTAGGGGAAAAAATTTTGGAAGCAAGATGTATATCAAACTATTAAACCTCTTGAGCATAAGAGACTGTCAAGAAGGCCAAAGAGAAAGAGAGTGAAGAACAAGAATGAGCCAAAAAAGCTACCAAAAAGTGAAAAGCTAAGTAGAAATGATCATGTGGTCACTTGCAGTATTTGTAAGAAAATTGGACATATAAAAAGGAGATGTATTGCACAAAAAAGTGTTGAAGGCAAAATACAATTCCTGTTATGAATCGCCACCAATGGATGAAAATCAAAGTGTTCATCCAAATGAAAATAATTGCACAGGAACAAGACCGGATAAGTTACCAACAAGGAGGAAAACAACAAGCTTATTCTCAGCCTGTCACCAGATCACAATCCAAAGAGCAACTACAACAAGATAAACTAGCATGCTACAACCAAACACAATAATTGTAAAAAAGGTTGTAACGACCCGAAAATCGGACCGCTACCGGCGCTAGGATCCAGGTGGGCTTAAGGCCGCCGGGACCCGTAGCAAGCTTGACGTATAACCTGTAAACCTGTTTAATCCCATACATGATCAAGAATATACATAAAAATTAAAACTTTTCTTTCATACATTTTCTCATACACCGAACTCAACCTGTGCATGCACTGAACATAGACATAATCATAAGCATTGACCCCTCTTTGGGATCTCATCAATGCCCCAATGGGTGATATAACATATGTTGAGTTGGTTTACATAAACATCATAAAACATCTAAGATCATGTATAAAAAGGGATACCTTACACATTGGGTCAAGCACAATCTCTAATCCTCAGTATCATTACATACATTACTATTCGTAACTTTACATTTATTTCACAATTTATCATGTCCACACTATCTATTACATAGACACGACTTCAATACTCTTGCTGACCTCCTGGTCTACCCTGTACCTGCACACCTGGGGGATTAGGGAGAGGGGTGAGCTACTAGAGCCCAGTGAGCATAATAATAAAACATTTAAAACATATGATAACATGGAATGCATCACATCACAGCTAATCACATCAAGGATGAAGTTGTCACCAATAGCCCTCTACATGTTCCAACTGTGCCAGAACATAGAATGGGTCCTGGTCTTTCCCTTACATGTCATAACATAACAGTCCAACTGTGCCAGAACATAGAATGGGTCCTGGTCTTTCTCTTACATAGTGCCAGCGAACGTAGAATGGGTCCCACTGGTCTTACATTCCGTACCGTACATATCACATCGTCACATCATAGATCGAGGGCTATGGATCATCCAACATTCATCCACAACAACAACAGTAGAGGATGCAATGCAACATATTCGTGAATTCTAATGCAACAACCTAATATATCTCATGGCATTCATGATGCGTGAATCATGCTAAGACTGGTTTATTTATTTTAAAGCATAAGAGTTATTCCACTCACCTCTGGATAGCTCTGACCAGACACTGGGGCAACTGACTCACTGCTGGGGTCCTTGGTTCCTCGGGTCCAAACCTACACAAGTGGACTCAAATGAGGGACCAAACATACAAGAACATAACTCTAAACTACTCCCCAAAAACCCCCTAAAACATCATGAAATAACCATAGAAAAACATTCAAAGGAAGGCTGAACAAGGCACTTTCGGCGGCAGGTTCGGCGGCCGAAAGTCCCTCCAGAGCCGAAAGTCAGGCAGGTTCGGCGGCACCTTCGGCGGCCGAAACTCCCAGACAGAGACGAAACTCATGCATGTTCGGCGGCACTTTCGACGGCCGAAACTCCCAGACAGAGACGAAAGTCCTCTTTCGGGGGCAGGCTTCGGCAGCCGAAAGGCTGGCCTCCCAGGCAGGTTCGGCGGCCGAAAGTCCTTCGGCTGCCGAACCTGGTTTCTGCCAAAGGGCAGAAACTTGGTTCCTCATGCATTTTTGCCTCCCAAAACCATCCATACATGCATTTCTCCTAATCTACAACATACATACTCAAACATACAAGTTCCTAGGGGCTTCAAACTACCTTAAACCCCATCTACAACACATCAACATACCAACATTGCTCAAGAACACACATTAGACCCATAAACCTAACCATGAGTGTAACGACCCGAAAATCGGACCGCTACCGGCGCTAGGATCCGGGTCGACTTAAGGCCGCCGGGACCCGTAGCAAGCCAAACATACATCCTGGAAACCTGTTTAATCCCATACATGATCAAGAAAATACATAAAAATTTAAAAACTTTCTTTCAAACATCCAACTCAACCTGAACATAGTCATAATCATAAACATGATCCCTCTGTGGGATCTCATCAATGCCCCAACGGGCGATACAACATGAGATGAGTTGGCTAACATCTGTATCATCAAATATCTAAGATCATGCATCAACAAGGGATTACAATACTCATAGGGTCAAGCACATCTATAACCTCAATATACCTCATTACATAACATACTGAAATCTCTTACATTACATCATAGTACAATTGTCATGTCCACAATCTAATTATTACATAAACATACTTCAAAACTCTGGCTAACCTCCTGGTCTACCCTGTACCTGCACATCTGGGGTTAGGGGAGAGGGGTGAGCTACAAAGCCCAGTGAGCAGAATAATGAAATCATATATTAAAATTTCATGCTATCATGAAATGCAACACATCACAACAAATCACATCTCGGATGGTATTGTCACCAATAGTCCTCTACATAGTCCAACTGTGCCGGGACGTAGAATGGGTACAACCGGTCTTTCTCTTACATAACATATCATAACATACCAATGTGCCAGGGACGTAGAATGGGTACAACCTGGACTTCCATACCATCTCATGCCATAACATCATCATATCATATGAGGACTAAAGGATCATCCAATAACCAATCCACATCAACATCATAAATGCAATGCAACATATTCGTGAATACTAATGCAAACAACCTACTATATCTCATGGCATTCATGATGCATGGATCATGCTCAAAATTCATATTTCATTTATTTTAAAACTTAAGGTTTATTCCACTCACCTCTGGCTAGCTCTGACAAACTCTGTAGCAGCTGGCTCACTGCTGGGGTCCTCGGTTCCTCGGGTCCAAACCTACACAGGTGGACTCCAATGAGGGACCAAACATACATAAACATAACTCTAATATACTCCCCAAAAACCCCCTAAAATATCATAAAACAACTACATAAAAACATGCAAGAAATGGCTGGACAGGGCACTTTCGGCGGCAGGTTCGGCGGCCGAAAGTCCCTCCAGAGCCGAAAGTCAGGCAGGTTCGGCGGCACCTTCGGCGGCCGAAACTCCCAGACAGAGGCGAAACTCATGCATGTTCGGCGGCACCTTCGGCAGCCGAAAGGCCTACCTCCCCAGCCATGTTCGGCGGCCGAAAGCTCCTTCGGCTGCCGAACCTGGTTTCTGCCAAAGGGCAGAAACTTGGCTCCTTTATGCACATTTGCCTCCTAACTCTTCCAACATGCATATAACTCAACCAAATCATGCAAAAATACATACAATGGTTCCTAGGGGTCTCAAACTAACTTAAACCCCAACTACAACACACAACAACAACACAAACCAACATACATTGCTCAAAAACACATATAAAACCCATAAACCTAACTATGAGCTAAACATGCATTCTACCCCATAAAACAACTTAAAACTTACTTAAAACATATATTGAGCTTAAGATCGGCTCTTACCTCTTGAAGATCGAGAGAGAGACGACCTAAACTCGGAGATCCAAGCAAAAGAGCTCCTGAGTTCCCAAAGCTCTAAAACTTGACTTAAATGCTCAAAACTTGCAATGAGAGGTGAAAACTCAAGAAAAATGGAGGAGATTTGGAGAAAGAACACAAGATCTGGGGAGAGGGAGATCGGAAGCTAGCTATGGCCGAAAATGGGAGAAAGCTCGCCCATTTCGGCTAAGTGACCCTTTTATAGTGGCTGCCAGGCCACGTTCGGGGGCCAAAAGTGCTTCCGCATGCATGCCATGTTCGGCGGCCGAACCTGAACTTCCCTCACTCATGCTTTCGGGGGCCTAACGTGCCTCCAAAACGCATGCATGTTCGACGCCCGAACTTGACTTTCGGCGGCCGAACCTGGGTTTTCCTCCAAAGACTTTTAATGCAAAAACTCATTAAATTTTCATACTTAAAACCATGAAATACCTTAAAACATTTTATGAAAACATGATTCTACCCTACTAGAGGCTTCCGACATCCGAGATTCCACCGGACGGTAGGAATTCCGATACCGGAGTCTAGCCGGGTATTACAATGAGCTAAACATGCATTATACCCCATAGATCTACTTAAAACTTACTTAAAACATGCCATAAGCTCAAGATCGGCCCTTACCTCTTGAAGATCGAGAGGAGAACGACCCTAGCTCGGAAAATGGGAGAGTGAGAGTTCCTTGAACCTCCAAGCTCCAAAACTTACTCAAAAGCTTAAAATCTTCAAAACAAAGATAAAACTAATGAAAATCGTGAAAGATTGGAAGGAAAGAACTCAAGATCGGTGAGGGACGGCGGAAAGCTCACCTTGGCCGAAAATGGAGAGAAAAGCTCGCCCGTTTTCGGCTAAGGGACCCCTTTATAGGTGGCTGGCCAGGCCACGTTCGGGAGCCGAAAGTGCCTCCGCATGCATGCCATGTTCGGCGGCCGAACATAAGGTTCGGCGGCCGCACCTGGTTTCCCTCACTTATGCTTTCGGGGGCCTAAGGCACACCCGAAGCACATGCATGTTCGGCGGCCGAACCTGAGTTTTCCTCCAAGGTTTTTTTCATGCAAAAACTCATTTCCTTTTTACTTAAAACCATGAAATACATTAAAACATTTTATGAAAACATATGTCTACCCTACTAGAGGCTTCCGACATCCGAGATTCCACTGGACGGTAGGAATTCCGATACCGGAGTCTAGCCGGGTATTACAAAGGTATTCATTAGTTATCTATTTTTTTTATAGATTTGTTAGTAGATATTAAATTTTGAAAAAATGATTAGTAATTCAATATTTCATATGTGTTTATTGAAGTCTGTGAATAAAAAAACTGCCCAAGACTATGGTGGAAAATCCTTTAGAAAACCCAAGGACATGGTATCAAGAGGAATTGGTGTTTTCATTAGGTTCTATGTCATACAAGGCAAGTTTTTTAAAGTTGTCAATTCAATTATTTTTTATTTTAAATTATGGTATTAAAGTTGCCATTTTTTTTCCATAATCTAGACTTGATTCTATAAAAATCATTATATAAACCGGGAATATAGACCATAATATTAAAGGCAGACAATCTGTATATGGTAAAAAAATTAACTTGTTTAATAAAGTTTCTATTAGACTTTCTCCTGTTGATTTAAACTTCAAAGCAGCAGGACTTAATTGGAGAGATAATCCAAGTGTTATAAAAAGACAACTTGAAGAATAAAGGAAGTATCATATTGGAAAATTGAAGAAAAAAGGGGAAGACAAACATGGAATAAAACTACTGTTGCATTGAAGATTTTTTTTTTAATGAACAATATATGTACTTTTTGTGCTTTTGTGAGTTTTGATATAATTTTTTGGTCATTTTGTGTGAGCATTAAAGTTTCGTTTGGAACATGTGTTGAAATCCTTGGTCAAATTCCTATAGGAACTCTATTTTGCCCAGTGATATTGGATTACATGGTATGCCATGTATATATTTTGAAGATTACAGTAATATAGAATTTTGGTTATTGTGACTGTTTACTTAGACAAAATGTAATTTTTTGAACATGATCTCTACTAATATGATCACAGTATAATGATAGATAATGACTTTAATCTTTATTTTAATTGTTATGCCATTTTTATTTACTGCTATAAATACAACAGACATCCATATGTAATTGCAACATGTGAAATGATAAACTTTTCATATAATTCTTTTACATATCCATATTTAATCGCAATGGAAAGACATGCAATATAAATATCTATGCACTATTTTTTTCTCACATAAACTAGTATGTTATATAACCATTTAAAATATTTTTACATAACCATCTTTTGAATACAATATAACTTAATCATTCTATGAATATACACGGGTGATAATACAAAATATAAAATAACCCAACCTGTGTATATCATTTCCCTTAATCTCACTCAAACTCCAGTAAATACAATACATAATAAGATCCACAATAATACTATTTTACCACATAATAATACATTCCTTGAAATCTTGAATATAACTTTGTTCTCCTCTTTCTTTTTATTCCCTTTCATCTTCGCTAACTCATTCTTCAAAGAGTTCAGTTCTTTCAATATCACTCCAAGAACTTGAAATTTTCTTAATTGCAAATTTTCACTCTCCAATAATTTTTTCGCATTGTAGAATTCAATTATTAATTCCTCGGTCTATTTAGGTGATTCACAATCAAGCCAAGTAAAGAATCCACAACCTTTATCATGACTATTATGTAACATAATTATATATATAAAAAAATCAATATATCAACACTTCTTCAGTGAGCATATAATAAAACAAATATCAAATTTCACAATCTTTACCTTATAATTTTGACATCCATAAATCTTCTATTCAGATTGGTCACTTTCCAATACGTCCATACCTTGGTGCAGGTTCTACAATGAAATATTATGACAGGTATAGTCTCACCCATATATCTTCTCGTATTATACTACAAGAAACTACCAAAATAATAATGGAAATTACTAAAGAAATTGATTCCATTAGTGATAGTAACAAAATTTGTAATGGAGTGCGAAATACATTTACTTTACTAATGAAAGTGAATGTCCATTATAGATTTCGTTATTAAATGTATGAATTACTAACGAATATTTATTTCTATTACAGATTTAATAACATAAATATTTCTATTATGAAGTCCGTTATTAAACTGTAATTTGCGAGTGAAATCAATAATAGATGCCTTGTTCATTAGTGTCAATAATAGAAAGCTTTCATTGGTGAGATTTAAATCCCCAAAACAATAGACATCACTTTCCTCTCACTACTCATAATTTATCTATTGCAATCTCTCACACTCTCTCTCTCTCTCTCTCTCTCTCTCTCTCTCTCTCTCTCTCTCTCTCTCTCTCTATATATATATATATATATATATATATATATATATATATATACTATTGCAGTTATCAGTAATTTCCCTCTCAAGCTTGCTGACCAGGGTCTCACTACCTATTATTGGCACCTCCTCATTGATTCTTTTTCAACCTCGATCGAGAACGATTAGTAGAATTCCCTCTCACACTTACAGTTCATCGATTGAATGGGTGATTCATGGACATTGCAGTGCTAGATTTAATTTCTCTATTAGTTCAATTTCCTACCTTAATTAGAGTTTAATACTTATCATTTTGGTGCTAGGCTTTAAAGAAATCTATGAATCTTTATTTTGGGTTTTTAGTCAAAGTTTCAGTTATTTTAGTAGTTTCAATAATGCTGAGACCCAAAGTAGATATTGAAGTTTATTCAAGGAATCGCCATATCGATTGATGTCCTGTGTTTTTTTTTTCTCTTTAAATTCTTACATTCATTAGGATATATCAGTGGATATTCTGAGGTTTTAGTTATTGATGCATGGATGCTACATGACTGAGAATGTGCAATTGAAGCCTGGGATGGATTTGTTTCTTTAACCTTATTTCTCATCAATATTTTTTGTATTTTCTAAACATATTTCATATTTTTCGTATTTCTTTATAATCTTTTCATCCTTTTGTTAGTGTATTTGCCCTAAACCATTATCTTTGACCTTTTGTATGTCATTTTAGTTATTAATAAAAGAGATTTTATTATCATTATTATTTGTTTGCATGTTATATAATAATGATTAACATCTCTAGTTACTTATTGTTATGGTGATAATAATAAAACATGACTAGTATGATTATTGATTGATAATCATGAGATTATTATGTATATGCTGATATAATTCAATAATCATAGATACTTGTTAAAGAATAAAGTATTGGATAGACCCGCATTGAGATCACTACATGGGTTATTGTCATAAGTGAGTCTCAAAGTAGTTATATCTTAATCATTTGACTTGAGATTGTCATAGTTTCCAACATAAGGACTATTATGTTTTGACATTAAAAAACATTGTTTTTAATCTGATAATCATAAGGTTATGATTGAGCATAATAGAAATTATGTAGAGGATATAGAACAATCAAGATAGAATTTGTCCCTTTCTTTGAGAAAGATATCTTCTGGGCCCCTCGATAAGTGAGACTGAGAAATGCATGGCTGTGCTCAAATGAATTGATAGTGTAATCAATATCCTTTGGTTTTATCAGTCTACTTAGAGATCGAGAAATCATAAATTTGAACATTATAAGTTTGATATTGACCATGACTTATGTTTCAACTAGATATCGTGTGATAAAGGGATTAATACATGTAACGACCCCAAAAAGGACCGTCACCGGCGCTAGGATTCAGGTCGGCTTAAGGCCGCCAGAACCCGTAGCAAGCCTGCTATACTCTCTGTGTACCTGTAAATCTCATACATGATCATACATTTTCTGTGAAAATAAAACTCTTTTCTGAACCAAGGCTTAACCTGTGCATGCACTATCTCTGTACTCTGTACTCATGTACTCTGTACTCTGTATCCCTGACTAGAGCTTGCTCTAGATGGGTTAACTCATACCTGTTAAGCCTGGTTTTCACATACAGGAAAACATATATACATATACAGATCATGTACAAAACATACATCACTAGGTCAAGCAACAACTATTACATCTCTTTACTATTACATGTCCACTCTACGCTATTACAGATCTCTTTACTTTTCCTGTACTCTGCTGGACTGTCCCTGTACACTGTACACTGAACCTGCAAAACTGGGGTTAAGGGAGTGGGATGAGCTCTATAGCCCAGTGAGTAGAACAGTAAAACATCTCAGTAAAATATGATCTCATGGAATGCACCATATCACAGACAAGCCACATCAAGAGTAAACCTGTCACCACATAGTCCCAGTAACTCTGTGCCAGGGCGTAGAATCGAGCACCTGGTCTTCCTGTCATATATGTATATGTGTATATAACACCTGTGAACTTACCATTGCCAGGGCGTAGTCAAAGGCTCCTGGACTTTGCTATATACCTGCCAGGGCGTAGTCAAAGGCTCCTGGTCTTTGCTATACGTGCCAGGGCGTAGTCAAAGGCTCCTGGACTTCCTGTCTGAGACTATTGGATCATTCAGCATTCACTCACATCACCAAATAACAATGCAATGCAACATATTCGTGACTACTAATGCAATCAACCTATGGCATAAACATGATGCATGAGATATGCTAAAAACAGTTTGTGGTTCAATTAAAAGTCATAAGTTTAGTTCCACTCACCTCTGGCTATCTGGACTGACTGACTCTGCAGGCTCTGAAACTCTGGAGCAGTACTCACTGCTGCTCTCTCTGGTTCCTCTGGTCTGTACCTATACAGATGGACTCAAATGAGGGACCAAACTAACTTATCAATACCTCTATTAAACTCCCCAAGAATCCCCTGAAACTCACTTAACTAGCCATGCAAAGCATGCAAAAGAAAAGCTGGACAGAACACTTTCGGCGGCAGGTTCGGCGGCCGAATGTCCTCTCCAGAGACGAAACTCAAGCACCTTCGGCGGCACCTTCGGCGGCCGAATCCCCCAAACAGAGCCGAACATGCAAAAACACTCGGGGGCAAGCTGTGGCAACTAAGTCACCATGCAGGAGGTTCGGCGGCCGAATGAACTTTCGGCTGCCGAACCTGAGTTCATCCAGAACTCAGTTTCAACGGCAAACCATCTCCTTCTTTCCTTCAACTTCTCAAACCATGCAAACGTCACCTCCTCACCATACATATACTCATGTATATGATCACAGGGGTCCAAAACTAGCTAATAACCCCAAACAACAAAACAAACATAACACATAAACATATATACATGCATAACTCATCAAAAACACTACTTCTCACTTAAACATGCATCTCTCTCCCTTAACTTCCATAAAACCTTCAGAAAACTTAAAAACATGTTCAAGAGCATCACTTACCTCCTGTAACACGAAGATGAATACTCTGAACAAGAAAAACGGACCAACTCTCCTCAAACTCTCAAACTCTCACAAACTTAGCTTTTGCTTCAAACCATTCAAACCCTTGTGCAACACTCTGCATGAGCTGCTCAAACGCAGCAAATAAACCATAGGAGACGTGGCCAAGCTTCTGGCAACAAGTTGGACATGACACCTGTCCACAATGCTGACTAAGGATGTCCAAAAGCTGGCTGGCCAACTCAATGTCGGCTGCCCAATCGCATGCAACACCATGCAACATTCGGGGGCCGAACTTCCCTTCGGAAGCCAAACACTTTCGGCGGCCGAACTTACTTTCGGCGGCCGAACTTGGCTCAACTGCCTTAGGTCATTTCAACTCAAAACTCACTTCCCTTAACCTTAAAACATTTAAACACATCATAACACCTAGTAAAACATAAATCCTACCCTTTTTAGAATTCCGACACCCCGGATTCCACCAGACAACAGGAATTCCGGTGCTGGACTCTAGCCGGGTATTACATTCTCCCCTCCTTAAGAACATTCGTCCTCGGATGTTCCTAAAACACAAAATAAAAACACAAGGAGGAAACTAACCTCAAAACAAATATGGATACTGCTGGAGCATAGACTCCCGCGTCTCCCATGTGCACTCTTCTAGATTATGGTGGTTCCATAAAACTTTCACCATCGGAATCTCCTTGTTCCTTAGCTGTCTGATCTGCGTGTCCAGAATCCGCACTGGCTGCTCTATATAGGTGAGATCTGTATGAATCTCCACCTCAGGCTCACTTAGAACCTGATTCGGATCTGACACAAACTGTCGTAGCATAGAAACATGAAATACCGGGTGAATTCTTTCCATAGAAGCAGGTAAATCCAGCTTATACGACACATTTCCGATCCTCTGCAACACCTCAAAGGGTCCAATGTACCGTGGAGCTAATTTACCCTTCTTCCCAAAACGAACCACTCCTTTCATTGGAGACACTTTCAGCAATACCCAAGTACCCTCCTGGAACTCTAACTGCTTTCTACGCACGTCTGCATAACTTTTCTGTCTACTTTGAGCTGTTCTAATTCTCTCTCTGATCATGGGCACCATTCTACTGGTAATGTCTACTAACTCTGGCCCTGCAAGAGCCTTCTCTCCTACCTCTTCCCAGCAAACAGGGGATCTGCACTTCCTCCCATACAAAGCTTCATAAGGAGCCATCCTGATGCTCGCATGATGGCTGTTATTGTAGGCAAACTCCACCAAAGGTAGATGCTGCCTCCAAGAACCGCCAAAGTCTAACACACATAATCGAAGCATATCCTCTATGGTCTGGATGGTCCGTTCTGACTGTCCATCAGTCTGTGGGTGGAAAGCAGTACTAAAATCTAATCTCGTGCCCATCGCACTTTGCAGACTCCGCCAAAAGCGAGAGGTAAACTGAGGTCCTCGGTCTGAAACTATAGACACTGGAACTCCATGTAATCTCACTATCTCATCCAGATAGACCTGTGCCAACTTATCCACAGAATAGTTACTCCGTACTGGAAGAAAATGAGCAGATTTCGTGAGTCTGTCCACAATCACCCATATCGAGTCTATCCTGTTGGACGCTACTGGTAAACCCACTACAAAATCCATGGCTATGTTCTCCCATTTCCACTCTGGAATCGGTAATGGGTTAAGCATTCCGGCTGGTTTCTGATGCTCTAATTTCACCCTCTGACAAACCTCACAGGCTGTCACAAATTGTGCCACGTCTTTCTTCATGGCTGGCCACCAATAGACCCGTTTCAGATCCTGATACATCTTGGTGGCTCCTGGGTGAACACTATACCGCGCATTATGAGCTTCCCTCATAATGTCTTCCTTCACACTGCCCCTATCTGGTACACAAAGTCGACTCCCATAGCGAAGGATCCCTTTACTGTCAAATCTGAACTCTACACTATTGCCTAACTGAACAGTCCTGGCAATTTTCATCAACTCAGGGTCCTCATGCTGTCTCTGAGCTATCTGCTCCAGAAACACAGGTGTCACTCTCATCTGTGCTATCAACGCACCTGTACCAGACAATTCTAACTGTAATCCTTCGTCAAAGAGCTTATAAAGCTCCATCACAACTGGTCTCCGCTCTGTTGCTATATGGGATAAACTGCCTAATGACTTCCGGCTTAGGGCGTCTGCCACAACATTCGCCTTACCCGGATGATACTGGATTTTACAATCATAATCACTGAGCAATTCTACCCATCTCCGCTGCCTCAAATTCAGCTCTCTCTGACTTAAGATGTACTGTAAACTCTTGTGATCGGTGAAGATCTCGCATTTAACTCCGTAGAGGTAATGCCGCCACATCTTAAGTGCAAAGATAACTGCTGCCATCTCTAGGTCATGGGTAGGGTACTTCAACTCGTGCTTCTTCAACTGTCTAGAAGCATAAGCTATTACTCTATCACTCTGCATCAATACACAACCCAATCCCACTCGAGATGCATCACAGAACACTGTGAAGTCTTCATTACTCACAGGCAGAGCTAACACTGGTGCTGTTGTCAATCTTCTCTTGAGCTCCTCAAAGCTCTCTTCACACTGGTCTGACCAGATAAACTTCTGGTTCTTCTGAGTCAATTTGGTCATAGGAGCTGCTATCTTTGAGAAGTTCTGAACGAACCTCCTGTAGTAACCTGCCAGTCCTAGAAAGCTTTTAATCTCAGTCACTGTAGTGGGTCTGGGCCAGTTAGCTACAGCCTCTATCTTCTTGGGATCTACCTCAATACCCTCTGCTGATACCACATGTCCCAAGAAGGCAATGCTCCGTAACCAAAACTCACACTTCGAGAACTTAGCATATAAACCATGCTCTCTCAGTGTCTGCAAAACGATCCTCAGATGCTGGGCATGCTCCTCTGCATCTCTGGAATACACTAAGATATCATCGATAAACACAATGACAAAGTGATCCAGAAACTCACTGAATACCCTGTTCATGAGATCCATAAATGCTGCAGGGGCGTTAGTCAACCCGAACGGCATCACTAAGAACTCATAATGCCCATATCTCGTCCGGAAAGCTGTCTTAGGCACATCTGCCTCTCTGACTCTCAACTGATGATACCCAGATCTCAGATCTATTTTCGAGAAACAACCTGCTCCAGCTAGCTGGTCAAATAGATCATCAATCCGCGGTAAGGGATACCTATTCTTGATAATGACCTTGTTCAACTGTCTATAGTCGATACAAAGTCTGAGGGATCCATCCTTCTTTCTGACAAAAAGCACTGGAGCACCCCAAGGTGAGGTACTAGGGCGGATGAAACCCTTATCTACCAAGTCCTGCAACTGTTCTTTCAACTCTGTTAACTCAGCTGGTGCCATCCTGTAGGGAGGAATAGAGATAGGTCTGGTACCTGGCAGTAATTCAATTTCAAACCCTATCTCCCTATCAGGTGGTAGTCCTGGCAAATCATCTGGGAATACATCGAGAAACTCTCGAACTACTGGTACTGTGGCTGGTTCCCTCACCTGACTGTCTAGCTCTCTCACATGAGCTAGAAACCCCTGACAACCCCTCCTAAGCAAACGACGAGCCTGAAGGGCTGAAATCATACCTCTGGGTGTACCTCTCCTGTCTCCTCTGAAGACACACTCTGACCCATCCTGGTCTCTGAGACTCACTAGCTTCTCTCGACAGTCCAACGTAGCACTATATGCAGATAGCCAATCCATCCCTAGAATGACATCAAAATCTGTCAAGTCTAGAACCACAAGGTCAGCTGGAAGGCATCTACCCTCTATGAATACTGGACTGAAACGACAGACTGACACTGCCACTGATGGGTCACATCTAGGTCCACTGACCCAGAGAGGATACTCTAACTCAGAACTGATCAAACCCAATCGCTCTATGGCTCTCGAAGCAATAAAGGAATGAGAAGCACCGGGGTCCATCAAAGCATACACATCTGAACACCCAATGATGAGATTACCTGACACCACTGTGTTCGACGTGTTGGCCTCCTCCTGTGTCACTGTGAAAATCCGTGCTGGGGCTACCGGATTTCCACCTCGGGAACCTGCTGCTGAAGTAGAGGCTACCCCTCTCCCTCTACCTCTGCCACTAGTCTGAGGCATGACTGGAGCTGCTGGCCGTACAACTGGCTGTACCACACTGCCTGAACTCATCTGCTGGGATGGTGCAAAAGTCATCTGCGGACAATCCCGAGCAATATGCCCTTCCTGTCCACATCGAAAACAAGCTGTAGATCCCAACCGACAAACTCCGCCATGTGGTTTTCCGCATCGTCTGCAGACTGGAGCTGTGCCAGAGCTTGAGCCACTACCTATTCCCAGACCTGACTTGACTTTACTCCAGAACCCTTTCCTTGTTCCTCTCGCTCTATCCCATCTCTTATTGCTTGGTATGGGGGCTTTCGAACCCGAAGCCTGTGCCGTTGACTGTTTCTGAATCTTGGCACTAGCTTCCATTTTCCTGGCTGCGTCCACTATCGAGTGAAAACTCTCCTTCTCAGCTGGAAGGATCAAGGAAGCATACCTAGGATGCAATCTCATCGTATATCTCCTTGCTTTCTTCTGATCAGTATCATAGGCTTGACCCACGTACTGAAGCAGATCCAGGAACTTATTTGTGAATTCATCAACACTCATCTCGTCTGTCTGTCTCAACTGTTCAAATTCAATTACTTTCATCTCCCTCGAACTGTCAGGAAAAGCCCACCCTGCAAACTCATTGGCGAACTCTCCCCATGACATGCTGTCCATTCTAGGCTCCACATAATTCTTAAACCATTCTCTGGCTTTCTTGCATTTAAATGTGAAACCTGCCATCTCAATGGCTCTCCTATCATCTGCTCCCAATTCACTGGTTATCATTCTAACTGCTCTGAGGTAATCAAATGGATCATCTCCTGTGTTGTATTTAGGAGCATCCAATTTCAAATACTCCGTCATTTGGACTTTACCTCCAGAGGAGCTAGGTTCATGTCTGTCACCAACAGGGGCTACTGGTTCTGGTGGTAGTACTGGTTCATTTGGCTCTAGGTGTGCTGCACTTGGATGGGTAGGGGAAGATGGATACATAGGATATGGTGGATATGATGGGTAATAGTGAGGATATGGCATATATGGCATGTATGTAGGATATGGGTCAAATCGAGAGTACTCCGACATCCCCTCCATCGGATACTCTGGCTCCTGAAACAAGGATGGATAACCAAAACCTGAGGCCTGAGCACCTCCCTGCGACTCTCCCATACCTTCCTCAAAATTGCCTATACCCATTCTGTCATCTCTAGACGGATCAATCTCCATAGCTTCCCTCCTTTCCTCTGAGCTTCCTCCCCTAGCTGTTCCTCTTCTGCTCTCGTCGACAGACCTTCTAGGGTCTATTGACGTACCTTCCCTGCTAGATCTCTGAGACCTTGCCCTTGGCAATGCAGGAGGACGAGCAGCTGGTCTCTCATTCTCTGGTGGGACTCCAGTCAATCGAGCTGATCGACGAGTTCCTCGCATCTTTACTCTGGCAACACAACATATAACATACCATTTTAGCACATAAACATCACATATCAAACAGACACATACAACACTCATGGCATATCATAGCAGATAGGACTCAAGACCCTATCCTAGTGGACATGATTTCCTATTGTGCTTGACCACTTCTAACCTGTCTGAGCCCAACACTGTCTCTATAGGTCCAATCATGTGAACCTAGGGCTCTGATACCAATCTGTAACGACCCCAAAAAGGACCGTCACCGGCGCTAGGATTCAGGTCGGCTTAAGGCCGCCAGAACCCGTAGCAAGCCTGCTATACTCTCTGTGTACCTGTAAATCTCATACATGATCATACATTTTCTGTGAAAATAAAACTCTTTTCTGAACCAAGGCTTAACCTGTGCATGCACTATCTCTGTACTCTGTACTCATGTACTCTGTACTCTGTATCCCTGACTAGAGCTTGCTCTAGATGGGTTAACTCATACCTGTTAAGCCTGGTTTTCACATACAGGAAAACATATATACATATACAGATCATGTACAAAACATACATCACTAGGTCAAGCAACAACTATTACATCTCTTTACTATTACATGTCCACTCTACGCTATTACAGATCTCTTTACTTTTCCTGTACTCTGCTGGACTGTCCCTGTACACTGTACACTGAACCTGCAAAACTGGGGTTAAGGGAGTGGGATGAGCTTTATAGCCCAGTGAGTAGAACAGTAAAACATCTCAGTAAAATATGATCTCATGGAATGCACCATATCACAGACAAGCCACATCAAGAGTAAACCTGTCACCACATAGTCCCAGTAACTCTGTGCCAGGGCGTAGAATCGAGCACCTGGTCTTCCTGTCATATATGTATATGTGTATATAACACCTGTGAACTTACCATTGCCAGGGCGTAGTCAAAGGCTCCTGGACTTTGCTATATACCTGCCAGGGCGTAGTCAAAGGCTCCTGGTCTTTGCTATACGTGCCAGGGCGTAGTCAAAGGCTCCTGGACTTCCTGTCTGAGACTATTGGATCATTCAGCATTCACTCACATCACCAAATAACAATGCAATGCAACATATTCGTGACTACTAATGCAATCAACCTATGGCATAAACATGATGCATGAGATATGCTAAAAACAGTTTGTGGTTCAATTAAAAGTCATAAGTTTAGTTCCACTCACCTCTGGCTATCTGGACTGACTGACTCTGCAGGCTCTGAAACTCTGGAGCAGTACTCACTGCTGCTCTCTCTGGTTCCTCTGGTCTATACCTATACAGATGGACTCAAATGAGGGACCAAACTAACTTATCAATACCTCTATTAAACTCCCCAAGAATCCCCTGAAACTCACTTAACTAGCCATGCAAAGCATGCAAAAGAAAAGCTGGACAGAACACTTTCGGCGGCAGGTTCGGCGGCCGAATGTCCTCTCCAGAGACGAAACTCAAGCACCTTCGGCGGCACCTTCGGCGGCCGAATCCCCCAAACAGAGCCGAACATGCAAAAACACTCGGGGGCAAGCTGTGGCAACTAAGTCACCATGCAGGAGGTTCGGCGGCCGAATGAACTTTCGGCTGCCGAACCTGAGTTCATCCAGAACTCAGTTTCAATGGCAAACCATCTCCTTCTTTCCTTCAACTTCTCAAACCATGCAAACGTCACCTCCTCACCATACATATACTCATGTATATGATCACAGGGGTCCAAAACTAGCTAATAACCCCAAACAACAAAACAAACATAACACATAAACATATATACATGCATAACTCATCAAAAACACTACTTCTCACTTAAACATGCATCTCTCTCCCTTAACTTCCATAAAACCTTCAGAAAACTTAAAAACATGTTCAAGAGCATCACTTACCTCCTGTAACACGAAGATGAATACTCTGAACAAGAAAAACGGACCAACTCTCCTCAAACTCTCAAACTCTCACAAACTTAGCTTTTGCTTCAAACCATTCAAACCCTTGTGCAACACTCTGCATGAGCTGCTCAAACGCAGCAAATAAACCATAGGAGACGTGGCCAAGCTTCTGGCAACAAGTTGGACATGACACCTGTCCACAATGCTGACTAAGGATGTCCAAAAGCTGGCTGGCCAACTCAATGTCGGCTGCCCAATCGCATGCAACACCATGCAACATTCGGGGGCCGAACTTCCCTTCGGAAGCCAAACACTTTCGGCGGCCGAACTTACTTTCGGCGGCCGAACTTGGCTCAACTGCCTTAGGTCATTTCAACTCAAAACTCACTTCCCTTAACCTTAAAACATTTAAACACATCATAACACCTAGTAAAACATAAATCCTACCCTTTTTAGAATTTCGACACCCCGGATTCCACCAGACAACAGGAATTCGGGTGCCGGACTCTAGCCGGGTATTACAATACATGTTCTATTTATTAGGCTTTATCAGACTATCGATCCTCATATTAATTGGGTAGTCATAATATGTTACTAGAGGCCGCTTATGATTTATGGGCCTTGTAGGACTGGGCCTATTGCTAATTAATGTGAGCTTATTGGGTCACAAACAAAAAAACTTCGTTAATGTGCTATGTCATATTAATAGACTAAAAGCCCATTAGTATAATTAATAATAATAAAGATGTTATTATTATTAATCTTAATTATTTATTATTATAAGATAATAATATTTAAAAGATCTGTAGTCTATCTCTAACTATTATAGATAAAAG
This sequence comes from Manihot esculenta, assembly GCF_001659605.2. Taxonomy (NCBI): domain Eukaryota; kingdom Viridiplantae; phylum Streptophyta; class Magnoliopsida; order Malpighiales; family Euphorbiaceae; genus Manihot; species Manihot esculenta. The sequence continues at coordinate 15,556,028 of NC_035170.2, forward strand.
ATTTTTTTGTTTTCCTTTTCAAAATGGACTTATCACATAGATATTTGAATATCTATGAGATTGTGATAATTGGTTATGAACACAACCTTTTTACGAAAAGAATTGTGGGAAAACAAAAGGCTGAAAAACGAATAAAACTCTCTCTGCGAATTGCGGGAGCAAGGTTTTTTGGAGTGATCATTTTTCTGGGCTGCAGATTGGGGAGCACATAGCTTATCCTTTCATTGAGAGAGCTAGCACTCTAGATGGAAAGCGTTCGTGTGAATACCATTGAGGGTTTTTGTTTCAGAAGCAGCACCATCAGTCCAGAACTGTATCTTCTTGTCGAGTTTAACAGGTTAGTCTCTTATCCTTCCTTTCAAAATAAATGAAGTACTCGGATCCTGTAAGGGAAGCATAGATTTTTTTTTTTCGCTGCGTGTTTTGGGTTGCAGTAATCTCTGGGTTTCCTAACACCTCTGCCTCTTATGCACTTCTTTTGCTAATTGTGTTCTGATAATTTGTAAATTTTTATCTTTTATATTTTTGTTTTGAACCCTATGTATTAATTTTAGCAAAACACCTCCATCTTCATCACTAGAGGAATGTTGTTGTGCACCACAGCAAGGGAATGCTGCTGTGCAAAGGAATGCTATAATTTTGTATCAGCACAGCAACACATCACAATAGCAGCAAGCACTTGCTACTGTGCACCACATAAGCAACAACAACTACAGGCATTTGCCACAGTAGCAGTAGCAGCTGTGCAGCATAGAAGTAGCAGCAGCTGTAGCAGCTGTAAGCACCTATCACAACAGATTTAAGAAACAAATTAACAGAGTTGAAGCATAAAATATCAAAAGCTTAGGTTAAAATTTACTTTAGTATTGTTTGTGATGATTATTAATTACTTTGATAGTGTAGTTTTTTATATAGAAAAATTCATAGTTGCTGAGTTTGGTCATAGTTCAAGTTAAATTTCATAGGAAATTAATAAATCAATTAGCTCATTAATTCTTTAGCAAGAGCAATTATCGTCATATCAGATTCAATTAATTTGCATTTAACACTTCAAAATTCATTTAACACTTGATCGATGTTCTACTATTTGATTGTTCTTTAACAGATGTATTTTTTTTTATTAATGTGTATTTAACACTTCAAAATTCATTTTACATTAAGTAGATTTACCTACAGCATATATGTCGCCAAATAGAAGCTGGATGTATTCTCGATTGAAAGAGGGTTTATTGAATCCCATATTCTTAGATGGGATAAATGAATTTATTCAGACAGCTAAAAACTTTTCAAGTTATTTAAATGGAGATAAAATTTGTTGTCTATGCAACAAATTTAAGTGTCAAAATCATAACTTCCAGGATAAAAATACCATCAAGTATCATTTAATGAAGCATAGTTTTGTATATAATTACCTCAGTTGGTACTTGCATGGAGAAAATGAAGCGCATCAATCTTCTCATACACACCAAAATAATCCAGCCTTAGGTATATCAAGTCCTCATGTACTTGATAATGACAATCATGATGATTTTAATCGGTTTGAAGACATGCTCATGGATACAACAGGTCCTCATGTATATAATATTGAGACATGTGAGCTGCCAAATGCCATTGCACAAAAGCTTTATAATATGTTAAATGCAGCAAATCAAGAATTATGGTCTGAATGTGAAAATCATTCTTAATTATCAATAGTTTCTCATCTACTGAACTTAAAGGCCAAACACTATTTTTCAGAGAAGTATTTTGATGAGATTTGTCAACTTATAAAGGAGATGTTAACAGATGACAACGTCATGATGGAGAACTATTGCACAAAAAAAAACTAGTGCAAGGGTTAGAGCTTCCCGTTAAAAAGATACATTGTTGTGTTAATGGTTACATGATTTATTGGAGAGAGGATAGGGAGTTAACTAGATGTAAAGTTTGTGAACATGGAGGGTTTAAACGATAGAAAGAAACCATTGGAAAAAGGTAAGACACTTGTACCATACAAGAAGATGTACTACTTCCCTCTAACACCACGTTTGCAAAGACTTTATGCTTCACCTATAACTACAAAGTATATGACTTGGCACAATGAACATACATATGAGGATGGGATCATGTGTCATTGTTCAAATTCACCTGCTTGGAAGCATGTCAACCAAACTCGTCAAAATTTTGCAAGTGAGGCTCAAAATGTTAGACTCGGTTGCACTGATAGCTTTCAACCATTTGGTCAATCTGGACAACAATATCTTTTATGGCCAATAATCTTAACTCCAAACAATTTATTCTCTAGTTGTGTATGAAAGAGGAGTATATATTTTTGATAATTATCATTCCTAGTCCTAGGAATCTAAAGGAGAAGCTTGATGTATACATGCAACCATTAGTTAGTGAATTGAAGGATCTTTGGGAAGTTGGTGTTGATACTTATGATGTTGTTCAAAAGAATAATTTCATCATGTGTGCTACTCTAATTTAGACTATCAATGACTTTCTTACTTATTCAATGCTCTCAGGATGGAGCACAGTAGGACATACAATATGTCCATATTGCATGAAAAATACAGATGCCTTTAATTTGACAAGGAGAAATAAATATACATAGTTTGATAGCTACCAAAAGTTCTTACTATGTGACCATCCTTTCCATCGAAATAAGACATCTTATATTAAGAAATAAATTGTCTTCATCTCACCACCACCAATTAGATATGGAGAAGACATATTAGAAGAAATTGAGTCACTAGATTTGATGCAAGTAATAGAACCTGATTGTCAAGAAATAAATGCTTAGATATTGAAGATATCTGGTTGGCGTAAATGAAGCATACTATGGGATTTACCATATTGGTCATCAAACATGAGTCGCCATGATTTAGATGTCATTGATATTGAAAAGAATATTTTTGATAATATTTTTAATACGGTGATGAATGTTGAAGGGAAGACAAAGGATAATATAAAATTACAAAAAGATTTAAAGGAACTATGTAAAAGGCTAGAATTAAATAAAGATCTAGTTAGTGAAAAATTTATAAAAGCAAGTTATTGTTTAGACAACCAGACAAAAAAGATCTTATGTAGTTAGTTGAAAACACTAAAATTTCCTGATGGATATATGTCTAATCTTGGTAGATGTATTAACAACCGAAAGCTTCGCCTATTTGGTATGAAAAGTCATGACTGTCATGTTTTTATGCAACACATTCTTTTTATAGCTTTTAGAGAGTTAGTGTAACGACACGAAAATCGGACTGCTACCGGCGCTAGGATCCAGGTCGACTTAAGGTCACCGGGACCCATAGCAAGCCTGCTATACTCTCTGTGTACCTGTCAAATCCCATACATGATCATACATGTTCTGTAAAAACATAAAACTGATTCTCTGAACCAAGGCTCAACCTGTGCATGCACTATCTCTGTACTATAAAAACCCCTTACTAGAGCTTGCTCTAGACGGGTTCAACTCATACTCAGTTAAGCCTGGTTTTTCACATAATGATAACAACATTCACAACACATAAATAGATCATGTATACAAAAAGGATTTACAACATGAGTCAAGCACAATACTCTACACTATACAATACTAAACTATTACTTTACAATATTACATGTCCACACTATGCTATTATAAAATTCTTTACTCTTCCTGTACCCTGCTGACTTCCCTCTAACTCTGATCCTGCAAGAATGGGGTTAAAGGAGAGGGATTAGCTATACTAGCCCAGTGAGTAGAATAATAAAAACATGTTAATAAAACATGCTCACATGGAATGCATCACATCACAAGTAAATCACCCATCTCAGACGGACAGATTCAAAATTCCCTCTGTTTTGTGCCCGGCCCACGAAGGAGCTCCTTAGGACTTTATTCCGTACCCTATGGTGCTCTGTGCCCGGCCCTCTCAGGGCTCCTCAGGACTTTACTCGGAGGGCTAGTGAATCCAAAACTATATCCGATCCGTACAAGCATAGAATAATGCAATGCGTCACCTTAGTGTAGTCTAATGCACTCATCCTATTACATATCATGATGCATGGAAACATGCTCAAAGCAGTTAACTTCTCAATTTAAAACATTAAGTTTAGTTCCACTCACCTCTGGCTGACTCTGAGCTGACTCTGGAAACTCTGAAGCAGTGCTCACTGCTGACCTCTTTGATTCCTCTGGTCCGTTCCTACACAGATGGACTCAAATGAGGGACCAAACTAACTCAAGAACAACTCTAGAATACTCCCCAAAACCTCCCTAAAATATCCTAAAAGAATCAAGAAACATACAAAAGAAGGCTGGACATGGCACTTTCGGTGGCAGGTTCGGCGGCCGAAAGTCCCTTCCAGAGACGAAACTCAAGCACTTTCGGCGACACTTCGGCTGCCGAAAGTCCTCTCCAGAGACGAAAGTCCCTAACCTTCGGCAACACCTTCGGCGGCCGAAACCCTCCTCCAGAGCCGAAAGTCCAAACTTTCGGGGGCAAGCTTGGGCAAGCTTAGGCAGCCGAAACCACCTCCTTAGCATGTTCGGCGGCCGAAACTGGATTCTCCAGTAAGGCAGAAACGTGTTCTGCTTCATGCAAACCAACCCAATCTCCACTCAAACATGCAAACCACAATTCCACAACCTGCATATACTCAAGTATAGGCACAAAGGGGTCTAAAACTAACTGAAAACCCCAACAAACAATACAACTAAACACATAAGCATGCTTTGACCACAAATCTACCAAAACCTCAACTTACCCTAAACATGCATCTCTACCCAAACACTTCATAAAACCTTCATCAAACATGAAAAGAAGTTCAGGATCTTCACTTACCTCTTACAAACAAGAAGATAAACGATCCCAACGTGGAGATATGGAGAAACTCTCCCTTGAAGTCTCCAACTTCAAAACTTTTGGTTGATTTGCTCAAAAGCTTCAAAACAACATAAAACCCATCAAAACTTTGCAATATTTGAAGAAAACATGAAAATCACCCAAAGAAGATCATGGTCTCACCTCTGGCTGTGAATGGAAAGAAAATCTTATCCATTCACCGACCTAGGGCCTTTTATAGGTGGCTGGCCAGACCACCTTCGGCGGCCTAACGTGAAACCAAAACTCATGCATGTTCGGCGACCGAACTTTCACCTTCGGCGGCCGAACCTTGCATTTCTTCCTTGGCTCTTTTCTTTCAAAAACTCAGTTCCTTTTGTACTTAAAACATTAAAACATACTAAAATCCTTTACAAAACCATAAATCTTACCCTTTTAGAGGCTTCCGACATCCTGGATTCCACCGGAAAGTAGAATGCCGATGCCGGACTCTAGCCAGGTATTACATTCTCCCCCCCTTAAGAACATTCATCCCCGAATGTTCCACAAACAAGGAAACACATAAAAAGGAGGAAACTAACCTTCAAACAGATATGGATATTGCTGAAGCATAGACTCCCGTGTCTCCCAGGTGCACTCTTCTCGATTGTGGTGGTTCCATAGGACTTTCCCCATTGGAATTTCCTTGCTCCTCAGCTTTCTGATCTGAGTGTCTAGGATCCGTACTGGCTGCTCTATATAGGTGAGATCTCCAAGGATCTCTACGTCAGGCTCACAAAGAACCTTACTCGGATCTGACACGAACTTTCGAAGCATAGAAACATGGAAAACCGGGTGAATTCTTTCCATAGAAGCAGGTAAATCCAGCTTGTACGACACATTCCCGATCTTCTGCAAGATCTCAAAGGGTCCAATGTATCGTGGGGCTAGCTTACCCTTTTTCCCAAACCGAACCACTCCTTTCATTGGAGACACCTTTAGCAATACCATATCACCCTCCTGAAACTCTAACTGCTTCCTGCGGATATCTGCATAGCTTTTCTGCCTGCTCTGAGCAGTCCTGATTCTCTCTTTGAGCATGGGCACCACTCTGCTGGTGATCTCAACCAACTCCGGCCCTGCAAGAGCCGCCTCTCCTACTTCTTCCTAGCAAACAGGTGATCTGCACTTCCTTCCATACAAAGCTTCATAAGGGGCCATCCCTATGCTAGCATGATGGCTGTTATTGTAGGCAAACTCCACCAAAGGTAGATGCTACCTCCAAGAACCGCCAAAGTCTAATACACACATTCTGAGCATATCTTCTATGGTCTGGATGGTCCTCTCTGACTGTCCATCAGTCTGTGGATGGAAAGCTGTGCTGAAATCCAACCTTGTACCCATAGCAGTCTGCAGACTCCGCCAAAATCTGGAGGTGAATTGAGGTCCTTTATCTGAGACTATAGACACTGGAACTCCATGCAACCTTACTATCTCCTCCAAATAAACCTGTGCCAACTTATCCACAGAGTAAGTACTCCTAACAGGGATGAAATGAGCAGATTTCGTCAGTCTGTCCACAATCACCCATATGGAGTCTAACCTGTTGGACACTGCCGGTAAGCCCACTATAAAATCCATAGCTATATTCTCCCATTTCCATTCTGGAATCGGCAGTGGGTTAAGCATTCCAGCCGGCTTCTGATGTTCCAGTTTCACCCTCTGGCAAACCTCACAGGCGGACACAAACTGTGCCACTTCTTTCTTCATAGCTGGCCACCAATACACTCTTTTCAGATCCTGATACATCTTGGTGGCTCCAGGGTGAACACTGTATCTTGCATTATGAGCTTCCCTCATAATGTCTCCTTTCAGGCTAATGTCATTTGGTACACATAGTCGATGCCCAAAGCGGAGGATCCCTTTGCTGTCAAATCTGAACTCTGCACTGTTGCCTGATTGAACAGTCCTGGCAATTTTCACTAACTCAGGGTCCTTATGCTGTTTCTGAGCCACCTGCTCCAGAAACACTGGTGTCACTCGCATCTGTGCTATTAAGGCACCTGTACCAGTCAACTCTAGCTGTAGCCCTTCGTCGATGAGCTTATAAAACTCCATCTGTAACGACCCGAAAATCGGACCGCTACCGGCGCTAGGATCCGGGTCGACTTAAGGCCGCCGGGACCCGTAGCAAGCCTAACATACATCCTGTGAACCTGATTAATCCCATACATGATCAACAACATACATAAAAATTTAAAACTTTTCTTTCATACATTCTATCATACACCAAACTCAACCTGTGCATGCACTGAACATATACATAATCATAAACTTGACCCCTCTGTGGGATCTCATCAATGCCCCAATGGGTGGCATAACAAGTGTTGGGTTGGCTAAACATGGACATCATTAAACATTACGATCATGTATCAAAAGGGATTACAATATACTATGGTCAAGCACACTTCTAACCTTAATATCACTATATTACATATCTGTACATCATTATACAATCTGTCATGTCCACATTCTAACTATTACATACATAAGACTTCCTTACTCCTCTTGACTTCTCTGTCTAACCCGTACCTGCAAACCTGGGGAATTTGGGAGAGGGGTGAGCTACTATAGCCCAGTGAGCAGAATAGTAAAGCATTTAAAACATATGATAACATGAAATGCATCACGTCACAACTAATCATATCAAGGATGAACTTGTCACCATTTAGCCCTTTACATATTCCAATCATGCCAGGGGCGTAGTGCAGGCCACACCTGGTCTTTCTCTTCTACATAACATAACATAACATACATAATCCATAGTGCCGGGGGCGTAGTGCAGGCCACGTCCGGTCATTCTCTTACATAGTGCCAGGGGCGTAGTGCAGGCCACACCTGGACTTCCATACTATATCATCATATCATAACACATGAGGGCTAATGGATCATTCAACATTCATCCACATCAACAACATATTATGCAATGCAACATATTCGTGATTTCTAATGCAACCATCCTAAAATATCACATGGCATCCGTGGTGCATGAACATGCTCAAAACTGATTTATTTAAAAGCATAAGAGTCATTCCACTCACCTCTGGCTAGCTCTGACACTGACTGAAGCAGCTGACTCACTGCTGAGGTCCTCGGTTCCTCGGGTCCGAACCTACACAGGTGGACTCAAGTGAGGGACCAACATACTATAACATGACTCTGAAAACATCCCCAAAAACCCCCTAAAACATCTCAAAACATCCATGCAAAACATGCAAAGAAAGGCTGGACAGGGCACTTTCGGCGGCAGGTTCGGCGGCTGAAAGTCTCTCCAGAGCCGAAAGTCAGGCAGGTTCGGCGACACCTTCGGCGGCCGAAACTCCCAGACAGAGGCGAAACTCATGCATGTTCGGCAGCACTTTCGGCGGCCGAAACTCCCAGACAGAGACGAAAGTCTCCTTTCGGGGGCAAGCTTCGGCAGCCGAAGGCTGCCTCCACAAGAGGGTTCAGCGGCCGAAAGTCCCTTCGGCTGCCGAACCTGGTTTCTCCCAAAGGGCAGAAACTTGGTTCAAACATGCACAAATGCCTCCAAACTCAAACCATCATGCATTTAGCTCAACCAAAACATGCATACAAGCTCCTAGGGGTCTCAAACTACCTAAAACCCCATCTACAACACATCAAGCAACACAAATCCAACATACATTGTCCATAAACCAACATAAACCCATAATCTCATAAAACCCTACACATGCATTTCTACTTCAAGAACTTGCATAAAACTTGTTTAAAACATAATGTAAGCTAGAGATCGACTCTTACCTTTTGAAGATCGAGAGAGAGACGACCTAAAACTCGGAGGTGGGAGAGATTGGGTTCTTGAACCTCCAAGCTCCAAAACTTTGCTCAAAAGCTCAAATCTTCAAAACAAAGTTAAAACAAATGAAAAACTTGAAAGATCTAGAGGAAAAACATCAAAGATCGGTGAGGGACGGCGGAGAGCTCACCTTGGCCGAAAATGGGGAAAAAGCTCTCCCGTTTTCGGCTAAGGGACCCTTTTATAGTGGCTGGCCAGACCACGTTCGGGGGCCGAATGTGCCTCCGCATGCATGCCATGTTCGGCGGCCGAACTTGAGGTTCGGCGGCCGAACCTGGACTTCCCTCACTTATGCTTTCGGGGGCCTAAAGCACACCCGCAACACATGCATGTTCGGCGGCCGAACTTGAGGTTCGGCGGCCGAACCTGAGTTTTCCTCCAATGCTATTTTCATGCAAAAAAAACTCATTTCCTTTTTACTTAAAATCATCAACAAAAACATTAAAACATTTCATGAAAACATGGTTTTACCCTTCTAGAGGTCTCCGACATCCGAGATTCCACCGGACGGTAGGAATTCCGATACCGGAGTCTAGCCGGGTATTACATTCTCCCCCCCTTAAGAACATTCGTCCCCGAATGTTCCTCAAATAGCACATAGCATGGCATACACATATCATACACATAAGACACATGAACATATAAGAAACTAACCTTAGAAAAGGTAAGGGTATTGCTGGAGCATGGACTCCCGTGTCTCCCAGGTGCACTCTTCCATATTGTGGTGGTTCCACAGGACTTTCACCATCGGGATTTCCTTGTTTCTTAGCTTTCTGATCTGGGTGTCTATGATCCGCACTGGCTGCTCAACATAGGTGAGATCCTCTTGGATCTCCACATTAGGCTCACTAAGAACCTTGCCCGGATCTGACACAAATTTCCTCAACATTGAAACATGGAAAACCGGATGGATCCTTGCCATTGAAGCAGGCAAATCTAGCTTGTACGACACATTCCCAATCTTCTGCAAGATTTCAAAGGGTCCGATGTATCGTGGAGCTAGTTTACCTTTCTTCCCAAAACGAACCACTCCTTTCATTGGAGACACCTTGAGCAATACCAGATCCCCCTCCTGAAACTCTACCTGTCTTCTGCGGATGTCTGCATAACTCTTCTGTCTGCTTGCAGCAGTCTTGATTCTCTCTCTGATTATGGGTACCACCCTGCTGGTGATCTCTACTAGCTCAGGCCCTGCCAAGGCCTTTTCTCCAACTTCCTCCTAGCAAACAGGTGACCTGCACTTCCTCCCATATAAAGCTTCATATGGAGCCATCCCGATGCTAGCATGATGGCTGTTATTGTAGGCAAACTCCACCAAAGGTAGATGCTGCCTCCAAGAACCGCCAAAGTCCAGCACACACATTCTAAGCATATCCTCGATAGTCTGGATGGTCCTTTCGGACTGCCCGTCCGTCTGGGGGTGGAAGGCAGTACTAAAATCCAATCTAGTACCCATGGCATTCTGCAGACTCCGCCAAAATCTGGAGATGAACTGGGGCCCTCTATCCGACACTATCGAAACAGGAACCCCATGCAGCCTGACGATCTCATCCACATATACCTGCGCCAACTTGTCCATAGAGTAGCCACTCCTGACAGGGATGAAGTGAGCAGATTTGGTGAGTCTGTCCACAATCACCCATATGGAGTCCAATCTATTGGACGCTGCCGGTAACCCCACTACGAAGTCCATAGCTATATTCTCCCATTTCCACTCTGGAATAGGTAGCGGGTTAAGCATCCCAGCCGGCTTCTGATGTTCCAGCTTCACCCTCTGACACACTTCGCAGGCTGACACAAACTGTGCCACTTCTTTCTTCATCGCTGGCCACCAATAAACTTTCTTCAAATCTTGATACATCTTGGTGGCTCCGGGGTGAACGCTGTATCTTGTATTATGAGCCTCCCTCATAATGTCTCCTTTTAGCCCTATGTCATCTGGTATACACAATCGACTCCATAGCGGAGGATCCCCTTACTGTCAAATCTGAACTCACTGTCCTTGCCTGATTGAACAGTCCTGGCAATCTTCACTAATTCTGGGTCCTCATGCTGTTTCTGAGCCACTTGCTCCAGAAACACAGGTGTCACTCTCATCTGGGCCACTAAAGCACCGGTACCAGACAACTCCAACTGTAGACCTTCATCAATGAGCTTGTAAAACTCCTTCACCACTGGTCTCCTCTCTGCCGTGATGTGGGATAGACTGCCTAGTGACTTCCGGCTTAGGGCGTCTGCCACGACATTCGCCTTACCCGGATGATACTGAATCTTGCAATCATAGTCATTCAGCAGCTCCACCCATCTCCTCTGTCTCAAGTTCAAATCTCTTTGACTCAGGATGTACTGCAGGCTTTTATGATCTGTGAAGATCTCACATTTTACCCCATAGAGGTAGTGCCTCCACATCTTGAGTGCAAAGATTACCGCTGCCATCTCAAGGTCATGTGTGGGGTAATTCAACTCATGCTTCTTTAGCTGCCTAGAAGCATAAGCAATCACCCTCTCATTCTGCATCAGTACACAACCCAGTCCCACACGGGACGCATCACAAAAGACTGTAAAGTCCTCATCACTAGATGGCAGAGCTAAAACTGGTGCTGAAGTCAACCTCTTCTTAAGCTCTTCAAAACTCTCTTTGCACTGGTCAGTCCACATGAACTTCTGATTCTTCCTGGTCAGTCTGGTCAGAGGAGTTGCTATCCTTGAGAAGTCCTGAACGAACCTCCTGTAGTAACCTGCCAAACCCAAGAAACTTCTAATCTCAGTCACTGAAGTGGGTTTAGGCCAGTTAGCCACAGTTTCTGTCTTCTTGGGGTCTACCTCTATACCATTTTCTGACACCACATGCCCCAAGAATGAAATGCTCCTCAGCCAGAACTCACACTTGGAGAACTTGGCATACAAGCCATGTTCCCTCAAGGTCTGTAGGACCAACCTCAGATGATGGGCATGCTCCTCTGCATTCCTGGAATACACTAAGATATCATCTATGAAGACAATAACGAAGTGATCCAAGTACTGGCTAAACACTCTGTTCATGAGATCCATGAATGCTGCAGGGGCGTTTGTTAACCCGAACGACATTACAAGGAACTCAAAATGCCCATATCTGGTCCTGAAAGCCGTCTTTGGCACATCCTCATCTCTGATCCTCAGCTGATGGTACCCCGATCTCAGATCTGTTTTGGAGAAACAACCTGCTCCTGCTAGCTGCATATCATAATTAATGAGTAAACACAATGACATTAAATAAAGACAATATAGATATAATATATTACTTACACATGAAATATTCAACTAGACGATTATGGTACATGGAGTTAATAAAATGATTCAATTTGATGCATTAGATTCACTTATATTATCACCAATTATATCTTCATCTGAATCAGATTAACTAAGCAAAATATCTTTATCGGTGAAAATATCATTGTGAATGTCAATCATTCCTTCACTTGGATCATTCAATATATGTTGTTCAGTTACATTATCCATATTTACTTATGCATTTTTCATGTCTTCTTCTTAGAAAGGTACATCTTTTAATGGAACCATATCAACTATTTTTATAACAGGTCTATTTTTAACTTTCATCACAGCCCACCAATTATGCTTTTCATGACGCTTACTTGGATATGTAGCATAAACTACTTGAGTTGTTTGGGAAGCCAAGACAAAAGGTTTATACTTGTTGAACCTTCGCTTGTTGTTAACTTTTACTATTTTATATTCCTTATGTATTTTAGTTCCAATATTTGGTGTTGGATCAAACTAGTCGCATTTAAAAAGTACAATCCTCTTAATAGGTAACTCTAAATACTCTAATCTTAAAACTTCTGTCAACTGTCCATAATAGTTACTTTCTTTTAAACTATAATGACTTTCTTTTATACAGGCACCACAATTCATTGTGTTCTTAATAGAACTTTCTTTAACTGTATTGAACTTTAACACGTTGACCATGTACCCATCAAAAGAGACAACACTTCTTAATGGAGCCTTTGACAAATCCTTCGAAAACTCATTGTTGATAGTGGTACATGAATCATGTGCATACTGGCAAAATCAATTGGCAAACTCTCTCTCTAGTTTTCCATTAACAACTACCTTTGTGATATTTGGTTGTCCTAACTTTATTATATTTATATACATGTTATGCACATAAAATTTAAGTTAGTAGATTTAAAATACTAAAATTTCAGTTGTAATATGAGACTGTGTATTTTTACTTAGAATACTAAAAGGATTACTCAATATATATCTTTATTTCTGGACAATTTAAGAGAATGTATGTTTGAGCGGCTACAAATTCATCTTCAGCCATGTACCTCGCTTTCCCCTTTCCAATTGTTCTACCTAGGCTTTTGAATATGTTTAAATTACATGGTACATCATCGTCAATAACTATTGGAAGCAAGTTGCATGGCACCTTGCAGTGCCTTGTCATGACATGTGGTTCAAAATAATGAGTACAAAAAGCATATGCTTCTTCTACCAAGTATACATTGCATATTGAACCTTCTACCTTTGATTTATCTTTGACATTATTCTTTAAATTCCTTAGATATCTGTAGGTGAAACACATAATAGTAGTTAGCAATGATTACACTGATAAACAAATATATTCAATAGCGACATACACCTCTCGAAGGTATACATCCATCAATATTATACTGGTCTTGTAATCGATACTTCATATGCAAGATGTATAGGTAAATGCTCCATAGAGTCAAATAGGCTCGGAGGAAATACTCTTTCGAGCTTACAAAGTATCACCAAAATCTGTTCATTCAACCTTTGCATATCTCATTCAGTAATTGTGTTCGAAGTAAGTTCTCTAAAAGAATTATTCAACTTTATTATTTACTGCCAAACATTATTGGGCACTAACTGTAATACCCGGCTAGAGTCCGGCATCGGCATTCTACTTTCCGGTGGAATCCAGGATGTCGGAAGCCTCTAAAAGGGTAAGATTTATGGTTTTGTAAAGGATTTTAGTATGTTTTAATATTTGCTCAAAAGCTTCAAAACAACATAAAACCCATCAAAACTTTGCAAGATTTGAAGAAAACATGAAAATCACCCAAGGAAGATCATGGTCTCACCTCTGGCTGTGAATGGAAAGAAAATCTTATCCATTCACCGACCTAGGGCCTTTTATAGGTGGCTGGCCAGACCACCTTCAGCGGCCTAACGTGAAACCAAAATTCATGCATGTTCGGCGGCCGAACCTTGCATTTCTTCCTTGGCTCTTTTCTTTCAAAAACTCAGTTCCTTTTGTACTAAAAGTTTTGAAGTTGGAGACTTCGAGGGAGAGTTTCTCCATATCTCCACGTTGGGATCATTTATCTTCTTGTTTGTAAGAGGTAAGTGAAGATCCTGAACTTCTTTTCATGTTTGATGAAGGTTTTATGAAGTGTTTGGGTAGAGATGCATGTTTAGGGTAAGTTGAGGTTTTGGTAGATTTGTGGTCAAAGCATGCTTATGTGTTTAGTTGTGTTGTTTGTTGGGGTTTTCAGTTAGTTTTGGACCCCTTTGTGCCTATACTTGAGTATATGCAGGTTGTGGAATTGTGGTTTGCATGTTTGAGTGGAGATTGGGTTGGTTTGCATGAAGCAGAACACGTTTCTGCCTTACTGGAGAATCCAGTTTCGGTCGCCGAAAGAGGGTTCGGCCGCCGAACATGCTAAGGAGGTGGTTTCGGCTGCCTAAGCTTGCCCAAGCTTGCCCCCGAAAGTTTGGACTTTCGGCTCTGGAGGAGGGTTTCGGCCGCCGAAGGTGCCGCCGAAGGTTAGGGACTTTCGTCTCTGGAGAGGACTTTCGGCAGCCGAAGTGCCGCCGAAAGTGCTTGAGTTTCGTGTCTGGAAGGGACTTTCGGCCGCCGAACCTGCCGCCGAAAGTGCCCTGTCCAGCCTTCTTTTGTATGTTTCTTGATTCTTTAAGGATGTTTTAGGGAGGTTTTGGGGAGTATTCTAGAGTTGTTCTTGAGTTAGTTTGGTCCCTCATTTGAGTCCATCTGTGTAGAAACGGACCAGAGGAACCAAAGAGGTCAGCAGTGAGCACTGCTTTAAAGTTTCCAGAGTCAGCTCAGAGTCAGCCAGAGGTGAGTGGAACTAAACTTAATGTTTTAAATTGAGAAATTAACTGCTTTGAGCATGTTTCCATGCATCATGATATGTAATAGGATGAGTGCATTAGACTACACTAAGGTGACGCATTGCATTATTCTATGCTTGTACGGATCGGACATAGTTTTGGATTCGCTAGCCCTCCGAGTAAAGTCCTGAGGAGCCCTGAGAGGGCCGGGCACAGAGCACCATAGGGTGCGAAATAAAGTCCTGAGGAGCTCCTTCGCGGGCCGGGCACAGAACAAAGGGAATTTTGAATCTGTCCGTCTGAGATGGGTGATTTACTTGTGATGTGATGCATTCCATGTGAGCATGTTTTATTAACATGTTTTTATTGTTCTACTCACTGGGCTAGTATAGCTCATCCCTCTCCTTTAACCCCAGTCTTGCAGGATCAGAGTCAGAGGGAAGTCAGCAGGGTACAGGAAGAGTAAAGAATTTTGTAATAGCATAGTGTGGACATGTAATATTGTAAAGTAATGGTTTAGTAATGTATAGTGTAGAGTATTGTGCTTGACCCATGTTGTAAATCCTTTTTGTATACATAGTCTATTTATGTGTTGTGAATGTTGTTATCAGTATGTGAAAAACCAGGCTTAATTGAGTATGAGTTGAACCCGTCTAGAGCAAGCTCTAGTAAGGGGTTTTTATAGTACAGAGATAGTGCATGCACAGGTTGAGCCTTGGTTCAGAGAATCAGTTTTATGTTTTTACAGAACATGTATGATCATGTATGGGATTTGACAGGTACACAGAGAGTATAGCAGGCTTGCTACGGGTCCCGGCGACCTTAAGTCGACCTGGATCCTAGCGCCGGTAGCGGTCCGATTTTCAGATCGTTACAGATTGGTATCAGAGCCCTAGGTTCATATGGTCGGACCTAGATAGAGAGTGTCGGGCTCATAGAGGTTATAGTAGGTCAAGCACAATAGGAAAGCATGTCCACTAGGATAGGATGTTGAGTCCTATCTATTTGCTGATGTGTAATGCCATGAGTATGCATGTGCAGTGTTGTTATGTGATGGTAAATTGCTAATGTGTTATGTTATGTGTTGTTTTCCAAAAAGTTAAGATGAGAGGAACTCGTCGATCTGCACGATTGATTGGAGTCCCACCAGTGAATGAGGGTTCAGATGCTCATCCTCCTGCGTTGCCAAGGGCAAGGTCTCAGAGATCAAGTAGGGAGGGTACGTCAAGGGACCCTAGAAGGTCTTTTGATGAGAGCAGAAGAGGAGCAGATAGAGGAGGGAGCTCAGAGGAAGTGAGGGAGGCTATGGATGTGGACCCTCAAAGAGAGGAAAGTATGGGTATGGGTAGGTCGGAAGAGGGTATGGGAGAGTCTCAGGGAGGCGCTCAGGCCTCGGGGTTTGGTTATCCACCCCATTATCCACCCTTTCCACAGGGCCCAGGGTATCCGATGGGGGGTACGTCGGATTACTCTAGCTTTACCCCATATCCTACCTACATGCCTTATATGCCTTATCCTCCTTTTTACCCACCATATCCCATGTATCCACTCACACCTTTCCACCCCAGTACAGCATACCCAGATCCAAGTGAGACAGCACCTTCTGCACCACCAGAACCAGAACCAGTAGTACCAGTTGTCCAAGTACCTCAACCTAGCTCAGCTGAGGGAAGTAAAGTGAAAATGACAGAGTACTTGAAGTTGGATGCTCCCAAATTCAATACGGGAGATGATCCATTTGAGTACCTCAGAACGGTTAAGATGATAACCGATGAATTAGGAGCTGATGATGGTAGAGCCATTGAGATGACAGGGTTCACACTCAAATGTAAGAAGGCTCGTGAGTGGTTCAAGAATTATGTGGACCCTAGGTTGGACAGCATGTCATGGGGAGAGTTCGCCAATGAGTTTGCAGGGTGAGCTTTTCCTGGTAGTTATAGGGAGATGAAAGTTATAGAATTTGAGCCGCTGAGGCAGACTGAAGAGATGAGTGTAGATGAATACACAGATAAGTTTCTGGATCTGTTACAGTATGTGGGTCAGGCTTATGATACTGACCAGAAGAAGGCAAGGAGATATACTATGAGACTGCATCCCAGGTATTCCTCCTTGATTCTTCCAGCAGAAAAAGTGAGTTTCCACGCTATAGTGGATGCCGCCAGGAAGATGGAGGCGAGTGCCATTATTCAGGGAACAGTAAAACAGCATGTGGCACAGTCTTCGAGTTCTAAGACCCCCAGTGCAGCAGCTTCTAGCAGCAGAAAGGGAGAAAAGTTTAAGGTTAAGAAAGGCAAGTTCTGGAACAAGATCAAATCGAGTCTGGGCATGGGTAGTGGCTCCAGCTCTGGCACAGGCAGTACAGTATGTATGAGATGTGGAAGACAGCACAGAGGAGTTTGTCGGTTGGGATCTTCAGCCTGTTATAAATGTGGGCAGCAGGGACATTTTGCTCGGGAATGTCCTCAAGTGACCTTTATGGCACCATCCCAACAGATGAGCTCAGGCAGTGTAGCTCAGCCAGCAGCTCCAGCCATACCTCAGAGCAATGGCAGAGGCAGAGGGAGAGGGTCAGCCTCTTGTTCAGTAGCAGGTTCCCGAGGTGAAGGTCCGGTAGCCCCAGCACGGATCTTCACTGTGACACAAGAGGAGGCGAACACGTCGAACACAGTGGTGTCAGGTAATCTCATCATTGGGTGTTCTGATGTGTATGCTTTGATGGACCCCGGTGCTTCTCACTCTTTTATTGCTTCGAGAGCCGTGGAGAGATTGGGTCTGATCATTTCTGAGTTAGAGTGTCCTCTCTGGGTCAGTGGACCCAAATGTGACCCATCGGTGACAGAGTCAGTCTGTCGTTTCTGTCCAGTATTCATAGAGGGTAGATGCCTTCCAGCTGACCTAGTGGTTCTAGATTTGACGGATTTTGATGTCATTCTAGGGATGGATTGGTTATCTACATATGGAGCTACCTTGGACTGCAGAGACAAGGTAGTCAGTCTTAGAGACCAGGATGGGTCAGAGTGTGTCTTCAGAGGAGACAGGAGGGGGACACCTAGAGGTTTGATCTCAGCCCTTCAGGCTCGTCGTTTGCTTAGGAGGGGTTGTCAGGGGTTTCTAGCTCATGTGAGAGAGCTAGATAGTCCGATTAGGGAACCAGCCTCAGTTCCAGTAGTCCGAGAGTTTCCAGACGTCTTTCCAGACGAGCTTCCAGGACTACCATCTGATAGGGAGATAGAGTTTGCAATAGAATTGCTGCCTGGTACCAGACCTATTTCTATTCCTCCCTACAGGATGGCGCCAGCAGAGTTAAAAGAGCTGAAAGAGCAGTTGCAAGAGTTGGTAGATAAGGGTTTCATCCGCCCTAGTACCTCACCTTGGGGTGCTCCAGTGTTGTTTGTCAGAAAGAAGGATGGATCCCTCATACTTTGTATCGACTACAGGCAGTTGAACAAGGTCACTACCAAGAATAAGTATCCCCTGCCTATGATCGACGATCTATTTGACCAGTTAGCTGGAGTAGGTTGTTTCTCTAAAATAGATCTGAGGTCCGAGTATCATCAGTTGAGAGTCAGAGAAGCAGATGTGCCAAAGACAGCTTTCCGGACCAGATATGGGCATTATGAGTTCTTAGTAATGCCGTTCGGGTTGACTAACGCCGCTGCAGCATTCATGGATCTCATGAACAGAGTTTTCAGTGAGTATCTGGATCACTTTGTTATTATCTTCATCGATGATATCTTAGTGTACTCCATAGATGCAGAGGAGCATGCCCAGTATCTGAGGACAGTTCTGCAAACTCTGAGAGAGCATGGTTTATATGCCAAGTTCTCTAAGAGTGAGTTTTGGTTGAGGAGCATTTCATTCTTGGGGCATGTTGTATCAGCAGAAGGTATTGAGGTAGACCCCAAGAAGATAGAAGCTGTAGCTAACTGGCCTAGACCCACCACAGTGACTGAGATTAAAAGCTTTCTGGGTTTGGCAGGTTACTACAGGAGGTTTGTACAGGACTTCTCAAAGATAGTTGCTCCTATGACCAAATTGACACAGAAAAACCAGAGGTTCGTGTGGTTGGACCAATGTGAAGAGAGCTTTAACGAGCTAAAGAGAAGATTAACATCAGCACCGGTGTTAGCTCTGCCTGTCAGTAATGAGGACTTCACAGTGTTCTGTGATGCTTCCAGAGTAGGATTGGGTTGTGTTTTGATGCAGAATGACAGGGTGATTGCTTATGCTTCTAGACAGCTGAAGAAGCACGAGTTGAATTACTGACAAAGCGGTTGTCGAAGCCGGTCAAAATAAATAACCTTTGTAACTACCAACAATATTAAAACTGTAGACAGTGGTAAAAGGATCGAATCCACAGGGAATTGATACTTACCTATCTTTCTTGTCAAGACTAAATAAACAAACAGAAAACAAAATAAAAATAAAATGCATGTAAAGTAAAAATGGGGGGGGTTTTGAGATTGATTTGTTTAAACTAATGAAAAGAGCAATTAAAAAGAAAGCAGTTGGCAAATTAAGGGTAAAACTATGATAGTAAAAGCTCTAGTTGAAGATTCAGATTCACTTTAGTTTATGGGATTGATCATTGACTCATATGTTCCTTTGTTGATTCAATAAATTGGCCATGGAGATTGAAGAAGCTTCTCACATCCATTATCTCTCTTTAAGATTAAATTAATTAGGGAAAGTCCTCCAATTAATTACTAATTAACAATTGCCAAAGAACGTCTTTGAGCCTCAGGCCTTTTACAATAGTCAATTGCATAAAGATATAAAGAGAACCAATTCTAGTCACCCACATGCATGGAGACAACACTAGATCATGCGATTTCCTTGGTGATGCACCAAGTGTTCTTATGGTTGAACAAATCAAGCAATTTCGGACTTAAAATCATTCAAACCAACAATATATTACCTTGCAACAAAAATCAATGGAGATCTTAAATAACAAAGCAATAATGTCCTTAAGCATGAAATCACAAGAATACTGAATAACCAAAAGATAAACAATGTAGTCCAAGTCTCTCAATCCACAATACAACTAAAGCTTCACTTATTCTTCAACTAGAATGAAAGGTTTCAGTCTCTCATGGCTGAAACAAAAACTAAAAATAAAAGAAAAGAAGAAATATAGAAGAAGAGATGTGAATTTCGTAGGTGTCTCCCAAGGGGAGCTTCCGGACCCTGTAGAGGCTTCTTATGTGACTTTTTATAGTTGAAAAGTGTTGCCCTAGGTCATACTTACTGCCCAAGAGGTATTTTCTGCCCAAGATGTGTCTGAAAAGGAAAGAATCGCGCTTTTCGGCTTCAGAAGGAAGGCTGCGCGAAAATGCACTGCTGAAGGAAGTTGGTGCGCGCGGTTTGGTCTCAGAAAGGGAAGGAGGCACAGATTATGCTTCCTAAATAAGTTTAGATGCTGACCTTGCTTCCTAATTAGTGTAGAGGCTGCCCATATTGTTGCAGAAGAGGAAAGAATCGGACTGCAAGCTCTTCAGAAGGCAGTTGCGCGCGGATGGCTTTCAGAATAGGAAAGGAGCGTACCTTGTGCTTGAAAGGAGGAAAGAATCATGCATTAATGCTTCCAGAAGAGGAAGAAGTCGTGGCTGGAGCTTTAGAAGGAAAGAAACACGTTCCAAGGCTTTCATAAGAGGAATGACGCGCGCCTTGGTCTCCAGAAGGCAGGTGGCGTGCGCATGGACTGCAGAAGAGGAAGGAGAGCATAGTCATTAATGTGCAGAGATGGAAAGATATCTGTCCAGTCTTTCCTTTTTAGGTGGAGCCTTCGTTTGAATTTTAAATACTGAACGCAGAAGAGGCAAGTGTGCCTTGATGAGACCTTGCTGCCTAAATTGGAAGATTTGACTGCTGCAGTACGTGCACATCTTTGAATAAGGAAAGAAAGATCTGCGATTCGAAATTCAAATAATTTCCTGACTGAGCTTTCCTTATTTGCTTTTGTCTCTGCACTTTCCTCATTTGAAGACTTTCCTTTTCTGAAAACCTGCCTTATTTGAAAACTTTCCTTTCTTAGCACATGTTCTAAATAAGGCAGGAAAGATTCTGCAGTTCGAATTTCGGACAGTTTGCTGACTGTGCTTTCTGACTCTTTCCTTATTTGGCACTTTCCATATATGAAGACTTTCCTTTTCTGGAACTTTCCATATTTGGCACTTTTTGGCAGTTTTAAGAGCATTTTCTCAAGATTGTCTCTTTACACCTAATATCTGCAAAACATGGTTAAAACCACAAAATTAGGTAGAAAAGGTGTAAATAAACATCAAGATTATCATGATAAAGTGGGCTAAATTATGCTCTGTCAAATACCCTCACACCTAGCCTTTTGCTTGTCCTCAAGCAAACAAACATAGTCAAACAAACTCTCTTTGCTTTGATCCTTATTTCCACTTAAGCTCTTACTCTAAACCCCTATTTTGAAGCATTGCAATAAAGAATATATGCATCAAGGTTACTTACCTCTTTCCTTGTTTCCCTTTACTCACCATGGCTAGGATTGGTTTTACTCAAGAGAGAGATCATACATGCACATTTCATTTGTTCAGTTAAAGACTTATTCTAGCTTTCAGAGTGACTTGCCCTTACCTTGAAGTACTTTATTTAGCCTTTTTGCACTTTATTCTTGCTTGGAAAAGTCACCAACCTTTTGACGTGAAGGTACATATTGGTGATACCCACCCCCAGTTACTCAGTTGGTCACCTGTCCAAGTGGCTACTAGCTCTGTTCATAGTCTTTTGACCATTGGAACAGTTTTCAATTTGTGCTTATGAAGTCTAGGCCTTTTCTGGATTTCTTTCTCTCAATGATTTGGGCAAATCAAAACCAATTGCTAACAAGTCACATTAAGTTCATTCACACATCAATTAATTCATTCTCTCAAATGAGTGTCATCAATATATTTTTCACCATGGCAAGCTCAAAGATTCAATTCAAAAAGCAATTCCCAAACATGAATATATCTCATTGCAATTGATTCAACCTAGGTTTAAAGAGTCATCACATCAAATGGGTCATGGAAAGAAAGCTCATCCAACATAGTTCATCAGTTTGAGTAAAGCAAATCAAAACAAAACTGAAAACAAAATCAAACGCAAACTGAAAGGAAAAAAACTGAAAGGAAAATGCAAACTGAAAGGAAAAATGTGTCTAAAGCAAAAAATTAAAAATTTCAGAGATCCGCACCCCCACACCTAAATCATGCATTGTCCTCAATGTATAGAAAACATAAAAGAACAAAGGAAACTGAGTACTCCCCTGGTGTGGTGTTGTATGGTGCGATCCACTTGGCAAGTTGCCTCAAGTAATTGGGGAAGGGAAAAGGGTCCCATCTGCATTGAGTGAAAAGTGTAACACGCTTTTTGTTTTGGTCATGACCCATCTTATTTCTTTCATGTACTCATGAAGCAACATGATTAGCATCTCTTCTTTCAGATGAGGTGTGCCTCTTGCCCTTATGTTTGCATTTTTGAGATGATTGGGCAGCACTTTGAACTCCAGTTCATATTTCTCTATGGGTAGCTGCAATTTAGTACTGAATTCAGGCAAAACAAACTCTACCTTATCCGGCGGTTTGGGCAGGCATAGATCTGCATGCTCCTTTGGTTTTGGATCTTGGATTTCCATTTCTTCATTGTGTGCATGGGCTTTCTGCGATGGAGGAATGGCTGAATTGGATTCAGCTTCCTCTTTCTGCACTGAAGGCTGAAGGTGCTGCGATGGAAGCTGTAGTGAGAGGTTCGGCGGCCGAATGGTGGTGAAGTTCGGCTTCCAAAAGGTGGTGAAGTTCGGCTTCCAAAAGGTGGTGAAGTTCGGGAGCCGAAAGGTGGTGGTTTTGGTCTGCGCAAGGCTGATCTGCGCACCAAGCTGAAGTGGTGCGATTTGCTCCTGTTCATTCTGCACATGGCTGCAGTCCACCTGTTGGATGCAACAGTCAGTTTCTTCCAGTTCTGGCTCTTTTTTGCTCTCTTTCCTGCAAAGATCATCATTTAGTATATCATCTTGATTTACATGAAAAACATCTTTACTCAAACAATTAATGATATCTAAATTAACAATAAGTTCCGTTTGATCCGTTTGTTTGGACAAACAGTTTTCTGGTTGTTTCTCTCCAGCACTTTGTTCTTCTACTTGTGAACTTTCATCATCATCCCACATATCTTGAAGCTCTTCCTCTCTCCTTAATATGGCTGCCTTCAATTGATCTATCTGCTGTTGCATCATTTGCATCATCTTTGCCAACTCACCCATGGCAGTTTGTGAACTTGTAGGTGTTGGTTGGGCTGGATAGCCATAATTCGGATGGTCTTCCCTACATGGATTGTATTGCAAATCTCTTTGGTAGTCCTGGTAGTGGTCAGCCCTAGCATAGTCATAGTTCGGATAGTCTCCCCAACCTGTATTGTATGTGTCAAGGTAGGGATCATGTCTTGGCTGTCCATAGTATCCTCCAAATGCATCTACTTGTTGATAATTCTCATAAAGCATAGGACATTGATCAGTTAGGTGTCCTATTTGTGCACACATCCCACATGGCCGAGATCGCTCAAGTTGTTGGGATTGACCTATGACATAATTTTCCAAAAGAGAGATTAGATATGACAATCGAGGATCAATATTGGACATACTTATCTCATCCATGATTCAGATCTGCGATGGTGTCTGTGCCTTTGGTGAATTTCTTTTTTTTTTTTTTTTTTTTTTATGTTCAGATCTTGCGATAGGGTGTCTTTCGCAGTACAGATCAGGTCCTGAAAGAAAAATAAACAAGTTAGATCAATTCCCCGGCAACGGCGCCAATTTTTGACTCGCGGTTGTCGAAGCCGGTCAAAATAAATAACCTTTGTAACTACCAACAATATTAAAACTGTAGACAGTGGTAAAAGGATCGAATCCACAGGGAATTGATACTTACCTATCTTTCTTGTCAAGACTAAATAAACAAACAGAAAACAAAATAAAAATAAAATGCATGTAAAGTAAAAATGGGGGGGGTTTTGAGATTGATTTGTTTAAACTAATGAAAAGAGCAATTAAAAAGAAAGCAGTTGGCAAATTAAGGGTAAAACTATGATAGTAAAAGCTCTAGTTGAAGATTCAGATTCACTTTAGTTGATGGGATTGATCATTGACTCATATGTTCCTTTGTTGATTCAATAAATTGGCCATGGAGATTGAAGAAGCTTCTCACATCCATTATCTCTCTTTAAGATTAAATTAATTAGGGAAAGTCCTCCAATTAATTACTAATTAACAATTGCCAAAGAACGTCTTTGAGCCTCAGGCCTTTTACAATAGTCAATTGCATAAAGATATAGAGAGAACCAATTCTAGTCACCCACATGCATGGAGACAACATTAGATCATGCGATTTCCTTGGTGATGCACCAAGTGTTCTTATGGTTGAACAAATCAAGCAATTTCGGACTTAAAATCATTCAAACCAACAATATATTACCTTGCAACAAAAATCAATGGAGATCTTAAATAACAAAGCAATAATGTCCTTAAGCATGAAATCACAAGAATACTGAATAACCAAAAGATAAACAATGTAGTCCAAGTCTCTCAATCCACAATACAACTAAAGCTTCACTTATTCTTCAACTAGAATGAAAGGTTTCAGCCTCTCATGGCTGAAACAAAAACTAAAAATAAAAGAAAAGAAGAAATATAGAAGAAGAGATGTGAATTTCGTAGGTGTCTCCCAAGGGGAGCTTCCGGACCCTGTAGAGGCTTCTTATGTGGCTTTTTATAGTTGAAAAGTGTTGCCCTAGGTCATACTTACTGCCCAAGAGGTATTTTCTGCCCAAGATGTGTCTGAAAAGGAAAGAATCGCGCTTTTCGGCTTCAGAAGGAAGGCTGCGCGAAAATGCACTGCTGAAGGAAGTTGGTGCGCGCGGTTTGGTCTCAGAAAGGGAAGGAGGCACAGATTATGCTTCCTAAATAAGTTTAGATGCTGACCTTGCTTCCTAATTAGTGTAGAGGCTGCCCATATTGTTGCAGAAGAGGAAAGAATCGGACTGCAAGCTCTTCAGAAGGCAGTTGCGCGCGGATGGCTTTCAGAATAGGAAAGGAGCGTACCTTGTGCTTGAAAGGAGGAAAGAATCATGCATTAATGCTTCCAGAAGAGGAAGAAGTCGTGGCTGGAGCTTTAGAAGGAAAGAAACACGTTCCAAGGCTTTCAGAAGAGGAATGACGCGCGCCTTGGTCTCCAGAAGGCAGGTGGCGTGCGCATGGACTGCAGAAGAGGAAGGAGAGCATAGTCATTAATGTGCAGAGATGGAAAGATATCTGTCCAGTCTTTCCTTTTTAGGTGGAGCCTTCGTTTGAATTTTAAATACTGAACGCAGAAGAGGCAAGTGTGCCTTGATGAGACCTTGCTGCCTAAATTGGAAGATTTGACTGCTGCAGTACGTGCACATCTTTGAATAAGGAAAGAAAGATCTGCGATTCGAAATTCAAATAATTTCCTGACTGAGCTTTCCTTATTTGCTTTTGTCTCTGCACTTTCCTCATTTGAAGACTTTCCTTTTCTGAAAACCTGCCTTATTTGAAAACTTTCCTTTCTTAGCACATGTTCTAAATAAGGCAGGAAAGATTCTGCAGTTCGAATTTCGGACAGTTTGCTGACTGTGCTTTCTGACTCTTTCCTTATTTGGCACTTTCCATATATGAAGACTTTCCTTTTCTGGAACTTTCCATATTTGGCACTTTTTGGCAGTTTTAAGAGCATTTTCTCAAGATTGTCTCTTTACACCTAATATCTGCAAAACATGGTTAAAACCACAAAATTAGGTAGAAAAGGTGTAAATAAACATCAAGATTATCATGATAAAGTGGGCTAAATTATGCTCTGTCAATTACCCCACCCATGACCTAGAAATGGCAGCAGTGATTTTTGCACTCAAGATGTGGAGGCATTACCTTTATAGGGTGAAATGCGAGATCTTCACAGATCACAAAAGTTTACAGTACATCTTGAGTCAGAAAGAGCTGAATTTGAGGCAGAGAAGGTGGATAGAATTGCTCAGTGACTATGATTGCAAGATTCACTATCATCCGGGTAAGGCGAATGTTGTGGCAGACGCCCTAAGCCGGAAATCACTTGGCAGTTTGTCCCATATAGCAGCAGAGAGAAGACCAGTGGTGATGGTGTAATACCCGGCTAGACTCCGGTATCGAAATTCCTACCGTCCGGTGGAATCTCGGATGTCGGAGACCTCTAGAAGGGTAAAACCATGTTTTCATGAAATGTTTTAATGTTTTTGTTGATGATTTTAAGTAAAAAGGAAATGAGTTTTTTTTGCATGAAAATAGCATTGGAGGAAAACTCAGGTTCGGCCGCCAAACATGCATGCGTTGCGGGTGTGCTTTAGGCCCCCGAAAGCATAAGTGAGGGAAGTCCAGGTTCGGCCGCCGAACCTCAAGTTCGGCCGCCGAACATGGCATGCATGCGGAGGCACATTCGGCCCCCGAACGTGGTCTGGCCAGCCACTATAAAAGGGTCCCTTAGCCGAAAACGGGCGAGCTTTTTCCCCATTTTCGGCCAAGGTGAGCTCTCCGCCGTCCCTCACCGATCTTTGATGTTTTTCCTCTAGATCTTTCAAGTTTTTCATTTGTTTTAACTTTGTTTTGAAGATTTGAGCTTTTGAGCAAAGTTTTGGAGCTTGGAGGTTCAAGAACCCAATCTCTCCCACCTCCGAGTTTTAGGTCGTCTCTCTCTCGATCTTTAAGAGGTAAGAGTCGATCTCTAGCTTACATTATGTTTTAAACAAGTTTTATGCAAGTTCTTGAAGTAGAAATGCATGTGTAGGGTTTTATGAGATTATGGGTTTATGTTGGTTTATGGACAATGTATGTTGGATTTGTGTTGCTTGATGTGTTGTAGATGGGGTTTTAGGTAGTTTGAGACCCCTAGGAGCTTGTATGCATGTTTTGGTTGAGCTAAATGCATGATGGTTTGAGTTTGGAGGCATTTGTGCATGTTTGAACCAAGTTTCTGCCCTTTGGGAGAAACCAGGTTCGGCAGCCGAAGGGACTTTCGGCCGCCGAACCCTCTTGTGGAGGCAGCCTTCGGCTGCCGAAGCTTGCCCCCGAAAGGAGACTTTCGTCTCTGTCTGGGAGTTTCGGCCGCCGAAAGTGCCGCCGAACATGCATGAGTTTTGCCTCTGTCTGGGAGTTTCGGCCGCCGAAGGTGTCGCCGAACCTGCCTGACTTTCGGCTCTGGAGGGACTTTCGGCCGCCGAACCTGCCGCCGAAAGTGCCCTGTCCAGCCTTTCTTTGCATGTTTTGCATGGATGTTTTGAGATGTTTTAGGGGGTTTTTGGGGATGTTTTCAGAGTCATGTTATAGTATGTTGGTCCCTCACTTGAGTCCACCTGTGTAGGTTCGGACCCGAGGAACTGAGGACCTCAGCAGTGAGTCAGCTGCTTCAGTCAGTGTCAGAGCTAGCCAGAGGTGAGTGGAATGACCCTTATGCTTTTAAATAAATCAGTTTTGAGCATGTTCATGCACCACGGATGCCATGTGATATTTTAGGATGTTTGCATTAGAAATCACGAATGTGTTGCATTGCATAATATTTTGTTGATGTGGATGAATGTTGAATGATCCATTAGCCCTCATGTGTTATGATATGATGATATAGTATGGAAGTCCAGGTGTGGCTTGCACTACGCCCCTGGCACTATGTAAGAGAAAGACCGGACGTGGCCTGCACTACGCCCCCGGCACTATGGATTATGTATGTTATGTTATGTTATGTAGAAGAGAAAGACCAGGTGTGGCCTGCACTACGCCCCTGGCATTATTGGAATATGTAGAGGGCTAAATGGTGACAAGTTCATCCTTGATATGATTAGTTGTGACGTGATGCATTTCATGTTATCATATGTTTTAAATGCTTTACTATTCTGCTCACTGGGCTCTAGTAGCTCACCCCTCTCCCAAATTCCCCAGGTTTGCAGGTACGGGTTAGACAGAGAAGTCAAGAGGAGTAAGGAAGTCTTATGTATGTAATAGTTAGAATGTGGACATGACAGATTGTATAATGATGTACAAATATGTAATATAATGATATTAAGGTTAGAAGTGTACTTGACCATAGTATATTGTAATCCCTTTTGATACATGATCGTAATGTTTAATGATGTCCATGTTTAGCCAACCCAACACTTGTTATGCCACCCATTTGGGCATTGATGAGATCCCACAGAGGGGTCAAGTTTATGATTATGTATATGTTCAGTGCATGCACAGGTTGAGTTTGGTGTATGATAGAATGTATGAAAGAAAAGTTTTAAATTTTTATGTATGTTGTTGATCATGTATGGGATTAATCAGGTTCACAGGATGTATGTTAGGCTTGCTACGGGTCCCGGCGGCCTTAAGTCGACCCGGATCCTAGCGCCGGTAGCGGTCCGATTTTCGGGTCGTTACAAAATGGTATCAGAGCCCTAGGTTCATATGGTCGGACCTAGAGTGTCGGGCTCATAGATGTTATAGAAGGTCAAATACAATAGGAAAGGTCATGTCCACTAGGATAGGATGTGGAGTCCTGTCTTGTATGATGATGTGAAATGCCATGATTATATGCATGTGCATTAATGATATGCTATGATGTGTGATGCGGGTTCATGTGTACCCACATGAACCATATGATGTTAATGTTTATGTGATGTGTACTGTTTTTCAGAAAACAGGATGAGAGGAACTCGTCGATCAGCAAGATTGACTGGAGTACCACCTGAGGATGAGGGCACGAGCGCCCGTCCTCCAGCATTGCCTAGGGCAATGTCTAGTAGGTCTAACAGAGAAAGAGCAGTAAGAGACCCTAGAAGGTCTTTGGATCTGGGTAGAAGCAGATCAGTCAGAGGAACAGTTCAGGGAGGAGCGTCAGAGGACATGGGGGATGATATGGATGTAGAGCAGAGGAGGGATGGCAGTTTGGGAGTTAGCATGTCAGAAGAGGGAATGGGAGAATCCCAAGGAGGCACTTAGGCCTCGGGATTTGTTCAGCCACCTTACTACCCACCCTTCTCACAAAACCCTGGGTATTCGATGGGAGGCACATCGGACTACCACAGCTTCAGCCCTTATCCCACACAGATGCCATACCCACCTTATTACCCACCATATACACAATACCCAATGTATCCACCCCCACCTTACTATCCAAATCCAGCAAACCCTACCCCAGGGGATGCTGCACCTCCTCCTCCTCCAGCAGAACCAGAAGCCCCAGCTACCCAACCTCCTAGACCTAGCTCAGCCAGTGGGAGCAAGGTCAAGATGACCGACTACATGAAGTTGGGTGCTCCCCAATATGAAAAAGGGGATGACCTGTTTGTGTATCTTGAGAGGGTCAAGGTGATCACAGATGAGATTGGGGCTGATGATAGTAGAGCCATTCAGATGGCTGGGTTCACACTTAAGTGCAAGAAAGCACGAGAGTGGTTCAAGAATTATGTGAACCCGAAAGTGGATAGCATGTCTTGGGAGGAATTTGCAAAAGAGTTTGCAGGATGGGCTTTCCCAGATAGTTCAAGGGAGCTGAAGATGATAGAGTTTGAGCAGTTGAGGCAGACTGATGAGATGGGTGTAGAGGAGTTCACAGACAGATTTTTGGAGTTGTTGCCATTTGCAGGGCAAAGCCTTGACTCAGACCAGAAAAGGTCAAGGAGGTATATCATGAAACTCCACTCCAGATATTCCTCATTGATCTAGTCAGCAGATAGGGAGAGCTTCCATGCCATAGTGGATATGGCCCGGAAAATGGAGGCCAGTGCCATCGTTCAGGGGTCAGTTAAACAGTCAGTGGCACAGCCTTCTGGTTCTAAAACCCCAGGCTCTTCTTCAATGAGCGCAGCAACTTCAGGTAGCAAGAAGTGGGACAGAGGTCCCAGGAAGTCTAAGAAGAACAAGTTCTGGAACAAGGTTAAGTCCAGTCTGGGACTAGGGAGTGGCTCAAGCTCTGGTGCGGATAATGCAATTTGTGTAAGGTGTGGTAAGCCACACAGGGGAGTATGTCGATTTGGGACGACAGCCTGTTACAGATGTGGTCAGAAGGGGCATATGTCTCGAGAATGTCCAAGAGTAGCCCCGATGGCTCAGTCCCAGCAGACAGCTTCAGGCAGTGTAGCGCAGCCAGCAGCTCCAGCCGCGACTCAGGCCAGTGGCAGAGGTAGAGGGAGAGGGGCAGCCTCTTCTTTAGCGGGTTTCAGAGGTGAAGGTCCATCAGCTCCAGCACGGATCTTCACAATGACGCAGCAGGAGGCAGATGCATCTAACACCGTGGTGGCAGGTAACTTAGTCATTGGTTGTTCAAATGTGTATGCCTTGATGGACCCGGGCGCATCTCATTCTTTTATTGCACCGAGAGCCGTCCAGAGGTTAGGGTTGATGATCTCTGAGTTAGAGTGTCCTCTCTGGGTCAGTGGACCCAAGTGTGATCCATCAGTGGCAGAGTCAGTCTGCCAGTGTAGTCCTGTGTTTGTTGAGGGAAGATGCTTGTCTGCCGACCTTGTGGTTCTAGACTTGACAGATTTTGACGTCATTCTAGGGATGGACTGGTTATCTACCCATGGTGCTACCTTGGACTGCAGGGACAAGGTAGTCAGGTTCAGAGGTCAGGATGGGTCAGAGGTCGTCTTCAGGGGAGACAGGAGAGGTACACCTAGAGGTCTGATATCAGCTCTTCAGGCTCGTAGGTTGCTTAGGAGGGGATGTCAGGGGTATTTGGCTCACGTGAGAGAGCTTAGCAGTCAGGTTAGAGAGCCCGCCTCGGTGCCAGTGGTTAGAGAATTTCTAGACGTCTTCCTAGATGAGCTGCCAGGTTTACCACCTGCTAGGGAGATAGAGTTCGAGATAGAATTGATGCCTGGAACCCGACCGATCTCTATCCCTCCCTACAGGATGGCTCCAGCCGAGTTGAAAGAATTGAAAGAACAGTTGCAAGAGCTGGTAGACAAGGGCTTCATCCGACCGAGTACTTCACCCTGGGGTGCTCCAGTCTTGTTTGTCAGAAAGAAGGATGGATCCCTTAGACTTTGTATCGACTACAGACAGTTGAACAAAGTCACTACCAAGAATAAGTACCCTTTGCCAAGGATCGACGATCTATTCGACTTCCTTAAAACAGAATTTGGAGTCGCTAGATTCTTTGTCTTTCTTTTTCTGATTTCACACATAAACCCTTTATATCTCTCAGCTGCCTTCTTTTGCCAGGCAATTTTCAGTAAACTATCAATTGCTTCATTCCAAATAAAGTATTTCTGTAGAGATATTAAAAATATAATTATTAGTTATTTGAAATAAAAATCCTTGAATATATATATATATATATATATATAGATATATATATATCTATATATATATATATATATATATATATATTGTTATTATTACCTTGAATTCTTCCCAATAAAAGTCCTTAATGTCATTTGATATGGTCTTTCAATATGACCTTCAGCTACCAATCGCTCTTTTATTATAAGAGTGATTTCACAACTACATAGCTCCGATGGATACAATCTATATTATAAAAAATTAGTTTACAAACTATACTAATACATGGGTACTTGAAAATTAAAAATTCATCATACTTACATATTATTATTAAGAGTAACAGTCTGTTGAAATGATTGTGTGCCTCCTACTGTAGTAGTGGAACCCGCAGGTCCTCTGATAATCGAGTGGGCTACTGATGTAGAAGCTGGTGCAGAAGCGGATGTAGATGTAGATCTATAAGCATGTGTAGAAGAGGTATCCATATTTGATGGTGGATATGCTAGATTAGTACAAATCATCTGTATGTCTGATGCAAAAAGTACCTATATTTGTAACTAAGTATTGCCAACCCTTATAGTCGTATGTGGTCCCTATGACTCCTGTTCTCTTGAATCAATTATATGAAGTTCTACTTGACTTTTAATAACAAGTAATTGAACTGGTCCCCTTGGCCTCTTAAATCTGCCTTGTGACATACCAGCATCATGTCCACGACCCCTCAGAAAGCTTGGAATACTTCTGAATACAAAGATAAATGTGAAAAGTTTTTTACAAACAGATGCAGTAAGGTTGGAGGTGCAGGGTCTGGCATTTATAGGCACACTTATGGATCTGTTTTACAGTATACCCACTAGTAAAAGATGGTATTTATAATTAAGATTTTATTTATTTATTTATTTATTATTGCATTAATAATTTTATCTTTGATATAATTTTCAACAAAAAGAAATTTTGGGAAGAGATCCTCATTCTTATGAGCTTTTTGAGCACACACACAAGAGAAAGGGGACGAATGAGTTTATTGATACAAGTTCACAATATATTTATGTATGTTTATAAGATGTTAAATTTATAATCACCTTTTTAGTTATTATTATGTTAATGTATTTTTATATTGTAGGAGCACTACATAAAGTTGAAGGAGTCTACTGCACAACAACAAGAGGGAATGAGTGAGCCGCCAAACATAAATGAGGCCCAGCTGTATTATGAGGCAATTGGCGGATAGAAGAAGAGTCGAGTTTATGAACTAGGATCCAAGGCTTTTGCATTTTTCCATAGTTTTTCGTATTATTCTGCCTCATTCTCCTCTGCACCCCATATAGATTTTGCTATGAGTGAGGAAATGAATTTGATGAAGACTAAAATTGATCGGTTCGAGACAAAGAATGATAGACTAAACTTGGCTGTGGAGCAGCTGCAAGAGTTTATGCATAGGATGATGGCACAGCAAGGTAGCGGGACATCCTTTCAGACATCTGCTCCTACCCTCCTGCTCCACAACAATACCGTGATGATGCCCTGTTTAATCCTGACCAGCATGCAAATAGCGATGAAGATACAAATGATGATGATGCTACTTTTTGTTTAACTTGTGGAACTTAGTATATATTATACTTAAATTAAATATTATTAATGCAACGTTTGACATTTTAAAACCTGTTTAATTTTAATTATAATTTTAGTGATTAAATTGGTAGTTGCTTTTATATAATATAATTGATTATATTTGTGTTGAGATTATAAATATTATTAATGTATAGGTTTAGTTATGAAAAATAAGGATGTGGTGAAATTAAATGGTGCTATAGTTGAATTCTCATATTCACTAACGGATTACCAATGGACCGTTCGTTCATATCAATAACTGAAAAAATATATTATTGATCAAATTAGTTATTGTATTTTACAGTAATGGAATAGTGATAGAAATTTCATTAGTATCTGTAACAGAATAGTGACGGCTATTCAGTTAGTATCTGTGACAGAATAGTGATAGAATTTCAGTTAGTAATATTTTAAAATCAGTTGTCAAGAACGATTGCGGCCAACAATTGATTGGTTATTCGTTTTAATGACTAACGGAACTGTCCATTGGTGATCCGTTGTAGGCATTAACAGATTTTGTAGTGCCGTTGAAAATAAAATTATCAACAAGATTTTCTACAACGGATAAATTTTATTGGTAATCCGTTAGTAACTCGAATCAGCAATGAAATTATATCATTTACTAATGGATTTGTCCATTACTAAACTGTAAATTTCTTATAGTGCTAGAGTTTACTATTCTTGAATAAGATGATCGAGCAAGAGAAGAAGAAGAAGAATCCATAATCCCTTTGAAATCAGCTTATAAAAGAAATCGAAGGGGAGAGATCTTCGTAAAGAGAGAGGTTCATCAACTGAAACAGATGACAATTTAATGCCTGTTTATTATGTGATAATCATGTGATGTGTTCTGGTCTAATTTGATCTATTTTAAATAATTATTTGATTTATATTTAATATTTTAAAATTTATAAAGATTTAAATGGATAAAAAAAATTGATGAGGGCTTAAAATGAATAACGCGTTAATTGTCAAGGATTAAAGAGGCTTTTTGCCATAAATAAAAGATAAGTTTTAGATTTCTATATAATATTTTTAAAGATAAAAAACTTTTATATAACATTTTTAAAAATGAGAGGCTTTATATAGAAATTTTTAAAAATGAGAGATTTTTGTTTAATTTTTTAAAAAACTAAGAATATTGTAGTAAAAAAAAAATTAAGATGAGGAAATGAAATGTAACCGTTTACAAAATTGATTTACTCTTTACCATTAGAAAAATATTGCTTCCAGTCAGTGTATATGAATTCAAAGTAACTTACTCAGAAAGAGTAGTCCACTAAAATCTATAAATTAATCTTTATATTTTTAAATTTAATTATTTTAGTTCTTATAACTTTAAAAAGTTAATAAATTAACAAGTAATGTAAGAAATACTTACTGTGTTCATTTATTTTATAGGATTGGAAAGTACGAAATTATAAGGATGAAAATGGAAAAAAGGGTATAAAATTATAAAACTAAAATTATAGCATTGAATAATTTTCTGATTTTATAAAATTATAAAAATTAACAACTGCCTTTAAAAATATAAAACTACTGTATAAATTTGACTAAACTATTGGAGCTACTAAGTCACAATTTATCATATAAAAAAGATAATTACAAAAAAAAGTATACTTTTAAATATTTGCAATTCTATCATATACTATAAAGTTATTAATTAAATTATATACTTTTTAAATTTTTTATCAATTAAAAAAATTATTAATCAACTAACGGATGTGACATTATTGCCACATAATACAATTTAATTATTAAAAGACCTGTTTTTTTTTTTAATTTTTAAAAATTTACTCCATGACATAAAAATTACCAAATAAATATGAAGTTTTTAACCATCCTCTCGCTTAAAAATACCATGTAAGAGCCATATAAATTAACTCTTTGAATAAATTTTCATTTAATATTAATGTTTTATAAAAGTGATTTAGGGCTATTTTAAGAAATAAAAATTAAAATATTAGTTTAGAAGTTAATTAAGACTTTTTTTTTAAGAAAAATTATTAATTGAATTAATAAAATTGCATCAAACAAAGAGGGATATCATCATAAAGAGAGAGACGATTATGCCTGATAGATTCACTAGCCAAAATATGAGCAGTTAGAGTAGTATTACGACGAATCCATCTAACTGAAATATCAGTTCTAGAGTCTAACAAAAATTTACAATTATTCAAAATCAAACCTCTGCATAAGATAATTTGGCAAAAATACTCCTCAAGTGCCTGTCTAAACCCCTGCATAAGATAATTTGGCAAAAATACTCCTTCTTCTTTCTCATCTCTCGAGCATAAATCATTAAAATCTCTCGAACAAAGTCACGGAAGAGAGTTTCTACGAGATAAAACTCGAATAAGATTCTAAGACTGACGTCGTCGTTGCGATTCTGGAAACCCATAATAACCTCCATTGAATATTACTTTCCGAAACAACCGAATCAATAATATTTGAAGAAAAGTCAACCACAGAAACAGACACATGACTCTTCCACATTAACGAAAGGTTTCATCTCAATCCTTGTCTATTAACTGAGAAGCAACCATTAAAATATAAAAAATTACGATAAAATTTCATACGAGAACTCAGCGTTTTTATTTCCATCAAAAATAAAATGTCCGACTTGTAACTAGTAACGAAATCCTTCAATACATTAACTGTCCGAGGATTGCCGCCATAAATCTGCCAAAGAGGTCTACATATTCTGAAAATTGATTGGATTGTATGTGATAAACATCCCCACCATACAGAAATCATAAGTGACGATCAGAATATTTTTGCAGCTCTTAATAGTGACAACAACATCTTCTTTTTCATCGATAGTCAATTGCAGATCGTCTTCCATGGAAAGTGAAAAGAAGAAGTTAAGTTTAAGAAAGAGAAAAATGCGAGAGCATCGAGACACGAAAGAGAAACTTAAGTTGCTTAAGACTTATATAACCGTTATATGGGATTTTTGTTAATAATAATATATTATTATATTCCGCGAATATGGGGTAGATATAGAGAAAAGGGTTTTTGTATTATTTACTGAACATATTACAAAAGCTTATATAATACAAGTCTACAACTAACTAAATACAAGATAAGTATACAGCTATAACTCAAATACTAAAAATAAATATACAGCTATAACTCAAATACTAAAAATAGATAAAACTGTTATAGTTAGTCTTTATCCTTAATATCTACAACTAACTAAATACAAGATAAGTATACAGCTATAACTCAAATACTAAAAATAGATAAAACTGTTATAGTTAGTCTTTATCCTTAATACGCCCCCGCAAGATTGAGGCGCCATTGGAGACTCCAATCTTGGTTCTAAAGTAACAAAACTGAGTTCTTCCCAAAGCCTTTGTAAGCACATCAACAACTTGATCTTTTGAACTTATGTGAAGAACCCTTAACTGTCCAGCATTAATTTTCTCGCGAATAAAATGGTAATCCAGTGCAAGATGCTTCATCCTAGTATGATAGATTGGATTGGCGCAAAAGTAAGTCGCACTAAGATTATCACAATGAACGACTGGTGGTTGTGATATTGGTGCTCCCAAATCTTGTAATAAACTTTGAACCCAAAATACCTCTGCTGCAGCATTGGCTAAGGCTTTGTACTCAGCCTCTGTAGAAGATCGTGAGACAGTCTTTTGCCGACTAGATTTTCAAGAGATAATATTAGAACCAAGATATAGAACATAAGCAGTTGTACACCGCCCATTATCAAGGACACCACCCCAATCAGAATCAGAGAAGGCAGACAGAATATGAGTGGAATTTCGATTGAGAAATAAGCCATAATGTATGGTTCCTTTGAGATATCGCAAAACACGTTTCAGTGCTTGAAGATGAGTTTGCGTCGGTGCATGCATAAACTGTGACAGCCGATTCACTGCAAAAGAAACATTAGGACGCGTAATTGCCAAATATTGAAGAGATCCAATAATTTGGCGATATACGGTGGAATCAGTCGAACTAGAACCATCATTTAAGATCAGCTTATCTCCTGTAGACATAGGAGTATTCACCTCTTTAGCTCCAGCCATATCAAATCGGTCTAACAAATTAGCAATATATCGATGTTGCGAAAGAAATAATCCTGCAGCTGTAGAAATTACTTCAACCCCTAAAAAATGATTTAATATTCCCAAATCTTTGATAGAGAACTGAGCAGATAGCTTCTGTACACAGGTATTCAGAAAATGATTGTTATTACCTGTAAGTACAATACCATCAATATATTCTAGAAAATATGCAGTAATCCCATTGGAGGAAAAAATAAACAAGGACGCATCAGCATTTGATTTGCGAAAACCAAGTTTGAGCAAAAAAGAAGTAAGTTCAAGATACCAAGCTCGTGGAGCCTGTTTCAAACCATAAAGAGACTTCTTCAGTTTGCAAACATAATCAGAAAACTCAGGTTGCACATATCCTGGAGGTTGCTGCATGTAGACATCTTCATAAAGTGTGCCATGTAAAAAGGCATTATTTACATCCAATTGCCTTAACTGCCATCCTTTAGAAATTGCAAGAGTAAGAACTACCCGAATTGTGGCCGGTTTTGTAACCGGACTAAATGTATCAAAATAATCACGCCCAGGTTCCTGAAGAAATCCTTTGGCAACCAAACATGCCTTGTACTTATCAATAGTACCATCCGGTTTACGCTTAATCCGAAACACCCATTTGCAACTAATAAGATGATGTTTGTCTCTCGGAACCAGCTCCCAAGTTTTATTTTGCAAAAGAGCATTGTACTCTGAATCCATCGCCTGCCGCCAAAGTGAACTTGCCAGAGCTTGTTTAACTGTTCTTGGCTCGAGTGTATCCTGTAAAGGATATTTAGTTGTAAGATTAACAAAAGAAGAATTAAAATACTTTGAGTTAGGCTTCCTTTGTCGCTGCAGCCGTTGTACAGGAGCTGGAACTGAGTCTTGTGAAACAATCAGTAGTGGCAAATCTAAATCAGCAGTAGAAGATTCAGTCATCAAAGGTTCAACTTGTTGAGTCTCAGTACTAATTAATGGCATGGCAGATTGATCAGATTCTGCTGATAATGCTGTAATAGATTCTGAACCAGTACTCGAAACTAACAAATCAGAATCACTTGGAATAGAAATTGCCAATGGAACCGAAGCAACTGCAGTTGGTGCAACAGGTGATGAATTTTGTTGTTGTGCCGAACCTATACAAGAAGCATCTCGAAAATAATCTGTAAATTGATGAGAACTAGTGCAAGTTTCAGATGGAAAAATATGCTCAACAAATTGAACATGACGAGACAAATACAAACGATTAGCCTTTGGATCGTAACATTTGTATGCAGATTGAGTTGGAGAATATCCAAGAAAAATACAAGGCAATGAACGACACTGAAGTTTAGAATTATTATATGGCCTTAGCCATGGAAAACAAAGACAACCAAAAGATTTCAATCTCTTAAAATTATAAGACATACCAAACAATCTAGAGAAAGGTGTTTGAAACGAAATAGCGGACGAAGGCAACCGATTGAGCAAATAAACAGCAGCCTGGAAAGCATGAGACCAATAATTAGAAGGTAAAGACGAAAATTGTAACATAGCAAGACCTGTTTCAACTATTGAGCGATGACGACATTCAGCAGTACCATTATGCTCTGGCGTATGTGGAGGTGTTGTATAATGTGAAATACCACAAGACAAAAAATGATGCTTAAGCTTTTGATACTCCCCACCATTATCAGTGAACACAGAAACAATTTTAGTGTGAAAATAATTTTCAACCAATTTCTGAAAGTGGATGAACAAATCATAAGTATCAGATTTCTTCTTCATGGGATATAGCCAAACATACTTAGAATAATGATCAATAAATGTAACGTAATACTCATAGCCATCAATAGATTTTTGTGTAGGACCCCAAATATCGGAATAAACAAGTTGCAAAGGCTTATTACTAACAAGAGAATTCTCAGAAAATGGTAATTTATTACTCTTGCTCATAGAGCAGGAAGTACAATGAAAACTAGAAACATAGTTAGATATAGACTGAAGACCAATATTTCGAAGTACTAACAAAAAGACTTTATTGTTGGGATGATCAAGCTTGTGATGCCATTCAGAAAGCAAAGACAGACACCGAGTAGTAACATTCAGCTGAGGACATTGAAAATTAACTCTGGAAAAACTTGCATAGTAGATATCATCAATGTTCTCTCCCCGTAGCAGAGACACCCCCGTGTACAGATCCTTCACAATAAAATAAGATGGAAAAAATTCCACAGAAACATGATTAGTGCGACATAACTTAGCAATTGAAACCAAATTCTTGCGCAGATTAGGCACACATAACACATTAGGCAATGATAAATTCTTAGAGTGAGCAGGAATTTGCACAAAACCAGTATGTGATACAGCAAGCATTTTACCATCACCAAGTTGTACTTCCTCAGGACCTCCATAGTCAGAATAGCTTTGCAAAGAAGCTGGATTCGACACAACATGATGAGAAGCTCCGCTATCAAACAACCATTGTTGTGGAGAAGAAGCAGCCATCGCAGAAGTAACATTAACTGCAGGTATCGGTGCTAAAGAATTGACAAAACTGTTATAGTTAGTCTTTATCCTTAATATCTACAACTAACTAAATACAAGATAAGTATACAGCTATAACTCAAATACTAAAAATAGATAAAACTGTTATAGTTAGTCTTTATCCTTAATACGCCCCCGCAAGATTGAGGCGCCATTGGAGACTCCAATCTTAGTTCTAAAGTAACAAAACTGAGTTCTTCCCAAAGCCTTTGTAAGCACATCAGCAACTTGATCTTTTGAACTTATGTGAAGAACCCTTAACTGTCCAGCATTAATTTTCTTGCGAACAAAATGGTAATCCAATGCAAGATGCTTCATCCTAGTATGATAGATTGGATTGGCGCAGAAGTAAGTCGCACAAAGATTATCACAATGAAGGACTGGTGGTTGTGATATTGGTGCTCCCAAATCTTGTAATAAACTTTGAACCCAAAATACCTCTGCTGCAGCATTGGCTAAGGCTTTGTACTCAGCCTCTATAGAAGATCGTGAGACAGTCTTTTGCCGACTAGATTTTCAAGAGATAATATTAGAACCAAGATATAGAACATAAGCAGTTGTACACCGCCCATTATCAAGGACACCACCCCAATCAGAATCAGAGAAGGCAGACAGAGTATGAGTGGAATTTCGATTGAGAAATAAGCCATAATGTATGGTTCCTTTGGGATATCGCAAAACACATTTCAGTGCTTGAAGATGAGTTTGCGTCGGTGCATGCATAAACTGTGACAGCCGATTCACTGCAAAAGAAACATCAGGACGCGTAATTGCCAAATATTGAAGAGATCCAACAATTTGGCGATATACGGTGGAATCAGTCGATCTAGAACCATCATTTAAGATCAGCTTATCTCCTGTAGACATAGGAGTATTCACCTCTTTAGCTCCAGCCATATCAAATCGGTCTAACAAATTAGCAATATATCGATGTTGCGAAAGAAATAATCCTGCAGCTGTAGAAATTACTTCAACCCCTAAAAAATGATTTAATATTCTCAAATCTTTGATAGAGAACTGAGCAGATAGCTTCTGTACACAGGTATTCAGAAAATGATTGTTATTACCTGTAAGTACAATATCATCAATATATTCTAGAAAATATGCAGTAATCCCATTGGAGGAAAAAATTGTAACGACCCCAAAATGGACCGTCACCGGCGCTAGGATTCAGGTCGGCTTAAGGCCGCAAGAACCCGTAGCAAGCCTGCTATACTCTCTGTGTACCTGTAAACCTCATACATGATCATACATTTTCTGTGAAAATAAAACTCTTTTCTGAACCAAGGCTTAACCTGTGCATGCACTATCTCTGTACTCTGTACTCATGTACTCTGTACTCTGTACTCATGTACTCTGTACTCTGTATCCCTGACTAGAGCTTGCTCTAGATGGGTTAACTCATACCTGTTAAGCCTGGTTTTCACATACAGGAAAACATATATACATATACAGATCATGTACAAAACATACATCACTAGGTCAAGCAACAACTATTACATCTCTTTAATATTACATGTCCACTCTAAGCTATTACAGATCTCTTTACTTTTCCTGTACTCTGCTGGACTGTCCCTGTACACTGTACACTGAACCTGCACACTGAACCTGCAAAACTGGGGTTAAGGGAGTGGGATGAGCTCTATAGCCCAGTGAGTAGAACAGTAAAACATCTCAGTAAAATATGATCTCATGGAATGCACCATATCACAGACAAGCCACATCAAGAGTAAACCTGTCACCACATAGTCCCAGTAACTCTGTGCCAGGGCGTAGAATCGAGCACCTGGTCTTCCTGTCATATATGTATATGTGTATATAACACCTCTGTACTTACCATTGCCAGGGCGTAGTCAAAGGCTCCTGGACTTTGCTATACCTGCCAGGGCGTAGTCAAAGGCTCCTGGACTTCCTGTCTGAGACTATTGGATCATTCAGCATTCACTCACATCACCAAATAACGATGCAATGCAACATATTCGTGAATACTAATGCAATCAACCTATGGCATAAACATGATGCATGAGATGTGCTAAAAGCAGTTTGTGGTTCAATTAAAAGTCATAAGTTTAGTTCCACTCACCTCTGGCTATCTGGACTGACTGACTCTGCAGGCTCTGAACCTCTGGAGCAGTACTCACTGCTGCTCTCTCTGGTTCCTCTGGTCTGTACCTATACAGATGGACTCAAATGAGGGACCAAACAAGCGTAGAAATAACTCTCTTAAACTTCCCCAAGAATCCCCTTAAACTCACTCAACTATCCATGCAAAGTATGCAAAAGAAAGCTGGACAGGACACTTTCGGCGGCAGGTTCGGCGGCCGAAAGTCCTCTCCAGAGACGAAACTCAAGCACCTTCGGCGGCCGAAACTCAATCTTCGGCGGCCGAACCCTTTCGGGGGCAAGCTTCGGGGGCCAAAACTCACTCCAGAGACGAAAGTCTCACACCGTCGGCGACACTTTCGGCGGCCGAATCCCCCAAACAGAGCCGAACATGCAAAACAGGCTGTGGCAGCCAAGCCACCATGCAAGAGGTTCGGCGGCCGAATGAACCTTCGGCTGCCGAACCTGAGTTCATCCAGAACTCAGCTTTAACGGCAAACCATCTTCTCCTTCCCTTCAACCACTCAAACCATATATACTCCAACTCCTCCAACTCCTCAACACACATATACTCACGTATATGATCACAGGGGTCCAAAACTATCTAATAACCCCAAACAACAAATCAAACATAACACAGAAACATGTATACATGCATAACTCATCAAAACCACTACTACTCACTTAAACATGCATCTCTCTCCCTTAACTTCCATAAAACCTTCAGAAAACACATAAACAGGTTCAAGAGCATTACTTACCTCCTATAACAAGAAGCTGAACACTCTAACTAAGGAAAACGGACCAACTCTCCTCAAACTCTCAAACTCGCACAAACGGAGCTTTTTGCTTCAAAACATTCAAAACTAAGTTTTTTTTCACGTCAAAACTTTCCACACCTGTGAAACCCTTAGCCTGAGCAGCTCAAAGCGTGCAGATAAAGCATGGGAGATGTGACCAACTTCTGGACATGATCTGGTGATAACACCTGTCCAAAATGCTGACTAAGGGATACAAAACTGCTGGCTAAGCAACTCAGCTTCGGCTGCCGAATCGCATGCAAAACCATGCAACATTCGGGGGCCGAACCTGAATTCGGAAGCCGAATATTGGGCACTTTCGGCGGCCGAACTTATCTTCGGCGGCCGAACTTATCTTCGGCGGCCGAACTTGGCTCCTCTGCCTTGGTTCATTTCAACTCAAAACTGGGTTCCATTTACCTGTAACACAGTAAACCACACAACATTCGTGAGAAACTCATATCTCCTACCCTCTAGAGGATTCCGACATCCCGGAGTCCACCGGACGACAAGAATTCCGGTGCCAGACTCTAGCCGGGTATTACATTCTCCCCTCCTTAAGAACATTCGTCCTCGAAGGTTCCTAAAACACACAATTAACACATGAAACGGAGAAAACTAACCTCAAAACAAATATGGATACTGCTGGAGCATAGACTCCCGCGTCTCCCAGGTGCACTCTTCTAGATTATGGTGGTTCCATAGAACTTTCACCATCGGAATCTCCTTGTTCCTTAGCTGTCTGATCTGCGTGTCCAGAATCTGCACTGGCTGCTCTATATAGGTGAGATCCGTATGAATCTCCACCTCAGGCTCACTCAGAACCTGAGTCGGATCTGACACAAACTGTCGTAGCATAGAAACATGAAATACCGGGTGAATTCTCTCCATAGAAGCAGGTAAATCCAGCTTATACGACACATTTCTGATCCTCTGCAACACCTCAAAGGGTCCAATGTACCGTGGAGCCAATTTACCTTTCTTTCCAAAACGAACCACTCCTTTCATTGGAGACACTTTTAGCAATACCCAATTACCTCTTGAAACTCTAACTGCTTTCTGCGAATGTCTGCATAACTTTTCTGTCTACTCTGAGCTGTTCTGATTCTCTCTCTGATCATGGGCACCATTCTATTGGTAATGTCTATTACCTCTGGCCCTGCAAGAGCCTTCTCTCCTACCTCTTCCCAGCAAACAGGGGATCTGCACTTCCTCCCATACAAAGCTTCATAAGGAGCCATCCCGATGCTCGCATGATGGCTGTTATTGTAGGCAAACTCCACCAAAGGTAGATGCTGCCTCCAAGAACCGCCAAAGTCTAACACACATAGTCGAAGCATATCCTCTATGGTCTGGATGGTCCTTTCTGACTGTCCATCAGTCTGTGGGTGGAAAGCAGTACTAAAATCCAATCTCGTGCCCATCGCACTTTGCAGACTCCGCCAAAAGCGGGAGGTAAACTGAGGTCCTCTGTCTGAAACTATAGACACTGGAACTCCATGTAATCTCACTATCTCATCCAGATAGACCTGTGCCAACTTATCCACAGAATAGTTACTCCGTACTGGAAGAAAATGAGCAGATTTCGTGAGTCTGTCCACAATCACCCATATCGAGTCTATCCTGTTGGACGCTACTGGTAAACCCACTACAAAATCCATGGCTATGTTCTCCCATTTCCACTCTGGAATCGGTAATGGGTTAAGCATTCCGGCTGGTTTCTGATGCTCTAATTTCACCCTCTGACAAACCTCACAGGTTGTCACGAACTGCGCCACTTCTTTCTTCATGGCTGGCCACCAATAGACCCTTTTCAGATCCTGATACATCTTGGTGGCTCCTGGGTGAACACTATACCTCGCATTATGAGCTTCCCTCATAATGTCTTCCTTCACACTGCCTCTATCTGGTACACAAAGTCGACTCCCATAGCGAAGGATCCCTTTGCTGTCAAATCTGAACTCTACACTATTGCCTGACTGAACAGTCCTGGCAATTTTCATCAACTCAGGGTCCTCATGCTGTCTCTGAGCTATCTGCTCCAGAAACACAGGTGTCACTCTCATCTGTGCTATCAACGCACCTGTACCAGACAACTCTAGCTGTAATCCCTCGTCAAAGAGCTTATAAAGCTCCATCACAACTGGTCTCCGCTCTGCTGCTATATGGGATAAACTGCCTAGTGACTTCCGGCTTAGGGCGTCTGCGACAACATTCGCCTTACCCGGATGATACTGGATTTTACAATCATAATCACTGAGCAATTCGACCCACCTTCTCTGCCGCAAATTCAGCTCTCTCTGACTTAAGATGTAC
This sequence comes from Manihot esculenta, assembly GCF_001659605.2. NCBI lineage: Eukaryota > Viridiplantae > Streptophyta > Magnoliopsida > Malpighiales > Euphorbiaceae > Manihot > Manihot esculenta. The sequence continues at coordinate 15,600,502 of NC_035170.2, forward strand.
TGTAAACTCTTGTGATCGGTGAAGATCTCGCATGTAACCCCGTAGAGGTAATGCCGCCACATCTTAAGTGCAAAGATAACTGCTGCCATCTCTAGGTCATGGGTAGGGTAATTCAACTCGTGCTTCTTCAACTGTCTAGAAGCATAAGCGATTACTCTATCACTCTGCATCAATACACAACCCAATCCCACTCGAGATGCATCACAGAACACTGTGAACTCTTCATTACTGACAGGCAGAGCTAACACTGGTGCTGTTGTCAATCTCCTCTTGAGCTCCTCAAAGCTCTCTTCACACTGGTCTGACCAGATAAACTTCTGGTTCTTCTGAGTCAATTTGGTCATAGGAGCTGCTATCTTTGAGAAGTTCTGAACGAACCTCCTGTAGTAACCTGCCAGTCCCAGAAAGCTTTTAATCTCAGTCACTGTCGTGGGTCTGGGCCAGTTAGCTACAACCTCTATCTTCTTGGGGTCTACCTCAATACCCTCTGCTGATACCACATGTCCCAAGAAGGCAATGCTCCGTAACCAAAACTCACACTTCGAGAACTTGGCATATAAACCATGCTCTCTCAGTGTCTGCAGAACGATCCTCAGATGCTGGGCATGCTCCTCTGCATCTCGGGAATACACTAAGATATCATCGATAAACACAATGACAAAGTGATCCAGAAACTCACTGAATACCCTGTTCATGAGATCCATAAATGCTGCAGGGGCGTTAGTCAACCCGAACGGCATCACTAAGAACTCATAATGCCCATATCTGGTCCTGAAAGCTGTCTTAGGCACATCTGCCTCTCTGACTCTCAACTGATGATACCCAGATCTCAGATCTATTTTCGAGAAACAACCTGCTCCAGCTAGCTGGTCAAATAGATCATCAATCCGAGGTAAGGGATACCTATTCTTGATAGTGACCTTGTTCAACTGTCTGTAGTCGATACAAAGTCTGAGGGATCCATCCTTCTTTCTAACAAAGAGCACTGGAGCACCCCAAGGTGAGGTACTAGGGCGGATGAAACCCTTATCTACCAAGTCCTGCAACTGTTCTTTCAACTCTGTTAACTCAGCTGGCGCCATCCTGTAGGGAGGAATAGAGATAGGTCTGGTACCTGGCAGTAATTCAATTTCAAACCCTATCTCCCTATCAGGTGGTAGTCCTGGCAAATCGTCTGGGAACACATCGAGAAACTCTCGGACTACTGGTACTGTGGCTGGTTCCCTCACCTGACTGTCTAGCTCTCTCACATGAGCTAGAAACCCCTGACAACCCCTCCTAAGCAAACGACGAGTCTGAAGGGCTGAAATCATACCTCTGGGTGTACCTCTCCTGTCTCCTCTGAAAACACACTCTGACCCATCCTGGTCTCTGAGACTCACTAGCTTCTCTCGACAGTCCAACGTAGCACTATATGTAGATAACCAATCCATCCCTAGAATGACATCAAAATCCGTCAAATCTAGAACCACAAGGTCAGCTGGAAGGTATCTACCCTCGATAAACACTGGACTGAAACGACAGACTGACACTGCCACTGATGGGTCACATCTAGGTCCACTGACCCAGAGAGGATACTCTAACTCAGAACTGATCAAACCCAATCGCTCTATGGCTCTCGAAGCAATAAAGGAATGAGAAGCACCGGGGTCCATCAAAGCATACACATTTGAACACCCAATGATGAGATTACCTGACACCACTGTGTTCGACGTGTTAGCCTCCTCTTGTGTCACTGTGAAAATCCATGCTGGGGCTACCGGATTTCCACCTCGGGAACCTGCTGCTGAAGTAGAGGCTACCCCTCTCCCTCTACCTCTGCCACTAGTCTGAGGCATGACTGGAGCTGCTGGCCGTACAACTGGCTGTACCACACTGCCTGAACTCATCTGCTGGGATGGTGCAAAAGTCATCTGCGGACAATCCTGAGCAATATGCCCTTCCTGTCCACATCGAAAACAAGCTGTAGATCCCAACCGACAAACTCCTCCATGTGGTTTTCCGCATCGTCTGCAGACTGGAGCTGTGCCAGAGCTTGAGCCACTACCTATTCCCAGACCTGACTTGACTTTACTCCAGAACTTACTCTTTGTTCCTTTTGCTCTATCCCATCTTTTACTGCTTGGTGTGGGGGCTTTAGAACCCGAAGCCTGTGCCTTTGACTGTTTCTGAATATTGGCACTAGCTTCCATTTTCCTGGCTGCGTCTACTATGGTATGGAAACTCTCCTTTTCTGCTGGAAGAATCAAGGAAGCATACCTGGGATGCAGTCTCATAGTATATCTCCTTGCTTTCTTCTGATCAGTATCATAGGCTTGACCCACATACTGAAGCAGATCCAGGAACTTATCTGTGAATTCATCAACACTCATCTCATCTGTCTGTCTCAACTGTTCAAATTCAATTACTTTCATCTCCCTCGAACTGTCAGGAAAAGCCCACCCTGCAAACTCATTGGCGAACTCTCCCCATGACATGCTGTCCATTCTAGGCTCCACATAATTCTTAAACCATTCTCTGGCTTTCTTGCATTTTAATGTGAAACCTGCCATCTCAATGGCTCTCCTATCATCTGCTCCCAATTCACTGGTTATCATCCTAACTGCTCTGAGGTAATCAAATGGATCATCTCCCGTGTTGTATTTAGGAGCATCCAATTTCAAGTACTCCGTCATTTGGACTTTACCTCCAGATGAGCTAGGTTCATGTCTGTCAACAACAGGGGCTACTGGTTCTGGTGGTAGTACTGGTTCATTTGGCTCTAGGTGTGCTGCACTTGGATGGGTAGGGGAAGAGGGATACATAGGATATGGTGGATAGTAAGGATAAGGCATATAAGGCATATAAGGTGGATATGGCACAAAACTCGAGTACTCCGACATACCTCCCATCGGATACTCTGGATAGCCAAAACCTGAGGTCTGAGCACCTCCCTGCGACTCTCCCATACCTTCCTCAAAACTGCCTATACCCATGCTGTCATCTCTAGACTGATCAATCTCCATAGCTTCCCTCCTTTCCTCTGATCTTCCACCCCTAGCTGTTCCTCTTCTGCTCTCGTCGACAGACCTTCTAGGGTCTATTGACGTACCTTCCCTGCTAGATCTCTGAGACCTTGCCCTTGGCAATGCAGGAGGACGAGCAGCTGGTCTCTCATTCTCTGGTGGGACTCCAGTCAATCGAGCTGATCGACGAGTTCCTCGCATCTTTACTCTGGAAACACAACATATAACATACCACTTTAGCACATAAACATCACATATCAATCATACACATACAACACTCATGGCATATCATAGCAGATAGGACTCAAGACCCTATCCTAGTGGACATGATTTCCTCTTGTGCTTGACCACTTCTAACCTGTCTGAGCCCAACACTGTCTCTATAGGTCCGATCATGTGAACCTAGGGCTCTGATACCAATCTGTAACGACCCCAAAATGGACCGTCACCGGCGCTAGGATTCAGGTCGGCTTAAGGCCGCCAGAACCCGTAGCAAGCCTGCTATACTCTCTGTGTACCTGTAAACCTCATACATGATCATACATTTTCTGTGAAAATAAAACTCTTTTCTGAACCAAGGCTTAACCTGTGCATGCACTATCTCTGTACTCTGTACTCATGTACTCTGTACTCTGTATCCCTGACTAGAGCTTGCTCTAGATGGGTTAACTCATACCTGTTAAGCCTGGTTTTCACATACAGGAAAACATATATACATATACAGATCATGTACAAAACATACATCACTAGGTCAAGCAACAACTATTACATCTCTTTAATATTACATGTCCACTCTAAGCTATTACAGATCTCTTTACTTTTCCTGTACTCTGCTGGACTGTCCCTGTACACTGTACACTGAACCTGCACACTGAACCTGCAAAACTGGGGTTAAGGGAGTGGGATGAGCTCTATAGCCCAGTGAGTAGAACAGTAAAACATCTCAGTAAAATATGATCTCATGGAATGCACCATATCACAGACAAGCCACATCAAGAGTAAACCTGTCACCACATAGTCCCAGTAACTCTGTGCCAGGGCGTAGAATCGAGCACCTGGTCTTCCTGTCATATATGTATATGTGTATATAACACCTCTGTACTTACCATTGCCAGGGCGTAGTCAAAGGCTCCTGGACTTTGCTATACCTGCCAGGGCGTAGTCAAAGGCTCCTGGACTTCCTGTCTGAGACTATTGGATCATTCAGCATTCACTCACATCACCAAATAACGATGCAATGCAACATATTCGTGAATACTAATGCAATCAACCTATGGCATAAACATGATGCATGAGATGTGCTAAAAGCAGTTTGTGGTTCAATTAAAAGTCATAAGTTTAGTTCCACTCACCTCTGGCTATCTGGACTGACTGACTCTGCAGGCTCTGAACCTCTGGAGCAGTACTCACTGCTGCTCTCTCTGGTTCCTCTGGTCTGTACCTATACAGATGGACTCAAATGAGGGACCAAACAAGCGTAGAAATAACTCTCTTAAACTTCCCCAAGAATCCCCTTAAACTCACTCAACTATCCATGCAAAGCATGAAAAAGAAAGCTGGACAGGACACTTTCGGCGGCAGGTTCGGCGGCCGAAAGTCCTCTCCAGAGACGAAACTCAAGCACCTTCGGCGGCCGAAACTCAATCTTCGGCGGTCGAACCCTTTCGGGGGCAAGCTTCGGGGGCCAAAACTCACTCCAGAGACGAAAGTCTCACACCGTCGGCGACACTTTCGGCGGCCGAATCCCCCAAACAGAGCCGAACATGCAAAACAGGCTGTGGCAGCCAAGCCACCATGCAAGAGGTTCGGCGGCCGAATGAACCTTCGGCTGCCGAACCTGAGTTCATCCAGAACTCAGCTTTAACGGCAAACCATCTTCTCCTTCCCTTCAACCACTCAAACCATATATACTCCAACTCCTCCAACTCCTCAACACACATATACTCACGTATATGATCACAGGGGTCCAAAACTATCTAATAACCCCAAACAACAAATCAAACATAACACAGAAACATGTATACATGCATAACTCATCAAAACCACTACTACTCACTTAAACATGCATCTCTCTCCCTTAACTTCCATAAAACCTTCAGAAAACACATAAACAGGTTCAAGAGCATTACTTACCTCCTGTAACAAGAAGCTGAACACTCTAACTAAGGAAAACGGACCAACTCTCCTCAAACTCTCAAACTCGCACAAACGGAGCTTTTTGCTTCAAAACATTCAAAACTAAGTTTTTTTTCACGTCAAAACTTTCCACACCTGTGAAACCCTTAGCCTGAGCAGCTCAAAGCGTGCAGATAAAGCATGGGAGATGTGACCAACTTCTGGACATGATCTGGTGATAACACCTGTCCAAAATGCTGACTAAGGGATACAAAACTGCTGGCTAAGCAACTCAGCTTCGGCTGCCGAATCGCATGCAAAACCATGCAACATTCGGGGGCCGAACCTGAATTCGGAAGCCGAATAATGGGCACTTTCGGCGGCCAAACTTATCTTCGGCGGCCGAACTTGGCTCCTCTGCCTTGGTTCATTTCAACTCAAAACTGGGTTCCATTTACCTGTAACACAGTAAACCACACAACATTCGTGAGAAACTCATATCTCCTACCCTCTAGAGGATTCCGACATCCCGGAGTCCAGAGGATTCCGACATCCCGGAGTCCACCGGACGACAAGAATTCCGGTGCCGGACTCTAGCCGGGTATTACAAAAATAAACAAGGACGCATCAGCATTTGATTTGCGAAAACCAAGTTTGAGCAAAAAAGAAGTAAGTTCAAGATACCAAGCTCGTGGAGCCTGTTTCAAACCATAAAGAGACTTCTTCAGTTTGCAAACATAATCAGAAAACTCAGGTTGCACATATCCTGGAGGTTGCTGCATGTAGACATCTTCATAAAGTGTGCCATGTAAAAAGGCATTATTTACATCCAATTGCCTTAACTGCCATCCTTTAGAAATTGCAAGAGTAAGAACTACCCGAATTGTGACCGGTTTTGTAACCGGACTAAATGTATCAAAATAATCACGCCCAGGTTCCTGAAGAAATCCTTTGGCAACCAAACGTGCCTTGTACTTATCAATAGTACCATCCGGTTTACGCTTAATCCGAAACACCCATTTGCAACTAATAAGATGATGTTTGTCTCTCGGAACCAGCTCCCAAGTTTTATTTTGCAAAAGAGCATTGTACTCTGAATCCATCGCCTGCCGCCAAAGTGAACTTGCCAGAGCTTGTTTAACTGTTCTTGGCTCGAGTGTATCCTGTAAAGGATATTTAGTTGTAAGATTAACAAAAGAAGAATTAAAATACTTTGAGTTAGGCTTCCTTTGTCGCTGCTGCCGTTGTACAGGAGTTGGAACTGAGTCTTGTGAAACAATCGGTAGTGGCAAATCTAAATCAGCAGTAGAAGATTCAGTCATCAAAGGTTCAACTTGTTGAGTCTCAGTACTAATTAATGGCATGGCAGATTGATCAGATTCTGCTGATAATGCTGTAATAGATTCTAAACCAGTACTCGAAACCAACAAATCAGAATCACTTGGAATAGAAATTGCCAATGGAACCGAAGCAACTGCAGTTGGTGCAACAGGTGATGAATTTTATTGTTGTGCCGAACCTGTACAAGAAGCATCTCGAAAATAATCTGTAAATTGATGAGAACTAGTGCAAGTTTCAGATGGCAAAATATGCTCAACAAATTGAACATGACGAGACAAATACAAACGATTAGCCTTTGGATCGTAACATTTGTATGCAGATTGAGTTGGAGAATATCCAAGAAAAATACAAGGCAATGAACGACACTGAAGTTTATAATTATTATATGGCATTAGCCATAGAAAACAAAGACAACCAAAAGATTTCAATCTCTTAAAATTATGAGACATACCAAACAATCTAAAGAAAGGTGTTTGAAACGAAATAGCGAACGAAGGCAACCGATTGAGCAAATAAACAGCAGCCTGAAAAGCATGAGACCAATAATTAGAAGGTAAAGACGAAAATTGTAACATAGCAAGACCTGTTTCAACTATTGAGCGATGACGACGTTCAGCAGTACCATTATGCTCTGGCGTATGTGGAGGTATTGTATAATGTGAAATACCACAAGACAAAAAATGATGCTTAAACTTTTGATACTCCCCACCATTATCAGTGAACACAGAAACAATTTTAGTGTGAAAATAATTTTCAACCAATTTCTGAAAGTGGATAAACAAATCATGAGTATCAGATTTCTTCTTCATGGGATATAGCCAAACATACTTAGAATAGTGATCAATAAATGTAACGTAATACTCATAGCCATCAATAGATTTTTGTGTAGGATCCCAAACATCGGAATAAACAAGTTGCAAAGGCTTATTACTAACAAGAGAATTCTCAGAAAACGGTAATTTATGACTCTTGCTCATAGAGCAGGAAGTACAGTGAAAACTAGAAACATAGTTAGACATAGACTGAAGACCAATATTTCGAAGTACTAACAAAAAGACTTTATTGTTGGGATGACCAAGCTTGTGATGCCATTCAGAAAGTAAAGACAGACACCGAGTAGTAACATTCAGCTGAGGACGTTGAGAATTAACTCTGGAAAAACTTGCACAGTAGATATCATCAATGTTCTCTCCCCGTAGCAGAGACGCCCCCGTGTACAGATCCTTCACAACAAAATAAGATGGAAAAAATTCCACAGAAACATGATTAGTGCGACATAACTTAGCAATTGAAACCAAATTCTTGCGCAGATTAGGCACACATAATACATTAGGCAATGATAAATTCTTAGAGTAAGCAGGAATTTGCACAAAACCAGTATGTGATACAGCAAGCGTTTTACCATCACCAAGTTGTACTTCCTCAGGACCTCCATAGTCAGAATAGCTTTGCAAAGAAGCTGGATTCGACACAACATGATGAGAAGCTCTGCTATCAAATAACCATTATTGTGGAGAAGAAGCAGCCATAGCAGAAGTAACATTAACTGCAGGTATCGGTGCTAAAGAATGAGAGGTATCAGTCTTCAAAGACATATTATTCTCCTTAAGAAAGCGAGCCAATTTGCGACATTCAGCAGTAGTATGCCCAGTATATTCACAAAATTGACATACCACATTAGGTCGATAAGAACCTCGACCTCGACCACCAGAGTAAGAACCACGACCAATAGAGAAAAGGGTTTTTGTATTATTTACTGAACGTATTACAGAAGCTTATATAATACAAGTCTACAATTAACTAAATACAAGATAAGTATACAGCTATAACTCACATACTAAAAATAAGTATACAGCTATAACTCAAATACTAAAAATAGATAAAACTGTTATAGTTAGTCTTTATCCTTAATATCTACAACTAACTAAATACAAGATAAGTATACAGTTATAACTCAAATACTAAAAATAGATAAAACTGTTATAGTTAGTCTTTATTCTTAATAGTAGAATGGATAAGCATTAAAAAATTGAGAGTTTAATTATCGATTTATGTACTACAGTGTAGATTACAAATATTTGACAAGGTTATAATTTTTTGGTAATTATATTGTATTATATGGTATTAATGTCGCGTTTTTCATTAGTTAATTAATAATTTTTTTAATAATAAAATAGAATTAATTAATAAAAATTTAAAAATATAGATTTAATTGATAATTTTATATTATATAATGAAATTATAAAAATTTAAAAATATCAAATTGTTTTTATAATTATCCCATAAAAAATATAAAATCTATATGTTTATATCTTAAAATTTCTCAAAATCCTTACATGCTCCAACTTCCACAGAAAGGGAGTAATTTTCCAATTCGGAATTAAAAAATAAAAATATTTTTCTTAATCTTTACATTATTAAATTTTAACAATTAATTTTTACATAAGTATAAGTATTAAATTTCTATGCATCTATATTATTTATAAACACGCTTTAAATAAATTTATGTATTAAATAATTATAATTTTATAAAAATTAAATGTTAAAATTAATGATAAAAAAGTTAAAGCACTGACTGACTTTTTGTATAAGGTTATAATAGCAGTATAGTTTACCGCAATTTAATCCATAGTTAATAAAATTAGAAAAAAATTTAAAAGGTAAGCTAAGAATTATTTTCAGTTCTTGTTTAATTTCATATAAAATTGATTGTGTTAAAACCAAATTTAATTAACTTAATATAAAATCAATTCTTTATGAAAAGCAAAAAATTATTTTTTATATAATATAATTAATAAATTTATCTTTTTAATTTTAAAACTCAATACTATTAATTTTTAAAATTTAATTCTATTAAATTTAATGTTCCTCCATCAAATTAATAAAAGGAGAAATGAGCAAATTATACTACTATGCTTCTTTCTCAATTCTCTTTTATTTTGAATTGAAAATTGAAAAAATAAAATCTGAAATCTTTTATATTTACTCAAATATACTTACCATCACCATCATACTAAACTTATGAGTAAATAAATAAAAATTTCAATATATTCTTACCATACTACTATTCTTCTTTCTCTTTATTCTCAATATATTCTCCCTCTATATTATTTTTTCTTGGTTAAAGAACACAAAATAAAAGTTTATTTACAAATTAAAACAACAAATGAAATTTTAACCTTAATCTCTATAAATAAATAAAAATTTAATAAATTTAAAATTTAAATTGAGTAATTTAATAAAAATAATTATTAAAAATTAAAATTAAAAAAATTAAATCTAATCAAAAAATTATTGTTTTTGTTATCTACCCATCGTCCCTCATTGCTCACTGTGTACCACTACTCTACATCAATCGCTGCTCTCATTGCTGGTTGATTTATTGCCTGCATATCGCCGTCGCTAGCTTGCTGCTTGCATTGCGCATTGCTCTTTGCGCTGGTCGATCTATCACCTGCTACTCATGTTGCTCCACCGTTCGTGTTGCTTCTATTTATCGCTTGCATAGTTTGCCGCTTACATCATCTACCACTCGGTGCTCGTCGTTCGCCGACGCTCTCTCCTCCTCAATTATGTAGTGATTGAGATTCAAATTTTATGAGAGTGGTTAATTAGGGTATAAGTAATTTTTGTGATGAGAAAAAAATGAAAGAAATTTAGAGATTAAAGGGTAAAAGTAACTTTTATTATTAATAAAGCTAATTTTAATATTTTTTTATTAGATTTATATTATTGACTTAATAAAATTATTAAATAAAAAAATTTTAAATTTTAATGAAATTAAATATTAAAAATTAAAATATTAAATTCTAAAAATAAAAATATAAAACCGTTAATTATGTTGTACTGAAAATATAATTTTTTCTAATAAAAATTGTAAAAAAGTTTATCCATTGATTACATGAAAAAGCTAAGCTTGTAACATGAAGATAAACACTTACTAAGATTTACAAATCTTTTTTTTCTCTTTTTTACAAATCTTTAAAGTTATAAAAAACTGCAGGTTTCATTAAAATGTTTAAAAGAAACTGATAAAAAGTTAAAATATTTGGAAATAAATATTTTATATGTACATTTGTTATTATTTTCTTAACGTGCATCCTACGTTATTTTTATTTGTTGTACATATTAATTATTTATTATATATAATTTTATATTATGATAATAAAAAATTAAATTTAACTAACTATTCAAATAATATTATATTATTATTATATAAAAAATAATAAAAAATTATGTATAAAAATAAATAATAAATATATATATATATAGAATTGGCTATATTTTTAGAATTACATCTATTTAATTTTATTAATTTTAGTTATTTTTATTAAAAATTTAGAGTAGAAAGGAGGTACATTCAAAAGAAATTTTAGAAAATTTTAAAGCACTTTTAGAGAGAAATAGAAAGAGCACGAGATAAATCAATGCAATGTAAGTTTGCCCCATGTTTGGGCAATCGACCCTTGTTTTGATGATCAAATATATAAAAGAAAAAAAATTCTAAAAGAAACAGTAAAAAACACGAAGTTGCCCTTTATTTTTATGTTTTCATACATAAAGTTATACTTTTCTTACAAAAAAATTTAATTTTTCAAATTTACTCCAAGAGCGGTGGGTTGAGAGTCTCAATATGTATAAATACTAGAGGTGAGCAGTATTCGGTTCAAACCGAAAAAACCGATCGAATCGAACTGATTTAAAAATTTAGTTCAGTTTTTTATATATTTCGGTTCGGTTCGGTTTTTAATTTCAAAAATTTTGGTTATTTCGGTTCGGTTCGGTTTTGATCAGAAAAAATCGAAAAAACCGAACCGAACCGATTAGTGATAATAATATGTTTTTTCAATAATATAGAGAAATTAAATCATAATAAAATTAAAATATTTTAATTAAATTTTAAAATATTAAAAATAAAGTGTAAAAAATAAAAAATTATTAAAAATCGAAACCGATCAAACCGAACCGAATCGAACCGAATCAGACCGGTTCGGTTCGATTCGGTTTCTGACCAAAATCGGTTCGGTTCGGTTTTTATAAACACTAAAATTTCAGTTTTCGGTTTATTCGGTTCGGTTCGATTTTGAACCGAACCGACCGAATGCTCACCCCTAATAAATACATCATATTTGAAGGTTTAAGATAGCTTTTTTACTCACTTTTGAATAATTTTTTACTCACTCATTTATAACTCTACACTCTGCAGAGATCGCCAGAGAGGCAATGAGTTATTCAAGACTCGACTCGATAAAAACTCAATCAGGTTTGACTCGTTTAGAAAACGAGCTGAGCTCGAGCTCACTTTTTAGGCTCATTTAATAAACGAGTCGAACTTGAGTTTAGCAGTATTCAACTTGTTTAGACTCACGAGCTCGGTTCGTTTTCAAGTTTATGAACAACCTCGCGAGCTGGCTCGTGAGTAGACTCGTGAACAAACTTGTGAGCAAGCTCGCGAACAGACTCGTTCGCTAACACCAATTTCATATCGAAAGTTAAAGGGATATGGAGGATTGTGATTTTTTTTTTAGAAAAGGACAACCTTTTACATTTTTTTTCATTAATTTTGATTTTGAGAGATTTCAATTAAATAAAAAAATTTAATTTAAAAATCTCTTAATAACCTTATAATTTAAATTTTATTTTTAATTTAAATTTTATTTTTACCGCCCTGATGGGCTTCTTGACCTTTTACAACCCTGACGGGTTTACATGTATCTTTACAACCCTGACGAGCTTCCGAGCATTTTCTTTATTCTGACAAGCTCCTTAGTTTTTTACAGCCTTGACGGACTTCCTGGCCTTTTATAGCCCTGATGGACTTCTGTGTACTTTTCTAGACCTGACGAGCTTCCAAGCATTTTCTCAGCCTGATGTACTCCTTGGGTTTTTACAGCGCTGACGAGTTTTCATGTATTTTTCTAGCCCTGACGAGCTTCCGTGCATTGTTCTAGCCCTGATGAGCTCCTTGGTCTTTTCGAACTTCCAAATATTTTCTAGCCTTGATAAGCTTCTGGGTATTTTTCTAGCTCTAACGAGCTCAACTTCCGGGCATTTTCCATCCTTGACAAGTTTTTGGGTTTTTTTCTAGTCCTAATGAGCTCCTTGGTCTTTTTCAACCCTGAAAAGTTTTTAGGTATTTTTCTAGCCCTTGCGAGCTTCTTGTAAACTTCATTTGCCCACTTGGCAGCTTGTCCTGCCTTCATCGATTGTAAAAAAGTCTCGTCCACCTATAATGGGCCTTCACAAAAAGTTTTAGATTTCCGGGAGTGATTGTAAGAGTAGCGACACATGCTTGTGATTCTCTTTTTGTGAGATGAGACTGATGCTCTTAGTCGCATGGCCTGGCTCATACCTGCCTTACGGCCTGACATCAAATGCCTTAGAAACTTCTCAAGAAGTGGGACTAACACCCCATTGGTAGGCCTGCTGTATACCCGCCTTGCGGCTTGGCATCAAATATCTTAAAAACCTCTTGTGAAGTAGGACTAACACCCAGTTGGTTGGCTTGGCATCAAATGCCTTAGAAACTTCCTGTGAAGTGGGAATAACACCTGGAAGGTCGGTCTGGCGCACACCCGTCTTGCTGTCTGGCATCAAATGTCTTAGAAACTTCTCATGAAATGGGACTAACATCCAGTTGATCGGCCTGGCTTGTACCCACCTGAGGCCTGGCATCAAATACCTTAGAAACTTCCTATGAAGCAGGAATAACAGCCGGAAGGTCGGCTTGGTGTATTCTCGCCTTGAGGTCTAGCATTAAATATCTTAGAATCTTCTTGAGAAGCGAGAATAACACTTGAAATTTTGGCCTAGCGTGTACCTGCCTTGAGACCTGGCATCAAATGCCTTAGAAACTTCTTGTGAAATGGGTCTAATATCCGATTGGTCAGCCTAGCGTATACCCACCTTGCGGCTTGGCATCAAATGCCTTAGAAATCTCTTGTGAAGCGGGACTAACACTCAGTTGGTCAGTCTTTATACTCGCCTTGAGACTTAGCATCAAATGCCTTAAAAACTTTTTGAGAAGTAGAAATAACATACGGAAGGTCAGCTTGGTGTATACCCGCCTTGAGGCTTGACATCAAATGCCTTAGAAACTTCTTGTGAAGTAGGACTAACACCCAGTAGGTCAGCCTAGCTTATACTCGCCTTGAAGCCTGTAATTAAACACCTTAGAAACTTCTCAGGACTAACATCCAAAAGGTCAGCCTGGCGTATATCCGCCTTGCATCCTGGCATGAGATGGCTTATTATGTGGGACCCATACTCGGATAGCCTTGTGGCCTGGCATGAGATATCTTGTTATGCGAGAACCATACCCAATGGAAATGCGATCTTTAATGAATGTTCATTTTCGCGGACCAACACCCGAATGGCCTTGCAGCCTGGCATGAGATGCTTTATTATGCGAGACCCATACCCAACGGAGCTGTGGTCTTTTATGAATGTTTATTTCCGCAGACCAACACCCAGATTATATGCAGGACCCAGGCTCAGATGGCCTTATGGCCTGGCATGAGATGCCGTGTTATGTGAGTCCCATGCCCAATAGAGTTGTGGTCTTTTATGAATATTTGTTTCCACGGACCAATGCCCGGACTATATGTAAGACCCATGCCTAGATGGCCTTGTGGCCTGGCATGAGATGCCTTGTTATGCGAGACCCATGCTTAATGGAGTTGCAATCTTTTATAAATGTTTGTTTCCACGGACTAATGTCCGGATTATATGTGAGACCCATGCCCAACGGAGCTACGGTATTATGAATTTTTGTTTTTGTGGACCAACGCTTGGATTATATGCGAGACCTATGCTCAACGGAGTTGCAGTCTCTTATAAATGTTTATTTTTGAGGACCAATGCCTGGATTATATACGAGACTCATGCCTAACGGAGTTGCAGTCTTTTATGAATGTTTATTTTTGTAGACCATCAACCAGATTATATGCGAGATCCATGCCCAATGGAGCTGCAGTCTCTTATAAATGTTTATTTCTACAGTCCAACGCCTTGATTATGGCCTTTGTTCTTATCTCCACACTTTCATCCATCCAACATTTCTGAATTTCCTATAAAAAAAGAAGCTCGAAGAATGCATCCTAGTTTTTTAACATTTTCATAAATCACAAACATTTTTCTAAGGATAAAATAAAAGACTCGATCGTCTGACTTGACTGTTTTCAAAGCTCGAAGTTTGACCCAGGAGTTGAACATCTGCGGCATTCTCCTTATTGTCGCCTCTATTAACACTCGGTCCTCCTGCATTGCCATGAATAGTCCTTATAGGTTTACTGTCAGTGGTGGTTTTATGAATTGTTACCTCTAGCTCCGGTCTCCTATCTTTTCTATTATTTCTAATGAACTTTCAAAGTGTGTAGTTTCTTATTAACCTCTCAATCTCGTCTTTTGGTTGCCGACACTCCTCCGTTGTATGTCCGTGGTCTTCATGAAAACAGCTGGTCTTATCTCACCTTCCAGCTTTCTCAGGGTTAAGTTTAGGAGGCTATCCAACTTTCTTGTCATTTTTTCTGATTCACACTAAAATATATGTCTGTGAGTCATGCAGGGGAGTATAATTCTTATACTTTGGTTATCCCTTCCACGGGAGACTGGATAACTTTTATGTTCTCCCCTATATCTTTGCTTTCTGACTTTTGGTCTTATTTTTGGCTCATTATTTTGCCCTCTTCCTGTCCTCCCTGGTACCTTGGAGCAGCCCATACTAGCTTATAGCTGACGTCCTTCGAAATATCGTCTGATGACTCCTCTTACTCGAACTTGTCCATCCCTTTGGACTGCGTCTAGATTGCCCCTATCTGAGGCCTTGAGGTTTCAACGGAGACTTCCTCCACTCCTGTGGAAGCCATGAACGACGCCTCTTCACAAGCTTTATATTGCTAAAAAATAACCTGCAACCTTCTGGCATACTGAAGTGTTTGCTCAATGCTCATATTGTTGAGATCTGCTTCGCTGACCATAAGGGAAGTGTTTTGTCCACCGATAGGAGTGGAAGAAATGATAACACCCTCATTGATAGCAATTTTAGCAGCAGCTCGTGAACTATCAATGATTTCGAGAAAAAGAAGAGAGAGATTTCTTTTCTAAGAAAAAAGGAATAAGAGACCGACTTTAATCTCAATGAACTGAAAGAATTCAATGGATTTTCCGGCAACAGAACCAAATGATGTTGCTGAAAATAAATTGATGACGTAGTCGAAATGAAGCTGTATTGTGATTGATCCAACAGAGCTGTGCTATGATTGATCTATCTGCAAGACAGAGAATGTGAGGTGGTTGGCGCCTACGACAACCACTTCAACATTCAAGTCAATAAGTTGAAGAGAAAGGCGAGTGTAATCTTTAAAATTCAGAGTATTAGTGTGAGTGAATAGTGTATTTTTGCCTCTGTGATTATTCTCCTTTTATACTGCAAGAAGATAGAGATAAATATAACATTTTCTAATAATTCGGTAATGATGTGGTCGGTTCGTTGGTAAGGGATCTTCGCCAGCTAATTGATCAGGAATCTCGTGATCGTAGGCGTAAAGAGAATTTGCTGGATTGTAATTGTTAATGCTAACTTCCTTATAGAGTCTCGCTCTGAAATTAAGAGAGCGAATCTGTTCGATTTGAGACCGACCTATCCTAAAACGTCCGGGTCTTTTTTCTTTTGGTTTTAGACACCATGGTTGTTTGAGTCTTCATTTTTATAGGTGAGACCACATGTTGGTATATAAATTCGTATCAGGTGATTCTGTTTTATAATAACAGCTCACTATTTACTTTAAATACTTTAAATGAGTTTTATATCACTACCTAATTTAAATATTTTAAATGAATTTTATATAGCATCAAATAGTAAAAAATATATATGAGTTTATATATATATATATATATATATATATATATATATATATATATATATATAACAAGTATCATGCTGGGCTTCCATTTTCCATATTCTACCTAATGTAAAAACAAACCTTTTCCTTTTCTTTTTTTTTTTTTAAAAAATTGTTATTCCATCACCCGTTATTTAAATTGCCATGCACCATACCCCATTATTGAAGATGTAAATCAATCCACCTGGTTATCAGCTCTTCAAGATTTGTTTTGGTAAAAATTTAACTTTGACTCAATTTATTTTATAAGCCAGTTAAGGTTATTTTTTAAATTCGTTTAATAAATTATAAATATATTTTTTTTAATTAAAATTATTTAAATTTAAATATATTACTTTTAAATTAAAATTTACTGGAATTATATATCAATTGAGTTGATTATGGGTTATTTGAAATATTGCTTAAAAAAAAAAAAAAAGACTTCGACTCATCTTAGCTAACCTTAAACTTACTCAATTCCCTTTGAATTCAAGTGGAGTTTAAGTTTAAAAAATTTGGGTAAATGAATATTTATATGTTTATATGTTGACCATTTTATTTATCAAACATTTTAATTTTTAGTTATGATTCAATATACTCTTAAATTTTTTTAAAACATATGTTATTTTTAAACACAATTTAGTTAAATTTATAATTTTAAAATTATATTTAAAAGTATTTTTTTAAAATAAAATTATTGAAAAATAACATATTTTTGAAATTTAAATATTTATTATGATAGAATTGAAATTGAGATATTTAATAAATAAAAATATTAAATTATAAGTGTAGAAATATAAATTTAGCTTAAAAATGTTGGTATGATTGTATTACACTCCACCTATTACAATTGCGGGTATGGGTCATTCTTTATCGTCTGTATCAATAGTTACATTGGTAGCATCATCCACAACAGATCAAACGTACATTGCAAGTAATCACATGACATGCCAAATGCTATCATATATGGAAACGGGGCATCTGTTCCAATCTCCATGACGCGCTATCACAGACAAACTGCAAAATTATAATTTTTCAAATTTATTTTATCAATTTAATGCAATAATTATTTTTCATTCTAATTATATTCATTAAATTTGGAATAATACTGTGACTTATGAAAAAGAAAATATTAACACAAACAAAATTATATCTTGATTTTAGAGTCGTGTAAATGCTTTTAGAATATTTTATATTTATTCTATAAATATTATATAATTATTTAAAATAAAAATTATCTACTGATTAAATGAAAATTTTGAAATGCTTATATTTTATTTCAATTCTAAACGACTAAATTTAGAGTGGACATATCTCACGTTTATTGAAAAATGGAATTGATTTAATCCAGATTTTTTAATTCAATTTGCTTTCAAATGTTACCTTAATTTTGGTTATTAATTAAAAAAATTATTTATTTATTTAATTAATTCAATAAAAAATAAATTGATTAAATCCATAATTTATTTAAACTTTATCATTATCGCTTTAGAATAACTTTATAAAAAAAAACTATTTAAATAAATTTTTATAAAATCATTTATAATTTTATTTTCATATACTATAAAAAATTTTAAATTAAAAAAAAAATAATTTTTTTAATTCAAAATAAGATCCATTCATCTGAATTATTTTACTTAAAAAGATTTAAATGAAATATTATAAAATCATTTATAATTTTATTTTATCAACAATTAAAATTTTATAAGTAAAAAAGTAAATTTTTTTATTTTAAATAAAAAAATTAATAAAAAAGAAATGAATTACATTTTCTCAAAATCATCTATTCTTAATTAGGGAGATAACTGTAAATAAAGAAATCAATTAAACTAAATTCTGACAAAATTCTATTGAATTCTATGGCCGAAGTCCTTCTCCAAGCAAGGCTAAGCTGTCATCATCCTCCAAACGCTCCAACTCGTACCAAATGTAGCATTCAAATATTATTATTAAAGTTAAATTTTAATTTATATTTCCCGAGTCTCACAATTTTTATTTATTTTATTTTTTATATATATTAAAAAATTTTAATTATATTCATATTAAAAATATTAAATTTTATTAAATATTAAGAGATATTTTAAAATTTTTTTAAAAAATAAGATAAAATTAAATAAATTTATAATAGTAAACTTATGAGTTATTATAGTGGAAAAAAGAAAATAAATAATAATTTTAAAATAATTTAAAAAATTATAAAATGAATTTTTTTTAAATAACAAGTAAATATTGTCAATTTACATGTTCATGTCTTTGTGTGTACTTTTATGTTATTATTATCTTTATTATATATCCATTTTTTTTAAAATCATTAATAAGCTACATAAATTTTATTTCAAAGTTGGAGGTATGAAAATTTAAATTTATTATACAAATAATATGCATTATATAATAAAATTAAATAGAAATATAAGTTTATTGGATGAATAGAGTAACAAGATAAAATTATATTGCGTGTCGCACATGTATAATGACAATGAACTTTGATTATATATATGATATAAAATTAGATTTATTTCTATTTATAATCTCTTTATTAATGTATTTATAAGTTTAGTCTAGTGGTAAGCGTACATGTGTAAATCTGAGAGATTTCAAGTTTTATTCTTCCACTTCTCCAATTCTCATTTAAAAAAAAAATCTCTTTATCAATGATTTATATAATAAAAATATATAGCTATAATTTTAAATAAATTTGAATATAATAATTAATGGTAAATGACCTTTCTCTCCTGAATTATATTAAAAATTAGCAAAATCCTTTTGGATATGTGAACGGTTTGATTCATTTAGGTTGGATTCATTTATGTTCCTAATTTAACTTAAGTTACACTATATTACCTTTTATACGTCAAGATCACAAATCTTGACTGTGAATGAATCAATTGCTTTGAATTTATGCAAAAAAAAAAAAACTTTGAATTTAATAATAATAATATTTAGAATTACCCGTTAAATATTTTTCATAAACAAATTTTCTTTTAAAACTTTCTAACAAAAGTATGAAAAAAGGTGATATTTAGAAGATTTTTATAATATTATCTTCCATAATAATTATTATAAATCTTACTTTAAGAAAATATTTTTGAGAAAAATTTTTGTTAAATATTTTTATGATGAAATTTTCTTTTTTCAAAATTTCAGAAGTTCTAGAAGAAAATTTAACGAATTTTTTTTGAACAAATAATATTCTTATTAAAATATATCATTTTGTTTATGGTGTCCGTTTCTAGAATTACATATGCATGAATCTGTCAAGATCACATAACTATCTTAAACGTTAATTAATAAATATCTTAAACGTTAAGTAATTATGAAATAGTATGAATCTGTCAAGATCACATAACTAGAATCGTAAATTATGATAGCAAACAAAACTTTTTTATTGATTTTTTTTTTGAAATTTAATTTTTTTTATTGCTTAAGACACAATTAATAAATAATATATAATGAAATTTATACTAAAATCGGAGAAAAGTATATTAAAGATCAGAAAATTATTCACATTAAATTAATTAAATTATAGTATTAAACTAAACTATTTTTTTATTTTAAATGACCATAGAAATTGTATAATTGAATGATAATCAATATTATGATAAGAATAATATTCTTAATTAATTATGTCTAGTTTATAATAATTATTAAGTTTAGATACAACTTAAATGAAAAAAAAATTAATATAATAAAGGTTACAATATTTATTATTCTAAATTAAAAATTAAATGATTAAATAAAACTAATACATTAATATAATAAAATTTTTTAAAAAATATTTTCATTAATTAGGCCACAAATATGCATTAATTAATTGTACATGTCATAATATGTATTAATAATCTTACAGATAAATTAAATTATTAAAGAAAATATTTAATGACAAAAACTATTATTTTTCATTAATAATTTCATAGGTTACTGAAGAAGAAACGCTGCATTTGAAAAGGGCCAAAACGGAGAGTTTTATTTATTCAAGTGAAACGGAAAGTTGTGAAATGAAGTACTGCGGCATCATAAGATTGTTCTCCAAAACATCTCTCACCAAGCTTCCTAGTACCTTCCTTATAACTGTAACAGAAATATGATAGTTGACAAATCTGATATGGAGAGCTGGGTTTTATATTTATTTTTAGAATTTTTTTTTATTTTTCTGTACAAATTTTAGAGAATTTCACAAAAGTGTATAAATAGGAATTGTTTACGAGTAATAAATCATTCTCTTTCCAATTAAATAGTATCTATAATTTTATTTTTAATGGTGTGAGAGCACCTTTGCTACTGATATTCTAGCCTTTATATTACCTTTTGTTTCAACCTATGGCCGAAAGCAGCAACCAAACACCCACCATTGCCCCTACCAAAGAATCTAGTGAAAAGAAATCAATGGATGCTTTCAATTTCTATAACTCTAACCACTTAGGAATGATTTTGGTCGGTATAACATTGAATAGTAGTAATTAAATGTTTTGGAGCAGGTCAATGACTATCGCTCTCAAAGCAAAGGAAAAGCTGGTTTTTATTAATGGCAAATGAGAGATGCCAGATCCAGAATATGAAGATTTTGAGAAATGGGTAAGAGAAGATAATATGGTTACCTCTTGGCTACTGAACCCTCTGTCAAAGGAGATTGTCGAAACATTCTTGTACGCAACCTCTGCTCAAGATCTATGGGAAGAAATCAAGGGTAGATTCGAGGTAAGTAATGGACCATTGTTGTATCAATTGAAAAGAGGGATAAGTTTCTTCACCCAATCCAACATGGCAGTAATAGTATATTTTACTAAACTTAGGAAGTTGTGGGAAGAACTCACTTATTTAAAGCCTTTACCTCCATATACTTGTAGTGCCTCTAAAACTATAGTAGATATTGATAATGCTGATAAACTGATTTAATTCTTAATGGGCTTAAATGATTCTTATGGTCATGTAAGAAACCAGATCTTATTCATGGAGCCATTGCCCATGAAGTCTATGCCCCACACATCAAATACCTCACAGACCATGATGGGGTTCTGTGACATTTGATTTCTGTTGCTCAGATTTCCAGTCTGTTGACACCTAGCACATGATCCGCAAAACAGAAAAGCATCTCGAAAAATAGTGGGCCAAAATAGGCCACTTTCAAGTATTTTATGAGCAGTCTTTCTTGGACCAAAGTGTCCACCACAACTATATGAACGATAAAAAGTGAGAACTGAAGCTATTTGTTGTTCTGGAATACATCTCCTTATCATTTGGTCAGCACAATGTTTCCACAAATATGGCTCATCCCAAACATAATATTTGGCATCTTTTTTTATCTTATCCTTGGTATGCTTTGGCATGTCAGAAGGTAAATTACCTGTGGCTAAATAGTTCACCATGTCTATTTTTAGGAGAAAAGAAATATTATTATTGGGCTTGGAAAATTTGTTCAAAGAGGCCATTCTCACATTCTTCAGAATCTGGAAGGTGTTGCTCTTGGCTTGATTGCAATAGAGGTGGCGCAGAATTGGATTCAGAGGCTTCCTTTTGCGCAGGACTAGACTGAAAGGGAGGACTGAAAGAGCTCGCCTGGGCTGGAGACTGAGGAGTTGTGCTGGAGATGGTCTTAGTTTGCGATGGGGGCTGAGGTGAAAGATTCGGCGGCCAAAAGATGGTGGAGTTCGGCGACCGAAAGGTGGTGGAGTTCGGCGGCCGAAAGATGGTGGAGTTCGGCGGCCGAAAGGTCATGGCTTCAGTTTGCGCAAGTCCTTCCTGAAGTGGTGCAACAAAGTTTCCTTCATCCTGCGCTTGACTGCAATTTACCTGTTGGACGCTACAGACTGTCTCTTTCAGTTTTGGCTCTTTCTGGTTCTCATTCCTGCAAAGATCATCATTCAGAATACAATCTTGATTCTCATCAAATATTTCCTGGCTTAAGCAGTCAATAATATCAAGACCATAAACAGTGGACATATCATGTGGATATTTCATAGCATCATAGACATTAAATTTAATGACTTCCCCTTCAAACTCCATAGTCAAAGTACTATCATGCACATCAATCTTAGTCTTAGCAGTACTCAAGAAAGGATGTCCAAGAAGGATGTCAGAACTAGTATTGCAACTATCTTCCTTAGTATCAATAACATAAAAATCTGTAGGAAAGACAAGTTCATCTACTTGAACTAACACATCTTCTAGAACACCTATGGGATATACCATAGATCTATCAGCTAATTGTATCACAACTCTTGTGTCTTTCAGTGGACATGCATTCAAAGAATTATAGATGGAAAGAGGCATAACATTTATGGATGCACCAAGATCACACATAGCTTTCTTAATTTCAACATTCCCTATTTTGCAAGAAATAGCAAACATACCTTTATCTTTGCATTTAGTAGGGAGCTCTCTTTTAATAATAGCAGTAACAACTTCACCTACACTTACTTTCTCTCTCTCAGCAAGCTTTCTTCTATTGGTGCACAGTTCTTTCAGAAATTTTGCGTACCTGAAAATATGCTTAACAACATCTAGCAGAGGTATGTTGATTTCTACCTTTCTGAAAGTCTCAAGGATCTCCTTTTCTTCCTTTTCTTTTTATGTTCTTTCAAACCTGTTTGGAAAAGGAGGTGGAATGTGAAAACGTACCTTTTGATCAGCTTTGTGCACAGGAATGGCTTCAGATTGCGCTAGAAGCTCTGCAGAGGCTTGGCTTTGCGCAACTGGCTCTTCAGAATGCACTGGAGAGGCTTCTGAATCAATTGGTTCTTGTGCAACTTGCTTCTCTTGCTCATAACTAGTATTTTGAAGTTCTTTTCCACTTCTCAAGGTAATGGCACTAACATTCTGTCTGGGATTAGTTTCAGTTTGAGAA
Organism: Manihot esculenta; assembly: GCF_001659605.2. NCBI lineage: Eukaryota > Viridiplantae > Streptophyta > Magnoliopsida > Malpighiales > Euphorbiaceae > Manihot > Manihot esculenta. The sequence continues at coordinate 15,623,685 of NC_035170.2, forward strand.
GGGAGCTTACCTTGGGTTTCAGAATTGCTCCTGGATGTGGTCAGTTGGTCTATGCGTTGATTGAGGCTTTGTATAGCACTTGCCATGGACTCCATCATCTTTTCAAGGTGTTGGTTGGGATTTGGAGGTGCTGGTTGGGCTTGGTTCCTTTGATAGTTCTGATAATTCTGATTGTTGTTGGCCCTTCCATAGCTGAAATTGGGGTGATCTCTCCAACCTGGATTGTAAGTGTTAGAGTATGGATCATGCCTTACCTGGCTATTGTATCCTCTAATGGCATTCACTTGATGGTTGTCTTTGTAACGACCCGGAAATTGGACCGCTACCGGCGCTAGGATTCAGATCGACTTAAGGTCGCTGGAACCTATAGCAAGCCTAACATACCTCCTGTACATCTGATAAAATCCCATACATGATCATATATTTTCATAAAAACTTTAAACTTTTCATATACCAAGCTTGACCTGTGCATGCATTAAAACTGTAAACATAAAACCCTTTACTAGAGCCCTCATCAAATGCTCCAGATGGGTCAACATCTCTTACATCAAGCTTGGTTTAATATAACTTATCATTAAAATATTTACATAAAGATCATGTACAAAAGGGATTAACCATACATTAGGGTCAAGCACAATACTAATCCTTATTACATTACTGAACAATACCTTATATTACGTTACATGTCCACTACTAATCTATTACATAGACTATACCATAACCTTGCTGACTTTCCCATAGCTACCCGTGCTCCTGCAAACTTGGGGGTTAGGGGAGAGGGGTGACCTAAAAAAGCCCAGTAAGCAGAACAGTAAAAACAATTTAATAAACATATGCTTTCATGAAATGCATCACAACACAAACAATTCGCATCACAACACAAACAATTCACATCACGGATGGACTGACCCAAAAATCCCTCTACTCTGCGCCCGACCCTCAGTGGAGCTCCTCAGGACTTCTATTACATAACATAAGCTGTGTGCCAGGGGCGTAGTGTAAGCCACACCAGGTCTTTCCTGTACTCTGTGCCAGGGGCATAGAATGGCAGCCCTGGTATTTCATTACATAACATAATATCTAGAGGGCTAACGGGTCGTCCTGTTGTCCATCCACATCAACAACCAATTATGCAATGCGGCATATTCGTGAAATATAATGCATCCAACCTATTTCATATACATGATGCATGAACATGCTTAAAACATTTGTTTTCTTGAAATAAAATATTAGTTTAGTTCTACTCACCTCTGGCTGACTCTGAACTAACTCTGAAGCAGCTATCTCACTGCTGATCACCTCGGTTTCTCAGGTCCGATCCTACACAGGTGGACTCAAATGAGGAACCAAACATACTCTAACATGACTCTGAACAACTCTCCAAGAACCCCCCAAAACATCATAAAACATGCATAGAAAACAGGCAAAGGAAGGCTTGGCAGGGGACTTTCAGCGGCCGAAGGTCCCTCTAGATCCGAAAGTCAGGCACTTTCGGGGGCAGGTTCGGCGGCCGAAACTCCCTCCAGATCCGAAAGTCACTAACCTTCGGGGGCAGGTTCGGCGGCCGAAACTCCCCTCCAGAGCCAAAAGTTGAACTTTTAGGGGCGAGTTTAGGCGGCCTAAAGCTGCCTCCATAGGCAGGTTCGGCGGCCGAACATGGCTTCAGCAGCCGAACTTGGGTTCTCCAGAATGGCAGAACCCGATTCGCCTCTCTCATCTAGCCTCCTAAAACCCTCCAAACTCAAACTCAACACTCAAAAGCATGCATAAACACATCATCAAGCATATAGGGGCATAAAACTACCCTATACCCCAACAAACATCATATTTAACATCACATTTCTCATTAAACTAACATAAACCCTAACATTCTAGATCTACTCTAGACATGCATTAAACACCCTTAAAACCCTTAAAACTCACTTAAAATCTAAAAGAAGAGGAGGATCTATACTTACCTCTTGAAGATCGAGAGGCGATGCGATCCCAAACTTGGAGATATGGAGGAACGAACTCCTGGGGTCTCCAAGCTTCAAAACTTTGATCTTAGCTTAAAATCTTCAAAACAAAGGTAAAAACTCATAAAAAACTTGAAGGATTTGAAGGAAAACATAAAATCAACCAAAGGAGGGCGAAATCTCACCTATGCCCGAAAATAGAGAGAGAAAACTCGCCCATTTTCGGACAAGGGGCCTTTTATAGGTGGCTGGTCAGACCACCTTCGGGGGCCAAAGGTGCTTCCGCAAACTCCCCATGTTCGGTGGCCGAACTTGAGGTTCGGCGGCCGAACTGGAGGTTCGGCGGCCGAACCTGGGTTTTTCCTCCAAGGCTTTTTCTTTCAAAACTCAATTTCTTTCTTCATTAAAACCATAAAAACATATAAAAGCATTTTAGAAAACCTTTATTTTACCCTTCTAGAAGGCTCCGACATTCGAGAAATTTCGGATTCCAACGGAGGTTCCACCTAAAGGTAGGAATTTCGATGCCGGAGTCTAGCCGGGTATTACAGTCTTCTTGGAGTGTAGGACACTGATCAGTTGGGTGTCCTACATATGCACAGATCCCACATGGCCTAGGCGGCTGGGATGCTTGAATCTGTTGAACTAGTCCTATGGCAAAATCTTTCATAAAAGATGTCAGTTCAGAAATAGGAGATGAACTTACCTCATTGACTCCTCTCTGCAGTTGCTTTTCTTCTCCATATTGCCTAGATGAGGCTACAAGTGTTGAGATCAACTCTCTCATCTCCCTAGGTGTCTTGTCTGCAATGGATCCTCCACAGGCTACATCAATGAATCTCCTTTCTGAAGAAAGCAGTCCTCTATAGAAGAATTCTATGAGTGTCTTATCTGAAATCTCATGTTAAGGACAACCTGTACACAACCTTTTAAATCTTTCCCAATAATCATATAAATCTTCAGATGGTTTCTGTCTAATGCTTGAGATTTCTCTTCTAACACCAATAGCCTTATGAGTTGGGAAATATTTATTTAAGAAAGTTGTTACCATGTCATCCCAAGAAGTAATAGATCCAGGTGGTAAGTAAAATAGCCAATCCTTAGCATAATCATCAAGTGAAAAAGAAAAAGCTCTTAACTTAACATGATCTTCAGAAATACCTTGAGGTCTCATAGATGAACAGACAATATTGAACTCTTTCAAGTGCTTGTGTGGACTTTCATTGTAATACCCGGCTAGAGTCCGACGTTGGAATTCTACTTTCCGGTGGCGTCCGGGATGTCGGAAGTCTCTAGCAGGGTTCGATTGATGTTTTTCTAACATGTTTTACTATGTTTCATCATTTTCAAGCATAAGGAACTGAGTTTTTGAGTGAAATGAACCAAGGCAGAAAAGCCAGGTTCGGCCGCCGAAGTTGAGGTTTGGCCGCCGAACATGCATGGCTTTCGGTTTCACGTGTGGCCGCTGAAGGTGGTCTGGCCAGCCACCTATAAATGGCCCTCAGTCGGTTGAAGCGGTAAGAGTACCATTTCTTTCACTTGCTGAGGTGAAACTCTGTCCTTTGTGAGTATTCTTTCATGCTTTCATTAAATCATGCAAAGATTTGCTTAGTTTTTATGGTATTTTGAAGGTTTTAAGCTAAAAACTCAAAGTTGTGAAGTGTGGAGAGTTTGACGGAGAAGAGTTGCTCCAAAACTCCACGTTAGGATCATTCATCTACTTGTTTTCACAAGGTAAGTGAAGATCCTGAGCTTGTTTTTATGTTTTCTGAAGGTTTTATGGGGTTTGTAGAGAGAGTTGCATGAATAGGTTAAAAAGAGCGGTTTTGATGATTTTGTGCATAGAGCTTGTTTCTGTGTTGTTTGTGTTGTATGTTTGGGGTGTTTAGGTAGTTTTTGACCCCTTTGAGCATATACATGAGTATATGCAAGTTGAGGAAGTGTGGTGTGAAGTTGGAGAGGAGTTTGGTGCATTGGGCGAGAGGCAGGGCAAGTTTCTGCCCTGCTGATGAACTCAGGTTCGGCAGCCGAAGGTACATTCGGCCGCCGAACCCCTGAGGAGGTGGCTTCGGCTACCCAAGCTTGCCCCCGAGCTTTTGGACTTTCAGCTCTGGAGGGAAGTTCGGCCGCCGAAGGTGCTGCCGAAGGTTAGAGACTTTCGTCTCTGGAGTGCCTTTTGGCCTCCAAAACTTGCCCCCGAAAGGGTTCGGCAGCCGAAAGTGGAAGTTCGGCCGCCGAAGGTGCTTGAGTTTCGTCTCTGGAGAGGACTTTCGGCCGCCGAACCTGCCGCCGAAAGTGTCCTGTCAAGCTTTCCTTTGCATGCTTTGCATGGATGTTAGAGTGAGTTTAAGGGGATTCTTGGGGAGTTTCATAGAGTTGTTCATAAGCTTGTTTGGTCCCTCATTTGAGTCCATCTGTATAGGTACAGACCAGAGGAACCAGAGAGAGCAGCAGTGAGTACTGCTCCAGAGTGTTCAGAGCCTGCAGAGTCAGTCAGTCCAGAGCCAGAGGTGAGTGGAACTAAACTTAATACTGTTAATTGAAACATAAACTGCTTTCAGCATAGTGCATGCATCATGAGTATACAGCAGGTTGTTTGCATTAGCATTCACGAATATGTTGCATTGCATAGTTCTTTGATGATGTGAGTGAATGCTGAATGATCCAATAGTCTCAGACAGGAAGTCCAGGAGCCTTTGACTACGCCCTGGCAGGTACAGTAAAGACCAGGAGCCTTTGACTACGCCCTGGCAGTTATAGTAAAGACCAGGAGCCTTTGACTACGCCCTGGCAATGGTAAGTACAGAGGTGTTATATACACATATACATATATGACAGGAAGACTAGGTGCTCGATTCTACGCCCTGGCATAGAGTTACTGGGACTATGTGGTGACAGGTTTACTCTTGATGTGGTTTGTCTGTGTTATGACGCATTCCATGAGATCATATTTTACTGAGATATTTTCCTGTTCTACTCACTGGGCTATAGAGCTCATCCCACTCCCTTAACCCCAGTTTTGCAGGTTCAGTGTACAGTATAGAGAGGAGAACAGCAGAATGCCAAAAGAGTAAAGAGTAAAGAGCCTTGTAATAGCTTAGAGTGGACATGTATTATGAAAAAGATGTAATAGTTGTGTATACAGGTAGAGATGTGCTTGACGTAGTGATGTTGTTCATAACATGATCTGTATATGTATATCTGTTTTACTGTATGTGAAAAACCAGGCTTAACAGGTATGAGTTAACCCAGCTAGAGCAAGCTTTAGTCAGGGGTACAGAGTACAAAGTACAGAGTACAGAGTACAGAGTATAGAGTACAGAGTACAGAGATAGTGCATGCACAGGTTAAGCCTTGGTTCAGCGCAAAGAGTTTTTATTTTCACAGAAAATATAAGGTCATGTATGAGTTTTACAGGTACACAGAGAGTATAGCAGGCTTGCTACGGGTTCTGGCGGCCTTAAGCCGACCTGAATTCTAGCGCCGGTGACGGTCCATTTTGGGGTCGTTACAGATTGGTATCAGAGCCCTAGGTTCACATGAGTGGACCTATAGAGACAGTGTTGGGCTCATTCAGGTTAGAGTGGTCAAGCACAATAGGAAATCATGTCCACTAGGATAGGGTTTTGAGTCCTATCTATGATATGCCATGAGTTATGCATGTGCTTTATTGATGTTTATGTGCTAAAGTGCTATGTTATGTGTTGTTTTTCAGAGAGTAAAGATGAGAGGAACTCGTCGATCAGCTCGATTGACTGGAGTCCCACCAGAGAGTGAGAGACCAACTGCTCGTCCTCCTGCATTGCCAAGGGCAAGGTCTCAGAGATCTAGCAGGGAAGGTACGTCAATAGACCCTAGAAGGTCTGTAGACGAGAGCAGAAGGGGAACAGCGAGAGGAGAAAGATCAGAGGAAAGGAGGGAGGCAATGGAGATTGATCAGTCGAGAGATGACAGCATGAGTATAGGCCGATTTGAGGAAGGTATGGGAGAGTCGTAGGGAGGCGCTCAGGCCTCAGGTTATGGATATCCAGCCTTTCTGCAGGACCCAGAGTATCCGATGGGAGGTATGTCGGAGTACTCTAGTTTTGTCCCATATCCTCCTTACATGCCACTTACCATTGCCAGGGCGTAGTCAAAGGCAGATCCTATGTATCCCCCTTCCCCTACTCATCTAAGTGCAGCACACCCAGAGCCAAATGACCCAGTACCACCACCACCAGAACCAGTAGCCCCTGTTGTTGACAGACATCAACCTAGCTCATCTGGAGGTAAAGTGCAAATGACGGAGTACTTGAAATTGGATGCTCCTAAATATAACACGGGAGATGATCCATTTGAATACCTCAGATCAGTTAGGATGATAACTAGTGAATTGGGAGCTGATGATAGTAGGGCCATTGAGATGGCAGGGTTTACACGTAAATGCAAGAAGGCCAGAGAATGGTTCAAGAATTATGTGGAACCCAGGATGAACAGTATGTCTTGGGGAGAGTTCGCCAATGAGTTTGCAGGGTGGGCTTTTCCTGACAGTTCTAGGGAGCTGAAAGTAATAGAGTTCGAACAGTTAAGACAAACAGATGAGATGAGTGTTGATGAATTCACAGATAAGTTCCTGGATTTGCTTCAGTATGTGGGTCAAGCCTATGATACTGATCAAAAGAAGGCAAGGAGATATACTATGAGATTGCATCCCAGGTATTCTTCCTTGATTCTTCCAGCAGAAAAGGAGAGTTTCCACACGATAGTGGACGCAGCCAGGAAAATGAAAGCTAGTGCCAATATTCAGAAATAGTCAAAGGCACAGGCTTCGGGTTCTAAGGCCCCCAGTTCAGGCACTTCAGGCAGCAAGAGATGGGATAGAGCAAAAGGAACAAAGAGTAAGTTCTGGAATAAAGTCAAGTCAGGTCTGGGAATTGGTAGTGGCTCAAGCTCTGGCACAGCTCTAGTATGCAGAAGATGCGGAAAACCACATGGAGGAGTTTGTCGGTTGGGATCTACAGCTTGTTTTAGATGTGGACAGGAAGGGCATATTGCTCGGGATTGTCCTCAGGTGACTTTTGCACCATCCCAGCAGATGAGTTCTGGCAGTGTGGTGCAGCCAGCAGCTCCAGTCATGCCTCAGAGTAGTGGCAGAGGTAGACGGCGAGGGGCAGCCTCTACTTCAGCAGCAGGTTCCCGAGGTGGAAATCTGGTAGCCCCAGCACGGATTTTCACTGTGACACAGGAGGAGGCTAACACGTCGAACACAGTGGTGTCAGGTAATCTCATCATTGGGTGTTCAGATGTGTATGCTTTGATGGACCTCGGTGCTTCTCATTCCTTTATTGCTTCGATAGCCATAGAGAGATTGGGTTTGATCAGTTCTGAGTTAGAGTATCCTCTCTGGGTCAGGGGACCTAAATGTGACCCATCAGTGGCAGTGTCAGTCTGTCGTTTCAGTCCAGTGTTCATAGAGGGTAGATGCCTTCCAGCTGACCTTGTGGTTCTAGACTTGACAGATTTTGATGTCATTCTAGGGATGGATTGGCTATCTGCATATAGTGCTACTTTGGACTGTAGAGAAAAGATAGTGAGTCTCAGAGACCAGGATGGGTCAGAGTGTGTCTACCGAGGAGACAGGAGAGGTACACCCAGAGGTATGATTTCAGCCCTTCAGGCTCGTCGTTTGCTTAGGAGGGGTTGTCAGGGGTTTCTAGCTCATGTGAGAGAGCTAGACAGTCAGGTTAGGGAACCAGCTACAGTACCAGTAATCCGAGAGTTTCTCGATGTGTTCCTAGACGAACTTCCAGGACTACCACCTGGTAGGGAGATAGAGTTTGAAATAGAATTACTGCCTGATACCAGACCTATCTCTATTCCTCCCTATAGGATGGCGCCAGCAGAGTTAAAAGAGTTGAAAGACCAGTTACAGGACTTGGTAGATAAGGGTTTCATCCGCCCTAGTACCTCACCTTGGGGTGCTCCAGTGCTTTTTGTTAGAAAGAAGGATGGATCCCTCAGACTTTGTATCGACTACAGACAGTTGAACAAGGTCACTACCAAGAATAGGTATCCTCTACCTAGGATTGATGATCTATTTGACTAGCTAGCTGGAGCAGGTTGTTTCTCGAAAATAGATCTGAGATCCGGGTATCATCAGTTGAGAGTCAGAGAGGCAGATGTACCAAAGACAGCTTTCAGGACCAGATATGGGCATTATGAGTTCTTAGTGATGCCGTTCGGGTTGACTAACGCCCCTGCAGCATTCATGGATCTCATGAACAGAGTTTTCAGTGAGTTTCTGGATCACTGTCATTATTTTCATCGATGATATTTTAGTGTATTTCAGAGATGCAGAGGAGCATGCCCAGCATCTGAGGATAGTGCTGCAGACACTGAGAGAGCATGGTTTATATGCCAAGTTCTCGAAGTGTGAGTTTTGGTTGAGGAGCATTTCCTTCTTGGGATATGTGGTATCAGCAGAGGGTATTGAGGTAGACCCCAAGAAGATAGAGGCTGTAGCTAACTGGCCCAGACCCACTACAGTGACTGAGATTAAAAGCTTTCTGGGACTGGCAGGTTACTATAGGAGGTTCGTTCAGAACTTCTCAAAGATAGCAGCTCCTATGACCAAACTGACTCAGAAGAACCAGAAGTTTGTTTGGTCAGACCAGTGCGAAGAGAGCTTTGAGGAGCTCAAGCGGAGATTGACAACAACACCAGTGTTAGCTCTGCCTGTCAGTAGTGAGGATTTCACAGTGTTCTGTGATGCATCTTGAGTGGGATTGGGCTGCGTTTTGATGCAGAGTGATAGGGTGATAGCTTATGCTTCTAGACAGTTGAAAAAGCACGAGTTGAATTACCCTACCCATGACCTCGAGATGGCAGCAATTATTTTTGCACTCAAGATATGGCGGCATTACCTCTACGGAGTTAAATGCGAGATCTTCACCGATCACAAGAGTTTACAGTACATCTTGAGTTAGAGAGAGCTAAATTTGCGGCAGAGAAGATGGGTAGAATTGCTGAGTGATTATGATTGTAAGATCCAGTATCATCCGGGTAAGGCCAATGTTGTGGCAGACGCCCTAAGCCGGAAGTCACTAGGCAGTTTATCCCATATAGCAGCAGAGCGGAGATCAGTCGTGATGGAGCTGTATAAGCTCTTCACAGAGGGGTTACAGTTAGAGTTGTCTGGTACAGGTGCATTGATCGCACAGATGAGAGTGACACCTGTGTTTCTGGAGCAGATAGCTCAGAGACAGCACGAGGACCCAGAGTTGATGAAACTTGCCAGGACTGTTCAGTCAGGCAACAGTGCAGAGTTCAGATTTGACAGCAAAGGGATCCTCCGTTATGGAAGTCGACTTTGTGTACCAGATAGAAGCAGTGTGAAGGAAGACATTATGAGGGAAGCTCATAATGCGAGATATAGTGTTCACCGAGGAGCCACCAAGATGTATCAAGATCTGAAAAGGGTCTATTGGTGGCCAGCCATGAAGAAAGAAGTGGCGCAGTTTGTGACAGCCTGTGAGGTTTACCAAAGGGTGAAACTAGAGCATCAGAAACCAGCCGGAATGCTTAACCCATTGCCGATTCCAGAATGGAAATGGGAGAACATAGCCATGGATTTTGTAGTGGGTTTACCAGCAACGTCCAACAGGATAGACTCTATATGGGTGATTGTGGACAGACTCACGAAATCTGCTCATTTTCTTCCAGTTCGGAGTAACTATTCTGTGGATAAGTTGGCATAGGTCTATCTGGATGAAATAGTGAGATTACATGGAGTTCCAGTGTCTATAGTGTCAGACAGAGGACCTCAGTTCACCTCCAGATTTTGGCAAAGTCTGCAGAGTGCGATGGGCACGAGGTTAGATTTTAGCACTGCTTTCCACCCACAGACTGATGGACAATCAGAAAGGACCATCCAGACCATAGAGGATATGCTTCGACTGTGTGTGTTAGACTTTGGCGGTTCTTGGAGGCAGCATCTACCTTTGGTGGAGTTTGCCTACAATAACAGCCATCATGCTAGCATAGGGATGGCTCCTTATGAAGCTTTGTATGGGAGGAAGTGCAGATCCCCTGTTTGCTGGGAAGAGATAGGAGAGAAGGCTCTTGCAGGGCCAGAGTTAGTAGAGATTACCAGTAGAGTGGTGCCCATGATCAGAGAGAGAATCAGAACAGCGCAGAGTAGACAGAAAAGTTATGCAGACGTTCGCAGGAAGCAGTTAGAGTTCCAAGAGGGTAATTGGGTATTGCTAAAAGTGTCTCCAATGAAAGGAGTGGTTCGTTTTGGGAAGAAGGGTAAATTAGCTCCACGGTACATTGGACCCTTTGAGGTTTTGCAGAGGATCGGAAATGTGTCGTATAAGCTGGATTTACCTGCTTCTATGGAGAGAATTCACCCGGTATTTCATATTTCTATGCTCCGACAGTTTGTGTCAGATCCAAATCAGGTTCTGAGTGAGCCTGAGGTGGAGATTCTGACTGATCTCACCTATATAGAGCAGCCAGTGCGGATTCTGGACACACAGATCAGACAGCTAAGGAACAAAGAGATCCCAATGGTGAAAGTTCTATGGAACCACCATAATCCAGAAGAGTGCACCTGGGAGACGCGGGAGTCGATGCTCCAGCAGTATCCATATTTGTTTTGAGGTTAGTTTTCTCCTTTTTTATGTGTTACTTGTTTGTTTTAGGACATTCGAGGACGAATGTTCTTAAGGGGGGGAGAATGTAATACCCGGCTAGAGTCCGGCGTCGGAATTCTACTTTTCGGTGGCGTCCGGGATGTCGGAAGTCTCTAGCAAGGTTCGATTGATGTTTTTCTAACATGTTTTACTATGTTTCATCATTTTGAAGCATAAGGAACTGAGTTTTTGAGTGAAATGAACCAAGGCAGAAAAGCCAGGTTCGGCCGCCGAAGTTGAGGTTCGGCCGCCGAACATGCATGGCTTTCGGTTTCACGTGTGGCCGCCGAAGGTGGTCTGGCCAGCCACCTATAAATGGCCCTCAGTCAGTTGAAGCGGTAAGAGTACCGTTTCTTTCACTTGCTGAGGTGAAACTCTGTCCTTTGTGAGTATTCTTTCATGTTTTCATTAAATCATGCAAAGATTTGCTTAGTTTTTATGGTATTTTGAAGGTTTTAAGTTAAAAACTCAAAGTTGTGAAGTGTGGAGAGTTTGACGGAGAAGAGCTGCTCCAAAACTCCACGTTAGGATCATTCATCTACTTGTTTTCACAAGGTAAGTGAAGATCCTGAGCTTGTTTTTATGTTTTCTGAAGGTTTTATGGGGTTTGTAGAGAGAGTTGCATGAATAGGTTAAAAAGAGCGGTTTTGATGATTTTGTGCATAGAGCTTGTTTCTGTGTTGTTTGTGTTGTATGTTTGGGGTGTTTAGGTAGTTTTTGACCCCTTTGAGCATATACATGAGTATATGCAAGTTGAGGAAGTGTGGTGTGAAGTTGGAGAGGAGTTTGGTGCATTGGGCGAGAGGCAGGGCAAGTTTCTGCCCTGCTGATGAACTCAGGTTCGGCAGCCGAAGGTACATTCGGCCGCCGAACCCCTGAGGAGGTGGCTTCGGCTGCCCAAGCTTGCCCCCGAGCTTTTGGACTTTCGGCTCTGGAGGGAAGTTCGGCCGCCGAAGGTGCTGCCGAAGGTTAGAGACTTTCATCTCTGGAGTGCCTTTTGGCCTCTGAAACTTGCCCCCGAAAGGGTTCGGCAGCCGAAAGTGGAAGTTCGGCCGCCGAAGGTGCTTGAGTTTCGTCTCTGGAGAGGACTTTCGGCCGCCGAACCTGCCGCCGAAAGTGTCCTGTCCAGCTTTCCTTTGCATGCTTTGCATGGATGTTAGAGTGAGTTTAAGGGGATTCTTGGGGAGTTTCATAGAGTTGTTCATAAGCTTGTTTGGTCCCTCATTTGAGTCCATCTGTATAGGTACAGACCAGAGGAACCAGAGAGAGCAGCAGTGAGTACTGCTCCAGAGTGTTCAGAGCCTGCAGAGTCAGTCAGTCCAGAGCCAGAGGTGAGTGGAACTAAACTTAATACTGTTAATTGAAACATAAACTGCTTTGAGCATAGTTCATGCATCATGAGTATACAGCAGGTTGTTTGCATTAGCATTCACGAATATGTTGCATTGCATAGTTCTTTGATGATGTGAGTGAATGCTGAATGATCCAATAGTCTCAGACAGGAAGTCCAGGAGCCTTTGACTACGCCCTGGCAGGTACAGTAAAGACCAGGAGCCTTTGACTACGTCCTGGCAGTTATAGTAAAGACCAGGAGCCTTTGACTATGCCCTGGCAATGGTAAGTACAGAGGTGTTATATACACATATACATATATGACAGGAAGACCAGGTGCATGATTCTACGCCCTGGCACAGAGTTACTGGGACTATGTGGTGACAGGTTTACTATTGATGTGGTTTGTCTGTGTTATGACGCATTCCATGAGATCATGTTTTACTGAGATGTTTTCCTGTTCTACTCACTGGGCTATAGAGCTCATCCCACTCCCTTAACCCCAGTTTTGCAGGTTCAGTGTACAGTATACAGAGGAGAACAGCAGAATGCCAAAAGAGTAAAGAGTAAAGAGCCTTGTAATAGCTTAGAGTGGACATGTATTATGAAAAAGATGTAATAGTTGTGTATACAGGTAGAGATGTGCTTGACGTAGTGATGTTGTTCATAACATGATATGTATATGTATATCTGTTTTACGGTATGTGAAAAACCAGGCTTAACAGGTATGAGTTAACCCAGCTAGAGCAAGCTCTAGTCAGGGGTACAGAGTACAGAGTACAGAGTACAGAGTACAGAGATAGTGCATGCACAGGTTAAGCCTTGGTTCAGCGCAAAGAGTTTTTATTTTCACAGAAAATATAAGATCATGTATGAGTTTTACAGGTACACAGAGAGTATAGCAGGCTTGCTACGGGTTCTGGCGGCCTTAAGCCGACCTGAATTTTAGCGCCAGTGACGGTCCATTTTGGGGTCGTTACATTCATTTTCTAATCCTCTAAACTTAGGGAGAAGATGAATCAAACCTGTTTTCAGTTCAAAGGGAACTGTCAGAGGTGGATAGGTGATGCAAAGTGGTGTTTGATCACCTACAGATGTTGCCAATTCTCTCATGGTTCTTTCTCTTGGCATTGGAGCTCTCATGGCTGGATTTTCTTGAATTATTTGGTCATGGACAGCCTGTCCATTTTGGGCAGCATGTTGTGCATTAGGTTCAGCTATTGGTGCGAAGTTCGGCGGCTAGAGAAGGGAAGGTTCGGCGGCTGAATGTTGATGAAGTTCGGCGGCCAAATGTGTGGCAGAAGGTTCAAGCGCAGTGGCTTGCTTTCCTAGTCTTCTAAAAGTGCGTTCAATCTTCGGATCGTAAGGCAGAGTGTCCCTACATTCAGATCTGGTCATGAAAGAAAAATAAATAAGTTAGAACAATTCCCCGGCAACGGTGCCAATTTTTTGACTCGCGGTTGTCGAAGTCAGTAAAAAATAACCTTTCTGGTTATCAACAATTTACAACTGCAGATAGTGGTGAAAGGATCGAATCCATAGGGAATTGAAAACTTACCTATTTTCCTTATCAAGACCAAGAGAATAAACTGAAACAAAAATAAACTGAAAAAGAAATAAACTGAAATGAGATAAACGAAAAGCAAAATAAACTGAAAGCGAAATAAACTGAAAGCAAAATAAACTGAAAGCAAAACAAACTGAAACGAGATAAAACTGAAAGCAAAACAAACTGAAACGAGATAAACTGAAAGCAGAATAAAAATAAATTGCAGTAAAAGTAAAATGGGGGGTTTGAGATTGATTTGATTAACAAACTATTGAAAGCAATTAAAATAAGCGAATAATAAAATAAATGAGAAATAAATAATAAGAAAGCTCTAGTTGAAGAATTGGATCTACTTCAGTTGTTGGGATTGATCATTGACACTTAGTTTCTTTTGATTGATTCAATAGATTAGTTATGGAGATGGAAGACGCTTCTCACCACCATGTCTCTCCTTATGATTAAACCAATTAGGGAACGTCCTCTAATTAATTACTAATTAACAAATTGCCAAGGAACGTCCTTGGGCCTTAGGCATCAAAACAATTGTTAATTGCATGAAGAGATAGAGAGATCCAATCCTAACTACTCAAACGCATGAGATGTTGCTAGATCATACAATTTCCTTGGTTTTTACACCAAGTTGTAATACCCGGCTAGACTCCGGTATCGAAATTCCTACCGTTTGGTGGAATCTCGGATGTCGAAAACCTCTAGAAGAGTAAGATAATGTTTTTATAAAATATTTTAATGTATTTTATGATTTTAAGTAAGAAAGAAGCTGAGTTTTGAATGAAAAAGACCATGGAGGCATTTCCAGGTTCGGCCGCCGAACCTCAAGTTCGGCCGCCGAACATGGGATAGTTTAGGGGGGCAAGTTAGGCTTCCGAAAGTGATTTAGGTTCGGCCGCCGAACTTGCATGAGTTTTGGAGGCACTTTAGGCTTCCGAAGGTGGTCTGGCCAGCCCCTATATAAGGGCTCCATGGTCGAAACGGGCGAGTTTTCTCCTCATTTTCGGCCAACGGTGAGTCCATGCTCTCTCATGGTTATTTTTGATGATTTTTCCTCCAATCTTTCAAGTTTTAACAAGTGTTTTCTTGGCTTTTGAAGATTTGTGAACTTTGAGCAAGTTTTGGAGCTTGGAGACCCAAGGAGCTAGATCTCCCCCATCTCCGAGTTGGATCGCCTCTCCTCTCGATCTTCAAGAGGTAAGGGTAGATCCTTAGCTCATTTCATGTTTTAAACAAGTTTTATGAAGTTTTTGGGGTAGAAATGCATGTTTAGGTTAGTTGAATGTTGTTAGGGTAAATGTTGAGTTTTTTAGCAATGTGTGTTGTATATGTATGTTTGATGTGTTGTAGTTGGGGTTTAGGATAGTTTGAGGCCCCTATGAGCTTATGTATGTGTGTATGCATTTTGTGGAAGTGTTGGTTTTGAGTTGGAAGGTGTTGGAAAGCAAATGTGCATTGTGGAGGCTGAGTTCTGCCCTTTGGAAGAACTTAGGTTCGGCAGCCGAAGAGACTTTCGGCCGCCGAACCTGCCTGTGGAGGCCAGCCTTTGGCTGCCGAACCCTGCCCCCGAAAGTGGACTTTCGGCTCTAGAAGGGAGTTTCGGTCGCCGAAGGTGCCGCCGAACATGCATGAGTTTCATCTCTAGAAGGAACCTTCGGCCGCCGAAAGTGCCGCCGAAGGTGCATGACTTTTGGCTCTGGAGGGACTTGCGGCCGCCGAACCTGCCGCCGAAAGTGCCCTATTCAGCCTCCCTTTGCATGTTTTCTATGATTATTTTAAGGTGTTTTAGGGGGTTTTTGGGGAGTATTTTAGAGTCATGTTCTTGTATGTTTGGTCCCTCATTTGAGTCCACCTGTGTAGGTTCGGACCCGAGGAACCGAGGACCCCAGCAGTGAGTTAGCTGCTTCAGTGTCTTTTAGAGCTAGCCTGAGGTGAGTAGAATAACTCTTATACTTCAAAGTAAATAAATCGGTTTTGAGCATGTTCATGCATCACGAATGCCATGAGATATATCAGGTTGTATGTGAGGCTTGCTACGGGTCCCGGCGGCCTTAAGCCGATCTGGATCCTAGCGCCGGTAGCCGTTCGATTTTTGGGTCGTTACAGATTGGTATCAGAGCCCTAGGTTCATATGGTCGGACCTATAGAGAGTGTCGGGCTCATAGGTATTATAGAAGGTCAAGCACAATAGGAGAATCATGTCCACTAGGATAGGATGTAGAGTCCTGTCTTGAATAATGAGGTGAAATGCCATGATTATATACATGTGCATTAATGATATGTGATGTATGGGATGCGGGTTCATGTGTTTGCACATGAACCATTTGATGCTGATGTTTATGTGATGTGTGCTGTTTTTCTGTAAGCGAGATGAGAGGAACTCGTCAATCTGCACGATTGACTGGAGTACCACCTCAGGACGAGGGCACGGATGCCCGTCCTCCTGCATTGCCTAGGGCAATGTCCTGCAGGTCTAGCAGGAAGAGAACATCAAGGGACCCTAGAAGGTCTTTTGATGTGAGCATAAGGGGGACAATTCAAGGTGGAATGTCAGAAGATGTGGGGGATGATATGTGTAATACCCGGCTAGAGTCTGGCATCGGAATTCTACTTTCCGGTGGAGTCCGGGATGTCGGAAGTCTCTAGAAGGGTTAGATTTATGTTTTTCTATCATGTTTTGCTATGTTTATCAAGTTTTATGCATAAGGCAATGAGTTTTGAGTGAAATGAACTAAGGCAGAAAAGCCAGGTTCGGCCGCCGAAGTTGAGGTTCGGCCGCCGAACATGCATGGCTTTCGGTTTCACGTGTGGCCGCCGAAGGTGGTCTGGCCAGCCACCTATAAATGGCCCTCAGTCGGTTGAAGCGGTAAGAACACCGTTTCTTTTGTCTTCTAAGGTGAGATCCTGCCCTTGGTGAGTCTTTCTTCATGTTTTCATTAACTCATGCAAAGATTTGATTAGTTTTCATGATTATTTGAAGGTTTTAAGCTAAACACTCAAAGTTTTGAAGTTTGGAGAGTTTGAAGGCAAGTTGCTCCAAAACTCCACGTTTGGATCATTCATCTACTTGTTTTCATAGAGTAAGTGAAGATCCTGAGCTTGTTTTTATGTTTTCTGAAGGTTTTATGGGGTTTATAGAGAGAGTTGCATAAATAGGGTCAAAAGAGAGGTTTTGATGATTTTGTGCATAGAGCTTGTTTCTGTGTTGTTTGTGTTGTATGTTTGGGGTTTTTAGGTAGTTTTTGACCCCTTTGAGCATATACATGAGTGTATGCAAGTGGAGGAAGTGTGGTGTGCCGTTGGAGAGGAGTTTGGTGCATTTGGGGAGAGGCAGGGCAAGTTTCTGCCCTACTGATGAACTCAGGTTCGGCTGCCGAAGGTACATTCGGCCGCCGAACCCCTGAAGAGGTGTGAAGAGGTGGCTTCGGCTGCCCAAGCTTGCCCCCGAGCTTTTGGACTTTCGACTCTGGAGGGAAGTTCGGCCGCCGAAGGTGCCACCGAAGGTTAGAGACTTTCGTCTCTGGAGTGCCTTTTGGCCCCCGAAACTTGCCCCCGAAAGGGTTCGGCAGCCGAAAGTGGAAGTTCGGCCGCTGAAGGTGCTTGAGTTTCGTCTCTGGAGAGGACTTTCGGCCGCCGAACCTGCCGCCGAAAGTGTTCTGTCCAGCCTTCTTTTGCATGCTTTGCATGGATAATTGAATGAGTTTAAGGGGTTTCTTGGGGAGTTTAGGAGAGTTGTTCATAAGCTAGTTTGGTCCCTCATTTGCGTCCATCTGTATAGGTACAGACCAGAGAAACCAGAGAGAGCAGCAGTGAGTACTGCTCCAGAGTTTCAGAGCCTGCAGAGTCAGTCAGTCCAGATAGCCAGAGGTGAGTGGAACTAAACTGAAATCTTTTACTTGCACAATGGAATGTTTTAGCATATCTCATGCATCATGATTATGCCATAGGTTGATTGCATTAGTATCCACGAATATGTTGCATTGCACCGTTATTTGATGATGTGAGTGAATGCTGAATGATCCAATAGTCCCAGACAGGAAGTCCAGGAGCCTTTGACTACGCCCTGGCAGGTATAGTAAAGACCAGGAGCCTTTGACTACGCCCTGGCAGGTATAGTAAAGTCCAGGAGCCTTTGACTACGCCCTGGCAATGGTAAGTACAGAGGTGTTATATACACATTTATCTATATGATAGGAAGACCAGGTGCTCGATTCTACGCCCTGGCACAGAGTTACTGGGACTATGTGGTGACAGGTTTATTCTTGATGTGGTTTGTCTGTGTTATGACGCATTCCATGAGATCATATTTTAATGAATTATTTTACTATTCTACTCACTGGGCTATAGAGCTCATCCCACTCCCTTAACCCCAGTCTTGCAGGTTCAATGTACAGTGTACAGGGAAGGTTCAGCAAAGTGCAGAAAAAGAAAAGAGAAGTGTAATAGTGTAGAGTGGACATGTAATGTTAACGAGATGTAATAGTTATGTTTTCAGTTACAGATGTGCTTGACTTAGTAGTTGGTGTTGTAAATCTATGGTTATGTACATGGTCTGTCTATGTATATCTTTTACTGAGTATGTGAAAAACCAGGCTTAACAGGTATGAGTTTAACCCATCTAGAGCAAGCTCTAGTCAGGGGTACAGAGTACAGAGTACAGAGATAGTGCATGCACAGGTTAAGCCTTGGTTCAGAAAAGAGTTTTTATTTTCACAGAAAATGTATGATCATGTATGAGATTTACAGGTACACAGAGAGTATAGCAGGCTTGCTACGGGTTCTGGCGGCCCTACGCCGACCTGAATCCTAGCGCCGGTGACGGTCCATTTTGGGGTCGTTACAGATTGGTATCAGAGCCCTAGGTTCACATGATCGGACCTATAGTGACAGTGTCGGGCTCATACAGGTTAGAAGTGGTCAAGCACAATAGGAAATCATGTCCATTAGGATAGGGTCTTGAGTCCTATCTGTGATATGTCATGAGTTATACATGTGCTGTATTGATGTTTATGTGCTAAAGTGCTATGTTATGTGTTGTTTTCCAGCGAGTAAAGATGAGAGGAACTCGTCGATCAGCTCGATTGACTGGAGTCCCACCAGAGAGTGAACGACCAGCTGCTCGTCCTCCTGCATTGCCGAGGGTAAGGTCTCAGAGATCTAGCAGGGAAGGTACGTCAATAGACCCGAGAAGGTCTGTAGACGAGAGCAGAAGAGGTACAGCTAGGGGAGAAAGATCAGCGGAAAGGAAGGAAGCTATGGAGATTGATCAGTCTAGAGATGACAGCATGGGTATAGGCAGATTTGAGGAAGGTATGGGAGAGTCGCAGGGAGGCGCTCAGACCTCAGGTTTTGGCTATCCAGAGTATCGGATGGGAGGTATGTCGGAGTACTCTAGTTTTGTTTCATATCCTCCTTACATGCCATATATGCCTTATCCTCCGTACTATCCACCATATCCTATGTATCCACCCTCCCCTACCCATTCAAGTGCAGCACACCCAGAGCCAAATGAACCAGTACCACCACCAGAATCAGTAGCCCCTGTTGTTGACAGACATCAACCTAGCTCCTCTGGAGGTAAAGTGCAAATGACGGAGTACTTGAAATTGGATGCTCCTAAATACAACACGGGAGATGATCCATTTGATTACCTCAGAGCAGTTAGGATGATAACCAGTGAATTGGGAGCAGATGATAGGAGAGCCATTGAGATGGCAGGTTTCACATTAAAATGCAAGAAAGCCAGAGAATGGTTTAAGAATTATGTGGAACCCAGAATGGACAGCATGTCATGGGGAGAGTTCGCCAATGAGTTTGCAGGGTGGGCTTTTCCTGACAGTTCTCGGGAGATGAAAGTGATAGAGTTTGAACAGTTGAGACAGATAGATGAGATGAGTGTTGATGAATTCACAGATAAGTTCCTGGATTTGCTTCAGTACGTGGGTCAAGCTTATGATACTGATCAGAAGAAGGCAAGGAGATATACTATGAGATTGCATCCCAGGTATTCTTCCTTGATTCTTCCAGCAGAAAAGGAGAGTTTCCACACCATAGTGGACGCAGCCAGGAAAATGGAAGCTAGTGCCAATATTCAGAAACAGTCAAAGGCACAGGCTTCGGGTCCTAAGGCCCCCAGTGCAGGCACTTCAGGCAGCAAGAGATGGGATAGAGCAAAAGGAACAAAGAGTAAGTTCTGGAGTAAAGTGAAGTCAGGTTTGGGAATAGGTAGTGGCTCAAGCTCTGGCACAGCTCCAGTCTGCAGAAGATGCGGAAAACCACATGGAGGAGTTTGTCGGTTGGGATCTACAGCTTGTTTTAGATGTGGACAGGAAGGGCATATTGCTCGGGATTGTCCTCAGGTGACTTTTGCACCATCCCAGCAGATGAGTTCAGGCAGTGTGGTACAGCCAGTTGTACAGCTAGCAGCGCCAGTCATGCCTCAGAGTAGTGGCAAAGGTAGAGGGAGAGGGGCAGCCTCTACTTCAGCAGCAGGTTCCCGAGGTGGAAATCCGGTAGCCCCAGCACGGATTTTCACAGTGACACAGGAGGAGGCTAACATGTCGAACACAGTGGTATCAGGTAATCTCATCATTGGGTGTTCAGATGTGTATGCTTTGATGGATCCCGGTGCTTCTCATTCCTTTATTGCTTCGAGAGCCATAGAGAGATTGGGTTTGATCAGTTCTGAGTTAGAGTATCCTCTCTGGGTCAGTGGACCTAAATGTGACCCATCAGTGGCAGTGTCAGTCTGTCGTTTCAGTCCAGTGTTTATAGAGGGTAGATACCTTCCAGCTGACCTTGTGGTTCTAGATTTGACGGATTTTGATGTCATTCTAGGGATGGATTGGTTATCTACATATAGTGCTACTTTGGACTGTAGAGAGAAGCTAGTGAGTCTCAGAGACCAGGATGGGTCAGAGTGTGTCTTCAGAGGAGACAGGAGAGGTACACCCAGAGGTATGATTTCAGCCCTTCAGGCTCGTCGTTTGCTTAGGAGGGGTTGTCAGGGGTTTCTAGCTCATGTGAGAGAGCTAGACAGTCAGGTTAGGGAACCAGCCACAGTACCAGTAGTCCGAGAGTTTCTCGATGTGTTCCCAGACGATTTGCCAGGACTACCACCTGATAGGGAGATAGGGTTTGAAATCGAATTGCTGCCAAGTACCAGACCTATCTCTATTCCTCCCTACAGGATGGCGCCAGCAGAGTTAAAAGAATTGAAAGAGCAGTTACAGGACTTGGTAGATAAGGGTTTCATCCGCCCCAGTACCTCACCTTGGGGTGCTCCAGTGCTTTTTGTTAAAAGAAAGATGGATCCCTCAGACTTTGTATTGACTACAGACAGTTAAACAAGGTCACTACCAAGAGTAGGTATCCTCTACCTAGGATTGATGATCTATTTGACCAGCTAGCTGGAGCAGGTTGTTTCTCGAAAATAGATCTGAGATCCGGGTATCATCAGTTGAGAGCCAGAGAGGCAGATGTGCCTAAGACAGCTTTCAGGACCAGATATGGGCATTATGAGTTCTTAGTGATGCCGTTCGGGTTGACTAACGCCCCTGCAGCATTCATGGATCTCATGAACAGAGTTTTCAGTGAGTTTCTGGATCACTTTGTCATTGTTTTCATCGATGATATTTTAGTGTATTCCAGAGATGCAGAGGAGCATGCCCAGCATCTGAGGATAGTTCTGCAGACACTGAGAGAGCATGGTTTGTATGCCAAGTTCTCGAAGTGTGAGTTTTGGTTGAGGAGCATTTCCTTCTTGGGACATGTAGTATCAGCAGAGGGTATTGAGGTAGACCCCAAGAAGATAGAGGCTGTAGCTAACTGGCCCAGACCCACGACAGTGACTGAGATTAAAAGCTTTCTGGGACTGGCAGGTTACTACAGGAGGTTCGTGCAGAATTTCTCCAAGATAGCGGCTCCTATGACCAAACTGACTCAGAAGAACCAGAAGTTTGTCTGGTCAGACCAGTGTGAAGAGAGCTTTGAGGAGCTCAAGAAGAGATTGACAACAACACCAGTGCTAGCTCTGCCTGTGAGTAATGAGGATTTCACAGTGTTCTGTGATGCATCTCGAGTGGGATTGGGCTGTGTATTGATGCAGAGTGATAGGGTGATAGCTTATGCTTCTAGACAGTTGATGAAGCACGAGTTGAATTACCCTACCCATGACCTAGAGATGGCAGCAGTTATCTTTGCACTTAAGATGTGACGGCATTACCTCTACGGGGTTAAATGCGAGATCTTCACCGATCACAAGAGTTTACAGTACATCTTGAGTCAGAGAGAGCTGAATTTGAGGCAGAGGAGATGGGTAGAATTGCGCAGTGATTATGATTGTAAGATCCAGTATCATCCGGGTAAGGCGAATGTTGTAGCAGACGCCCTAAGCCGGAAGTCACTAGGCAGTTTATCCCATATAGCAGCAGAACGGAGATCAGTCGTGATGGAGCTTTACAAGCTCTTAGAAGAGGGATTATAGCTAGAATTGTCTGGTACAGGTGCGTTGATCGCACAGATGAGGGTGACACCTGTGTTTCTGGAGCATATAGCTCAGAGATAGCATGAGGACCCAGAGTTGATGAAAATTGCCAGGACTGTTCAGTCAGGCAATAATGCAGAGTTCAGATTTGACAGCAAAGGGATCCTCCGTTATGGAAGTCGACTTTGTGTACCAGCTAGAAGCACTGTGAAGGAAGAGATTATGAGGGAAGCTCATAATGCGAGGTATAGTGTTCACCCAGGAGCCACCAAGATGTACCAGGATCTGAGAAAGGTCTATTGGTGGCCAACCATGAAGAAAGAAGTGGCACAGTTTGTGACAGCCTGTGAGGTTTGCCAGAAGGTGAAACTAGAGCATCAGAAACCAGCAGGAATGCTTAACCCATTGCCGATTCCAGAGTGGAAATGGGAGAACATAGCCATGGATTTTGTAGTGGGTTTACCAGCAGCGTCCAACAGGATAGACTCGATATGGGTGATTGTGGACAGACTCACGAAATCTGCTCATTTCATTCCAGTGCGGAGTAACTATTCTGTGGATAAGTTGGCACAGGTCTATTTGGACGAAATAATGAGATTACATGGAGTTCCAGTGTCTATAGTTTCAGACAGAGGACCTCAGTTTACCTCTCGATTTTGGCGAAGTCTGTAGAGTGCGATGGGCACGAGATTGGAGTTTAGCACTGCTTTCCACCCACAGACTGATGGACAGTCAGAGAGGACCATCCAGACCATCGAGGATATGCTTCGACTGTGTGTGTTAGACTTTGGCGGTTCTTGGAGGCAGCATCTACCTTTGGTGGAGTTTTCCTACAATAACAGCCATCATGCTAGCATAGGGATGGCTCCGTATGAAGCTTTATATGGAAGGAAGTGCAGATCCCCTGTTTGCTGGGAAGAGATAGGAGAGAAGGCTCTTGCAGGGCCAGAGTTAGTCGAGATTACTAGTAGAGTGGTGCCCATGATCAGAGATAGAATCAGGACAGCTCAGAGTAGACAGAAAAATTATGCAGACGTTCGCAGAAAACAGTTAGAATTCCAGGAGGGTAATTGGGTATTGCTGAAAGTGTCTCCAATGAAAGGAGTGGTTCGGTTTGGAAAGAAGGGTAAGTTAGCTCCACGGTACATTGGACCCTTTGAGATTTTGCAGAGGATCGGAAATGTGTCGTATAAGCTGAATTTACTTACTTCTATGGAGAGAATTCACCCGGTTTTTCATGTTTCTATGCTACGGCAGTTTGTGTCAGATCCGAATCAGGTTCTGAGTGAGCCTGTAACGACCCGGAAACCGGACCGCTACCGGCGCTAGGATTCAGGTCGGCTTAAGGCCGCCAGAACCCGTAGCAAGCCAAACATACATCCTGTGAACCTGTTTAATCCCATACATGGTCAACAACATACAGAAAAATTAAAAACTTTTCTTTCATTCAAACATTTCTTTTCCAAGCCTGTGCATGCACAACCATAACATAAACCCCTCATTGGAGTCCTCATCAAATACTCCAATGGGGTAACATAACATAACATAGGCTTGGATTACATAGGCATCATAAAAACATTATATCTCATACAAGACCATATGTACAGGGAATTCAACAGACTCTAGTCAAGCACATTATCAACTTACATTACATTACATCTCAAACTTTTACAGAGCCTGAGGTGGAGATTCATACAGATCTCACCTATATAGAGCAGCCAGTGCGGATTCTGGACACGCAGATCAGACAGCTAAGGAACAAGGAAATTCCGATGGTGAAAGTTCTGTGGAACCACCATAATCTAGAAGAGTGTACGTGGGAGACGCGGGAGTCTATGCTCCAGCAGTATCCATTTTTGTTTTGAGGTTAGTTTCCTCCTTTTGATATGTTATTTGTTTGTTTTCGGACATTCGAGGATGAATGTTCTTAAGGGGGGGAGAATGTAATACCCGGCTAGAGTCCGGCATCGGAATTCTACTTTCCGGTGGAGTCCGGGATGTCGGAAGTCTCTAGAAGGGTTAGATTTATGTTTTTCTATCATGTTTTGCTATGTTTATCAAGTTTTATGCATAAGGCAATGAGTTTTGAGTGAAATGAACCAAGGCAGAAAAGCCAGGTTCGGCCGCCGAAGTTGAGGTTCGGCCGCCGAACATGCATGGCTTTCGGTTTCACGTGTGGCTGCCGAAGGTGGTCTGGCCAGCCACCTATAAATGGCCCTCAGTCGGTTGAAGCGGTAAGAACACCGTTTCTTTTGTCTTCTGAGGTGAGATCCTGCCCTTGGTGAGTCTTTCTTCATGTTTTCATTAACTCATGCAAAGATTTGATTAGTTTTCATGATTATTTGAAGGTTTTAAGCTAAACACTCAAAGTTTTGAAGTTTGGAGAGTTTGAAGGCAAGTTGCTCCAAAACTCCACGTTTGGATCATTCATCTACTTGTTTTCACAGGGTAAGTGAAGATCCTGAGCTTGTTTTTATGTTTTCTGAAGGTTTTATGGGGTTTATAGAGAGAGTTGCATGAATAGGGTCAAAAGAGAGGTTTTGATGATTTTGTGCATAGAGCTTGTTTTTGTGTTGTTTGTGTTGTATGTTTGGGGTTTTTAGGTAGTTTTTGACCCCTTTGAGCATATACATGAGTGTATGCAAGTGGAGGAAGTGTGGTGTGCCGTTGGAGAGGAGTTTGGTGCATTTGGGGAGAGGCAGGGCAAGTTTCTGCCCTACTGATGAACTCAGGTTCGGCTGCCGAAGGTACATTCGGCCGCCGAACCCTTGAAGAGGTGTGAGGAGGTGGCTTCGGCTGCCCAAGCTTGCCCCCGAGCTTTTGGACTTTCGGCTCTGGAGGAAAGTTCGGCCGCCGAAGGTGCCACCGAAGGTTAGAGACTTTCGTCTCTGGAGTGCCTTTTGGCCCCCGAAACTTGCCCCTGAAAGGGTTCGGCAGCCAAAAGTGGAAGTTCGGCCGCCGAAGGTGCTTGAGTTTCGTCTCTGGAGAGGACTTTCGGCCGCCGAACCTGCCGCCAAAAGTGTTCTGTCCAGCCTTCTTTTGCATGCTTTGCATGGATAATTGAATGAGTTTAAGGGGTTTCTTGGGGAGTTTAGGAGAGTTGTTCATAAGCTAGTTTGGTCCCTCATTTGCGTCCATCTGTATAGGTACAGACCAGAGAAACCAGAGAGAGCAGCAGTGAGTACTGCTCCAGAGTTTCAGAGCCTGCAGATTCAGTCAGTCCAGATTGCCAGAGGTGAGTGGAACTAAACTGAAATCTTTTACTTGCACAATGGAATGTTTTAGCATATCTCATGCATCATGATTATGCCATAGGTTGATTGCATTAGTATCCACGAATATGTTGCATTGCACCGTTATTTGATGATGTGAGTGAATGCTGAATGATCCAATAGTCTCAGACAGGAAGTCCAGGAGCCTTTGACTACGCCCTGGCAGGTATAGTAAAGACCAGGAGCCTTTGACTACGCCCTGGCAGGTATAGCAAAGTCCAGGAGCCTTTGACTACGCCCTGACAATGGTAAGTACAGAGGTGTTATATACACATATATCTATATGACAGGAAGACCAGGTGCTCGATTCTACGCCCTGGCACAGAGTTACTGGGACTATATGGTGACAGGTTTACTCTTGATGTGGTTTGTCTGTGTTATGACGCATTCCATGAGATCATATTTTAATGAATTATTTTACTATTCTACTCACTGGGCTATAGAGCTCATCCCACTCTCTTAACCCCAGTCTTGCAGGTTCAATGTACAGTGTACAGGGAAGGTTCAGCAAAGTGCAGAAAAAGAAAAGAGAAGTGTAATAGTGTAGAGTGGACATGTAATGTTAACGAGATGTTATGTTTTCAGTTACAGATGTGCTTGACTTAGTAATTGGTGTTGTAAATCTATGGTTATGTACATGGTCTGTCTATGTATATGTTTTACTGAGTATGTGAAAAACCAGGCTTAACAGGTATGAGTTTAACCCATCTAGAGCAAGCTCTAGTCAGGGGTACAGAGTACAGAGTACAGAGATAGTGCATGCACAGGTTAAGCCTTGGTTCAGAAAAGAGTTTTTATTTTCACAGAAAATGTATGATCATGTATGAGATTTACAGGTACACAGAGAGTATAGCAGGCTTGCTACGGGTTCTGGCGGCCTTACGCCGACCTGAATCCTAGCGCCGGTGACGGTCCATTTTGGGGTCGTTACAATATGGATGTGGATCAGAGGAGGGATGGCAGTCTTGGAATGAGTATGTCTGAAGAGGGTATGGGAGAGTCTCAAGGAGGCACTCAGGCCTCGGGATTTGTTCAGCCACCCCAGTACCCACCTTTTTCACAGAATCCTGGGTATTCGATGGGAGGTACATCGGATTACCCCAGCTTTAACCTTTATCACTCTCACATGCCATACCCATCTTTCTACCCACCATACCCACAGTACCCTATGTACCCACCCCCATCTTTCTACCCAGGTACAGCAAACCCTAACCCAGGGGATGCTGCACCTCCTCCACCACCAGTAGAACCCATGGTCCCAGAAACCCAAGTACCTAAGCCTAGCTCATCTGGAGGGAGCAAGGTCAAAATGACCGATTACATGAAGCTGGGTGCTCCCCAGTATGAAACTGGTGATGACCCGTTTGAGTACCTTGGGAGGGTCAAGATGATTATAGATGAGATAGGAGCTGATGACTGTAGAGCCATTCAGATGACTGGGTTCACATTGAAGTGCAAGAAGGCCCGAGAGTGGTTTAAAAACTATATGATCCCGAGGTTGGATAGCCTATCATGGGAGGAGTTTGCTAATGAGTTTGCAGGATGGGCTTTCCCTGATAGCTCAAGGGAGCTGAAAATGATCGAGTTTGAGCAGTTAAGGTAGACGGAGGAGATGAGTGTAGATGAGTACACAGATAGATTCTTAGAGCTGCTACCGTTTGCTGGGCAAAATCTTGACACAGACCAGAAGAAGTCAATGAGGTATATCATGAAGCTTCATTCCAGGTATTCTCCTTAATCCAGTCAGCAGAGAGGGAGAGTTTCCATGCCATAGTGGATATGGCCCGGAGGATGGAGGCTAGTACCATAATCGAGGGAAGAGTTAAGCAGTCAGTGACACAGTCTTCTGATTCCAAGACCCCAGGTGGGGGAAAGTTGGACCCTTCTTCCTTGAGTTCAGCAGCTTCAGGCAGTAAGAAGTGGGACAGAGGCCACAGGAAGTCCAAGAAGAACAAGTTCTGGAACAAGATCAAGTCAAGTCTGGGATTAGGGAGTGGCTCGAGCTCAGGTGCAGATAATGCGGTATGCATGAAGTATGGGAAGCCGCACAAGGGAGTATATCGGTTTGGGATGACAGCCTTGTAATACCCGGCTAGAGTCCGGCACCAGAATTCCTGTTGTCTGGTGGAATCCGAGGTGTGGGGATTCTATATAAGGATAGGCGTTATGTTTTCTAAGTGTTATGATGTGTTTTCTGGGTTTACAGTGTGATAGTTTTGAGGTGAAATGAACCAAGGCAGAGGAGCCAAGTTCGGCCGCCGAAGATAAGTTCGGCCGCCGAAAGTGCCCAATGTTTGGCTTCCGAAGTTCAGGTTCGGCCCCCGAATGTTGCATGGTTTTGCATGCGATTCGGCAGCCGAAGCTGAGTTGCTTAGCCAGCAGGTTTGTATCCCTGAGTCAGCCTTTTGGACAGGTGTGATCACCAGATCATGTCCAGAAGTTGGCCACGTCTCCTATGCTGTATTTGCTGAGTTTGAGCAGCTCATGCAGAGTGTTTTGAGCATTTACAAGGGGTTTGACTGTTTTTGAAGCAAAAAGTGAGTTTGAGAGAGTTTGAGAGTTTGAGAAGAGTTGGTCCGTTTTCCCTTGTTCAGAGTGTGTAGCTTCTTACTATAGGAGGTAAGTGATGTTCTTGAATATGTTTTCTGAAGGTTTTAGGGGGATTTGTGGAAGGAGATGCATGTTTAGGTTCTTAATGATAGTTTTGATGAGTTATGCATGTATACATGTTTATGTGTTATGTTTGATTTGTTGTTTGGGGTTAGTAGATCGTTTTGGACCCCTGTGATCATATACTTATGTATATGTGTGTTGAGGAATTGGTATATGCGTGTTTAGAGTTATTGAAGGGAAGGAGGAGATGGTTTGCCGTTGAAGCTGAGTTCTGGATGAACTCAGGTTCGGCAGCCGAAGGTGCATTCGGCCGCCGAACCTCCTGCATGGTGGCTTAGTTGCCACAGCTTGCCCCCGAGTGTTTTTGCATGTTCGGCTCTGTTTGGGGGATTCGGCCGCCGAAGGTGCCGCCGAAGGTACTTGAGTTTCGTCTCTGGAGAGGACATTCGGCCGCCGAACCTTCCGCCGAAAGTGTTCTGTCCAGCTTTCTTTTGCATGCTTTGCATGGATAGTTGAATGAGTTTAAGGGGATTCTTGGGGAGTTTAATAGAGGTATTGATAAGTTAGTTTGGTCCCTCATTTGAGTCCATCTGTATAGGTACAGACCAGAGGAACCAGAGAGAGCAGCAGTGAGTACTGCTCCAGAGGTTCAGAGCCTGCAGTGTCAGTCAGTCCAGATAGCCAGAGGTGAGTGGAACTAAACTTATGACTTTTAATTGAACCATAAACTGCTTTTAGCATATTTCATGCATCATGATTATGCCATAGGTTGATGCATTAGTATACACGACTATGTTGCATTGCATTATTATTTGGTGATGTGAGTAAATGCTGAATGATCCAATAGTCTCAGACAGGAAGTCCAGGAGCCTTTGACTACGCCCTGGCACGTATAGCAAAGTCCAGGAGCCTTTGACTACGCCCTGGCAGGTATATAGCAAAGTCCAGGAGCCTTTGACTACGCCCTAGCAATGGTAAGTACAGAGGTGTTATATACACATATACATATATGACAGGAAGACCAGGTGCTCGATTCTACGCCCTGGCACAGAGTTACTGGGACTATGTGGTGACAGGTTTACTCTTGATGTGGCTTGTCTGTGATATGGTGCATTCCATGAGATCATATTTTACTGAGATGTTTTACTGTTCTACTCACTGGGCTATAGAGCTCATCCCACTCCCTTAACCCCAGTTTTGCAGGTGCAGTGTACAGTGTACAGGGACAGTCCAGCAGAGTACAGGAAAAGTAAAGAGATCTGTAATAGCTTAGAGTGGACATGTAATATTAAAGAGATGTAATAGTTGTTGCTTGACTTAGTGATGTATGTTTTGTACATGATCTGTATATGTATATATGTTTTCCTGTATGTGAAAACCAGGCTTAACAGGTATGAGTTACCCATCTAGAGCAAGCTCTAGTCAGGGATACAGAGTACAGAGTACAGAGATAGTGCATGCACAGGTTAAGCCTTGGTTCAGAAAAGAGTTTTATTTTCACAGAAAATGTATGATCATGTATGAGGTTTACAGGTACACAGAGAGTATAACAGGCTTGCTACGGGTTCTGGCGGCCTTAAGCCGACCTGAATCCTAGCGCCGGTGACGGTCCATTTTGGGGTCGTTACAAGCCTGCTTCAGATGTGGGCAGGAGGGACACATGGCACGGGAGTGTCCTAGAGCAGCTTTTGTGGCACAGTCTCAGCAGACAGCTTCTGGTAGTGTGGCTCAGCCAGTAGCTCCAGCCGCGACTCAGGCTAGTGGCAAAGGCAGAGGGAGAGGGGTAGCCTCTTCTTCAGCGGGTTTCAGGGGTGAAGGTCCATCAGCTTCAGCACGGATCTTCACGAGGACTTAGCAGGAGGCGAACACATCTAATACCATGGTGTCAGGTAATCTCATCATTGGTTGTTCAGATGTTTATGCCTTAATGGACCCTGGTGCATCTCATTCTTTCATTGCTCCGAGGGCCGTCGAGAGGTTGGGTTTGATGGTCTCTGGGTTAGAGTGTCCCCTATGGGTCAGTGGACCCAAGTGCGACCCATCAGTGGCAGAGTCAGTCTGCCAGTGTAGTCCAGTTTTTATTGAGGGGAGATGCCTTTCCGCCAACCTTGTGGTTCTAGATTGGACAGATTTTAACGTCATTCTAGGGATGGATTGGCTATCTACCCATGGTGCTACCTTGGACTGCAGAGACAAGGTAGTCAGGTTCAGAGGTCAGGATGGGTCAGAGGTTGTCTTCAGAGGAGACCAGAGGGGTACACCTAGAGGTTTGATATCAGCCCTACAGGCTCATAGGTTACTCAGGAGGGGTTGTCAGGGTTTTCTAGTTCATGTGAGAGAGCTGGATAGTCATGTCAGAGAGCCCGCCTCAGTGCCCGTGGTCAGAGAGTTTTTAGATGTCTTTCCAGACGAGCTGCCAGGTTTACCACCTGCTAGGGAGATAGAGTTTGAAATTGAATTAATGCCTGGAACCAGACCGATCTCTATCCCTCCCTACAGGATGGCACCAGCAGAATTGAAGGAGCTTAAGGAGCAGTTGCAAGAACTAGTAGATAAGGGCTTCATCCGACCGAGTACCTCACCTTGGGGTGCTCCAGTGCTGTTTGTGAAAAAGAAAGATGAATCCCTTAGACTTTGTATCGACTACAGGCAGTTGAACAAAGTCACTACCAAGAATAAGTACCCGTTGCCAAGGATCGACGATCTATTCTACCAGCTAGCAGGAGCAGGTTGTTTCTCCAAGATAGATCTGAGATCCGAGTACCATCAGTTGAGAATAAGAGAAGAGGATGTGTCGAAGACGACATTCAGAACCAGATATGGGCACTATGAGTTCCTTGTGATGCCGTTCGGGTTAACCAATGCCCCTGCAGCATTCATGGACCTCATGAATAGAGTTTTCAGTCAGTATCTGGATCACTTTGTTATTGTCTTCATAGATGATATCTTAGTGTACTCTAGGAATGCAGAGGAGCATGCCCATCATCTGAGGATAGTTCTGCAGACCTTGAGGGAACACGACTTGTATGCCAAGTTCTCCAAGTGTGAGTTCTGGCTGAGGAGCATATCTTTCTTGGGGCATGTTGTGTCAGAAAATGGAATCGAGGTGGACCCCAAGAAAGTGGAAGTTGTAGCTAACTGGCCTAGACCCACTATAGTGACAGAGATCAAGAGCTTCTTGGGTTTGGCAAGTTACTACAGGAGGTTCATTCAGGACTTCTCCAAGATTGCAGCTCCCATGACCAGATTGACTAAGAAAAACCAGAAGTTTGTGTGGACCGACCAGTGTGAAGAGAGCTTTGAAGAGCTAAAGAAGAGGTTGACGTCAGCACCGGTGTTAGCTCTGCCAACTAGTAATGAAGACTTCACAGTGTATTGTGATGCGTCCCGTGTGGAACTGGGTTGTGTGCTGATGCAGAATGAAATGGTGATTGCTTATGCTTCTAGGCAGCTGAAGAAGCACGAGTTGAATTACCTTACACATGACCTAGAAATGGCAGCAGTAATCTTTGCACTCAAGATGTGGAGGCATTACCTTTATGGGGTTAAATGTGAGATATTCACAGATCATAAGAGCCTGCAGTACATCTTGAGTCAGAGAGAGTTGAATTTGAGGCAAAGGAGATGGGTAGAACTGCTTAGTGACTATGATTGCAAGATTCAGTACCATCCGGGTAAGGTGAATGTTGTGGCAGACGCCCTAAGCCGGAAATCACTTGGCAGTCTATCTCATATTTCAGCAGAGAGGAGACCAGTGGTGAGGCAGTTCTTCGAGCTCCTTAATGAAGGTTTGCAGTTGGAGTTGTCTGGTACAGGTGCTTTGATAGCCCAGATGAGAGTAACACCTGTGTTTCTGGAGCAGGTGGCTCAGAAACAGCATGAGGACCCAGAGTTAGTGAAGATTGCCCGGACTGTTTAGTCAGGCAAGAATGAAGAGTTCAGATTTGACAGCAAAGGGATCCTCCGCTATGGGAATAGATTGTGTGTACCAGATGACGTGGGTCTGAAGGGAGACATTATGAGGGAAGCTTATAATGCCAGATACAGTGTTCACCCTGGAGCCACCAAAATGTATCAAGATCTGAAAAGAGTTTATTAGTGGCCAGCTATGAAAAGAGAAGTGGCACAGTTTGTGTCAGCCTGCGAAGTATGTCAGAGGGTGAAGCTAGAACATCAGAAGCCGGCTAGAATGCTCAACCCACTACCTATTCCAGAGTGGAAATGGGAGAATATAGCTATGGACTTCGTAGTGGGGTTATCGGCAACGTCCAACAGATTGGACTCCATATGGGTGATTGTGGACAGACTGACCAAATCTGCTCACTTCATCCCTGTCAAGAGTGGCTATTCTGTGGACAAGTTGGCGCAGGTGTATGTTGATGAGGTTGTCAGGTTGCATGGGGTTCCTGTTTCAATAGTTTCTGATAAAGGACCTCAGTTCACCTCCAGGTTTTGGCGAAGTCTGCAGAATGCCATGGGTACCAGGTTGGATTTTAGCACTGCTTTCCATCCACAGATGGACGGACAATCAGAAAGGACCATCCAGACAATAGAGGATATGCTCAGAATGTGTGTGCTAGATTTTTGCGGTTCTTGGAGGCAACATCTACCTTTGGTGGAGTTTGCTTACAATAACAGCCATCATGCTAGCATAGGGATGGCTCCATATGAAGCTTTGTATGGAAGGAAGTGCAGGTCGCCTGTCTGTTGGGAAGAAGTTGGAGAAAGGGCCTTGGTGGGGCCTGAGCTAGTAGAGATCACCAGCAGAGTGGTGCCCATAATCAGAGAAAGGATCAAGACTGCCGTGAGCAGACAAAAGAGTTATGCAGATATCCGCAGAAGGCAAGTAGAGTTTCAGGAGGGGGATTTGGTATTGCTCAAGGTGTCTCCTATGAAAGGGGTGATTCGATTTGGGAAGAAGGGTAAGCTAGCTCCACGGTACATTGGACCCTTTGAGATCATGCAAAAGATTGGGAATGTATCGTACAAGTTGGACTTACCTGCTTCAATGGAGAGAATCTATCCGGTTTTCCATGTTTCCATGTTGAGGAAATTTGTGTCAGATCCGAGCAAGGTTCTTAGTGAGCCTGATGTGGAGATCCAAGAAGATCTCACCTATGTTGAGCAGCCAATACGGATCCTAGACACCCAGATCAGAAAGCTAAGGAACAAGGAAATCCCGATGGTGAAAGTCCTTTGGAATCACCACAACATAGAGGAGTGTACCTGGGAGACACGGGAGTCCATGCTCCAGCAATATCCTCATCTCTTCTAAGGTGAGTTTTATATGTTTTGTAAGTGTGTTGATGTTTTATGTTTTGCATGTGTTGTTTGGTGAACATTCGGGGACGAATGTTCTTAAGGGGGGGAGAATGTAATACCCGGCTAGACTCCGGTATCGGAATTCCTACCGTCCGGTGGAATCTCAGATGTCGGAAACCTCTAGAAGGGTAAGATAATGTTTTTATAAAATTTTTTAATGTATTTTATGATTTTAAGTAAGAAAGAAGCTGAGTTTTGAATGAAAAAGACCATGGAGGCATTTCCAGGTTCGGCCGCCGAACATGGGATAGTTTAGGGGGGCAAGTTAGGCTTCCGAAAGTGGTTCAGCTTCGGCCGCCGAACCCCATGTTCGGCCGCCGAACTTGCATGAGTTTTGGAGGCACTTTAGGCTTCCGAATGTGGTCTGGCCAGCCCCTATATAAGCGCTCCATGGTCAAAACGGGCGAGTTTTTCTCCATTTTCGGCCAACGGTGAGTCCATGCTCTCTCATGGTTGTTTTTGATGATTTTTCCTTCAATCTTTCAAGTTTTAACAAGTGTTTTCTTGGCTTTTGAATATTTGTGAACTTTGAGCAAGTTTTGGAGCTTGGAGACCCAAGGAGCTAGATCTCCCCCCATCTCTGAGTTGGATCGCCTCTCCTCTCGATCTTCAAGAGGTAAGGGTAGATCCTTAGCTCATTTCATATTTTAAACAAGTTTTATGAAATTTTGGGGGTAGAAATGCATGTTTAGGTTAGTTGAATGTTGTTAGGGTAAATGTTGAGTTTTTGAGCAATGTGTGTTGTATATGTATGTTTGATGTGTTGTAGTTGGGGTTTAGGATAGTTTGAGGCCCCTATGAGTTTATGTATGTGTGTATGCATGTTGTGGAAGTGTTGGTTTTGAGTTGGAAGGTGTTGGGAAGCAAATGTGCATTGTGGAGGCTGAGTTCTGCCCTTTGGAAGAACTCAAGTTTGGCAGTCGAAGAGACTTTCGACCGCCGAACCTGCCTGTGGAGGCCAGCCTTTGGCTGCCGAACCCTGCCTCCGAAAGTGGACTTTCGACTCTAGAAGGGAGTTTCGGCCGCCGAAGGTGCCGCCGAACATGCATGAGTTTCGTCTCTGGAAGGAACCTTCGGCCGCCGAAAGCGCCGCCGAAGGTGCATGACTTTTGGCTCTGGAGGGACTTTCGGCCGCCAAACCTGCCGCCGAAAGTGCCCTGTTCAGCCTCCCTTTGCATGTTTTCTATGATTGTTTTAAGGTGTTTTAGGGGGTTTTTGGGGAGTATTTTAGAGTCATGTTCTTGTATGTTTGGTCCCTCATTTGAGTCCACCTGTGTAGGTTCGGACCCGAGGAACCGAGGACCCCAGCAGTGAGTTAGCTGCTTCAGTGTCTTTCAGAGCTAGCCTGAGGTGAGTAGAATAACTCTTATACTTCAAAGTAAATAAATCAGTTTTGAGCATGTTCATGCATCACGAATGCCATGAGATATATCAGGTTGTATGTGAGGCTTGCTACGGGTCCCGGCGGCCTTAAGCCAATCTAGATCCTAGCGCCGGTAGCGGTCCGATTTTCGGGTCGTTACAAAGTGTTCTTATGTTTGAATAATCCAAGCAATTACGGACTTAAATCACCCAAACTAACATATTATTACCTTGCAATCAAGAATCAATTGGCCATATTGATCAAAACAATAAAGCAACAATGGAATTAAGCATGAGATTGTATGAATATTGAATAACTAAAGATAAACAATGTTTGATCAAGTCTCCCAATCCATAAAACAACTAAAGCATCACCTAATCTTCAACTAGAATAAAAGGTTTCAGCCACTCATGGCTGAAACAAAAATAAAAAACAAGTAGGGAAGATGGAGAAGGGGAACCAAATTGAGAGGAGAAGCCTTTGTGCGCCTTCCTTGCTTGGCCGAATGGTGAAGATGTCCTCCCCCTTATGGCTGGCCTTTAGAATAGTTTATATATGTCTTGAGGTGCTTTCTTAGGGTTTCAAGAGGCTGCCCACGTTTTTAAGAGGCTGCCCACATTGCCCTTGGTCTTCAAGTGTTGCCGCCCATGCACATGTGTGAAGGAGGGAGGCGTGTGGCATGTGTGGCTCTTGCAAGAGTGGGTCTTTTGGTCTTTGCTTGCTGCCCAAGTGTCTTCAAGATGCTGCCCAAGGTGCCCAAGACTTGGCTACACACTCTCCTTGCTGCCCATGCACTAATAAGAAAGGTGGAGCCTCCTTTGCAATTTGAATTTTGAATGTGCAAGGCATAAGGTGGCAAGCATGTGATCTTTGGATTTAGCTTCCTTAATAAGCTGGATTTTGAAATTCAAAATTTGAATATGAATCTTGAAGATTTGAATTTCAAAATACTTTCCTTATTTGGCTCTTCATATATGGCAACTTGAGACTTGGCTTCTTGAATAAGGAAAAGGCTACTTGGAGATTTGAAATTTGAATTTCAAATTGCTTTGGCTGAATGTTCTTTCCTTCTTTGCCACTTTCCTTATTTACAACTTTCCTTATTTAGCTTCACTTGAATTCAACTTGGCAAGCTTGCTCTCCTTTGCTCCATTTAAGGCAGTTTTAAGGGTATTTTC
This sequence comes from Manihot esculenta, assembly GCF_001659605.2. Classification (NCBI taxonomy): domain Eukaryota; kingdom Viridiplantae; phylum Streptophyta; class Magnoliopsida; order Malpighiales; family Euphorbiaceae; genus Manihot; species Manihot esculenta. The sequence goes on from NC_035170.2 coordinate 15,659,441, forward strand.
TCCAAAATGTCCTTTTTCACCATTTTCTGCAAAATAATATCAAGAGTACTAAATTAAGCAGAAATCATGTAAATAATCATCAATAATATCAAGATAAAATGGACTAAAATATGTTCTATCATGAACATGTATGAATTCTCCTTCCCCTTATGCAAAGCATCAACATCGAATTGCTAAGGGCGACCTAGCAAAATGCCACAGCAATCCATATCCACAACATCACAATTAATAGGTTCAGTATAAGATTTACTGATCGAGATAGGCACGCTGCAGATTCTGTTGACTTCAATTGTCGGACCTTCCTTAATGCATCCAACTTTGTATGGCGAAGGGTGCGGCTGTGTAGGCAACTGCAATTTCTCCACCAATTCCTTAGCTATCAGATTCTCACAACTGCAGCTATCTATAATTAGCCTACAAGTTGCCTCTCCTACTCGAAACTTTGCCTGGAAAATCTTCCTCCTTTGCGTCTCATCCTCCTGTTTTGTTGAGCATAAGATTTTCTTCACCACATAGGTGACCTCTCCATCTTCAGAACCAGCAATAGATCTGTCATCATCATCCACTTCCTTGTCAGTTTCAGCCACTTGCTCAACTATATTAACTTGTCGGTGATTAGTATTAACTCCTCTACGTTCTGGACAATTATTTGATCGATGACCAGGTTGCTTGCAGTGGTAACATATGTCTCCTGTTGGCTTCTGATAAGGATTGGTTCTGCCTCCTTTGTCTGTTGTAATGGTGACTGCCTTTTCCTTATTTTCTCTCCTTTCTTCCATGGTATTCTGAGGATTGCCAGAATTTACAACCTTAGAAGGCTGCCCGCTGTAATTGCCTCTATACTGCTGCGTCCCTGTTGAACCAGAATTTCTGTAATTGAAATTCCGGTTGTACTACTGTCGTGGCTGCCAATCAACATGCTCTTCTGCTCTCTTTGCCATCTCAATAGCATCTACTAAGGTGAAAATCGCAGCTACTCCCATCATACAACGAATTTCGTGATTCAGGCCCCTCTGATAATGAGCAACTTGTTGGGCTTCGTTCTCACAGTTTTCACACCTCGCCTGCAACCTCAAAAACTCCTCGGTATATTCATCCACCCTTCGGTTCCCCGTACACAGTCATGATACCGATTATACAAAACATGAGTGTGATCGCTAGGCAAGAACCGTTGTTCAAACATCTGCTTCATCAACACCCAGTTTCATATGGGTTCCAGCCTCTTCTAGTAGCGTTTGTTTTGAATCTAATTCCACCAGGCTGTTGCACCCCTTTTTAACTTATAGGCCACAATCAAAACCTTGCGATCCTCTTCCATGTTCATAACTTCGAAAAAACGTTAAACCTTTGCCAGCCAATCAAGAACAGATTCCACATCTAGCCAACCAGAAAAGTTTTGAAGGTGTATCTTGATCTTGTAACCTTCCTGATAATTCTGATGGAGATTTGCAGGTACAGGATTGGCGACTGGGGGGTGTGTGGCGGCAGCGGGTTGGAGGAGTCCTTGCTGCAAGGTCAGCTGTCCGATCATCTCCCTCAATTTCTGCCAAAGATGCCTCAATCGCAGCAAGTCGCGCCTCTTGGTTATCTATTATGGTCGAACTTAGCTCTGATACCAATATGATAAAGGACTATTTAGACTTCGTCAGGAGTTTTAGCTAATATCATTTGGCTAAGACGAAATAAGAGAAAAGATAGGCTAGAAGACTAAAAGTCTTATTGAAATTCCTCAAAGATTGAAAAGTGAGTTTCTAATAGCCAAGGGAGGCTATTTATAATAGAAACAAAACCCTAATAAGCAAAATTATGAAAATACCCAAAATATCCAAAAAAATAATTAAAATGCAAAATTGACCCCCTAAACGATGGAATTTTCATATCAAACTTTGTGACAGGCTTATGGCCCTCGTCACATTTTTGAAAGTCGTACGTCTCAAAATTCCCTTCCCGAAAAGCTATCATGGGTCTCTATCGGACGTCGGCAGCAAAAGTTAGGCCTGGTCCAAGTTTGTCGTATAGTCTAAGCCTAGTTACTCCATGTCAGTATGTGATATCTAGCCTGATCATTCTTAAGTACAATAGGCGATCAATCAATCTTCTATACTGTTCAAGATCAGGTAATACTTCCTCTGTATATTTGTCAAGTTTTAAACCTTTTAGAAAAGGAAAATTTGCAGGTCTTGCATTTATCATCCTCGTATCTGCTATGATATCTTGTATGAATTTTCCTTGATTTAAAAACATCCCATTAGTTGACCTTAAAATTTCTAGGCCCAAAAAAAACTTTACATAACCTAGATCCTTTATAGTGAACTATTGACGCAAGAATAGTTTGACACTAACTATTTCTTCATTTTTTTCAGTGATTAATATGTCGTCCATGTATACAATGTTATCCAAAAAATTCTACACAATTCATTTGGTGAAAAGACAGTAATCTACCTTTGATTGTTGGAAGCCATATTGGATCAATCTTTTGGTAAGCTCCTTATTCTATTGTTTGCCTGCTTATTTCAGGAAGTAAATGCTTTTAACTAGCTTGCATACTTGCCCCCTTAACTACTTTAGTATATCCTTCTAGCAGTAATATATGTAGATCTTCCTCAATTTACCCATATAAATAGGCATTATTGATGTCTAACTGATGAATAGGCCAACTATGTGCAATAACAATCACTAGGAAGACTCATACAATCATCAATTTTGCAACGGGTGAAAAATTATCTTAGTAATCCACTCCAAGTAGCTGGTTGTAGCCTTTGGCTACCATTCTAGCTTTAAATCTATCCACAGTTCCATTAGGCCTATATTTTATCTTATAGACCAATTTTGAGGCTATAGGCTTCTTTCCTATAGGTAAACTGGTCAATATCCAAGTATTATTAAGTTCTAGTATCTCTAACTCTTGTTGCATAGTATCAACCCAAACACTACTTTCCTTAGCTTTCTGATATGTAGTAGGTTCTATTAGTGTGGACATATTAGCCATAAAACTTATGTAATCTTGACTGTAAGCAATGGGTTTATAAACAAAAATAAAAGATGTGTATTCATGTATTGTGTCACCAGCTAAAGTACTATTGATAAGTGCAGTAAAGTCTTTTAACCATGCTGATTTATTATGTATTCTTGCACTTTTTCTAGGTATGAATATAGTATTTGGATTAATAGAAGTATCATGAGCAGGAGATATTAATAGAGGATCAATAGGGGAGGATGAAGCTGTGGGTTTATTTGTAATATTATTTGGTAAGCTATTTAAGTCACTATCTTGTGTGTTAGATAATGTGAACACAAAATCTGATGTTGGTAAAGGTATGGGAGGATCATTGTACTTGTCAAATTCATTTTGTAAATAAGAAAACTCATTTTCATATAATATAATATCTCTTGAAATAAAAACTTTCTCGTTCTTTAAATCATATAATTTAAAAGCTTTAAATGCTTGAACATGTCCTAGAAAAATACATTTTAATGCTTTTGTTGCAAATTTTGATATCTGTGGTCATGTAATGGGAGCAAAACAAAGGGACTCAAACACTTTTAATTTTGTGTTATTTGGTTTTTTTCTTATACAAAATCTCATAAAGAGTTCTCCTCTGTAAAATATAACTTGATAAAACATTAATAATGTATGTAGCTGTAATAATGGATTCTTTCCAAAAAGATTTTAGTAAATGTGATTAGAATATCAATACTCAAGCCACTTCTAATAGATGCTTGTACTTTCTCTCCATCTTTAATATATGATTTCTTTTATTTAAAAAAAAATCTGTGCAAGAAGGGTTTGTAAATTTTGTTCCATTACCTGTCCTTGCAATTTTTACACTTTTTTTTGAAATTGATTATTAATATGTTTATAAAATCTTTTATAATGGTATGAACATTAGTTTTATCTTTCAATAGATAAGTCCATGTTGCCCTAGAATAATCATCAACTATAGTTAAGAAATAGATTGCATCAGAAATGGTTCTAACAGAATAAGACCCCATAAATCAAGATGGATTAACTCAAAAATTTCTGAAGTAGATATATAACTTTTTAGAAAACTTTAATATTTGTTGTTTGGCAAGAGGAAAAACTTCACACGCATAATGATCTTCATTAATATCAATGCTAGGTATATCAACATGAGATAATTTGGCCTTAGAGATATAACCAAGACGATAATGCCATAGCTTACATAAGGTTTTATGGTTAGAAGAACTTAAGGCTGAGGTTTTGGAGTAGCTAGTAATACTTTTACTATATAAATCAACATTTATTTTATAGAGTCCATCTTGCATTTTTGCTATTGCTAGTACTTTACTGGTCACTTGGTCCCGCAAAACACATTAATCAACATAGAATTTGGCACAAATATTTGTGTTTTATGTAATTTTGCTTATGGACAGAAGATTATATTTAAAGCTTGGAATATACAAAATATTTTTCAAAACTAGTTTGGGAGTAAGAGTAATGGTTCCAATATGTGTTATGGGTGCCGAAAGGCCATTTGGTAGTGTAACAGTCATTAGTTTTTAATTTGTATGGGTTCAACACTTAAGTCACAACTCATATGAAATGTGGCTCCTGTATCCACAATTCATATGCCTCTGTTTTTCTCAGAAAAACTAAGATCATAGTTATTAGAGCTCATACCTGCATGATCGATGGTTCCCATACATCCAGCTATTTAAGTAGGCTTCTGGCCTTTCATGTACTTAATCACTTTCTGCTGAATCATGTTTGATATCTCAGAATTGTTGCCATCTATCTCTAGGGGTGTCTCATATACAATATTTACCTTCTCCATCTTCTTCTGCTTATACTCATTGGACCATTCTGAGTACCTATAGAGCTTAAAGCATCCTCCTTAGTATGGCCAGTACCATTATAGTGGCTTCATTGTCTATTTTCTTTCTCCCTTTTCCTGAAATATGGCTTGCCATTAGTCATTCTAACATTTATGGATGACTGGTTGAGATCATTTGAGTGTACTTCTCTTTGCTTTTCCATCCTAAGCACCATAGAATAGGCTTTGAGTGTACACTTACATCATCCTTGCAATGGATTATGTGTCCGTAATTGCTTGGATTATTCAAATATAAGAACACTTGGTGTAAAAACCAAGGAAATTGTATGATCTAGCAACATCTCATGCGTTTGAGTAGTTAGGATTGGATCTCTCTATCTCTTCATGCAATTAACAATTGTTTTGATGCCTAACGCCCAAGGACATTCCTTGGCAATTTGTTAATTAGTAATTAATTAGAGGACGTTCCCTAATTGGTTTAATCATAAGGAGAGACATGGTGGTGAGAAGCGTCTTCCATCCCCATAACTAATCTATTGAATCAATTAAAAGAAACTAAGTGTCAATGATCAATCCCAACAACTGAAGTAGATCCAATTCTTCAACTAGAGCTTTCTTATTATTTATTTTTCTTTTATTTTATTATTCGCTTATTTTAATTACTTTTAGTAGTTTGTTAATCAAATCAATCTCAAACCCCCCATTTTACTTTTACTGCAATTTATTTTTATTCCGCTCTCAGTTTATCTTGTTTCAGTTTGTTTTGCTTTCAGTTTATTTTGCTTTCAGTTTTATCTCGTTTCAGTTTGTTTTGCTTTCAGTTTATTTTGCTTTCAGTTTATTTTGCTTTCAGTTTATTTCGCTTTTAGTTTATTTTGCTTTCCGTTTATCTCGTTTCAGTTTATTTCTTTTTCAGTTTATTTTTGTTTCAGTTTATTGTCTTGGTCTTGATAAGGAAAATAGGTAAGTTTTCAATTCCCTGTGAATTCGATCCTTTCATCACTATCTGCAGTTGTAAATTGTTGATAACCAGAAAGATTATTTTTGACCGGTTTCGACAACCGCGAGTCAGTTCACGTGGAATCAAAAAAAGATTATTATCTTGTCTTCCGATTCTGCAAAACATTCTAAAGTGGAAGGGAAGAATGTTATTGCTGTTTCCACAGGAGTGCAGAGGCTATCAGGCGCAGTTGAGAAATCTGGAGGCACACTGACTTTATTAGTGAGAGCAAAAGGTACAATGGAGGATGCACCACCTTTACCATCACCCGTCAAAGAGCTATTGAAGGAGTTTCCTAAGATAGTGGAGGAATCATCCAAGCTTCCACCTCTGTGGGATATCGAACATCAGATTGATCTCATTCCTAGATCAAAATTACCGAATCTGCCTCATTACAAGATGAGTCCAAAGGAGACTGAAATTCTCCAAGAACAGGTTGAAGAATTACTGAAGAAGGGGCATATTAAGGAGAGCATTAGCCCCTGCGGAGTACCTGCCCTATTAGTTCCAAAGAAAGATGGGACTTGGAGAATGTGCGTGGATAGCAGGGCCATCAACAAAATTACAGTTCAATATTGATTTCCTATTCCACGATTGGATGACATGCTGGATCAGCTATTCGTGTCTAAAGTCTTTTCTAAACTCGACCTTAAAAGTGGCTATCACCAAGTTCGAATCAAGAAGGGAGATGAATGGAAGATTGCCTTCAGGACTAAGGAAGGCTTGTATGAGTGGCTGGTTATGCTCTTTGGTTTAACGAATGCCCCTAGCAATTTTATGTGACTTATGAACCTGGTTTTGCATCCTTTCTTACGCAAATTCGTGGTTGTTTATTTTGAGGACATCTTGATTTTAAGTTGCAGTGAAGAAGAACATCTACAACATCTCCGTCAAGTCATGATAGCCTTGCAAGAAAGTGAGCTGGTTATTAATCTTAAGAAGTGCATTTATATGACGGAGCGCGTTCTATTCCTGGGGTTCGTTGTTAGTGCAAAAGGGATACATGTTGATGAGAAGAAGGTAGAAGCAATACAGAATTGGCCCATCCCCAAAACTATTTCTGAAGTTTGCAGCTTTCATGGCCTTGCTACTTTCTGTCAACGTTTTATCAGAAATTTTAGCAACATTGTTGCCCCTATCACAGATTGCTTGAAGAAAGAGAGAGTGTAGAAATTTGCATGGACTGAAACTGCCAACAAAAGCTTTGAAGAGATTAAAGATAAGCTTACTTCTGCCCCTATTCTTGCTCTACCCGATTTTGATAAATTGTTTGAGGTTGAATGTGATGCTTGTGGAGTTGGGATTGGTGGAGTGTTGTCACAATCTAAAAGACCTATTGCCTTCTTTAGTGAGAAACTGAATAAAGCTAGAAAAAAGTGGTCTACTTATGAGCAGGAGCTATATGTAGTATTTCGGGCTTTTAAAATTTGGGAGCAGTATTTGATGGGGCGAGAGTTTGTTATTCACACAGATCATCAATCTTTGATCCATTTTAAAACTCAAAAATATGTGAATAAGATGCATGCTCGATGGGCAGCTTACTTTGGAGCCTTTCATTATGTCATTAAATATAAGGCTGACCATAGTAATAAGGTGGCAAATGCTTTGAGTAGGAGGGCTGCTCTGTTGATTATAGTTAATCATGAGTTTGTGGGTTTTGAATTCTTGAAGGATTTGTATACTACAGATGATGACTTTGCTGATATATGGGCTAGAGTCCAGACTCACCAACCTGCTGATGGGTTCTTGATGCATGATGGCTTTATTTTTTAGGAGAACAGGTTCTTGATACATAAAGCTATAGCTGATAAACATCGGCGTTTCAAGTCCTTCAATGTCGGTGACCAAGTTATGGTGTATTTACGCAAGGAGTGTGGTAGAGGATAGAAAAATCTTGACGCCAAGAAGATTGGTCCATTCTAGATCATTCAGAAGATCAATGACAATGCCTATGTTCTTAACCTCCCACATGAGATGAAAATTTCCAAGATGTTTAATGTGGCAGATCTATTTCAGTACTACCCTACTGATGACAACTCAAGGTCGAGTTCTTTACAAATAGAAAGGAATGACATGGATCAACTAGCCTTGAACTATACGGCAGACTTGGACCGGGCCTAACTTTTGCTGCCGACGTCCGATAGAGACCCACGATAGCTTTTCAGAAAGGGAATTTCGAGACGCATGACTTTCAAAAGTGTGATAAAGGCCATAGGCCTATCACAAAGTTCGATATGGAAATCCATCGTTTAGGGGGTCAATTTTGCATTTTAATTATTTTTTTTTAGATATTTTGGGCATTTTCGTAATTTTGCTTATTAGGGTTTTGTTTCTATTATAAATAGCCTCCCTTGGCTATTAGAAACTCACTTTTCAATCTTTAAAGAATTTCAATAAGACTGTTAGTCTTCTATCCTATCTTTTCTCTTATTTTGTCTTAGCCAAACGATATTGGTTAAAACTCCTGACGGAGTCTAAATAGTCCTTTATCACATACTCTACCTGTTGTCCCAAGATAAGTGACCAAGAGGGGGGTGAATGAATCACTTTATCAATTTTTCATCTCTTGCTCTAAGTTTTAATGAAAAAATTGTAACTATTAATTTTGAGTGTGAAAGAATGATAACTTGAAATAGATATTTTAAAAATTTTCTTGAAGGATTTTGAGAAACAGCTAAACACAGATGAACGAGTACTAAATAGATGCAAATAAAGCAAAGCAGAAGCAAAAATTAAATTAGCAGGCTAATTTTATCATATTCTCATAAGCACGTATCTCAGATTAATAATAAAAGCTAGAAGTCAAGAGATTAGGGATAAGAAAATCAAACACATAGATTTTATAATTGTTCGGAAAACACAACCTATATCCATTCTCCCAAGGTCTTTTCTTGAGATTTCACTACACTAAACCTCTTTTACTAGGCAAGAGAGCAGCCTTACATATAACAACAAGCTTTTTAGGTGCTTATAGACCTTTACAAGTATGATTCACCACTCAAACTTCTACCTAAGCTCCAATAGGTGCTTAAAAACCTCTATCAAGTGAACACACACACTTGATCAACCTTATATAGGTTTTGATTTAGAAAGAAACACTCTCAATAACTTTAAGCAATTACAACAGAATGCTATTAAGATTAAAGAAAGAAATTTTGCTAATGAAGATAAAAAAATTTGAATGAAAAGCTTTTAACATAAGGGTTTTGAATGCTCTTAGAAAATTGGTGCTTTTATTACTCATTTATGAAGAGATTCAGTCTCTTAAATAAGTGTCTGAAAATTTTTCTTCTTAGCTGTAGAGGTAATTCAACAGTAATAAATTTTGAAAATACTAGCCGTTAAAATACTGAGATTTGTACAGACTGAAATCAGTAGACTGAAAGTAGTTAGCTAGAATAAACACAAGTAGAAATTAAATACTTAAATTTAAACTGCTTCTAAAATTAGATGTCTAATTTTAGTTTTCTAGAAATTTTAATTAGTTAAAACATTAAATTTTCTTTTTGAAATAAAATAAAAATTTTATTATTGGTATATCAACTTACTCACTCTTTTACAATGAATCTTAAAGATACCTGTTTTCGCTTTTCTTCCTTTGATTTATCTTGTATTGCCATAAGAGTCTTCTTTCTTTTTGATGTAGATAACTCCTTTGTTTCTTCAATGTTTTCCAGATACTCTACTTTTGATACTAAAGATGGTTAGATAAATACGATTCATTAAATTTTCATATCAGATTTAAAAAAAAAATTTTATTTCGGTTCGGTTCAGTTTTAATCTGAAAAATTGGAAAAATCGAACTAAAATGATTAGTGATAATAATATATTATTTTTGGTAATATAGAGGATTAGACATAATAGAAGTTGAAATATTTCTGTAACGACCCAAAAACCGGACCGCTACCGGCGCTAGGATTCAGATCGACTTAAGGTCGCCAGAACTTGTAGCAAGCCTACTATACATCCTGTGTACTTGATAAAATCCCATACATGATCATATATTATAACAAAAAACTTAAACATTTTATGAACCAAGACTCGACCTGTGCATGTATTAACCTAAAAACATAAATCCATACTAGAGCCCTCATCAAATGCTCTAGTATGGTGAACATCACATGCCTCAAGTTTGGTTCAAACATAACTCATAATTAAAAATTTTTACATAAGGATCATGTTAACAGAGATTACAAAAAAAAGAAACTAGGGCAAAGCACAATTCTATTTCATTAAAATTTACATGTCCACAACTATGCTATTACATTTGACTATACCAGCAAATATGCCGACTTCCCCGAGCTATCATTGACCCTGCAAACCTGGGGTTAGGGGAAAGGGATAAGCTACAAGAGTCCAGTGAGCAGAACATAAAAACAGTTTAATAAATATATGCTCGTATGAAATGCATCATAACACAAACAATTCACATCAAGATGGACTTGTCACCAGTAACCCTCTACATTTTCCAATAATGCCCGGCCCTAGATGGAGCTCCTCAGGACTTCCTCTTAAACATAACATAACATAACATATCCATAATGTCAGGGGCGTAGAATGGGCAGCCCTGGTCTTTCCCTTACATAGTGCCAAGGGTGTAGAATGGGCAGCCCTGGTCTTTCCATATCATATCATATCATAACATACTCGAGGGCTAGTGGGTCATCCAATATCCCTCCACATCAACAGTAAGTTATGCAATGCATCATATTTGTGAATTCTAATGCAAAACAACCTAATACATATACATGGCATTCGTGATGCGTGAACGTGCTTAAAAGTTTGGTTACTTTGAAAAGATAGTTCAGTTCTAATCACCTCTGGCTGACGCTCGCCTAATACTGACGCAGTTATTTCACTGCAAGCCTCTACAGTCTCCTACGTCCGATCCTACATAGATGAACTCCAATGAGGGACCAAACATAACTATTACATGACTCTAAACAACTCCACAAGAACCCCCTTAAACATACTAAAATATACATACAAAACAAGCAAAAGAAGGCTGCACAGGGGACTTTTGGCTGTAGGTTCGGTGGCCGAAGGTCCTTCACAGATCCGAAAGTCAGGGACTTTTGGGGGCAGGTTCGGCGGCCTAAACCCTTCACAGATCCGAAAGTCAGCAACCTTCGGGGGCGGGTTCGGCTGCCTAAACCCTTCACAGATCTGAAAGTCCATGCTTTCGGGGGTAGGTTAGGCAGCCAAAAGGCTGCCTCCACAAGCAGGTTCGGCAGCCGAACCTTGTTTTGGCGGCTGAACCTGGGTTCTCCAGTAAGGCAGAACCCGATTCTGCCTTATGCACACAGCCACCAAAACACTCCAATCCTCACACCCAACTACTCAAAAGCATTCCTACTCACTCAAACATGCATAAGGGACATAGAAACTAGCCTATTCCCCAATAAGCAATAACAAAAACACAAGAGGGAGCATTTATCATCAAAACTAATACATACCCTAAAACTTTAGATCTAACCTTTTCATGCATTATTAACCCTTAACCCCTTCTTAAAACTTATTTAAAACATAGTAAAAATAAAGATCTAGACTTACCTTTTGGAGATTTAAGGGTGACAACGACCCCAACTTGGAGATGAGGTAAAATGGTCTTCGGAGGTCTCCAAGGTTTAAAAACTTGGATTCAAGCTCAAATCTTCAAAAAAAAAAGGAAACTTGTGAATTTCCTAAGAGATTTGAAGAAAAAACAACAAAACAATAAAAGGGAGGGCAAGGACTCACCTCTGCTCGAAAATGGAGAGAAAGCTCTGTCATTTTCGGGCTGAAGGCCTCTTATAGGTGGCTGGATAAACCACCTTCGGGAGCCGAAAGGAAAGGTCCCGCGGCGACACCACCTTCGGCGGCCGAACTTGAAGGTTCGACGGCCGAACCTGGGGGTTTTCCTTCAAAACTCTTTTCTTTCTTCTTTTTAACTCAAAACCTTAAAATCTTCAAATTCATTTTATAAAAACCTTATTTTACCCTTCTAAGGAGATTCCAGCTTCGGGAATTCAGTCGGAAGGTTGGAATTTCGACGCCGGAGTCTATCTGGGTATTACATTCTTCCCCCCTTAAGAACATTCATCCTCGAATGTTCAACACTGCAATCAAGCAAACATAAACATCAAGAAAACACATGAAACGTAAGACACTTACTTTAAAAGAGATAGGGGTATTGCTGGAGCATGGACTCCCGGGTCTCCCAAGTGCACTCTTCCATGTTGTGGTGATCCCAAAAGACCTTCACCATCGCGATTTTCTTGTTCCTCGGCTTTCTCATTTGCGAGTCTATGATCCGCATTGGCTGCTCAACATAGGTGAGATCTCCTAGGATCTCCACATCAGGTTCATTAAGAACCTTGCCCGGATCTAACACGAACTTTCGTAACATAGAAACATAGAAACATGGAAAATCGGATGGATCCTCTCCATAGAAGCATGTAAAGCTAACTTGTAAGATACACTCCTAATCTTTTACAAAATTTTGAAAGGTCCGATGTATCTTGGAGCTAGTTTACCCTTCTTTCCAAAGCGAATCACCCCCTTCATAGGAGACACCTTAAGCAACAACATATCTCCCTCCTGGAAAATTACATGCTTTCTGCGGATGTCTGCATAACTCTTTTGTCTGCTCACTGTTGTTCTGATCCTCTCTCTAGTAATAGGCACTACCCTGCTAGTGATCTCTACTAACTTTGGCCTTGCCAAGCCCCTTTCTCCTACTTCTTTCCAGCAGACGGGTGACCTACACTTTCTCCCATATAGAGCTTCATAGGGAGCCATCCCAATGCTAGCATGGTAACTATTATTGTACGCAAACTCCACTAATGGTAGATGTTGCCTCCAAGAACCGCCAAAGTCTAGCACACACATTCTTAACATATCTTCTATCATTTGGATGGTCCTCTCTGACTGTCCGTCAGTTTGTGGATGGAAGGCAGTGCTAAAGTCCAACCTCGTGCCGATAACATTTTGCAGACTCTGCCAAACCCTAGAGATAAACTGGGATCCCCTATCTGATACTATCGAAACTGGAGCCCCATGCAGCCTGACAATCTCTTCCACATATACTTGCGCCAATTTGTCCATAGAGTAACTACTCCTGACAGGAATAAAGTGAGCAGATTTGGTCAATATGTCCACTATTACCCATATATAGTCTAGTCTATTGGACGTTGTTGGTAATCCCACCACGAAATCCATCGCCACCTTTTCCCATTTCCATTCTTGACGCGGAACCCTATGGCACAAGCCTCAAACCCACACGCACAAGTAGATATGGAATCCAAAGATTTGATAAATCCACCTCCTATGGCACCCCACACTTAGAAAAGCTGAAACACCAATGATCGAAGGATTTAGATGAGAATCCGACAAACGCCACAATGAATAGTTGATAAGTAAGCCAAGATTCCTAGTGCAATTGATGAAAGCAAATCCTCACTCTCACTCAAAGCAATACACGCCAAAGGCATGAATAGAATTCTAAAATTTTGATTAAAAGCTGCCTCTTACAATTGTTTCTTATCCTTATATAGTAAGGAGAAAAACAAATAAAACCCTAAGACACTCTTCTTGGATCTGACTTAAACACATAAGGCCCAAGCCCAATCACACACTAAAATAACACATAAGTATTAAAACATAAGCCCAAAACATGGCCCAACACTCTAAAACTTAAAAGATAAAGTATGGCCAGAATACAAGCCCAAATAAAGCTAAAATAAAACAAGTGTTAAATAATAAAAATATAGCAAGCCCATCATAACAAAGCCGAATCTTCACAAAAGCCTTACTTGATCTTCACTTTAGGCTTCCCTTTGTGTAGTTTTAGCCCATAGGTTTGATTAGACTCCCTAAGCCTATGATTGCAAGTGTTGCACCAAATCTGTCCCATATGAGTTGAAGCACGCCCTAAATATATATGGATCATATGAATATGATTTTGAACTCCTTTTAGATCCATTTGAATGACATAAGTTTGCTCCACACCATTGTTAGAAATTTGCCCTATTGGATTCGTATCATTCTCTCCTTCTTTAGAAAAGATTCGTCCTCGAATCTTGCTGATATTTATGTCAAAAAGGGAAGCTTTAGAAACCCATGTATCTTCAAAGACCTCCTTTTGAATAGGTGGAAATAGGATAAAACTTTTGTCATGAATGTTTTCATCAACAACCTGCACATCAAGAACAAATGAACTAGGCATAAAAATATTAGTCATAGAAAGATCTTGTGGATGTGACCCATTCTCCTCTACAACTTCCAAAACAGTCTCATTCGCCTCCTCCACCTCATCAATCACGTGCTCCCCATGTCCCTCATCATTCACAACCTCTTCTATAAGTTTATTGATGGAATTCTTAACAACAACTACATTAGATTCATGTATTACAACTTCCTCTTCAATTTCAATCTCTATGGAAGTTGAGATAGGAACTTTAGCCTCTTCTTTCTCCTTTTCTTTCTCCACCTTCCCTCCTTGACCTAGCCTTGATTCTTTTTCAGCCTCTTTACCCTCAAACTCATTCTTTTCTCTCATCTTTTCCGCAGAATTCAAGCTCTCACTCCCCTTTGTGGCCAAGGCCGAAGCCTCCCTCTCCCTCTCCAGCATCTTTATTTGATCAATATATACCTCTTGAGGTGATAAAGGAGCGAGTATAACCTTCTGTCCTTCATCAGTGAAGGAGTACTTGTTATTGAACCCATCATGTTGCACATTTCTATCATGTTGCCACGGTCTACCCAACAACATATGGCTTGCCTGCATAGGTACCACATCACACAAGATCTCATCCTTGTACCTACCAATAGAAAATGGTATAACCACCTGGCGTGTAACCCTAACCTCACCACAATCATTCAACCATTGCAATCTATATGGCTTAGGGTGTTTAATAGAAGCCAAGCCCAATTTTTTCACCATATACACACTAGCAACATTTGTGCAACTACCTCCATCAATAATGAGAGTGCACACTTTTCCATTAACTAAACACCTAGTGTGAAATATGTTTTCCTGTTGTTCTAGGCTTTCTTCCTTAACCTGCATATTCAGAGCACGCCTAGCAACAAGCATCTCACAATGTGCAGCAAGCAACACATTATTAACCAACACATCCGAATCATCACAGTCATTATTGCAATTAGGAGTTTTTTTAGGTATTCTTATAGAAGTGGAAGCTTGTGAGACATTCAAACTCTCCATAGTTTCAGTCAACTTCTCAAGAGTCTTATTGAGCCTTTGTAACTCACCACTGACTGACTTCTTAAAGAGCTTATAATCATTACCCATATTCGATTCACTTCCATCAGTACGATCCACCACATTCTTATCTTTACTCATCCTACCTTAAATCAACAAAGAACAAAAAGAACTAGCAAATATTGTGTTAAAAGAAATACTCAAGTGTTTGCACTCTTACCATTCTTTTGTTGATTCTTCAATTGCACTTCAGAAACTAAGGTCAACCAACCAACCACAAAGTGCGTTTAATGAAAAAAGAAGAAAACCTAAAGAAAGAAGGAAGCGCGCAAAAACTAGAAAGAAGACACTGACAATTTGGAAAGTAACGCACGAACTAGGCTTTGTGCTACTTGAAAAATATCACCTAGAGTATAGACCCAAGCAAACAATACTCCAGCAATGTCAAGGAAGCAAAAGCAAGCTTAAACCAAAAAAAGAAACTTAGAATTCAAATAAAAAAATGAACCTGAATAAAAGTTTGAATTTAATTCACTTCAAAGCAAATTAAATATGGATCTATATAAATCTACCCAAAAAAGGAAAGTATCAAAACCCCACAAATAGAACCAGAAAAGAAAAATGTAAATTTCACTCAGATCAGAAACATGGACGAAAATTCTGGTGTGAAAAGAAAGATTTGACATTAAATCAATTTAGATGCAATTGCCCTAAATGTGCACTTTAGGAAATAGGCAGAATTTCTTTTATCTCCTAATCTGGATTCGACTAAATTCAAAATTCAAAATTCAAATTGATTCCCATAAATTACTGCAATTAATTGAGATAGGTAAGACAATATATATGAAAATGGAAGCATATCGCAATTTCGGCCAGATCAAGGTAAATAAGGCAAAGACGATTTTTTTTTTTTTGGATTTCGATTTTTTTTTGATGATTAATAATCAAGAAGGTGCAGCCATGGACACAAGCTTTCACCGAAAACAACAAGAAAGAAAATGAAAACTCAAAAACCCTAGATCCTAAGATAAATAAGAATTTACCTCACTTTGGCTCTGATACCAACTGACGCGGAACCCTATGGCACAAGCCTCAAACCCACACGCACAAGTAGATATGGAATCCAAAGATTTGATAAATCCACCTCCTATGGCACCCCACACTTAGAAAAGCTGAAACACCAATGATCGAAGGATTTAGATGAGAATCCGACAAACGCCACAACGAATAGTTGATAAGTAAGCCAAGATTCCTAGTGCAATTGATGAAAGCAAATCCTCACTCTCACTCAAAGCAATACACGCCAAAGGCATGAATAAAATTCTAAAATTTTGATTAAAAGCTGCCTCTTACATTTGTTTCTTATCCTTATATAGTAAGGAGAAAAACAAATAAAACCCTAAGACACTCTTCTTGGATCTGACTTAAACACATAAGGTCCAAGCCCAATCACACACTAAAATAACATATAAGTATTAAAACATAAGCCCAAAACATGGCCCAACACTCTAAAACTTAAAAGATAAAGTATGGCCAGAATACAAGCCCAAATAAAGCTAAAATAAAACAAGTGTTAAATAATAAAAATATAGCAAGCCCATCATAACAAAGCTGAATCTTCACAAAAGCCTTACTTGATCTTCACTTTAGGCTTCCCTTTGTGTAGTTTTAGCCCATAGGTTTGATTAGACTCCCTAAGCCTATGATTGCAAGTGTTGCACCAAATCTGTCCCATATGAGTTGAAGCACGCCCTAAATATATATGGATCATATGAATATGATTTTGAACTGCTTTTAGATCCATTTGAATGACATAAGTTTGCTCCACACCATTGTTAGAAATTTGCCCTATTGGATCCGTATCAATTCTGGAATCGGTAATGGGTTGAGCATCCTAGCTGGCTTATGATATTCTAGTTTCACCCTCTGATATATTTCGCAAGCGACACAAACTAAGCCACTTTCCTCTTCATAGCTTGCCACTAATAAACTCTCTTCATATCCTAATACATTTTGGTGGCCCTAGGGTGAACACTGTACATGGCATTATGAGCCTCTCTCATAATGTCTCCTTTCAAGCTAACGTCGTCTGGTACACACAATCTATTTCTGTAACGGAGGATCCCTTTGTTGTTAAATCTAAACTCACCATTCTTGCCTGTCTGAACAGTTCTCGCTATTTTCACCAACTCGGAGTCCTCGTGCTGTTTTTGTGCCACTTGCTCCAGAAACACGGATGTCACTCTTATATGAGCCACTAGTGCACCTGTACCAGACAACTCTAGCTGTAAACCCTCGTTAATGAGCCTGAAAAATTCCCTCACCACCGGTCTTCTCTCTACTGAGATATGGGATAAACTGCCAAGTGATTTCCGGCTGAGAGCATCTGCTACTATATTTGCTTTTTCCGGATGATACTGGATTTTGCAATCATAATCACTAAGCAGTTCCACCCATCTTCTCTGCCTCAAGTTCAACTCTTTTTGACTCAAGATGTATTGAAAACTCTTATGATCTGTAAAGATCTCACATTTTACCCCATACAGGTAATGCCTCCACATCTTGAGTGCAAAGATCACAGCTGCCATCTCTAGATCATGTGTAGGATAATTTAACTCGTGCTTCTTCAGCTGTCTAGAAGCATAAGCAATTACCCTCTCATTCTGCATCAAAACACAACCTAGTCCCACTCGGAATGTGTCACAAAATACTGTGAAATCCTCATTACTTGTAAGCAGAGCTAACACTGGTGCTGACGTCAGTCTTCTCTTTAGCTCTTCAAAACTTTCCTCACATTGTTCTGACCAAATAAACCTCTGATTCTTTTTGTTCAACTTGGTCATAGGAGCAACAACTTTAGAGAAGTCCTGGACAAACCTCCTGTAGTAATCTGCCGAACCTAAAAAGCTCTTAATCTCTATCACTGTAGTGGGTCTGGACCAGTTAGCTACAGCTTCTACTTTCTTAGGGTCCACCTCGATTCCCTTTTCTGACACTACATGCCCCAAGAAAGAGATACTCCTCAACCAAAACTCACATTTAGAGAACTTGGCATACAAGCCGTGTTCTCTCAAGGTCTGCAACACAATTCTCAGGTGATGGGCATGCTCCTCTGCGTTTCTGGAATACACCAAGATATCGTCAATAAAAACAATAACAAAGTGATCTAGAAACTGGCTAAAAACTCTGTTCATGAGATCCATGAATGCTGTAGGGGCATTAGTCAGCTCGAACGGCATAACTAGGAACTCATAATGCCCATATATGGTTCTGAAAGCTGTCTTAGGTACGTCTTCTTCTCTGACCCTCAACTGATGGTACCCGAATATCAAATCTATCTTGAAAAAACAACCGACTCTTGCTAGCTGGTCAAACAGATCATCGATCCTAGGTAACAGATACTTGTTCTTGGTAGTGACTTTATTCAACTGTCTGTAGTCAATACAAAGTCTTAGGGATCCATCCTTCTTTTTCACGAACAAAACCGGAGCACCCCAGGGTGAGGTACTAGGTCGGATGAAACCCTTATTGTAATACCCGGCTAGACTCCGGTATCGGAATTCCTACCGTCCGGTGGAATCTCGGATGTCGAAAGCCTCTAGTAGGGTAGAAACATGTTTTCATAAAATGTTTTAAAGTATTTCATGGTTTTAAGTAAAATGGAAATGAGTTTTTGCATAAAAACAACCTTGGAGGAAAACTCAGGTTCGGCCGCCGAACATGCATGCCTTCAGGAGCGCCTTTAGGCCCCCGAAAGCATAAGTGAGGAAAGTCTAGGTTCGGCCGCCGAACATGGCATGCATACGGAGGCACGTTCGGCCCCCGAACGTGGCCTGGCCAGCCACTATAAAAGGGTCCCTTAGCCGAAAACGGGCGAGCTTTTTTCCCATTTCCGGCCAAGGTGAGCTCTCCGCCGTCCCTCACCAATCTTGAGTTCTTTCCTTCCAATCCTACTCGATTTTCATGAGTTTTTACTTTGTTTTGAAGATTTTCAAGCTTTGAGCAAGTTTTGGAGCTTTGAGGTTCAAGGGAACTCAACCCCTCCCATCTCCAAGTTTAGCTCGTCTCTCTCTCGATCTCCACTAGGTAAGAGCCGATCTTAAGCTCATTGCATGTTTTAAGTAAGTTTTAAGTGGATCTATGGGGTAGAATGCATGTTTAGCTCATGGTTAGGTTTATGGGTTTTATATGTGTTTATGAACAATGTGAGTTGCTTGTTGTGTTGTAGTTGGGGTTTTTGTTAGTTTGATGCCCCTAGAAACTTGTATGCTTGTTTGTGTGTGATTGGGAATGTTGTAGAATAGGTTTATACTTGATTGGTTAGTTTTGGAGGCAAATGTGTATAGAAGAGCTGAGTTTCTGCCACTAAGGGAGAAACCAGGTTCGGCAGCCGAAGGAACTTTCGGCCGCCGAACATGCTTGTGGAGGCAGCCTTCGGCTGTCGAAGCTTGCCCCCGAAAGGAGACTTTCGTCTCTGTCTGGGAGTTTCGGCTGCCGAAAGTGCCGCCGAACATGCATGAGTTTTGCCTCTGTCTGGGAGTTTCAGCCGCCGAAGGTGCCGCCGAACCTGCTTGACTTTCGGCTCTGGAGGGACTTTCGGCCGCCGAACCTGCCGCCGAAAGTGCCCTGTCCAGCCCTCTCTTGTATGTTTTTCTATGATTGTTTCATGATGTTTTAGGGGGTTTTTGGGGAGTAGTTTAGAGTTATGTTCATGTTTGTTTGGTCCCTCATTTGAGTCCACCTGTGTAGGTTCGGACTCGAGGAACCGAGGACCCCAACAGTGAGTCAGCTGCTCCAGTGTCTGGTCAGAGCTACCCAGAGGTGTGTGGAATATCTCATTATGTTTTAAAGCAAATGATGGACTTTTTAGCATGTTTCACGCATCATGAATGCCATGAGATGTACTAGGTTGTTTGCATTAGAATTCACGAATATGTTGCATTGCATACTTTATTATGGATTGATGTGGGTGAACGTTGGATGATCCAAAGCCCTCGATCTATGACATGACGATGTGATATGTACAGTACGAAATGTAAGACCAGTGGGACCCATTCTACGTTCGCTGGCACCATGTAAGGGAAAGACCAGGACCCATTCTACGTTCTGGCACAGTTGGACTGTTATGACATGCTATGTTATGTAAGAGAAAGACCAGGACCCATTCTACGTTCTGACACAGTTGGACTATGTAGAGGGCTATTGGTGACAAGTTCATCCTTGATGTGATTAGCTGTGATGTGATGCATTCCATGATGCCATATGATTTAAATGTTTTTATTATTTTGCTCACTGGGCCCTAGTAGCTCACCCCTCTCCCATTTTCCCCAGGATTGCAGGTACAGGGTAGACCAGGAGATCCGTAAGAGTGATGAAGTCATGTGTATGTAATAGATAGTGTGGACATGATAAATGTATTAATGTTTTGTAAAAGTACAGTATAGATATGTAATGTAATGATGTTTGAGGAGGTTAGAAGTGTGCTTGACCATAGTACATTGTAATCCCTTTTTAATACATGATCTTAGATGTTTTATACTGCTTATGTAAACCAACTCAACACATGTTATGTCACCCATTGGGGGCATTGATGAGATCCCACTGAGGGGTTAAGTTTATGATTATGGCTATGTTCAGTGCATGCAGGTTGAGTTTGGTGTATGAGAAAGTGAATGAAAGAAAAGTTTTAAATTTTTATGTATTTCTTGATCATGTATGGGATTAAGCAGGTTTTCAGGTTGCATGTTAGGCTTGCTACGGGTCCCGGCGGCCTTAAGCCGACCTGGATCCTAGCACCGGTAGCGGTTCGATTTTCGGGTCGTTACAGAATGGTATCAGAGCCCTAGGTTCATAGGATCGGACCTAGAGTGTCGGGCTTATAGATGTTATAGAAGGTCAAGCACAATAGGAAAGATCATGTCCACTAGGATAGGATGTGGAGTCCTGTCTTGTATGATAATGTGAAGTGCCATGATTATATACATGTGCATTGATGTTGTGATATGAATGACATATATGTGATGAAGGTTCATGTGTGCCCACATGAACCATATGATGCTAATGTTTGTGTGGTGTGTACTGTTTTTCAGAAAACAGGATGAGAGGAACCCGTCGATCTGCAAGATTGACTGGAGTGCCACCTGAGGATGAGGGCACGAGCGCCCATCCTCCTACATTGCCTAGGGCAATGTCATGGTAGAGCAAACAGAGAAAGAGTGTCAAGGGACCCTAGAAGGTCTTTTGATGCTAGCAGAAGGGGGACAGATAGAGGAGGAAGTTCTTCAGATGTGAGGGAGGTTGTGGAAGAGAATCAGAGGAGGGATGGGAATCTGGCTGTTAGCATGGAGGAAGAGGGGACAGGGGAGTCACAGGGAGGCGTTCAGGCCTCGGGGCATGGTTTTCCACCCCATTATCCACCCTTCCCACAGGGTTCAGGGTATCCGATGGGAGGTACATCGGATTATTCCAGCTTTAATCCCTATCCTACCTACATGCCTTATCCACCTTTCTATCCACCTTACACGCAGTACCCAGCTTATCCACCCTCACCCTTCTATCCAAACCCGGCAAACCCCAC
The DNA here is from genome assembly GCF_001659605.2 of Manihot esculenta. Lineage (NCBI taxonomy): Eukaryota > Viridiplantae > Streptophyta > Magnoliopsida > Malpighiales > Euphorbiaceae > Manihot > Manihot esculenta. The sequence goes on from NC_035170.2 coordinate 15,681,016, forward strand.
CTCGGGGAATGCTGCACCTCCACCTCCACCACCTCCAGAACTAGCAGCCCCAGTTACTCAACCTTCTAGACCTAGCTCAGCCGGTGGGAGCAAAGTAAAGATGACAGATTACCTTAAGCTGGATGCTCCCAAATACAAGTCAGGGGATGACCCCTTTGAGTATCTGAGAGTAGTGAAGACAATAACTGATAAGCTAGGGGCGGATGATAGCAGGGCCATTCAGATGGCAGGGTTCACCTTAAAGTGCAAGAAGGCACGGGAATGGTTCAAGTGTTATGTGGACCCGAGACTAGACGGCATGACATGGGAAGAATTTGCGAATGAGTTCGCGGGTTGGGCTTTTCCAGACAGTTCCAGAGAACTGAAGATGATTGAGTTTGAACAGCTGAGACAGACAGAACACATGAGTGTGGAGGAGTTCACGGATAAATTCTTGGAGCTATTGCCTTTTTCAGGGCAAGCTCTAGATACCGATTCGAAGAAAGCCAAGAGATATGTTATGAAGCTGCATTCCAGGTACTCCTCGTTGATTCAGTCAGTTGAGAGGGAAAGTTTCCACACTGTGGTGGATATGGCCCGAAGGATGGAGGCGAGTGCTATAGTCGAGGGGTCAGTGAAGCAGTCAGTGACCCAGTCTTCAGGGGTTAAGACCCCAGGTAGAGGAGGGCCAGGTCTCTCTTCTCAGGGCTCAAGTAGCAAGAGGTGGAATAACACCACCAAGAAACCGAAGAAGAATAAGTTTTGGAGTAAGTTGAAATCCGGTCTGGGATTCGGCGGTGGCTCGAGCTCAGGTTCAGACAGTACAGAATGCCAAAGGTGTGGGAGGCCGCACAGAGGAGTGTGTCGAGCTGGGACCAATTCATGTTTCAGATGTGGACAGGAGGGACACATGGCTCGGGAGTGTCCTAGAGCACCTTTTATGGGCCAGCCCCAGCAGACAGCTTCTGGTAGTGTGGCATAGCCAGCAGCTCCAGCCACAACTCAGGGCAGTGGCAGAGGTAGAGGGAGAGGGGCAGCCTCTTCTTCTAGTTCCCGAGGTGAAGGTCCATTAGCTCCAGCCAGGATCTTCACCATGACTCAGCAGGAGGCTAACACATCCAACACCGTGGTGTCAGGTAATCTCGTCATTGGGTGTTCTGATGTGTATGCATTAATGGACCCGGGTGCATCTCATTCATTTATTGCTCCGAGAGCCGTTGAGAGGTTGGGTCTGATAGTCTCTGGGTTAGAGTGTCCCCTATGGGTCAGTGGACCCAAGTGTGACCCGTCAGTGGCAGAGTCGGTCTGCCAGTACAGTCCAGTTTTTGTCGAGGGAAGATGCCTCTCTGCCGACCTTGTGGTTCTAGATTTGACAGACTTTGACGTCATTCTAGGGATGGATTGGCTATCTACCCATGGTGCTACCTTGGACTGCAGGGACAAGGTAGTCAGGTTCAGAGATCAGAACGGGTCAGAGGTCGTCTTCAGAGGAGACAAGAGGGGTACACCTAGAGGTATGATATCAGCTCTTCAGGCTCGCAGGTTGCTTAGGAAGGGATGTCAGGGGTATTTGGCTTATGTGAGAGAGCTTAGTAGTCAGGTCAGGGAGCCAGCCTCGGTGCCAGTTGTCAGAGAGTTTCAGGATGTCTTTCCAGACGAGCTTCTAGGTTTACCACCTGCTAGGGAGATAGAGTTCGAGATAGAGTTGATGCCTGGAGCTAGACCGATCTCTATCCCTCCCTACAGGATGGCCCCAGCCGAGTTGAAGGAGTTGAAAGAGCAATTGCAGGAGCTGGTAGAAAGGGGCTTCATCCGACAGAGTACCTCACCTTGGGGTGCTCCGGTCTTGTTTGTGAGAAAGAAGGATGGGTCCCTCAGACTTTGTATCGACTACAGGCAGTTGAACAAAGTCACTACCAAGAATAGGTACCCTCTGCCAAGGGTCGATGATCTATTCGACCAGCTAGCCGGAGCGGGTTGTTTCTCCAAAATAGATCTGAGATCTGGGTACCATCAGCTGAGGATAAGAGAAGAAGACATGCCAAAGACAGCTTTCAGGACCAGATATGGGCATTTTGAGTTCCTTGTAATGCCGTTCGGGTTAACCAACGCCCCTGCAGCATTCATGGATCTCATGAACAGAGTATATAGCCAATACCTGGATCACTTTGTTATTGTCTTCATAGATGATATCTTAGTGTATTCCAGGAACGCAGAGGAGCATGCCCATCATCTGAGGTTGGTTCTGCAGACCTTGAGGGAACATGGCTTGTATGCCAAGTTCTCTAAGTGTGAGTTCTGGCTGAGGAGCATTTCATTCTTGGGGCATGTAGTGTCAGAGAATGGGATAGAGGTGGACCCCAAAAAGGTAGAAGCTGTGGCTAACTGGCCTAGACCCACTTCAGTGACGGAGATCAGGAGTTTCTTGGGTTTGGCAGGTTACTACAGGAGGTTCGTTCAGAACTTCTCAAAAATTGCAGCTCCTCTGACCAGGTTAACCAGGAAGAATCAGAAGTTTGTGTGGACCGACCAGTGCGAAGAGAGTTTTGAAGAGCTTAAGAGGAGGTTGACTTCGGCACCAGTGTTAACTTTGCCAGCTAGCAGTGAGGACTTCACGGTCTTCTGTGATGCATCCCGAGTGGGTTTGGGTTGTGTGTTAATGCAGAATGAGAGGGTGATTGCTTATGCTTCTAGGCAGCTGAAGAAGCATGAGTTGAATTACCCCACACATGACCTGGAGATGGCAGCAGTAATCTTTGCACTCAAGATGTGGAGGCACTACCTCTATGGGGTTAAATGTGAGATCTTTACAGATCATAAGAGCCTGCAGTACATCCTGAGTCAAAGAGATTTGAACTTGAGACAGAGAAGATGGGTGGAGCTGCTGAGTGACTATGATTGCAAGATTCAATACCATCCGGGTAAGGCGAATGTTGTGGCAGACGCCTTAAGCCGGAAATCACTCGGCAGTTTATCCCACATATCGGCAGAGAGGAGGCCAGTGGTGAAGGAGTTTTACAAGCTCATTGAGGAAGGTCTACAGTTGGAGTTGTCTGGTACAGGTGCTTTAGTGGCCCAGATGAGAGTGGCACCCGTGTTTCTGCAGCAGGTGGCTCAGAAACAGCATGAGGACCCAGAGTTAGTGAAGATTGCCAGGACTGTTCAGTTAGGCAAAGATAGTGAGTTCAGATTTGACAGCAAAGGGATCCTCCGCTATGGGAGCAGACTATGTGTACCAGATGACATAGGGCTAAAAGGAGACATTATGAGAGAGGCTCATAATGCAAGATACAACGTTCACCCCGGGGCCACCAAGATGTATCAAGATCTGAAGAAGGTTTATTGGTGGCCAGCTATGAAGAAAGAAGTGGCACAGTTTGTGTCAGCCTGCGAAGTGTGTCAGAGGGTGAAGCTGGAACATCAGAAGCCGGCTGGAATGCTTAACCCGCTACCTATTCTAGAGTGGAAATGGGAGAATATAGCTATGGACTTCGTAGTGGGGTTACCGGCGGCGTCCAACAGATTGGACTCCAAATGGGTGATTGTGGACAGACTCACCAAATCTGCTCACTTCATCCCTGTCAGGAGTGGCTATTCTGTGGACAAGTTGGCGCAGGTGTATGTCGATGAGATCGTCAGACTGCATGGGGTTCCTGTTTCGATAGTGTCAGATAGAGGGCTCCAGTTCACCTCCAGATTTTGGCAGAGTCTGCAGAATGCCATGGGTACTAGGTTGGATTTTAGCACTGCTTTCCATCCACAGACGGACGGACAATCAGAGAGGACCATCCAGACCATAGAAGATATGCTAAGAATGTGTGTGCTGGACTTTGGCGGTTCTTGGAGGCAACATCTACCTTTGGTGGAGTTTGCCTACAATAACAGCCATCATGCTAGCATCGGGATGGCTCCATATGAAGCTTTATATGGAAGGAAGTGCAGATCACCTGTTTGCTGGGAAGATGTTGGAGAAAAGGCCTTGGCAGGGCCTGAGCTAGTAGAGATTACTAGCAGAGTAGTACCCATAATCAGAGAAAGGATCAAAACTGCTGCAAGCAGACAGAAGAGCTATACAGACATCCGCAGAAGACAGGTAGAGTTTCAGGAGGGGGATCTGGTATTGCTCAAGGTGTCTCCTATGAAAGGAGTGGTTCGCTTCGGGAAGAAAGGTAGACTAGCCCCACGATACATCGGACCCTTTGAAATCTTGCAAAAGATTGGGAATGTGTCGTACAAGCTGGATTTACCTGCTTCAATGGAAAGAATCCATCCAGTTTTCCATGTTTCAATGTTGAGGAAGTTTGTGTCAGATCCGAGCAAGGTTCTTAGTGAGCCGGATGTGGAGGTCCAAGAGGATCTCACCTATGTTGAACAGCCAGTACGGATCATAGACACCCAGATCAGAAAGCTAAGAAATAAGGAAATCCCGATGGTGAAAGTCCTGTGGAACCACCACAATTTGGAAGAATGCACTTGGGAGACACGGGAGTCTATGCTCCAGCAGTACCCTCATCTCTTCTAAGGTTAGATCTCTATGTGTTTATGTGCTATGTATGTATATTATGTTTTATGCCATGCTATGTGCTAGTTGAGGAACATTCGGGGACGAATGTTCTTAAGGGGGGGAGAATGTAATACCCAGCTAGACTCCGGTATCGGAATTCCTACCGTCCGGTGGAATCTCGGATGTCGGAAGCCTCTAGTAGGGTAGAAACATGTTTTCATAAAATGTTTTAAGGTATTTCATGGTTTTAAGTAAAATGGAAATGAGTTTTTTCATAAAAACAACCTTGGAGGAAAACTCAGGTTCGGCCGCCGAACAGGCATGCCTTCGGGAGCGCCTTTAGGCCCCCAAAAGCATAAGTGAGGAAAGTCCAGGTTCGGCCACTGAACCTCAAGTTCGGCCGCCGAACATGGCATGCATACGGAGGCACGTTCGGCCCTCGAACGTGGCCTGGCCAGCCACTATAAAAGGGTCCCTTAGCCGAAAACGGGCGAGCTTTTTTCCCATTTCCGGCCAAGGTGAGCTCTCCGCCGTCCCTCACCGATCTTGAGTTCTTTCCTTCCAATCCTACTCGATTTTCATGAGTTTTTACTTTGTTTTGAAGATTTTCAAGCTTTGAGCAAGTTTTGGAGCTTTGAGGTTCAAGGGAACTCAACCCCTCCCATCTCCAAGTTTAGGTCGTCTCTCTCTCGATCTCCACGAGGTAAGAGCCGATCTTAAGCTCATTGCATGTTTTAAGTAAGTTTTAAGTGGATCTATGGGGTAGAATGCATGTTTAGCTCATAGTTAGGTTTATGGGTTTTATATGTGTTTATGAACAATATGAGTTGCTTGTTGTGTTGTAGTTGGGGTTTTTGTTAGTTTGATGCCCCTAGAAACTTGTATGCTTGTTTGTGTGTGATTGGGAATGTTGTAGAATAGGTTTATGCTTGATTGGTTAGTTTTGGAGGCAAATGTGTATAGAAGAGCTGAGTTTCTGCTACTAAGGGAGAAACCAGGTTCGGCAGCCGAAGGAACTTTCGGCCGCCGAACATGCTTGTGGAGGCAGCCTTCGGCTGCCGAAGCTTGCCCCCGAAAGGAGACTTTCGTCTCTGTCTGGGAGTTTCGGCCGCCGAAAGTGCCACCGAACATGCATGAGTTTCGCCTCTGTCTGGGAGTTTCGGCCGCCGATGGTGCCGCCGAACCTGCCTGACTTTCGGCTCTGGAGGGACTTTCAGCCGCCGAACCTGCCGCCGAAAGTGCCCTGTCCAGCCCTCTCTTGTATGTTTTTCTATGATTGTTTCATGATGTTTTAGGGGGTTTTGGGGGAGTAGTTTAGAGTTATGTTCATATTTGTTTGGTCCCTCATTTGAGTCCACCTGTGTAGGTTCGGACCCGAGGAACCGAGGACCCCAGCAGTGAGTCAGCTGCTCCAGTGTCTGGTCAGAGCTACCCAGAGGTGAGTGGAATATCTCATTATGTTTTAAAGCAAATGATGGACTTTTTAGCATGTTTCACGCATCATGAATGCCATGAGATGTACTAAGTTGTTTGCATTAGAATTCACGAATATGTTGCATTGCATACTTTATTGTGGATTGATGTGGGTGAACGTTGGATGATCCAAAGCCCTCGATCTATGATATGACGATGTGATATGTACAGTACGGAATGTAAGACCAGTGGGACCCATTCTACGTTCGCTGGCACCATGTAAGGGAAAGACCAGGACCCATTTTACGTTCTGGCACAGTTGGACTGTTATGACATGCTATGTTATGTAAGAGAAAGACCAGGACCCATTCTACGTTCTGGCACAGTTGGACTATGTAGAGGGCTATTGGTGACAAGTTCATCCTTGATGTGATTAGCTGTGATGTGATGCATTCCATGATGCCATATGATTTAAATGTTTTTATTATTCTGCTCACTGGGCCCTAGTAGCTCACCCCTCTCCCATTTTCCCCAGGATTGCAGGTACAGGGTAGACCAGGAGATCCGTAAGAGTGATGAAGTCATGTGTATGTAATAGATAGTGTGGACATGATAAATGTATTAATGTTTTGTAAAAGTACAGTATAGATATGTAATGTAATGATGTTTGAGGAGGTTAGAAGTGTGCTTGACCATAGTATATTGTAATCCCTTTTTAATACATGATCTTAGATGTTTTATACTGCTTATGTAAACCAACTCAACACATGTTATGTCACCCATTGGGGGCATTGATGAGATCCCACTGAGGGGTTAAGTTTATGATTATGGCTATGTTCAGTGCATGCAGGTTGAGTTTGGTGTATGAGAAAGTGAATGAAAGAAAAGTTTTAAATTTTTATGTATTTCTTGATCATGTATGGGATTAAGCAGGTTTTCAGGTTGCATGTTAGGCTTGCTATGGGTCCCGGCGGCCTTAAGCCGACCTGGATCCTAGCGCCGGTAGCGGTCCGATTTTCGGGTCGTTACAGAATGTTTTTTATGTAACAGCTCGGACGTGAACCCCGGCACTGTTACCGTTCACGGCCCAGGGCTATCCCTCGCCTGGCCTATTGCCACCTCGGGCTTTCCACTGGCGTCGTGAACAGCTCTTAACATCCATTCACCCTCACGGGTTCCTGGCAGGATTTGTCCCCTTGGGTTCTTGCATCGAATGCATCCTTCCCCAAGTGGATTTGGCCCAAATTTCCCTTTGGAAATTAGGTCGCCTCCCCCACTACTCGAACCCTTGACCTCCCACTTTAAGGGAATAGTCTGGTGAGAGTGGAACAATTGGTACTCACTCTCACCAGACTATTCCCTTAAAGTGGGAGGTCAAGGGTTCGAGTAGTGGGAGAGGCGACCTAATTTCCAAAGGGAAATTTGGGCCAAATCCACTTGGGGAAGGATGCATTCGATGCAAGAACCCAAGGGGACAAATCCTACCAGGAATCCGTGAGGGTGAATGGATGTTAAGAGCTGTTCACGACGCCAGTGGAAAGCCCGAGGTGGCAAGAGGCCAGGCGAGGGATAGCCCTGGGCCGTGAACGGTAACAGTGCCGGGGTTCACGTCCGGGCTATTACACTTATCTACCAATTCTTGCAACTGTTCTTTTAATTCCTTTAACTCTGCAGGTGCCATCCTGTAGGGAGGAATAGAGATGGGTCTCGTTCCTGGCATTACTTCAATTTCAAACTCTATTTCCCTAGCAGGTAAACATGGTAGATCATCTGGGAAATGTCGAGAAATTCTTTGACTACTGGCACTGAAGATGGTTCCCTGACCTGACCATTTAACTCTCTGACATGAGCAAGAAACCCCTGACAACCCCTCCTGAGCAACCTATGAGCCTGCAGGGCAGATATCAAACCTCTAGGCATACCTATCTTGTCTCCTCTAAAGATGACCTCCGATCCATCTTGTTCTCTGAACCTAACTACCTTGTCTCTGCAGTCCAAGGTAGCACCATTAGTAGAGAGTCAATCCATCCCTAGAATGACGTCAAAATCAGTCAAATCTAGAACCACAAGGTTAACTAGAAGGACTTATCCTCAACAAAGACTGGACTGAACCGGCAGACTGATTCTGCCACAGATGGATCACACTTGGGCCCACTGACCCAAAGAGGACACTCTAGCCTAGAAGCTATCAAACCCAAACTATCTATGGCTTTCGGAGAAATAAAAGAATGAGAGGCACCAGGATCCATAAGAGCATACACATTAGAACACCCAATAGTAAGTTTACCTAACACCACTGTGTTTGATGTGTTGGCCTTCTGCTGTGTCATGGTGAAGATCCTTGTTGGAGCTGAAGGACCTTCCCCTTGGAAACTTGCTGAAGAAGAGGCTGTCCTTCTCCCTCGTCCTTGCCTTCTGCCCTAAGATGTGGCTAAAGCTGCTGGCTGAGCCACACTGCTAGAAGCCATCTACTGGGACTGTGCCATCATAACGGTATTGGGACACTCACGTGCCATGTGTCCCTCCTGTCCACATCTGAAATAAGCTGTATTTCCAAATCGACAAAGCCCTTTGTGCGGCTTACCGCACCTCATACATCCAGAGCTATCTGAGCCAGAGCTTGAACCCCTACCCATTCCCAGACCAGACTTTAATATGCTCCAGAACTTATTCTTCTTCGGCTTCTTAGTGGATCTACTCCACTTTTCACTTCCTGTGGCGGCTGCATTTAGAGAGGAGAGATCAAATTTCCCTGTACTCGGGGTTTTGGAACCCGAGGATTGTGCCACCTGCTACTTTACTGTCCCCTGTATGATGGCACTAGCCTCCATTTTCCTGGCTGTATCCACAATGGTGTGGAAGCTCTCTCTCTCCGCTGCTAAAATCAAGGAGGAGTACCTAGAGTGGAGTCTCATGGTATACCTCCTAGCCTTTTTCTTGTCAGTGTCATAAGCCTGACCCACAAACTGAAGCAACTCCAGAAACTTGTTTGTATACTCATCCATGCTCATATCTTCAGTTTGTCTTAATTGCTCAAATTCTATCACCTTCAACTCCCTTGAATTGTCTGGAAAAGCCCACCCTGCAAACTTATTTGCAAACTGTTCCCAAGATAGGCTATCCAGTTTCGGGTCCACATAGTTCTTGAACCATTCCTTTGCCTTCTTGCATTTTAGAGTGAACCCCGCCATCTGGATGGCTCTGCTGTCACTAGCCCCTAACTCATCAGCTATCATTTTCACCGTCTTGAGGTACTCAAACGGATCATCACCTGTTTTATACTTAGGAGCATCCAACTTTAGATAGTCCGTCATTTTCACCTTGCTCCCTGCTGACGGGTTAGGTTTGGGTGGTTGGGTTTCAGAAATTTCTAGTTCTGCTAGGGGAGGAGGTGGTGCAGCATTCCCTGGATTTGAGTTTGCTGGATTCTGGTAATAAAAGGGTGGAGGTGAAAACATGGGATAAGGTGGATATGGTGGGTAGTAGGGAGGATAGGGCATGTATGAGGGGTACGGGTGATAGCTAGAGTAATCCGATGGGCCTCCCATCTGATACCCGGGTCCCTGTGGGTAGGTGATAGAGCATATTTTAGTCCACTTTATCATTATGTTCTTGATGTTTATTTGCATCTTTTCTACCTAATTTTGTGGTTTTAATAATATTTTATAGATATTAGGTGTAAAGAGACAATATGGAGAAAATGCTCTTAAAACTGCCAAAAAGTGTCAAATATGGAAAGTGCCAAAAAAGGAAAGTTTTCAAATAAGGAAAGTTTTCAAATAAGGAAAGTTTTCAGAAAAGGAAAGTCTTCAAATAAAGAAAGTGTAGAAGCAAAAGCAAATAAGGAAAGCTCAGTCAGAAGATTATTTGAAATTCAAAATGCAGATCTTTCTTTCCTTATTCAAAGATGAGCACACACTGCAACAGTCAAATCTTCCTATTTAGGCAGCAAGATTTAAAGGAGATGCACTTGCCTCTTCCACATTTTTGCATTCAAAATTCAAACGAAGGCTCCACCTAAAAAGGAAAGACTGGACATATATCTTTTCGCTTCTGCATATTAATGACTGCACGCTCTCCTTCCTCTTCTGCAGTCCATGCGCACGCCACTTGCCTTTTGAAGCCAAGGTGCGCGCCCTTCCTCTTCTGAAAGCCTTGGGACATGCCTCTTTCCTTCTGAAGCTCAAGCCATGCATCCTTCCTCTTCTGAAAGCATTAATGCACGATTCTTTCCTCTTCTGAAGACAAGCCGAGCATCTCCTTCCCTCTGGTGAGCTTGCAACGCGATACTTTCCTCTTTTGCAACAACTTGGGCAGCAAGTTGTACATGGGCAGCATCTTGGGCAGCCTCTTCACGAATTAGGAAGCAAGGGCAGTATGTAAGGACCTAGGGCAACACTTTCAACTATAAAAAGGCACATAAGGAGCCTCCCCACAACTCTTTACACTCCCCTTGGGAGACACCTACGGGATTCACATCTCTTCTTCTACCTTTCTTCTTTTCTTTTATTTTTTGATTTTTGTTTCAGCCATGAGAGGCTGAAATATTTTATTCTAGTTGAAGATTAGGTGATACTTTAGTTGTTTTATGGATTGGGAGACTTGATCAAACATTGTTTATCTTTTGTTATTCAATATTCATATAATCTCATGCTTAATTCCATTGTTGCTTTGTTGTTTTGATCAATATGGCCAATTGATTCTTGATTGCAAGGTAATAATATGTTAGTTTGGGTGATTTAAGTCCGTAATTGCTTGGATTATTCAAACATAAGAACACTTGGTGTAAAAACCAAGAAAATTGTATGATCTAGCAACATCTCATGCGTTTGAGTAGTTAGGATTGGATCTCTCTCTTTCTTCATGCAATTAACAATTGTTTGATACCTAAGGCCCAAGGACGTTCCTTGGCAATTTGTTAATTAGTAATTAATTAGAGGACGTTCCCTAATTGGTTTAATCATAAGGAGAGACATGGTGGTGAGAAGCGTCTTCCATCTCCATAACTAATCTATTGAATCAATCAAAAGAAACTAAGTGTCAATGATCAATCCCAACAACTGAAGTGGATCTAATTCTTCAACTAGAGCTTTCTTATTATTTATTTCTCTTTTATTTTATTATTCGCTTATTTTAATTGCATTCAGTAGTTTGTTAATCAAATCAATCTCAAACCCCCCATTTTACTTTTACTACAATTTATTTTTATTCCGCTTTCAGTTTATCTCGTTTTCAGTTTTATCTCGTTTCAGTTTATTTCGCTTTCAGTTTATTTTGCTTTCCGTTTATTTCGCTTTCAGTTTATCTCGCTTTCAGTTTATCTCGTTTCAGTTTACTTTGCTTTCAGTTTATTTTTGTTTCAGTTTATTCTTTTGGTCTTGATAAGGAAAATAGGTAAGTTTTCAATTCCCTGTGGATTCGATCCTTTCACCACCATCTGCAGTTGTAAATTGTTGATAACCAGAAAGGTTATTTTTTACCGGCTTCGACAACCGCGAGTCAGTAGGGTTGGTACTGAGGTGGGTAAGCAAAATCCGAGGCCTGAGCGTGTAACGACCCGAAAACCGGACCGCTACCGGCGCTAGGATCTAGATCGGTATAAGGCCGCTGGGACCCATAGCAAGCCTAACATACATCCTGTATACCTGTTCAATCCCATACATGATCAAACATATACATAAAAATTTAAACTTTTTCTTTTCATTCACCAAGTTTAACCTGTGCATACACAACTCATAATCATAAAACCCCACATTGGAGCCATCATCAAATGCTCCAATGGGGCAACATATTATATATTAAGCTTGGTTTACATAAACATCATGAAAACCTTTCATTAACAAGATCATGTATCAAAAAGGGATTAACATACACGAGTGCCAAGCACAATTCTATCCTCAATATAATTCTTTACATTACATTTCATTACTATACGTTACATTACGATGTCTTTCTCATGTCCACAGCTAGCTATTACATAAAACATGACTTTACTCTTGATGACTTCCTGATCTATCCCGTACCTGCAAACCTGGGGGATTAAGGGAATGGGGTGAGCTACTAGAGCCCAATGAGCAGAATAATAAAACATTGTATTTAAAACATATGATCTCATGGAATGCATCGCATCACAAACAAATCACATCAAGGATGGTCTTGTCACCAATAGTCCTCTACATATCCGTTAGTGTCAGGGGCGTAGAATGGGCCTCGACCTGGTCTTTCTCTTAACATAACATAACATAACATTCCTATAATGCCAGGGGCGTAGAATGGGCCTCGACCTGGACTTCCATACCATACCATACCATACCATACCACATCATATCATACGAGGACTAGAGGATCATCCAATACCCATCCACATCATCGTCATATTATGCAATGCAACATATTCATGAATTCTAATGCAAACAACCTAATATATCTCATGGTATTCGTGATGCATGAACATGCTCAAAATTTGATTTATTTACTTTGAAACATAAAGAGTTATTCTACTCACCTCAAGCTAGCTCTGACAAGACACTGAAGCAGCTATCTCACTGCTGGGGTCCTCGGTTCCTCGGGTCCGAACCTACACAGGTGGACTCAAATGAGGGACCAAACATACATGAACATGACTCTAAACTACTCCCCAAAAACCCCCCTGAAACACCTTAAAACAATCATAGAAAGCATACAAAGGAAGGCTGAACAGGGCACTTTTGGCGGCAGGTTTGGCGGCCGAAAGTCCCTCCAGAGCCGAAACTTAGCCACTTTCGGCGGCACCTTCGGTGGCCGAAACTCCCTTCCAGAGCCGAAAGTCCACTTTCGGGGGCAGGGTTCGGCAATCAAAAGCTTGCCTCCACAGGCATGTTCGGCGGCCGAAAGTCCTTCGGTTGCCGAACCTGAGTTCTTCCAAATGGTAGAACTCAGCCTCTTCATGCACATTTTTGCCTCCCAAACCATTCAAACATGCATTCACAAGCAAATAAGCATTTAGGGGTCTCAAACTATCCTAAACCCCAATACAAACACATAAAGCAACTCAAACATCATACACTACCCAAAAACTCAACATTTACCCTAACAATAAACAACTAACTTACACATGCATTTCTACCCCATAAACTTTCATAAAAGTTGTTTAAAACATGAAATGAGCTAAGGATCTACTCTTACCTCTTGAAGATCGAGAGGGGATGCGATCTAAACTTGGAAATGGGAGAAATCTAGCTCCTTGGGTCTCCAAGCTCCAAAACTTGATCTTAGCTCCAAAACTCTTCAAAACCAAGTTAGAACTCGTTAAAACTTGAAAGATTTGAGGAAAATCACCAAAACCAACCATGGGAGAGCATGGACTCACCGTTGGCCGAAAATAGGGGAGAAAACTCATCCATTTTCGGCCATGGATCCTTTTATAGGTGGCTAGCCAGGCCACCTTCGGAAGCCGAAGGTGACTCCAAAATGCATGCATGTTCGGCGGCCGAACATGAGGTTCGGCGGCCGAAAGAAAGTCACATTCGGAAGCCTAACGTGCCCCCCTAAACTATCCCACGTTTGGCGGCCGAACCTGGAGATGCTTCCATGGTCTTTTCAATTCAAAACTCATTTTCTTTCTTACTTAAAACCTTAAAATACATTAAAACATTTTATGAAAACATGATTTGACTCTTCTAGAGGTTTTCGACATCCGAGATTCCACCGGACAGTAGGAATTCCGATACCGGAGTCTAACCGGGTATTACAGAGCGCCTCCTTCAGATTCTCCCATACCCTCTCTTGAATAACTCACACCCAGACTTCCGTCTCTTCTTTGATTATCCTCCACCATTTCCCTAATATCTGCAGACATCTTTCTGGATATGTTCTTCTTCTGTTTACATCAAAAGACCTTCTATGGTCCCTTGACGTTTCACCCCTATTAGTCCTACTCGACCGTGCTCTTGACGGAGCAATAGGAGGAAGGGCATCTATACCTTCATTTTCAGGTGGAACTCCGGTCAATCGTGCAGATCGACGTGAGCCTCGCATCCAGTCTTCTGAAAAACAACATATACCACATAAACATTAGAATCATATGGTTCATGTGGACACACATGAACACACATCATGTACATAACATATCATTAATGCACATGCATACAATCATGGCATTACACATCATTATATACTCAACCAGACAGGACTCTACATCCTATTCTAGTGGACATGATTTTTCCTAATTGTGCTTGCCCTCTATAACATTTATGAGCCCAACACTCTAGGTCTGACCATATGAACCTAGGGCTCTGATACCACTCTATAACGACCCAGAAATCGGACCGCTACCGGCGCTAGGATTCAGATCGACTTCAAGTCGCCGGAACCCGTAACAAGCCTACTATACATCCTGTGTACCTGATAAAATCCCATACATGATCATACATTATAACAAAAAACTTAAACATTTCATGAACCAAGACTCGACCATGTATTAACCTGAAAACATAAACCCATACTAGAGCCCTCATCAAATGCTCTAGTATGGTGAACATAACATGCCTCAAGTTTGGTTCAAATATAACTCATAATTAAAAATTTTTACATAAGGATCATATTAACAGGGATTACCAAAAAAAAAAAAAAGGAAACTAGGGCAAAGCACAATTGTATTCCATTAAAATTTACATGTCCACAATTATACTATTACATTTGACTATACCAGCAACTATGCCGACTTCCTCGGGCTATTCTTGACCCTGCAAACCTGGAGTTAGGAGAAAGAGATAAGCTACAAGAGTCTAGTGAGCAAAACATAAAAACAGTTTAATAAATATATGCTCGTATGAAATGCATCATAACACAAACAATTCACATCAAGATGGACTTATCACCAGTAACCCTCTACATTTTCCAATAATGTCCGGCCCTCGACGGAGCTCCTCAGGACTTCCTCTTAAACATAACATAACATATCAATAATGCCAGGGGCGTAGAATGGGCAGCCCTGGTCTTTCCCTTACATAGTGCCAGGGGCGTAGAATGGGCAGCCCTGGTCTTTCCGTATCATATCAAATCATAACATACTCGAGGGCTAGTGGGTCATCCAATATCCATCCACATCAACAGTAAGTTATGCAATGCATCATATTCGTGAATTCTAATGCAAAACAACCTAATACATACACATGACATTCGTGATGCGTGAACATGCTTAAAAGTTTGGTTACTTTGAAAAGATAGTTCAGTTCTAATCACCTCTGGCTGACGCTCGCCTAATACCGACATAGTTATTTCACTGCAGGCCTCTACGGTCTCCCAGGTCCGATCCTACACAAGTGGACTCCAATGAGGGACCAAACATAACTATTACATGACTCTAAACAACTCCCCAAGAACCCTATTAAACATACTAAAACATACATACAAAACAAGCAAAAGAAGGCTGGGCAAGGGACTTCCGATAGTAGGTTCAGCAGCCGAAGGTCCTTCACAGATCCGAAAGTCAAGGACTTTCGGGGGCAGGTTCGGCGGCCTAAACCCTTCACAGATCCGAAAGTTAGCAACCTTCGGGGGCGGATTTGGTGGCCTAAACCCCTTCACAGATCCGAAAGTCCATGCTTTGGGGGCATGTTAGGCGGCCAAAAGGTTGCCTCCACAAGCAGGTTCGGCGGCTGAACCTTGCTTCGGCGGCCGAACCTGGGTTCTCCAGTAAGGCAAAACCCGATTCTGCCCTATGTACACAGCACCAAAACACTCCAATCCTCACACCCAACTACTCAAAAACATTCCTACTCACTCAAATATGCATAAGGGACATAGAAACTAGCCTATTCCCCAACAAACAACAACAAAAACATAAGAGGGAGCATTTATCATCAAAACTAACATAAACCCTAAAACTTTAGATCTAACATTTTCATGCATTATTAACCTTTAACCCCTTCTTAAAACTTATTTAAAACATAGTAAAAACAAAGATCTAGACTTACCACTTGGAGATCTAAGGGTGACAGCAACCCCAACTTGGAGATGAGGTAAAACGGTCTCTAGAGGTCTCCAAGGTTTAAAAACTTGGATTCAAGCTCAAATCTTCAAAAACAAAAGGAAACTCGTGAATTTCCTAAGAGATTTGAAGGAAAAACAACAAAATCATAAAAGGGAGGGCCAGGACTCACCTCTGCCCGAAAATAGAGTGAAAGCACTCTCATTTTCGGGTTGAAGGCCTCTTATAGGTGGCTAGATAAACTACCTTCGGGGGTCGAAAAGGAAGGCCCCGCGGCGGCACCACCTTCAGCGGTCGAACTTGAAGGTTCGGCGGTTGAACCTGGAGTTTTTCTTCAAAACTCTTTTCTTTCTTCTTTTTAACTCAAAACCTTAAAATCTTCAAATTCATTTTATAAAAACCTTATTTTACCCTTCTAAGAAGATTCCAGCTTCGGGAATTCCGGATTCCAATGGGGATTCCGTCGGAAGGTTGAAATTCCGATGTCGGAGTCTAGCCGGATATTATAATTTCAATTAAATTTTAGAATACTAAAAATAAGGTGTAAAAGATAAAATGTCTATTAAAAATTCCAACCAATCAAATCAAATCAAATCGAATCAGATTGGTTTGATTCAGTTTAATTTTTGCTCAAAATCGATTCGATTAAATTTTTATAAATACTAAAATCTCTGTTCGATTCAATTTTAAACCGAACTGATCGATTACTCACCCCTATTTGCATGTTGTCAAATACATCAAAGAATGTCCTTAAAAAGGATTATTCTTTCCTGCTCACAGCTCCTTGATAATTTCTGCCTATTGCGATGCTGACTGCGCTATCTATCTTGTGTCTTGCAAGTCCCTCACCGGTTACTGTCTATTTACCGATCCATCAATAGTCTCCTGGAAAACAAAGAAGCAACACACGGTTAGCCGTTCATTAGCAGAAGTAGAGTATCGTAACATGGCATCTACAGTGTGCGAGATACAGTGGCTTACCTATCTTCTATGAGAATTTCAACTGAAACCATCCTTGCCGGTAATGCTTCACTGTGATAACAAAGCTGCAGAACACATAACAGTGAACCCTCACTACAAGAAAGTTACGATTTACCAATGGATTTTACTAATAAATTTTCATCCATTAGTAATTTTAACAGATTTACTAACGAATTTGAAAATCCGTTGGTAAATCTTAATATAAAAAATTTTGTGTAAAAATATATCAACGGATTTTAAATCCGTTAGTAATCTATTAGTATTACTAACGGATTTCAAAATCCGTTGGTAATTTATAAATATATAAAATAAGTAGTGTTGAAATTTACTAACGGACTTAAAATCCGTTAGTAAATCCGTTGATAATTCACTAACAAATTTCAATATGTTAGTAAATTTAAAAAAACGTTTAAATTACTAGCAATGTATTCAAAAAATTATTAACGAATTTGAAAATCCGTTACTAAATTTTATCATTTAATTAATAAGTAAAAATTGCATTGAATTTACTAACGGATGCCATCCGTTAGATAATCCATTGGTAAATTTAAAATGACATCCCACGTAAAGTTTTTGCGTTTTTTTTTTTAAATCCACATTTTTCAGTTATCAACGGATTTACTAACGAATTTCAAATCCGTTGGTAATTCTTGCAAGGAAAAAAGCCCGCTTTTATTTTCAAAATTTAATAATAGATTCAAATCCATTAGTAAATCGATTAGTAATCCGTATTTATAAATATAACACCACCTCTTCTTCTTTTATCATTTATTCATTTTATCATTTTTATTTCTTCCATTTTCTTTCCCTTTCTCTCATTTTTTTTTTCTTTTTCTATTACTTTCTTTCATTTCACTTTCTTATCTCATTTTTTTCTTCTCATTTTTTTCTATTATTTTCCTTTCATCTCTTATCATTTTTTATCTCATTCTCTTCCCTCTTCTATTATTTTCTTTATTTTCCTCCATAATTTTCCTTTCACTTTCTCCATTTTCTTTTCCATTATTTTTCTTCCATTTTTTCTCTTATTCTTCATTTTCTCCATAATTATCTCATTTTTTTCTTCTCATTTTATTTCTATTATTTTCCTTTCATCTCTTATCTTTTTTTTTATCTCATTCTCTTCCCTCTTCTATTATTTTCTTTATTTTCCTCCATAATTTTCCTTTCACTTTCTCCATTTTCTTTTCCATTATTTTCTTCCCTTTATTCTCTTATTCTTCATTTTCTCTATAATTATCATTCATATTATTTCCTCTCATATTATTTTCTTCTATCATTTTCTTTTTATTTATATTTTTCTATTATTTTCTCTAATCATTTTCTCTTTTTTTCCTCATTTTTCTAATCATCTCTTTACTCTACTCTCATTCTTCCTTCTTTTTCATAATTTTTATTTTTCTATTTTTTTCTTTTTCTCTTTTTTCTTTCTCTCTTTTTTCTTTCTTTTTTTTATCATTTTCTCTCATTTACTTTTCTCTTATTTCCACTTTTTATATATTTCTAATAAATATTAGATATAAATTAAAAATTTAGTAAAAATAATAATATAATTTTAAATTTTATTTAATTAATAAAAATAATATTAATAATAAAATTTATTGTTTAGTAGAAATAATAATTATTTTAAGATTATTTAAATTTTTAATAGATTTATTAACGGACTTAATCCGTTGATAACTTACTAATGGATTTAAATCTGTTAGTAAATTATTTTTCCCTCAATTTACTAATAAATTTAAAATCCGTTAATAATAATAATAGAAATTTCGTTAGTAAATCTGTTAGTATTACTAACTAACTTAAAAGCCGTTAGTAAAAATTTACCAATGAGATTTTTAACAACTGATCATAATCCGTTAATAATTTGTAGGTAATTTGTTTATGAATGTACTTTTATAAGATTACCAATAAAAAAATCCGTTGATAATTTAGAAATTTTTTATAGTGCCTATCTTTCACGAACGTACTAAGCACTTGAAAATTTATTGTCACATAATGCATAATCAAGTCGCTAAAGGATTGATTAAGACCATGCATATATCTTCAAGAGATCAATTAGCAGATCTCTTTATAAAATCTCTAGGAGCTTCTGCGTTTCATAATTGATTAAACAAGATGGACTTTGTGTCTTCCCGTCGTCTCCATCTTGAGAGAGAGAATGAAGAAGAAACTTTGCATTTGAAGAGAAGGAAAAACCGGGAGTTTTGAAATGAAGTGCTGCGGCATCATTTTGATTTTCTCCATAGAATCTGTCACCAAAGCTTCCCAGTACCTTCCTTATAGCAGTGACAAAAATAAGATAATCAGCAAATATGTTCTGGAAAGCTAGCTTTTATAATTCTTTTTAAATTTTTTTTTTCTGTACAAATTCTAGAGAATTCCACAAAAGTGTATAAATAAGAATAGTTTACAAGCAATAAATCATTCTTTTTCCAACCAAATAGTATCTGCAGTTTTTTTTTCAGTTACAATACTTGCTAACCTAGAATATAATTAAGTGATTAAAGTAAATTCTATTAAAAGATGTGAAAATTATTGAAATTCCTATTATGATTTATTTATTTATTTTAAAAGCACCCTGCTAGAAATATATACATGATAGATTATTTTATTGAATTCTGAATTAGAAGGTGCTCGACTCTTTTGATTTGGCGATTCTAATTCATCTCTAATTAGGTATATACTAAGTTTACAAAACCCAATCCTTATTTAAAAATAATGACCCATAAAAGGCTTTGATCAATTGAGATAGACATATTTAGTATGGTAATATTCTCTCGTTCATGGGCTTTCCTTGTGATGGTTTGGTCTAAGAAGGACAAAAAAAGTTTCACTAAGCCTATTAATAGTGAAGTTCTCTTCAGAATTAAAAAGTCTCGAATTCAAATTCTAGTATATTTTAATTATATGAAAAAAAGAGTTTTTTTTATCATGCCTCATGCAATGTGATCCACGAGATAAAGGCCTTCCTTTTGAGTTTTGTAGCTAAATTTGTTTTTCATAAGGACCTGCTTTTCAGGCTGCTGCTAGCTAGTCTTGCACCAGCACACAAGATCAACTGCAATTCTCTCAGGTGTGTTTTTCTCTTCTTTGTTTGTATTGCACTTGCAGCTTTATTTATCATATTACATTATCTTCAAATTATGTTAATTTTGAAATTAACAGTAGTCTTTCAGCTATGGATCGTAGTCTCATGCGTCCATCTGTATCCTTTCTTTCTCAAAAGAAATTAGAGGACATAAATTTGGAGGCATATTAAGCAATTAGGAGTCTCTAACTATCAATTAACCACAGCATGAGACATAAAATTGGCAATGGCAGAATAGCACAATTGTTGAACTCAAACACATTACCCGTTGCAAATGGCAGAAGCTGAAGCCAAAAATAAACAACGATGATGCTGATGACCACGTTGCTGTAACTGAGGCAGAGGCTATGCTAACAAAGGCAATTGTCGACGGAAAAGGGGCTGACCGACTATTTCTGATGCGGAACCCCAGCCTACTAGAGACTGAAACGACACATACCCTAGTAAAAAGAATTTAATTCAGAAAATAATTCCCCAATCTAAAGCACCCTTAATTAACATGCAATTAAGAACACTTATAATAGATTGATTTTAAGAGCAGCAAGAATAAAAAACATACAAGTTAGTATCAAACCTTATTCGTGATGCAATGTCGAGAACCAAGATCTCTCTTAAGCTCTCAAAGAAGAATCGCATAAAGCAATTGTATTGAATAATTGATAATCTGTGTCTACAATAGAAAAAGAGATGCTTTATATAGCCTAAATTAAGACCCATGATCTTTGCCACTTCCCACTACTATACATGGACCCATGATCTTTGCCACTTTCCACAACTATGCATGGACCCATGATCTATGCCACTATCCACTACTAGATAACTACCCACTACTGTTTAACTACCCACTACTGTTTAACTACCAACTACTGGTTAACTACCAACTACTAAATGACTACCCACTATAAATACAAAATTTGAATTGTCAATAAGGACACATTTGGCCTAATTGACTTGGAATGACCAGATTGTTCTTCAACTTCAAAATGAACTTTCAAATCTTCAACATATTCCTTCATGAATCCTTGAAGTGCTTCCTTCAACCTCTTGGATCTCAGCCTTGTAATTGGTCCTTGAGGCAATGCTAGCTCATCATTTTTGGTATTGTTGGTCGTGCTTACATCATCCCCTCCCTCTTGAAAAGGATTCATCCTCGAATCTGTACCAAAATCAAAAGGAGACAAATCTGAAACATTAAAGGTAGCACTTACACCAAACTCACCTGGTAGATCAATTATGTATGCATTGTCATTGATCCGTTTCAACACTTGATATGGTCCATCCCCTCGTGCATCGAGTTTTTGATTTCCTTTGAGTTGGAAACCTTTCCTTTCACATATGGATCCAAACCCAATCACCTGGTTTGAATACAACTTTCTTGCGACCCTTATTGGCCTGTTTCTCATATATGCTGTTACGCTTCTCAATATGCTCACGCGCTTTCACGTGTATTGATTTAACCATTTCAGCCTTCGCTTTTCCATCTAAATTAGACAACTCGTTCAAAGGTAAAGGCATTAAATCTAGTACAGTTAATGGATTAAAACCGTACACAACCTCAAAAGGTGAATAACCAGTAGAAGAATGGACTGCTCGATTATAAGCAAATTCAACATATGGCAAACATTCTTCCCAAGTTTTCAAGTTCCTACCCACAATAGCACGAAGCATAGTTCCTAAAGTCGTATTAACAACTTCAGTTTGGCCATCTGTTTGTGGATGACAAGTAGTAGAAAATAAAAGTTTAGTACCCAATTTCCCCCACAAAACACGCCAGAAATGACTAAGGAACTTAGAATCTCTATCAGAAACAATAGTCCTAGGTATACCATGTAAACGGACTACTTCCCTGAAAAACAAATCAGCTATGTTCGTTGCATCATCAGTTTTATGACATGGAATAAAATGTGCCATCTTGCTAAAGCGATTTACAACAACAAACACTGAATCTCTACCTCTTTTTGTCCTAGGTAAACCTATCACAAAATCCATAGATATATCAGTCCAAGGTTCAGTAGGTACAGGCAAAGGAGTATACAACTCATGTGGCAAGGACTTAGATTTAGCCTGTTTACATGCAAAGCATTGAGCACAAATTTTCTCTACATATTTTCGCATGTTAGGCCAATAAAAGTGTTCATTCAACATGTCTAAAGTCTTTTGCACACCAAAATGTCCCATTAATCCTCCTGAATGTGATTCTCTAACAAGCAACTCACGCACTGAACAATTAGGTATGCATATTTGTTTCCCCCTAAAAAGAAACCCATCATGCAAATAAAACTTTTTAAATGCCCCATGTTCACATGCCTTAAATACATCAGAAAAATCAGTATCATTCTCATACATATCTTTCAAATGCTCAAATCCTAACAACTTAGAACTAAGCATGGAAGTCAATGCATAACGTCTAGATAATGCATCGGCAATCACATTTTCTTTACCTTGCTTGTATTTAATCACATAAGGAAAGATTTCGAGATATTCAACCCACTTACCATGCCGCTTGTTCAACTTCCCTTATCCCTTCAAGTGTTTGAGAGACTGATGGTCGGTATGAATCACAAACTCATTAGGCAGCAAGTAGTGTTCCCAAACTTCAAGAGCCCTAATCAGTGCATAAAACTCTTTGTCATAGGTAGAATAGTTCAATTGTGCGCCACCTAACTTCTCACTAAAATATGCTATGGGTCGGCCTTCCTGCATAAGAACAGCACCAATACCAATCCCAGAAGCATCACATTCAATTTCAAAGGTTTTAGAAAAATCAGGTAACCTTAAAACAGGAGCGGTAATAAGTTTTTCTTTTAATGTGTTAAATGCAAGTTCCTGTTCTTTACCCCACTTAAACCCAACAACCTTTTTAATAATATCATTTAGAGGTGCAGCAATAGTGCTGAAATCTCTAACAAACCTCCTATAGAAGCTTGCTAATCCATGAAAGGATCCCACCTCATTAGCATTCTTAGGTGTAGGCCATTCTTGGATAGCCTTAACCTTTTCAGTATCTACCTCAACTCCACGTGAACTAATAATAAATCCTAGGAATATGACACTATCAGTACAAAATGTGCATTTCTTAAGATTAGCATACAGTTCATGTTCACGCAACTTCTGTAAAACAAGTTCAACATGCCTAATGTGGTCATCCATGTTTCGGCTATAAATCAATATATCATCAAAATACACAACCACAAACTTACCTAGGTAATCACGCAAAACATGGTTCATCAATCTCATAAATGTGCTAGGTGCATTAGTTAAGCCAAAAGGCATGACTAACCATTCATATAAACCATATTTTGTCTTAAAGGCAGTTTTCCACTCATCACCTAACTTCATCCTAATTTGATGATAACCGCTTTTCAAATCAATTTTTGTAAAGAAAATAGCACCACATAATTCTTCAAGCATATCATCTAATCTAGGAATAGGATGGCGATACTTTACAGTGATTTTGTTGATCGCACGACAATCAACACACATGCGCATTGTTCCATCTTTCTTTGGAACCAACAAAACAGGTACTGCGCATGGACTAAGGCTCTCCCTGATATGTCCCTTAGCTAGCAACTCATCAACTTGCTTTTGCAATTCCTTCGTCTCCTCAGGATTGCTACGGTAAGCTGGACGGTTTGGAATCTGAGCTCCAGGAACAAAATCGATTTGATGTTCTATTCCCCTAATGGGTGGCAACCCAGATGGCACCTCCTCAGGAAATACATCCGCAAACTCCTGCAATAACTTAGAAAAAGAACTAGGCAATTCAACAGTAGGGTTAGTCTCAATCATAAAATTGGAACTAAAACGCAATATAATCAAAACTCTCTTCCCTAAGTATGCTTTCTTCAGCTCTCTCTCTTTACAATAAAAGGAAGACTTGCTGAATTCTTCACTCTTCTCACTCAGCTCTCCTTTTACCTCCACACTCACTAACGTTTTCTCTCCTGCACATCTCTCATTTTTATCCTTTCCCGTGCAGTCACTCTCCTTTGGGCCATTCGAAACTTTCATTTTACTGCTGGCCTCTTTTCCCTCATTCTTTTTACTTGTCTCACCTCCCTTACCCAATTTAGCAGATTGTTGTAATTTCACTTGATCTGCATATACATCTTTAGGAGATAATGGTACAAGTATATGTTTTACACCGAGGAACGTAAAAGAAAACCTATTACTATACCCATCATGAATGACACACCTATCAAATTGCCATGGTCTACCTAACAAAATATGTCCAGCCTGCATGGGTACAATATCACAAGTAACCTCATCTACATATTTGCCAATAGAAAATGACACTTTACATTGCTTGGTTACCTTTGCCTCGCCGCTATCATTCAACCACTGAAGTCTGTAAGGATTAGGGTGTTTAATAGTTTCTAGTCCTAATTTATCAACTAAAATAGTACTAGCACAATTAACTTGCCTACCCGAATCTATTATCATGCTACAGACTTTACCACCAACCAAACAACGAGTGTGAAAGATATTTTCACGCTGTTCAAGTCCCTCTTCTTTAATAGAAACATTTAAAGTACGCAATATCACTAAGGACTCTCCTTGAACAGGATACTCTTCTATCTCTACATCAGAACAATCTTCTAAAGGTGGTACTTCATCAGAATCAGAATCACTTTCGGAGACTATCTCATCTCCCCTCACTATCATAGCACGTTTATTAGCACACTCATTGGCATAATGCCCATGCCCTTTACATTTAAAGCAATGAATATCTCTAGTTCTATTTGATTTAGGGGCTGATTCATTTTTACCATGAGAGTTGGATGTTTCTTTGGAAGGTAACATGCCTTTTTGAGTTGAAGACTTTTCAAACCTTTTAGGATCAGGCTTGGCGTTCTATTTGGAACCCCATTTGCTGTTGGAGTTTTGAGCAGCCCTGTTGCTCCCCCATCTATTTCGACCTCTTTGTCTTTCCACCTTAATTGCAATGTTCACCAAGTCTTCCAAATCAACATATGGTTGCAAATCAACCACATCAGCAATCTGCTTGTTAAGACCACCAAAGAAACGAGCCATAGTCTGGTCTTCCTCCTCCACTATGTTTGCTTTGATCAGGAGCAACTCCATCTCCTTATAATACTCATCAACAGATTTTGATCCTTGGGTTAGTCTTTGCAATTGATGATGGAGATCTCTATGGTAATAAGTAGGCACATATTTCTTCCTCATTATTCGCTTCATCTCATCCCAACTAGCAATGGGTAACTCTCCATTCCTTCTCCTAGATTTCACAAGCTCATCCCACCATATTAGTGCATAATCTGAAAACTCAAGGGCAGCAAGTTTTACCTTTTTATCATCGGAATAGTTTTGACAGTTAAAAACCATCTCCACTTTACGCTCCCACTCTAAATAGGCATCAATATCAGCCTTACCATTGAAGCATGGAATCTTCATCTTTATGGAGTTCATACTATTATCTACATATGGTACACGATCATTGAACCTTCTGGCTCGGACAGGGGCTGATTGTGCCTCATTTTCCTCTTCATAGGATGGATCGTGTGTATCATCATCCCTCTGAATGGACTTGCCCTTTGAAGATCTAAGGTTGTCCTCAAGGTTATCCATTCTCGAATTTAGCTTCTGAAAGCTATCCATGAAAGCTTTATATATATCTTTAAGATCAAATGTAGGGTCAGAAGTATCACTAGTATTATGCCTAGACATTATAGAAAAAAAATTCACAATTCTCTCAACTCATGTGTTTAATTTTCAAGCACTCACTTGCTATCTCAAATGTGCACTTCAGAATAAAGACTCAATAAGCCAAGCTTGTATGATTCAAATAATAAGGAAAGCAAGGAAAGACCTAAGAAGAAAAGATAGGAAACAACACTAGATGCAAACTGACCAAAATGAACAAATAGATTGATTTAGCACACAAAAGTTAAATTTCGTGTACTAAGTGTAATTAGATGTTCAACAATGTGCAATTTGTCAAACTAAATGTAAGGAACCAACAAACAGAAAGGCACCAAATTGACCAACTAAGAATAAAAAATTGACAAGACGGATGTGCTTAACACGAAGTTTTTCCTAAGCATGCAATCCTAGGTTAACTGATATTAATATTGACTCAACAAAAATTAGAATAGCAGCATATGAATTAGGGCAGAAAGCATAAACCAAATCACTAAAGATAGTAATTCCGCCTAAACAAGAATTTAGGGTAAAATTTGATTTTAACAGCAACCAAACAATGTATTTGACTCTAATAGGTATCCCAAACCAGATTTCCAAAGTGATATATTCAGCCAATAATGGACAAAATTGAATGAAAAGACGCAAAGGATAGTTAAGAAATTATTACTAAGCCTAGCTCTG
Source organism: Manihot esculenta (assembly GCF_001659605.2). NCBI lineage: Eukaryota > Viridiplantae > Streptophyta > Magnoliopsida > Malpighiales > Euphorbiaceae > Manihot > Manihot esculenta. Next base: position 15,707,299 of record NC_035170.2, read on the forward strand.
ATACCAATTGATGCGGAACCCCAGCCTATTAGAGACTGAAACGACACATACCCTAGTAAAAAGAACTTAATTCAGAAAATAATTCCCTAATCTAAAGCACCCTTAATTAACATGCAATTAAGAACACTTATAATGGATTGATTTTAAGAGCAGCAAGAATAAGAAACATACAAGTTAGTATCAAACCTTATTCGTGATGCAATGTCAAGAACCAAGATCTCTCCTAAGCTCTCAAAGAAGAATCGCATAAAGCAATTGTATTGAATAATTGATAATCTGTGTCTACAATAGAAAAAGAGATGCTTTATATAGCCTAAATTAAGACCCATGATCTTTGCCACTTCCCACTACTATACATGGACCCATGATCTTTGCCACTTCCCACAACTATGCATGGACCCATGATCTATGCCACTATCCACTACTAGATAACTACCCACTACTGTTTAACTACCCACTACCAAATAACTACCCACTACTGGTTAACTACCAACTACTAAATGACTACCCACTATAAATACAAAATTTGAATTGTCAATAAGGACACATTTGGCCTAATTGACTTGGAATGACCAGATTGTTCTTCAACTTCAAAATGAACTTGCAAAACTTCAACATATTCCTTCATGAATCCTTGAAATGCTTCCTTCAACCTCTTGGATCTCAGCCTTGTAATTGGTCCTTGAGGCAATGCTAGCTCATCATTTTTGGTATTGTTAGTCGTGCTTACATCAATTTCTTTGCTTGAGGGGCGACTGATTTAGATGAAGGAACTCACATTCGTTATTAAAGAAAAAGTTAATAAACGGATGTTAACAAAAATGTATAGTAAGGGATAGAATAATCCGTTACAAACTTCGTTAATTTTTAGTAACAAAATGCACAACTCCATGTTAAATTTGCAATGATTTGTTTAATCTACTATAAAAAGACCTATTTTCAATTTAATAGTAACGCGAATTCTATCCCTTATTATGGTTAATTTTCCATTGCTGATTAATTCAATCTGTCACTATTTTTCGTTACTAATTCATAATATTTTGAATAAAATGAAAAATAATTTGAGTTAATCTTTAAATTTAATACGTTTAATCTCAACTTTCTTGGAAAGGTAAAATACCAAATCCATTTTAGGAGTTAGGTCATGAGCCAAAATTAAAGAAGATATCCTCTCATGCATTTGGTCACATCATTGCATTTCATTTTCTAAGCTAAACAAGTTAAGGGTTGACATAAAGAAGGGTAGCAAAAGATGATCAACGACATCTACAATATAATTTGGAAACCATTAACTTTATTAGGTTTAGGTTCATTGAGTCAAGTCATTGACTATAACTTTTGATGTGCAATTTGGGATTCAATCACAACTTTCCCTTCTTTTCTTCTCACGAAGTAACATCAACTTTAGAGAGATAAATTTATAAATATTAAATAATGGAGATATTGTACGAATTACTAATATATTTCAAATCTTTTAATAAATACATTTTAAAAAATATGAAATTTATTTTAAATTTGTCAACAAATTTAAATCCGTTTATAAATTTCTAACTCTATTATTTAATTTATAAATTTGGCGTTGAAATTTAATATTGAATTTTTAAATTCATTAATAATCAATCCTTAACAATTTTTCAAATAAATTTAAAGTTGGTTAATAATTTCAATATTTATTCAAAGTTTTAAACTGATGGAAATTTATTTTTAATTTATTGATAAATCTAAATTGATTAGTAAATTATAACCTCAATTATTTTTAAAATTTATAAATAACTAATGAATTTTGAAATCTATTAATAAAAACAGATTTCTAACAAATTTTGAAATTCATCAGTAAATTTTGCATAATTTTTTATTTACAAATTAGTAATAAATTTTAAAATTTATTAGTAAATCTATTAATATTAATATAAATTGTTCCGTTAAAAGTCAAATAAATTTTTGTAGCCTTACATATAAATTTAAATTTTTTTTTAGTCTAAATCAATCAATCACATAAGATACACAGCAGTGCCTATCAATTTTACATATAGATTATTATAAATACTTTTATTTTTGGTTTACGCATGAAAAATTTAAAATTTTTTTGTTATAATTTTATTAATTTTTAAAATTTTAAATTAAATTATAAAAATATTGAAGAAAAAATTTGAATTAAAGAAATGTATGTTGATGATTAAGTAAAATCATATGAATTATTTTATTATATAATTATATTACGTAGATAAATATTATTAGTAAAAAATTTAAATTTAAAATTATTTTGTAATTTAATTCAAAATTTTGAAAAGTAATATAATTCATCTCAAAGTTTTAAATTTATTTTTTTCATCTCCTATTGGTTTTTGTGTAAAAAACTACAATTTTAATTTCTTTTTATTTGTAATTAATTTCAATAAATATTACAACAAACTTCATATTTATTAGTTTCTTACTTTTTAAATACCTTGTTAAATTTCTATCATAATAAATTTCACTATATTTATTATAGAAAATCATGTCATTATGATAAAAAATAAAAATTATAATTTTATCATTTATAATTATACTATTAATCTTTTATTATTACTGTTTAACACTTGAAGGTATAAATACAAATATTGTATTAAGAGCATATAATATTAAAATTTAAAAAAAATTAAGAGAGCTAAAGCTAAAAAATAGAAAGAAATTCTATTATAGTTTTTTATACAAAAAGATGGAAGTGAATTATAATAATAGGTTTTTAAAAATCTAGCAATGAAAAATGATGAATTTTAAAATTTTGAGTTGAAGTATATCAATGTTTAAAATTTTAGATTAAATTGTAAAATAATTAAAAGTTTTAGATTTTTTTATAGTAATAGCATTTATTTATGTTTTTTTTTTAAACTGTATTTATATATTTATATAGCATATGAGTATAATAAAATAATTTATATCATCTTATCACGTCAGCAAGACACATTCTTTTTAATTTACATTTTAAATTTAAATATAATTATAACAAAATTTATAATTTAGAATAATTTTATTAATTTTAAATTAAATTATAAAATAATAAAAAATTTTGAAATTTTCATTTGATTTATTATACATAAGATTTAGTGAAAATATAACTATAGATTTATTACTTTTATTTTGTATATTTAATGCGCGTGCGTATATATTTGATTTGGCATAAGAAATTTATATTTTATTTTAATAAAGCAATTTATTATTTGTAAATCTATATTTATAAATAAGTATTATTTGTAAATATATTTGATAATTTTTTTTAATTAAAAATTGAAAATTGAGAGAGTAGAACAAAATATGAGACTTCTCAAATTTACTCAGATAACTCATTTAAAATGTATTTAAATTAACATTCATTATAAAGTATTCCATCACTTTATGTTTTTTTGAAATGGAGTATACCATCACTTTTATAAATCTAATTTCATGATTCTATTTAACGTTTATATATTATCTTTACTAAAATAAAAATTATTATAATTTAAACATGATACATCAACAGTTTAATTTATGGGAATAATTGGATATTATATATATATATATATATATATAATGTAATTCAAAATAAAAGAGGGGAGAGGGACTTGTGCCCACCTTAGATCCGTTGGGATTTTATTTGATATATTTATACTTTTATTTTTATTATCTTTGAAATAAATTATTATGAATTTTTAAATTAAAATTTTGAGAAAAAAAAAAAAAACCATTTGCCCCTAAATTATAATATATGATTTGGGGTTGGGATTATGATAATTGAAAAAACAAACTTAAGCAAAAACTTTTCATTTTATTTTTTTAAGAAAAATTGGAATATAAATAGGATGATCATTTATCTATCAGATAACATTGCACATATCACAGTCGCACACATTTAAAAAGACAGCCACTGCACTTATAATTTCAGAAATTTTCATAGATAAAATTAGGAAAATTTATTATTTAATTTTTAGACATTATTATTAATTATAAATCAATTTATATATTTTCAAAAATTTATTAAAATATTTTTATCTTTTTTATGTGTCAACGAAATAATTCTTTTTATCAATTTCATCCTTTAAAATTGTAGTAAATAGAGAGAAAAAAATTTTAAAATCCTAAACTACTCTTCTTAATAATAAGAGAATTCTCTCCTCTAATCCTGTTCAACTTTGCAGTATGATCAACAAAAATAGCAAATGGTGAATCAGTAGATAAACCATTATTCTAACGGGAGAGTGAGGAGAGACTAAATATCTCATCCATCAGCCAGCGATGGTGATTATCAAGCCTAAGCAACTCCCTGTCTAAGTCCATATCTCTAATCGATGCAGATTTCAACTTGCTATCAGGAAGCTGCAAGGTTGGGGGTATAATATTAGACTGCTTTGGCCATCCATCCATAGGAGATGAGGACCCAAAGGGAGTCAAGGGTGGTGTTGATGCGGAGTCAAGGGTGGTACTAATTAAATTCACAAATCCAAAAGCAACATCGGTTTTCAAATTCAAAAGCATCAATAAAATTTCAAATAAAAAAACTCAAATAATTTGTAAATCAAAAAATTATAATCAATAAAAAAAAAATCAAATATAAGAAACTTGCTTAAAAATTCTTCAATCAATCATTCAAATCAAATCCAAAATTCAATTTACTTGTCCATAGGAGTTGTATACGGTAGTAAGAGATGAGATTGATTAGAAACTTTTTGAATACAGAACCTCCAAACTTGGCCATCAAAATCTCAATTGAAAGCAATCCATGAATATATTAGTGTACATCTGTCTACAACCGACGAGAAAACCAAGGGATACAATGGATTTCTATTGGCTGAGACGAAGGCCCTATACGGAGAAAATTGATGGTGGGTGAATCGGAGAAAAATGAAGGAGATACTGAATTTAGTGTGTTGGGGCTATTGAAATGCAGTGCGAGAGAAAAAGAGGCTGGTCACGTCGGTTTTGTGAAGGAAAGAGCTAGACGGCCGACATTCTCATTGGATGCGGGAGTGAGGTTGCTGGCCTTACAGAAATTGAGAAAACATTTTGGCGATTTGAAAAATAAGTTAAATTAAAATGAGTAATTTGATCATTTTATGGTCTTTTAATGGCAGAAATAATAAAAAATAAATGAAAAGACTAAACCATTAACAAAACAAAAATTAAAAATATTTTTATAAATTTTTTAAAATATGAAGACGGACTTATAAAGAATAATAATACGACTAAATTTTAAAATTTTTATAAAATTATTAGGATATAGAGATATATACCATCGTAATATTTATTAATTTTAATAAATTTTGCCTACCACTTGAACCATGTGAATAAAAGTTCACATTTTACAAGCAAGGGAATGATGGTAAATTCGTCTAATTAACTTATCCTTAGTTTTCTTTTAGAAAATAATTTATATTTAAATTTTCTTTATTTTTTAAAAAAGATATTTTTCATATTTTTAATATTTAAAACACTTATAAAAATTAATTAATGAAAAATATTTTTTATTAAAAAAATTAAGTTATTTAAAAATAAATAAATCTATTAATATATTTTATTTTTCAATTAAAATTAAATAATAAAAAATAAATCATTTTTTAAAACATATCAATATATTCTATGAAAAATATTTTTTAAATATAAATTATTTTTTGTAATAAATATATTCTTAAAATTTTTTTATGATTTTTTTTTCATTATTTGATTATAATTTTAAAAGGTGGAAATGATATTGGAAAGGGAAAGCACGTGTAGTAGTTGACATGGTTATTGGGCAAACAGTAGCACGAGTTGAATTTTTGGGCTCAAGATTGGCGGGAAGAGATTGTGCTTATTTTCAGTGAATTGTGAAATATATTCCAGTAAAATTAAATTGATCAATTTCAGATTGGTACTCGTTCTTCTTAGATATGTCCAATCGTATCCTTAGTAATTGGTTGCATAGATGTATATATGCGTACACAGAAATTTTCTACATGATAATATAATACTATTCAAATGCATGTAAGACTTTATGTATTCGGGTGCTGGTAGAATTTTCCATCATACAGATGTTACATCATTCTCTACATGAAAAAGAGAATTACACAAATCATACAACTAGTACACATACTTGTCAAGAAGCATAATAAGACCACTAATTAAAAGCATAAGCAGAGCTTATCGAGTATCACAGAGAAAAAAAGAAAGAAACAGTGAAAAAAACAATATTGCTAGTAGCTAGTGCATGGCATATGTATGCATATAAAATAACCAGCAAAATATTGCTACTGATGCATGCCCTTAAAGTAACTGTGCCCTACGCCGGAGCTTGGACCGGAGTCTCTAACATAGGCCGGAAACTGAGCCTTGCCTGATCTGTGTCCTGGACCACCATGGCTTGGCCCTGAATGCTTAATGCTTTTCAAGGAATAATAATCCATACCCTTCACCTGCCGAGCTTCTGATCTGAAAAGAAACAAGCTAAACAAGAGGAGGATCAGAAGAGCACTTTCAGTCAAAGACCTTTGTGCTCTGCTCATTTTAGTATATGAAAATGGCAGAGATTCTATCCAAGTTATATATAATAGAAGGATATACTGTGCATATGCAAACTTGGAATTTAAGCTGTAGAAGAAAAGCTAGAATTATTTGTGTTTATATATAGCTTTGGAGGTGGCGTTTGGTTCTAATTCCAATGCAAAAGCACATGAATTGTCTCGTAGGATTTTGAGACACTAAATAAATAAATAAAGATTTTGTTTAAGTCAAAAGAGAGACAATGGGATCTTTAAAAATGGGAAAATATTTGGTGCTTTTGGATTATATATATAAAGTGAAGAAATACACAAATTATTTTTATTCTTGCTACTTTCATATATTAGTGGAGTTTATGAGTTTCAACTTCCTTTTTCATTATACAATTAGTAAATTTTTATAAATACATTTGCAAAGTATTTTGTCTTTTTATTACATTTTTAGTAAAAATCAAAAATATAATTTAATAATTATATTTTATAAAATTTAATTTAATGCAATGCATTATTAAAAATAAAAAAATAATTATGAAATTTAATTGATAAATAATCAATAATTTAATAATTAATAAACCGTTAGTAATTTACATTATCAATAAATTTCACTATCATTCTTTAATTTTCTTCTAGTGATAAAAAGTAGACAATTAATAATTTTTCAAATAAAATTTAAAATTAATTAATGCTTTCGACCTAGAGAGAGTGATAAAGTAAGGAGGAAAAAGAAGCAATCTAAGCAAAAATGGTATCAGAATGTCAATTTTCATGGCTGGCCGACGGTGCTCATTGATCAAAATGGTGGCGTAGATTCTAGCCTCCAGGTGGGGGACCAAATTGCCCTAGATGACTTGTTCCTTTCTTGGCTTTTTCTAGGTACATGAATCCTATAATTGAAGTGTAATTTCAAGATCCTATAACTATCTAATTCATCAACTTCAATTACTTCCTCTTCTCCATTTGCAAATTGTCAATTCTAATTAGTTGTTTGTGGAAATAAATTGTTTTTGAAAGACAAGTTTAACTAAAAGCAAAAGAATTGCAGCCAATACGGAATTTTGCTTTTCTTAAAAAAATTTGACAGAAATATTTTAGAACATAATTATTATAAATTATTTCTCGTATAGATTCCATCATTATTAATTATTAAAATTTATCCGAATGATTCTATAAAATAATTTCTATAATGTTACATATTAATTTTTAAAAATAATAACACTTTTTTTATTTTCAAAAAATTCTTTAAAAAAAGTGATGCAACCGGACAGAAATGCCTATAATTGAGTAGACTTGCAAGAAAAAGAATGTAAAGTAGTGAGTGCTCATGACATCCACTTTGACGCTCAAGTCAGTATATTAGAGAATAAAGCGAATATAAAGAATTGTTTAGAACTTGAGTAGTATCAGAAAATAGTGTACATTTACCTCTATGATTCTTTTCCTTTTATACTGTACGAAGATGGAGATACATATAACTTTTTTTGATAATCCGGTGATGATGTGATTGGCTACTTGATAAGGGATATCGCCAGCGGATTGGTCGGTGATCTCGCGATTATAGCCGTAATGAGGATATACTGGACTGTGTTTGATAATGGTAACTTTGTGTCAAGACTTGTCTTATATATAAGAGGGCAAGTTTTGATAATAAACTGGGTGTTGAGATGTCCAGGTCTTCCTTTCCTCAAGTGGAACCATGTTACTCACTCATTAGATCCTTGCCAATTGGACCTGTTTTTGTGGTGACAGTTCATGGCCTACTTTGGATGATTGTTGTGTAACATCAGAGATTCCTCTCACTGTTTTTCGATTCTTTAGATTCAAAAATGTCATTTATCTTTCTCGGTTTGGAGCACGTGGCTTGTTTTAGATTGGTCTCCTATGCGCGCGTCGCTTTGTCTGACGATTGCCTTGTTTTGTAATTTCCTTATATATTATGTGTCATTATCTTTGCTTAAGTGTTTATGCTTAGTACATGACCATGAACCTTACCTGATCATAGTTAAATAATCTCTTAAAAATTTTGTTGAGTTAATACCCGACCAAGCTCTTGATGGCTCCGCTTTTTTTCATAAGATAACTCTAAACTGTTCGAAGGGCCTTACCCCCTGCATTGTGACTCACCTGGCGGATGTCCAACTCTTGGCTAGATATGCAGCCTGACAGATACTCGCATTATGGACTGGGCATGAATATGCCTTAAAAACTTTTCGTGAAGCAGGACTAACACTCGGTCTTATAGCCTGAAGGATACTCGTCTTATAGCTTAGGCATAAAATGCCTTGGAAACTTTTTGTAAAGCGGAACTAACACTCGGTTCCTCAACCTGGCATATGTGAATGCCTTGTTTTAGTGGGTCTAACACTCGGTCTTCACGGCCTAGCAGGTTCCCGTCTCGTGGCTTTGTTTAGTGGGTTCAACGTCCAGTCTTCACAGCCTGACGGATTCCCGACTTATGGCCTTGCTTTAGTGGGTCCAACGCCCTGTCTTCATGGCCTGACGAATTCTTGACTTATGGCCTTGTTTTAGTGGGTTCAACACCCGGTCTTCATAACTTGATGGATTTCTAACTTATGACCTTGTTTTAGTGGATCCAATGTCCGGTCTTTATGACCTGACAGATTCTCGACTTATGGCCTTATTTTAGCGGGACTAACACTTGGTCTTATGGCCTAACAGATTCCCGACTTATGGCCTTATTTTAGTGGGTTCAGCGTCTGGTCTTATGGCCTGATGAATTTCCGACTATGACCTTATTTTAGTGGGTTCAATATCCGAATGGCCTGGTAGTTGCCTTATGGCCTTTGTTTAGTGGGTGCAACGCCCGGATGGCCTGGTGATTGCCTTATGGCCTTTGTTTAGTAATCTTTCATTCTTTTGAAGAAGGCAACCCCATCGTTCCTTGTCACTGAACAACACAACGCATGAAAAATATATCATTAACTATTAATAAAATTTTCTTAGATTATAAATATTTCAGAAGTAGGGAATGACTCGGCTGTCTAGCTTGGCCAGCTTATAGACTCATGGGCAAATGACCTTCGAGAGTCTAAACGATCATTTCCAATTTTCACCCAACTTACTAGACTCGGCAATAGGGGTAGATTAATTGTGCCCTATACTGCTACGGTCTTATCTCCTAATCCTACTAATGGATAAAAAACTCTAACAAGCCTATTTTTATCCAAGCCTAACTTGTTAAAAATATTTAAGATAAAAAGGGCAACAAAACTACTTGTATCCACCAACACTCGCCTTACTTCATACCTATTTAGGAGGATATTGACAACTAGCAAGTCATTTTGAAAGAATCCAATCACTTAGTCTGCAGGATCGAACCTTACCTCCTACTTGGCCCATGGTTTATGTTCAACTGACAGGACATCTTTTGCTACGCGCTTGTGTTTCCCTTTGCTCTTATCAGGACCTCCTACAATGACATGTATGATTCCACCCATTTCAAGAGATAGAAAAGAGAAATCTCTTTCTACGAGAAAAAGAGTAGGAGATCGATTGTAATCCAAATGAACAGAGAAGATTCAATGGATTTCCAACAGTAGAACCAAATGATGCAGCCGGAAAATAGAGCTGGACTATGATTGGTTAGAACTACAAAAAAGAAAATGTGAGGTGGAGGGTACCCACGACAGTCAATCCGACACTCAAGTCAGTATACTGGAGAATATGGCGAATTTAATAAATTGCTTCGAACTTGAGGAGTATCAAAGAATAACATACCTTTGCCTCTGTGATCCTTCTCTTTTTATACTGTAAGAAGATGGAGATAAATATAGTTTTTCCTGTCAATTCGGCGATGATGTGGCTGGCTGTTTGATAAGGGATATCACCAGCGGATAGGTCGGTGATCCTGCAGTTACAAGCATAATGAGGATATACTGGACTATGCCTGATAACAATAACTTTGTGCCGAGACTTGTCTTATTTAGGGGAGGACGAGTCTTGATAATAAATGGGGTGTTGAGATATCTCGGTCTTCATTTTCTCAGGTGAGACCGCATTACTCACTTATTAGATTATTGTCAAGTGAACCTATTTTTATAGTGACAACTTATAATCTATTTTGAACGATTGTTATATAACATCAAAAAGCTTTTAACATGATTGAAATAAATCTGATCAGTTATTTTAAAGTTTTCGAAAGTAGATTTTTTTTTCTTTTATATATATATATATATATATATGAAATACTCTTTCCGTATTTTTTACACGTATTAATTAATATATTTTTTATTAATTTTTTAATTATATTCATTTTAAATATATTAAATTTTATTAAATATTAAGTGATATTTTGAAAAAAATTTTAAAAATAAAATAAATTTAAATAAATTTATTATAGTCAATTAATATATTATTAGAATTAAAAAAAAAGAAAATGAATAATAATTTTAAGATAACTAAATAATAAAAGATGGATAAAAATTATAAGATGGTGATAGTAATAAAGATTTTTTTTAATTAATATTTTAAGTTCAAATCTAAAATATGAAAAGCGTTTAAATTCATATAAATCATAACAATAAATTGTGGATTATATATATATAACATTTTTTTTGGTTAAGGCTCAAGTTACCAATTTAGACTTTTCTTGAAACAAATTCTTAATAAGAAAAGCATGAAATGCCAAATTTTCTATTATTTTAAAATTTTATTGCTGAAATATATTGCTCCGTGTTTAAAGCCATATTGGGATTATCAAACTTTGACTACTCCGCACTACAATGCTATTGTTTCATGCTGTGACCCTCTCCGGCGACATTTTCCTTGTCATCAAGAAAACACTTGTTTCTTTTGCCGAGTTACTGCGTATTTGCCGAAACGGCTTAGTACGACGGTAAGATATATATTTATTAATTTTGTGATATCAAGATTGATTTCTCTTTATCTTAATTTCCCGTCTTTTTAAACACAGTATGCATAATAAAAAAAAATGATTTAGTGCATACTTTTTTTTTTTATATGCAGAATAAGTCCATATCAAATACCTTTTATTTGAAATAAATTATTTAAAAAAATTAAATAAATTCTCATAAAATTATATACAATTTTAATTTTTTTTAATATGAAATTTTTTAAATTAAAAAATTAACTATTTCATTTAAAAAAATACAAAAATTAAATTAAATTCTTATAAAAATTTTTAATTACAAACAAGTGTTTAATCAAAACAAATTATAATTACAGCAGATCATATATTATCTATTAACTGCAGTTTATAGCTGTTCTACTATGAATTTTCTCATAAAAAATAATCGCTTATTTGATTTCAGTTTTATTTAAACTATATTATTATTTTAAAATTTATTAATTGTAAAATTTTTTGATGTAAATCAATATTTTATATCGATCATTTTAACTATTTATAATTATAAAAAAAATAAAGACAAATACTATAAAGGATAATTAAAACAGTGATAATGGTATTAATTGTATAATAAAAAATATATTTCCTTAAAGCTTTTATTTTTAATATTTATATATAATATAAGAAATTAATAACAATTTATTTGTTATTTATATCCACAAATTTTATTAAAGATTATAAATTATAATCAATATAACAACAATAATAAGTTACCGTAGCATAAAGAAATCATCCTACCTTTTTCTTTTTCAAAGTTAAGGTGACATTTGATGAAAGAAAATATGCACATTTACATGGCAAAAGATATTGACATGGACAGAAACAGAGCCATGTAAGCTGCTGGGGCCTGCCAGCCTAGTTGCTTAATTTCCATATGGAATTTCACCCACTTGAATGTGATACAAATATATTGTCACCAAAGTTAGGCCACTTTACACCATGAAATTTGATTTAAATTATCTCCATCATGTTATTATCAAAGAGCTCAAAATTTGATGAAATAATATGATTGGATTTTGACAATGTTGTAGAATAAATAGAGGAGTTATTTATTCTGAATTTGAAATTAACAATTGGATTTGAAAGAAAATATTTCTTATTTAATGAAATATATGTTTCTTAGTTAAATATTTTTTTGGGAAAAATTAAAAAAATTACTCTATAATTTCATTGATTTTTCATTTTCGAATATGTGGTTTAATTTATACAAAAATTACTATCTCGTGATACGAATGTGTTAAAATATTTTAAATTTTTACTAATGACACATACCACCGATATACTAATTTTAACATAAATTGAATTATGGACCATGAAGTGAACAACAAACTTTAAAATTAAAAATCGATGAAATCAAATTATATTTTTTTATATTTTTCCTTTTTATGTATATTTTACTATTTATATTTTAGAGTTATTGAATTTCTATTGATATAAAGAGGATAAATTCTACAATAATATTGCTTATCTAGTTTTTAAGTATTATAGTAAATCATATTGTTGACAAACTAGTGAAATCTCCTTGCTTTTTTAGAAGTCCTTCTTCCTAGAGTTTTCTTCTTCTTTGCTTCCTTTCTTTTAGTTCTGGTTATACTTGTGTAACGATCCGGAAACCGGACCGCTACCGGCGCTAGGATTCAGATCGACTTAAGGTCGCTGGAACCCGTAACAAGCCTACTAAGCATCCTGTGTACCTGATAAAATCCCATACATGAACATATATTTTCATAAAAAATTTAAACTTTTCATATACCAAGCTCGACCTGTGCATCCATCATAATTTGTATACATAAAACCCACACTAAAGCTCTCATCAAATGCTCTAGTATGGTCATTAACACATACATCAAGCTTGGTTTAACATAACTCATCATAAAACTTGTAACGACCCGGAAACCGATACTCCTCTGTAACGGCCCGAACCATCACTGGCACTAGGATCCAGATCGGCTTAAGGCCGCCGGGACCCGTAGCAAGCCGACTATACTCTCCGTGTACCTGATAAATCCCATACATGAGACAATAACAACTCAACAATCCTGTAAAACTCTGTAGGCTTAACTACTGCTACTCAGATATGTCAATCTGAAATGACCCTCAGGGCCGATACCAGGGACTACCATCTGCTGTGGTTCAAGGGATTGAAAGCCTTTTCATCTGTAACACAATCCACTGGTATCTCATCAAAGCCATACATTAAGCCTACTCACACATTTCTCATCAAGAAACGTAAAACAGGATTCATGTACAAAGGGATAGATCATACATCACACTATAGCAATAACACTAGGGAAAGCACTAGTCTATCCAGTATATGACAGTACATATCAATACATTACAATTAATCTTTTAATTACATCATGTCCACTATTCTATTACAAACATACATTCATGCATATCCTTCCTCTTTACTCTTGCTGACTTTGACTTCTCACAGCTAATCTCAGAACCTGCAAAACTGGGGTTAAGGGAGTGGGATGAGCTCTAGAGCCCAGTGAGGAGGAACAATAAAAACAGTTCATTCATTACATGCTCTCATGAAATGCATCACATCACAAACATATCATCTCAAGGATGAACTTGTCACCAATAGCCCTCTACTACATGTCATAATATGTCCTGCTGTGCCAAGGAGACTAGGTCATCACCTGGACTTCTCTTATTTCTCTCATATCATAACATGTCCCACTGTGCCAAGGAGACTACGTCATCACCTGGACTTCTCTTATCTGATCTGACAGCCCAGCTGTCTAACTCATAGTACCAGGAGCGACCTGGACTATCCAGGGGCGACCTGGTATGGCTATCTCATGCCATATCTCATATGCTCTCATGGTGTCTCAACTGATATCAAGGGCTATGGATCATTCAACATTCATCCACACAAATATCATCTTATGCAATGCAGCATATTCGTGGATTCTAATGCAACACAACCTAATACATAACATGGCATTTTATGATGCATGAAAAATGCTAAAAATGTATGTCATATCTGAATTTAAAATTATCAAGTGTAGTTCCACTCACCTGTAGCCTCTGCTTGGCTAACTCTGGGCTAACTAGCTCTGGACCAATTCTAACTCTGAAGCAGCTACTACTGCTAAATACCTCGTTTCCTCGGGTCCAGTCCTACAATGGAGGACTTAAATGAGGTACCAAACATACTCTATACAACAGGTAAACATCTCTTAACATCTCTTATACACCTTCCCAAAACCCCTCTAAAACACCTCAAAACATGCATGCAAAACAAGCAAAGGAAGGCTGGACAGGGCACCTTCGGCAGCACCTTCGGCGGCCGAATGTCTCCTCCAGAGACGAAAGTCAGGCATGTTCGGCGGCCGAACCTGAGTTCATCCAGAACTCAGTTTCGTGCACAAGGATGCCTGCCAGTCCCTCCATCACCTGCTCAGCCCTCAATACATGCATTTAACCCCTCTAAAACATGCATAAACACTTTAACAAGCATAAAGGAGCTTAAAACAACTTAAACTCCAACAAAACAACTAACACAACATATAATCATGCTTTCACCATTAAAACATCAAAACTAAACCTAAACATGCCACTCATGCATAACTCCCATAACCTGTTTCAAAAAGCTGTTAAAACTCATTAAAACAAACTTAAAGACTTCCCTTACCTCCTGAAATCAGAAGAGGAACAACCAAACTCAGCAACTCCTCCTCCAAAGCTTCAAACCCTCAAAACCTCTCTTTTCTCTCAAAAACCTTCAAAGCCCTTTGAAACACACTCAACTCTCTGCACAAGCTGATTAAAAGCTTGCAGATGAGTCAAGGGAGACGTGGCCTAACCTCTGGTCACGATCTGGAGGCAAACACCTGGCCAAATCACGGACTGAGGAGGTGCACCACTAGCCGACTTCCTCAGCTTCGGCTGCCGAAACTGCATGCAAAACCATGCAACTTTCGGGGGCCGAACTTAACCTTCGGGGGCCGAACATTGGGCACTTTCGGCGGCCGAACTTAACATTCGGGGGCCGAACCTGGCAAATGTCCCCATGGTCTTTTCTCTTCAAAACTCAATCCTTTTTATTTAAAAATCATTAAAATACTTAAAAATCTTTTAGAAAACCTTCACTCTACCCTTCTAGAAACCTCCGACATCCTCGAATTCCATCGGACGGTAAGAATTCCGATGCCTGATCTAGCCGGGTATTACATTCTTCCCCCCTTTAAGAACATTCGTCCTCGAATGTTCACACAACAAACACATATGCAAATAAGCAATTAAGGAAAGTCTAACACTTTCCTCTACGAAGAGACACAGATATTACTGGAGTCAAACTCCTGGGTTATCTACAATTCCTGACTCTGCTGACGCTTAACTGCTAAATCTGTGTCTATACTCTACACTGATTGCGTCTCACTGTTTCCAGTACCCAACTGACTTGGTTCTTTCATCTGATTACTGACTTTTCTCAACTTAGGCACACTATACTGGTTACACTAACCTTTACTTTTCTTTAGTCAACCCGGTCAGAAGAGCCATACCTCTAAGGGAATGCTAGATGTCTTGCCTATAGCTTCCATTCGTTCCTGTCTTTGGAAATCGTATTGTGACACTTCACAATCATATGGACATGCCCCGAAACTAAACTTGTAATGCCTCTATGCCGAGTTCTCTTAGAATCTACACCACTTAGTAGATAATGGGCATGCTTCTCTGTTTTTCTAAACTATTCTACGCCTTTGCTGAGCACTCTGATCCTTGCCCGCCTTTCTTCTTCTTTATTATACTGGTCTTTGTTTTCTTTAATTCTCTTTCTAACTCTCAACCTCTAGTTCCCAACTCTAAGATCTATCGTGGAGGATACACAGCTCCTCCTCGTTGTCTCCACAGAGCATCAATCCTGTGTGGGAACACCTGTCCTTGGTAGTGATTTTGTTCAACTGCTCACAGTCGTTACAGAATCTCAAAGTTTCGTTCTTCGTTTCTCACACCGACACTGGAACATTCCAGGGTGAGGTACTAAGTCGAATGTAACCTTTCTCTACCAAGCTTTCCTATCATACTCTGATCATGCTCTCTCTCTCTCTCTGTAGGTGCCATCCTGTAGGGTAGAAGGAAAGAAATGGTTCCGCGTCCAGACACCACTTCTATTCCATACTCTGACTCCCTGACAGATGGTAAACCTGACAGCTCATCTGGGAAACCATCTAGAACTTACTAACTACGGGTATTGAGGCTAATTCCCCGATCTGACTACTAAACTCACTCACACGAGCTAGAACCCTCTGATAACCCTTCCTGTGTACCTATGAGCCTGCTGGGCTGACCTCAAACCTCTAGGCACCTATACTCTGTCCCTTCCAAGGACTATTTCTGATCCATCCTAGCCTCTGAACTCTCCTACCTTGTCTCTACAGACACAGGTAGTACAATGAGTAAGTAGCCAATCCGCCCTAGAATGACATCAAATAGTCAACTCTAGAACCATAAGGTCAGCTGGATAGCTTCTACTCACTACAACTCTAAACTGATCTGATTAACTGACTCTGCTTCAGATGGATCATACCCGGGTCCATTAACCCAGAGAAAACACTCTAAGCCTAGAAGTCATCAAACCCACTCTAGTAACAGCTCACTAAGCCACAAGGAAGTAAAAACATGCGGGTTCAAAACAAACAGCATACACATCCGAACATCCACAAGTGAACATACTTGATGTCACTGTGTTCAATGTGATAGCTTCCGACTGAGTCAGGGTGAAGATCCGAGCTAAAGCTAACGGAACTTCCCTCGGGAATTTACTAATGGAAAAGCTAACCCTTTCCTCTGCCTCAATTACCACCTAATCCCAGACTAAACTGAAATCTCCTCCTGAACTTACTCTTAATCTTACTCTTTTCTTTCTCTGTTCTATTCTAGTTTACTTATTCTTCTCTTTTCCTTAATCTGCTCACTTTCACTTACCCTTTTATTCTTTTCTTACTCTTCTATTTCGTACTCTATTCTCTGCCTTATTTCTTTTCCTTGAGAGCTGCACTAGGAGATGAGAGATCACTCTCCCTATACCTGGATAAAATCTAAGGCCATAGCATCTCATAGCAACACGCTCGAGTATCTTTCCTAGCTCACTAACCACTAACTACTAATCATCTGGCTTTTACCATCTCACGTATTCTATTGGTGCCATCCTACTACTGGTGCCATCCTGCAGCAAAGACTAGAAATGATGGGTCTAGACACCATTCCTATCTCTCATTGAACTCTCTTAGCAGGTAGTAAATCTGATGACTTGTCTGGGTCAAAATCCAAAACTTTTCTTTGACTGCGGGCACTAAAACTGGTTCCTCTCCTAATCTGATCAACTGCTATACTCTCTGACACAAGCAAGAAACCTCTGATAACCTCTCCTGAACAGTTTCAGAGTCTATAGGGCTGATATCAAATTCCAGGCTTCTCTATACTGTCCCCTCAACAAACTACCTGTGATCCATCCTGATCTCTAAGCCTGACTACTCTGCCTATCAAAAGCAGTACTATGAGTAGCTAGCCCATCCACCCCTAGAATGACTTCAAACAGTCACTCTAGAACCACTAGGTCAGCTGGAAGGCACCTACTCAAAACTCACACTAAACTCTACTGACAGATTGACTCTGCCACTGATGGATCACATTTGGGTCTAGTGACTCAAAGAGGACATTTGAATCCCAGAAGCTAACAAACCCCTACTCTCTGTGACTCTCAAAGCCCTAAGGAAAGCGAAACATCAGAGTCTCTAATAACAGACACATCAAAACATATGGAAGTGAAAAGTACCTGTCACCGCCATGTCTGCTGTGTAGGCCTCTTGCTGTGTCAAAGCGAAGATCCGTGCTGGTACTGATGGACCTTCATCTGGGGAACTTGTGAAAGAAGGAGTGATTTCGCTCCCTCTGCCTCTGCCCAAAGTCATAGCTAGAGCTCCTGGTTGCGTCACTCTGTTTGAGGCTGTCTGCTGGGACTGTGTTATCAATGTCACAGTGGAACACTCACGTGCTATGTGTCCCTCCTGTCCACACCTGAAACATGCTGTTGTCCCCACTAAACAGACTCCCTTGTGCATCCTACCGCACCTCGTACATCTAGAACTTTTCCAACCAGAACTCGAGCCATCGCCAAAACCCATACTAGACTTGAACCTAGTCCAGAACTCTTTTTTCTTTGACCCTTTCAAGCCTCGGACTTTCTTTTTCCTCTGTGCAGCAACCTCACCCAAAGAAAAACTATCCATATTCTCTGGGTATCTATCTATACTCATGTTTTCTGTCTGCTTTAACTGCTCAACTTCACTCGCCTTATGCTCCCTTGACCTATCTGGAAATGCCCATCCTGCAAACTCTGTAGCAAACTGCTCCCAGGATAAGCTTTCTACCCTCGGGTTTACATATTGGGTGAACCATTCTCTCGCTTTTTCACATTTCAATGTGACCCCTGCCATCTGAATGGCTCTACTCTCACTGGCTCCCAACTCATCAGTTATTAGCTTAACCATTCTAAGATACGCAACAGGGTCATCACCAGTCTCAAATCTGGGAACATCCAACCTCAAATAGTCTGTCATGTGCCTCATACTTCCTCCAGGTGAACTAGGCTTAGATGGTTGCACAACTGGGACTATTGGTTCTACTGGTGGTGGAAGATGTGTAACATTTTCTGGATTAAGGTTGACTGAACCTGGATAACCAAAGAAAGGTGGAAACATAGCATACTGTGGATGTAACGGTGGATATGGCGGGTAAAAAGAAAGATAAGGCATAAAGGTAGGATATGGGTTATAACTAGGGAAACTCGCTGTACCACCCAGCGGATACCCTAACCCCCACGGGTAGGACGGATACTGAGGTGGAACGAATCTCGAGGCCTGAGTGCCTCCTTGGGACTCACCCATATCTCCTCCTAACCTACTCATGCCAAAGCTACCATCTCTGCTCAGCTCATCCTCCTCTACGACTCTCATAAACCCTGACATACCACTCTGAACAACTCCCCTTCTACTCTCATCAACAGACCTTCCAGGGTCCCATGATGTACCTTCTCTGCTTAAACTATCTGACATTGCCCTTTGCAGAACAGGGAGATGAGCATCCATGCTCTCACTCTCTGGCGGAGCTCCTGTCAATCTAGCAGATCGACTAGTTCCTCTCATCCTGTTTCTGAAAAGCACAACATCACACAAAACATCAAATGATCCATGTGAGAACACATGAATCCTCAACACATATAGCTACCATATCAATAATGCACATGCATCTTATCATGGCATTTTACATCAGTATGCAAAATAGGACTACACATCTTATCCTAGTGGACATGATTTTACCTATTGTGCTTCCCTTCCTATACCAGACAACACCTCTTTCCGATGTGGGATATCTCTAATCCTTGAACAAAGTTGCTCAACACACCGTACTCTTGAGGCCCTATGCTCTGATACCAATCTGTAACGACCCGGAAACCGATACTCCTCTGTAACGGCCCGAACCATCACTGGCACTAGGATCCAGATCGGCTTAAGGCCGCCGGGACCCGTAGCAAGCCGACTATACTCTCCGTGTACCTGATAAATCCCATACATGAGACAATAACAACTCAACAATCCTGTAAAACTCTGTAGGCTTAACTACTGCTACTCAGATATGTCAATCTGAAATGACCCTCAGGGCCGATACCAGGGACTACCATCTGCTGTGGTTCAAGGGATTGAAACCCTTTTCATCTGTAACACAATCCACTGGTATCTCATCAAAGCCATACATTAAGCCTACTCACACATTTCTCATCAAGAAACGTAAAACAGGATTCATGTACAAAGGGATAGATCATACATCACACTATAGCAATAACACTAGGGAAAGCACTAGTCTATCCAGTATATGACAGTACATATCAATACATTACAATTAATCTTTTAATTACATCATGTCCACTATTCTATTACAAACATACATTCATGCATATCCTTCCTCTTTACTCTTGCTGACTTTGACTTCTCACAGCTAATCTCAGAACCTGCAAAACTGGGGTTAAGGGAGTGGGATGAGCTCTAGAGCCCAGTGAGGAGGAACAATAAAAACAGTTCATTCATTACATGCTCTCATGAAATGCATCACATCACAAACATATCATCTCAAGGATGAACTTGTCACCAATAGCCCTCTACTACATGTCATAATATGTCCTGCTGTGCCAAGGAGACTAGGTCATCACCTGGACTTCTCTTATTTCTCTCATATCATAACATGTCCCACTGTGCCAAGGAGACTACGTCATCACCTGGACTTCTCTTATCTGATCTGACAGCCCAGCTGTCTAACTCATAGTACCAGGAGCGACCTGGACTATCCAGGGGCGACCTGGTATGGCTATCTCATGCCATATCTCATATGCTCTCATGGTGTCTCAACTGATATCAAGGGCTATGGATCATTCAACATTCATCCACACAAATATCATCTTATGCAATGCAGCATATTCGTGGATTCTAATGCAACACAACCTAATACATAACATGGCATTTTATGATGCATGAAAAATGCTAAAAATGTATGTCATATCTGAATTTAAAATTATCAAGTGTAGTTCCACTCACCTGTAGCCTCTGCTTGGCTAACTCTGGGCTAACTAGCTCTGGACCAATTCTAACTCTGAAGCAGCTACTACTGCTAAATACCTCGTTTCCTCGGGTCCAGTCCTACAATGGAGGACTTAAATGAGGTACCAAACATACTCTATACAACAGGTAAACATCTCTTAACATCTCTTATACACCTTCCCAAAACCCCTCTAAAACACCTCAAAACATGCATGCAAAACAAGCAAAGGAAGGCTGGACAGGGCACCTTCGGCAGCACCTTCGGCGGCCGAATGTCTCCTCCAGAGACGAAAGTCAGGCATGTTCGGTGGCCTAACTTGGACTTTCGGCGGCCGAACCTGAGTTCATCCAGAACTCAGTTTCGTGCACAAGGACGCCTGCCAGTCCCTCCATCACCTGCTCAGCCCTCAATACATGCATTTAACCCCTCTAAAACATGCATAAACACTTTAACAAGCATAAAGGAGCTTAAAACAACTTAAACTCCAACAAAACAACTAACACAACATATAATCATGCTTTCACCATTAAAACATCAAAACTAAACCTAAACATGCCACTCATGCATAACTCCCATAACCTGTTTCAAAAAGCTGTTAAAACTCATTAAAACAAACTTAAAGACTTCCCTTACCTCCTGAAATCAGAAGAGGAACAACCAAACTCAGCAACTCCTCCTCCAAAGCTTCAAACCCTCAAAACCTCTCTTTTCTCTCAAAAACCTTCAAAGCCCTTTGAAACACACTCAACTCTCTGCACAAGCTGATTAAAAGCTTGCAGATGAGTCAAGGGAGACGTGGCCTAACCTCTGGTCACGATCTGGAGGCAAACACCTGGCCAAATCACTGACTGAGGAGGTGCACCACTAGCCGACTTCCTCAGCTTCGGCTGCCGAAACTGCATGCAAAACCATGCAACTTTCGGGGGCCGAACTTAACCTTCGGGGGCCGAACATTGGGCACTTTCGGCGGCCGAACTTAACATTCGGGGGCCGAACCTGGCAAATGTCCCCATGGTCTTTTCCCTTCAAAACTCAATCCTTTTTATTTAAAAATCATTAAAATACTTAAAAATCTTTTAGAAAACCTTCACTCTACCCTTCTAGAAACCTCCGACATCCTTGAATTCCACCGGACGGTAAGAATTCCGATGCCTGATCTAGCCGGGTATTACAAAACTTTTACATAAAAACATTTTCATTGGGATTATAAAACATAAACTAGGGCAAGGCATAAATCTAGTCTATCACATAGTACATGTCCACTACTATACTATTACATAACTTATACCAGCCTCTAGCCGACTTCCCGAGCTATTCTTGACCCTGCAAACCTGGGGTTAGGGGAAAGGGATAAGCTACAAGAGCCTAGTAAGCAGAACAGTAAAAACAGTTTAATAAACATATGCTCTCATGAAATGCATCACAATACAAAAGATGCACATCAAGGATGAACTTGTTACCAGTAACCCTCTACATATTCCAAATAATGCCCGGCCCTCGACGGAACTCCTCAGAACTTTCTCTTAAACATAACATATCCAATTGTGCCAGGGGCGTAGAATGGGCAGCCTTGATCTTTCCCTTACATAGTGCCAGGGCGCGTAGAATGGGCAGCCCTTGTAACGACTCAAAAACCGGACCGCTACCGGCGCTAGGATTCAGATCGACTTAAGGTCGCCGGAACCCGTAGCAAGCCTAACATACATCCTATATATCTGATAAAATCCCATACATGATCATGCATTTACATAAAAACTTTAAACTTTTCATATACCAAGCTTGACCTGTGCATGCACCATAACTCTATACTTACAAACCCCATACTAGAGCCCTCATCAAATGCTATAGTTGGGTCAATATTATATACATAAAGCTTGGTTCAACATATATCATTATTAAAAACATTATATAAAGATCATGTACAACAGTGATTAACCATACATTAAGGCCAAGCACAATACTAATCCTCTTTACATTACTTTACAATACTTTACATTACATTACATGTCATTTCATGTCCACCACTAATCTATTACATAGACTATACCATAACCTTGCTGACTTTCCCATAGCTACCTGTGCTCCTGCAAACCTGGGGGTTAGGGGAAAGGGGTGAGCTACTAAAGCCCAGTGAGCTGAACGGTAAAACAATTTAATAACATATGCTTTCATGAAATGCATCACATCACAAACAATTCACATCACGGATGGACTTGTCACTAATAACCCTCTACATAGTCCAACTGTGCCAGGGGCGTAGAATGGGCCTCACTGGTCTTTCTCTTAACTTCACATAACATAACATATCCAATGTGACAGGGGCGTAGAATGGGCCTCACTGGTCTTTCTCTCACATCGTGCCAGGGGCGTAGAATGGGCCTTACTGGACTTCCATACTGTATCATATCATATCATATTGAGGGCTAGTGGGTCATTCAATATCCATCCACATCAACATCATAATATGCAATGCACCATATTCGTGAATTCTAATGCAAATAACCTAGTACATATCATAGCATTCGTGATGCATGAACATGCTAAAAATTTCATTTACTTTAAAACATAGTTCAGTTCTACTCACCTCTGGCTGACTCTGAAACAACTAGCACTGCTGACCTCCTCGGTTCCTCGAGTCCGATCCTACACAGGTGGACTCAAATGAGGGACCAAACATACTCTAACATGACTCTAAAAAACTCCCCAAAAACCCCCTTAAAACATCATAAAACAGGAATAGAAAACATGCAAAGAAAGGCTGGGCAGGAAAATTTCGGTGGCAGGTTCGGCGGCCGAAGGTCCCTCTAGAGCTGAAAGTCAAGCACTTTCGGGGGCAGGGTTCGGCGGCCGAAACTCCCCTCTAGAGCCGAAAGTCCTTGCTTTCAGGGGCAGTTTAGGCGGCCAAAGGTTGCCTCCCCAAGCAGGTTCGACGGCCGAAACTGGCTTCGGCGGCCGAACCTGGGCTCTCCCAAAGGGCAGAACCCGATTCTGCATCTTATATCCAGCCACCCAAAACTTCACAACATGCATTCAACTATTCTAAAACATGCATAAACACTTATTCCAGCATATAGGGACATAAAACTAGCCTAAACCCCAACAAACATCAACATGGCATCACATTTAAGCATAAAGGGTACATAAACCCTAACATTTTATATCTACTCTAAACATGCATTAAAACCCCTTAACCCTTCATAAAACTTACTTAAAAATATAAGAGAAGGTGAGGATCTACGCTTACCTCTTGAAGATCAAGAGGAGAGGTGATCCAAACTTCAAGATTGGGAGAAATTGAGCTCCGGGGTTCTCCAAGCTCAAAAACTTTGATCTTAGCTTAAAAATCTTCAAAACAAAGTAAAAACTCATCAAAACTTGAAGGGATTTAAAGGAAAACATAAAATCAACCAAAGGAGGGCGAAATCTCACCTATGCTCGAAAATAGAGAGAGAAAACTCGCCCATTTTCGGACAAAGGGCCTTTTATAGGTGGCTGGCCAGACCACCTTCGGGGGCCAAAAGAGCTCCTGCAAGTCCACCATGTTTGGCGGCCGAACCTGGACTTTTCCTCCTTGGTCTTTTCTTTCAAAACTCAATTTCTTTCTTCACTAAAACCATAAAAACATGTAAAAACATTTTAGAAAACCATTATTTTACCCTTCTAGAAGGCTCCGACATCCGAGAAATTCTAGATTTCAACGGAGATTCCGCCGGAAGGTAGGAATTCCGATGCTGGGGTCTAGCCGGGTATTACAGCCCTGGTCTTCTGTATCCATATCATATCATAACCTGCTCGAGGGCTAGTAGGTCATCCAATATCCATCCACACCAACAGTAAATTATGCAATGCATCATATTCGTAAATTCTAATGCAAATATCCTATAAACATGGCAATCGTGATGCATGAACATGCTCAAAAGTTTGATTACTTAAAAACAGTAAGTTAGTTTAATTCTACTCACCTCTGGTTGACGCTTTTGCTAATACTGGAGCAGTTATGTAATACCTGGCTAGACTCCGGTATCGGAATTCCTACCGTCCGGTGGAATCTCGGATGTCGAAAACCTCTAGAAGGGTAAAAACATGTTTTCATAAAATATTTTCATGTATTTTATGGTTTTAAGTAAGAAAGAAATTGAGTTTTGAAAAGAAAAGACCAAGGAGAGCATTTCCAGGTTCGGCCGCCGAACCTCAAGTTCGGTTGCCGAACATGGGATAGTTTAGGGAGCACGTTAGGCTTCCGGAAGTGGCTTTCTTTCGGCCGCTGAACCCCATGTTCGGCCGCCGAATGTGATGAGATTTTGGAAGCAGTTTTTGTAACAGCCCGGCCCCGTACGACCGGCCCTGTTACCGCTCACAGCCCGTTACACCTCCTGGGGGCGGCCACTGTGAGCAGCTCTTAACATCCCTTCACCCTCACGGGTTCCAGGCAGGATTTGTCCCTCGGGGGAGCCAGTACGGCCCGCCCTAGCCCGAGTGGATTTGGCCCAATTCCTTCCTCTGGGAATTAGGTCGCCTCCCCCACTGCTCGAACCCTTGACCTCCCACTTTAAGGGAATAGTCTGGTGAGAGTGAGTACCAATTCTTCTACTTAGAAGAATTGGTACTCACTCTCACCAGACTATTCCCTTAAAGTGGGAGGTCAAGGGTTCGAGCAGTGGGGGAGGCGACCTAATTCCCAGAGGAAGGAATTGGGCCAAATCCACTCGGGCTAGGGCGGGCCGTACTGGCTCCCCCGAGGGACAAATCCTGCCTGGAACCCGTGAGGGTGAAGGGATGTTAAGAGCTGCTCACAGTGGCCGCCCCCAGGAGGTGTAACGGGCTGTGAGCGGTAACAGGGCCGGTCGTACGGGGCCGGGCTGTTACAGTTTTGGCCACCGAAGGTGGTTGACCGGCCACCTATAAAAGGCCCTCAGACCGAAAATGGGCGAGTTTTCTCCCCATTCTCGAGCTAGGGTGAGTTCATGTCCTCCTTTGGTTGATTTCATGTTCTTTCTCCAAATCTTTCAAGTTTTAACAAGTTTTAACTTGGATTTTGAAGTTTTGAGCTTAAGATTAAGTTTTGGAGCTTGGAGACCCAAGGAGCTAGATTCCTCCCATCTCCAAGTTAGGGATCACACCAACCCTCGATCTTCAAGAGGTAAGTGTAGATCCACACCCTTTTCCTTGTTTTAAGTAAGTTTTAAGGAGTTTTAATGCTTGTGTGTGGGTAGATGTGCATGTTAAGGTTTATGTGGGTTTTACGCCTAATGTATGTTTCTGTGATGTTATGTTGAGAGGTTTAAGCTAGTTTATGCCCTATATGCATGAGGGAGTGTGTATGTATGTTTGGGAGAGAGCATGTGAGGTTTTGGGTTGTTTTGGAAGGCTTGGAGGCTGCTTGTGCATGAGCA
Organism: Manihot esculenta; assembly: GCF_001659605.2. Lineage (NCBI taxonomy): Eukaryota > Viridiplantae > Streptophyta > Magnoliopsida > Malpighiales > Euphorbiaceae > Manihot > Manihot esculenta. Next base: position 15,733,668 of record NC_035170.2, read on the forward strand.
GGCTGAGTTCTACCATTCTGGAAGAGCTTAGGTTCGGCCGTCGAAGGGACTTTCGGTCGCCGAACTTGCTTGTGGAGGCAAGCTTTCGGCTGCCGAACCCTGCCCCCGAAAGTTGGACTTTCGACTCTGGAAGGGAGTTTCGGCCGCCGAAGGTGCCGTCGAACATGCACAAGTTTCGGCTCTGGAACCACTTTCGGCCGCCGAAGGTGCTGCCGAAAGTGGCTGAGTTTCGGCTCTGGAGGGACTTTCGACCGCCGAACCTGCTGCCGAAAGTGCCCTGTTCAGCCTTCCTTTGCATGATTTCAGTGATTATTTTAAGGTGTTTTAGGGGGTTTTTGGGAAATAGTTTAGAGTCATGTTTATGTATGTTTGGTCCCTCATTTGAGTCCACCTGTGTAGGTTCGGACCAGAGGAACCGAGGACCCCAACAGTGAGATAGCTGCTTCAGTGTCTTTTCAGAGTTAGCCTGAGGTGAGTAGAATGGATCTTTACGTTTCAAAGCAAATAAATTTAGAGCATGTTCATGCATCACGAATGCCATGTGATATATTAGGTTGTTTGCACTAGAATTCATGAATATGTTGCATTGCATAATATAATGTTGATGTGGATGGGTGTTGAATGATCCATTAGCCCTCGTATGATGACATGATATGATATGGTATGTAAGACCAGTGAGGCCCATTCTACGCCCCTGGTACGATGTAAGAGAAAGACCAGTAAGGCCCATGCTACGCCCCTGGCACATTGGAATGTTATGTTATGTTATGTAAGAGAAAGACCAGTGAGGCCCATGCTACGCCCTTGGCACATTGGAATGTTATGTTATGTTATGTAAGAGAAAGACCAGTGAGGCCCATGCTACGCCCCTAGCACTATTGGAATGTGTAGGGGGGCTATTGGTGACAAGTCCATCCTTGATGTGCTTTGTTTGTGATGTGATGCATTTCATGAAAGCATGAATTTTAACATAATATTTTTTACTATTCTACTCACTGGGCTGTAGTGCAGGTACGGGATAGATCAGGAAGTCTGCAAGAGTAAAGAAGTCATGTTTTATGTAATAGCTAGATGTGGACATGAAAATAATGTAATGTAAAGTATAGTACAGTAATGTAATGTAACGATGTTTATTGAGGTTTAGAGTTGTGCTTGACCCTAGTATATTGGTTAATCCCTTTTGCACATGATCTGTAAAATGTTTTATTGATGTTTATGTAAACCAAGCTTAATGTATGATATGTTGCCCCATTGGAGCATTTGATGAGGGCTCCAGTGTGGGGTTTTATGTTTATGAGTTTGTGCATACACAGGTTAAGCTTGGTAAAGGAAAGAGAAAGTTTAAAATTTTTATGTATATGTTTGATCATTTATGGGATTTAACAGGTATACAGGATATATGTTAGGCTTGCTACGGTTCCCAGCGGCCTTATGCCGATCTGGATCCTAGAGCCGATAGCGGTCCGGTTTCTGGATCGTTGCATATTGGTATCAGAGCCCTAGGTTCATATGGTCGGACCTAGAGTGTTTCGGGCTCATAAATGTTCTAGAAGGGCAAGCACAATAGGGAAAATCATGTCCACTAGGATAGGATGTTGTAATACCCGGCTCGTTCAGGCGTCGGAATTCCTCCCGTCAGGTGGAATCTCGGATGTCGGATTCGGTTGGCGGGGCATTGCACGGGACACTGACGGTTTTACAAGGTTTTAGCACGGTTTTCGAAAATGGTTTTAAGTGTTTTATGGTTTTGAAAGGAAAGGGAAGGAGTTTTGAAGAGAAAAGACCAAGGAGGCAAAATGCAGGTTCGGCCGCCGAAGGGAAGTTCGGCCGCCGAAAGTGCGATAGGTTCGGCTTCCTAAACTTCACGTTAGGCCGCCGAAGGTTGCATGGTTTTGCATGCAGTTTCGGCAGCCGAAGGAAGGGCGGTTGGCCACCTATTTAAGCCCCGTTGACTGGCCATGGAGGGTGCTGGAAGCTCTCTTTGTGGTCAAGGTGGGGTTTAGGTTCTCCTTGGATGTTTTCATGATGTTTTCCTCCACTATTGCAAGGTTTTCATGAGTTTTCCCTTGGTTTTTGAAGGGTTGAGTAAAAAGAGGAAGTGGTGGAGCTTGAAGCTTGAGGAGCTTGGTTTCTCCATGTTTTGAAGCTAGGATCACACCAGCCAAGAGGTAAGTGTTGATCCTTGTGTTTTCTAGTGTTTAAGTAAGTTTATGGAGGGAAAGGGAAGAGTTGCATGGTGAGGTGTAAAAGAAGGTTTTTGAGGGTTTTTATGCATGAGTATGTTTCTGTGTTATGGGTGTTGTTTGTTGGGGTGTTTAGGTAGTTTTGGACCCCTTTGTGCATATAGTTGCGTATATGCTTGTTATGTGTGTTGAGATGCATGTTGAGTGAGGTTTGGGGGAAGTTGAGTAGGAAGTGAGCAAGGTTCTGCCTAACTGGAGAACCCAGCTTCGGCCGCCGAAAGAGGGTTCGGCCGCCGAACGTGTTGAGGAGGTGGTTTCGGCTGCCTAAACCTGCCCCCGAAGGATTGGACTTTCGTCTCTGAAGGGAAGGTTCGGCCGCCGAAGGTTGGAGACTTTCGTCTCTGGAGTATGGTTTGGCCCCGAAGCTTGCCCCCGAAGGCTTCGGCCGCCGAAAGTGGAGGTTCGGCCGCCGAAAGTAGACGAGTTTCGTCTCTGGAGAGGACATTCGGCCGCCGAATCTGCCGCCGAATGTGTTCTGTTTAGCTGTTCTTTTGCATGCTTTGTGTGCTTGTTTCAGGAGCTTTTAGAGGGATTTGGGAAGTTGTTTGTGAGTTACTAAGCGTATGTTTGACACCTCATTCGAGTCCATTGTGTAGGATTGGACCCGACAGTTCAGGGAGGTTGTCAGGATTAGCAGTTGCAGAGTCAGTACAGTTTCTGCCAGAGGAGCAGAGGTGAGTAGAACTAATCTTAATCCTTTGCTTAAAGAAACAGAATGCTTTGAGCATAGTTCATGCATCATATGATATGGCTTAGGGTGCTTGCATTAGAATCACGAAGATGGTGCATTGCATTATACAGTGATAGTAAGGATTGGACCAAGGCGACATCAATAGCCCGTCGAGGGAGTTTTGAGGTCATGTCTAATCCAAGATGTGGAATGTCTGTGTTGTGACGCATTTCATGACAGAGTGTATTTAATGAACTGTTTTCAGTGTTTCTACTCACTGGGCTTTATAGCTCATCCCATTCCCTTAATCCCAGTTTTGCAGGTACAGCAGGTACAAGGTTAGCTGGGAAGGTTAGAAGCAGCAGGGTATTAGCTTCCGTATTGCTTGTGTAATAGAGTAATGGACATGATGTAAATTAAAGAGATATTTGTTACCGATGTATAGATGATCAGTTAAGGTGCTTATGGATGAGTATGTGCTTTGCCTATAGTATATTTCATCCCTTGTATATGCATGTATCCTGTTTTCAGTTTCTTGATGAGAAATGAGTCAAACCAGGCTTAATAAATGTTGTGTTTCGAAAACCCAGTGACTTATAACTGTGAGGGAAGACAGGGATTACTTCCTTTGACCCAAGACCAGTGTGGAGGAAAGACCAGGTTTGATTCCTGTGATCCATAGAGAGGCCAATAGAGAAGACCAGGTTTGATTCCTGTGACTCTATGGTAGCCAAGTTAACTTCTGATATGCTGACCCTTACAGAGTGGGTTCTATGACACAGCACATAGTGCATGGAGGTTACTTGGTAACGTGTCACTGGTGTATTACAGATAGCCCTAAGGGCTATTTCAGATTAGTATATCTGAGTGGTTTTTAAGTTAAGTCTGGTAGTCTTTCAGAAAAGTTTTCCAGTTGTTGGATCATGTATGGGATGTTTGGAGTTCAGGTTAGGCTTACTACGGGTCCCGGCGGCCTTAAGCCGATCTGGATCCTAGTGCCGAGCGGTTCGGGCCGTTACAAAGAGGGTACCGGTTTCCGGGCTGTTACAGATGGTATCAGAGCATAGGGCCTCTTAAGTACGGTGTGTTGGGCATGTTTGTTCAAGGATTAGAGATATCCCACATCGGAAAGAGGTTGGCTTAGAGGGTCTAGGAAGGCAAGCACAATAAGTAAACTCATGTCCACTAGGATAAGAAAGTTAAGTTTTGAGGATGATGTGATATGCCATGAATATATGCATGTGCATAAATATTGTACTGTGTATGCATGTCTACATTTTGTAGGTTCATGTGTTTTCATATGAACTCTATGTGTGTGCTAATGATTGTTTCTTGTGTGTTGGTCTTCAGGAGAGCTAAGATGAGTGATGCTGGTTACCTTGTGGAATCAGATCCGTCTGAAGAGGCGTTTGAGGAAATTAGAGAAGGAAGAGATCTAGGAAGAATGTCAGGAAACAGGAGAGAGACAGGAGGAGATGTGCAAAGAAAGGATGTAGGGATACAGGTGAATTTGAATGACGTGGTTTTAGAGGATGCTCAAACCAAGGACTCTAGGATAGGAGAGAATGAACCCTCCACTTGGAGTACAGCTACCGCGAAAGGAGTGATGTGGGGAAGAACCAGTAAGAAAAAGGTTAGAGGCTTGAGACGGTCAAAGAAAACTAAGAGTCTAGGGTATGATGTTGGTGCACGTTCTGGTAGAAGCAGAGCAAAATGTGTGAGGTGTGGAAGGTTGCATAAGGGAGTTTGTCTTGTTGGTACGACAGGATGTTATAGGTGTGGACAGGAGGGACATGTGATGCGTGAGTGTCCTTTTGCGCCCCAGTTGGTTCAGTCTCAGGGAGCAGATACAGATAGAGCAGCTCAGGCTGATAGGCAAGGAGGAGAGGCTGACACATCTGACACCTCGGTGCCAGGTATGCTCATGATTGAGTGATCTGATATGTGTTTGTGTGCACTATAGTCGGATATCAGTTGGTTATATGTGAGAAAAATAAGTAAGATCGGGCAGAAAAGAATACATAAGAGGAAGCATAAGTTCAGAAAGAGGTTAGAGCCAGTCTAAGATTAGATGGTAGTTGAGGCAGAGGAAGAGGGTGAGCCTTTTCTTCAGTAAGTTCCCGAGGGAAGTTCCATTAGCTTTGGCTTGGATCTTCATCCTAACTTAGTAGGAGGCTAACACATCATACACGGTGACGTCAGATACGTTCACGTGTAAGTATTCGGATGTGTATGCTGTTTGTGTTGGACCCCAATGTTTCGTTTTCCTTGTTGTTGTGAGCTGTTGGTAGGATGGGTTTGATGACTTCTGGGCTTAGAATGTGTTTCTTGGGTCAGTGGACCTAAGTGTATGATCCATCTGAAGCAGAGTCAGTCACTTCAGTGTAGAGTTTGTGGTGAGTAGATGCAATCCAGCTGACCTTATGGTTCTAGAGTTGACTGTGTGATGTCATTCTAGGGCGGATTGGCTAGCTACTCATAGTACTACCTGTGTCCACAGAGACAAGGTAGGAGAATTCAGAGGCAAGGATGGATCAGAGTGTCCTTGAAAGGACAGAGTATAGGAGATAGAGTATAGTATAGGTGCCTAGAAGTTTGCTCTCAGTCCCGTAGGCTCATGGTTGCTCAGAAAAGGTTATCAGAGGGTTCTAGCTCTGTTGAGCGAGTTTAATAGTCAGGACAGGGAATCAGCCTCAGTACCCAGTGCTAGTGAGCTCTGGATGTGTCTCAGACTAGTTGTCAGGTTTTCCATCAGTAGGGAGTCAGAGTTTGGAATGAGAATGGTATCTGGACGCGGAACTATTTCTTTCCTTCTGCCCTACAGGATGGCACCTGCAGAGAAAGAGAGAGTTTAGAGTAGTCAGAATAGTATAGAGAGCTTAGTAGATAAAGGTTTTATCCGACTTAGTACTTCACCCTGGAACGTGCCAATGTGTGTGGGAAACGAAAGATGGATCTTTGAGACTTGGTGTAACTGGAAGCAGGTTACAGAGTCACTACTATGTACAGGTGTTCCTAGTTAGGATTAAGGTTGATAATCTACTAGCTGTTCTAATCAAGTTGATTGGAGTTACAGATTAGTATGACCAGAGATTCAGGGAGAATCCGTTGAGAGTCAGCAGCAGTAGCCTATGGAGAGTTAAAGATTTCGGTAGTTTAATAACAAGGAAGAAAGGCGGGTAAGGATTAGGAGTATAGATTGGTGTCGGACCTACAGATGGGTCTCTGTTGAGAATTAAAGAGTGAGAGTTTCACAACGAGATTAGTTTAGTTAAGATGAAAAGTGAAGAGTAAGGATCAGAGTAGCGCAGCGAAAGCTGTGGAGTTCAGAGAAAGATTAGGATACTAAGTCTGGAGTATGGACTCAGATCAGGAAAGTAGAGTTTCAGAAATTCTCTTTTTGAAGAGACGTGTTAGGCTTCACTTGCCTGTTATTTGTTTGTTTTGTTTTTGAACATTCGGGGATGAATGTTGTTATAAGGGGGGTAGATTGTAATACCCGGCTCGTTCAGGCGTCGGAATTCCTCCTGTCAGGTGGAATCTCGGATGTCGGATTCGGTTGGCGGGGCATTGCACGGGACACTGACGGTTTTACAAGGTTTTAGCACGGTTTTCGAAAATGGTTTTAAGTGTTTTATGGTTTTGAAAGGAAAGGGAAGGAGTTTTGAAGAGAAAAGACCAAGGAGGCAAAATGCAGGTTCGGCCGCCGAAGGGAAGTTCGGCCGCCGAAAGTGCGATAGGTTCGGCTTCCTAAACTTCACGTTAGGCCGCCGAAGGATGCATGGTTTTGCATGCAGTTTCGGCAGCCGAAGGAAGGGCGGTTGGCCACCTATTTAAGCCCCGTTGACTGGCCATGGAGGGTGCTGGAAGCTCTCTTTGTGGTCAAGGTGGGGTTTAGGTTCTCCTTGGATGTTTTCATGATGTTTTCCTCCACTATTGCAAGGTTTTCATGAGTTTTCCCTTGGTTTTTGAAGGGTTGAGTAAAAAGAGGAAGTGGTGGAGCTTGAAGCTTGAGGAGCTTGGTTTCTCCATGTTTTGAAGCTAGGATCACACCAGCCAAGAGGTAAGTGTTGATCCTTGTGTTTTCTAGTGTTTAAGTAAGTTTATGGAGGGAAAGGGAAGAGTTGCATGGTGAGGTGTAAAAGAAGGTTTTTGAGGGTTTTTATGCATGAGTATGTTTCTGTGTTATGGGTGTTGTTTGTTGGGGTGTTTAGGTAGTTTTGGACCCCTTTGTGCATATAGTTGCGTATATGCTTGTTATGTGTGTTGAGATGCATGTTGAGTGAGGTTTGGGGGAAGTTGAGTAGGAAGTGAGCAAGGTTCTGCCTAACTGGAGAACCCAGCTTCGGCCGCCGAAAGAGGGTTCGGCCGCCGAACGTGTTGAGGAGGTGGTTTCGGCTGCCTAAACCTGCCCCCGAAGGATTGGACTTTCGTCTCTGAAGGGAAGGTTCGGCCGCCGAAGGTTGGAGACTTTCGTCTCTGGAGTATGGTTTGGCCCCGAAGCTTGCCCCCGAAGGCTTCGGCCGCCGAAAGTGGAGGTTCGGCCGCCGAAAGTAGACGAGTTTCGTCTCTGGAGAGGACATTCGGCCGCCGAATCTGCCGCCGAATGTGTTCTGTTTAGCTGTTCTTTTGCATGCTTTGTGTGCTTGTTTCAGGAGCTTTTAGAGGGATTTGGGAAGTTGTTTGTGAGTTACTAAGCGTATGTTTGACACCTCATTCGAGTCCATTGTGTAGGATTGGACCCGACAGTTCAGGGAGGTTGTCAGGATTAGCAGTTGCAGAGTCAGTACAGTTTCTGCCAGAGGAGCAGAGGTGAGTAGAACTAATCTTAATCCTTTGCTTAAAGAAACAGAATGCTTTGAGCATAGTTCATGCATCATATGATATGGCTTAGGGTGCTTGCATTAGAATCACGAAGATGGTGCATTGCATTATACAGTGATAGTAAGGATTGGACCAAGGCGACATCAATAGCCCGTCGAGGGAGTTTTGAGGTCATGTCTAATCCAAGATGTGGAATGTCTGTGTTGTGACGCATTTCATGACAGAGTGTATTTAATGAACTGTTTTCAGTGTTTCTACTCACTGGGCTTTATAGCTCATCCCATTCCCTTAATCCCAGTTTTGCAGGTACAGCAGGTACAAGGTTAGCTGGGAAGGTTAGAAGCAGCAGGGTATTAGCTTCCGTATTGCTTGTGTAATAGAGTAATGGACATAATGTAAATTAAAGAGATATTTGTTACCGATGTATAGATGATCAGTTAAGGTGCTTATGGATGAGTATGTGCTTTGCCTATAGTATATTTCATCCCTTGTATATGCATGTATCCTGTTTTCAGTTTCTTGATGAGAAATGAGTCAAACCAGGCTTAATAAATGTTGTGTTTCGAAAACCCAGTGACTTATAACTGTGAGGGAAGACAGGGATTACTTCCTTTGACCCAAGACCAGTGTGGAGGAAAGACCAGGTTTGATTCCTGTGATCCATAGAGAGGCCAATAGAGAAGACCAGGTTTGATTCCTGTGACTCTATGGTAGCCAAGTTAACTTCTGATATGCTGACCCTTACAGAGTGGGTTCTATGACACAGCACATAGTGCATGGAGGTTACTTGGTAACGTGTCACTGGTGTATTACAGATAGCCCTAAGGGCTATTTCAGATTAGTATATCTGAGTGGTTTTTAAGTTAAGTCTGGTAGTCTTTCAGAAAAGTTTTCCAGTTGTTGGATCATGTATGGGATGTTTGGAGTTCAGGTTAGGCTTACTACGGGTCCCGGCGGCCTTAAGCCGATCTGGATCCTAGTGCCGAGCGGTTCGGGCCGTTACAAAGAGGGTACCGGTTTCCGGGCTGTTACAGATGGTATCAGAGCATAGGGCCTCTTAAGTACGGTGTGTTGGGCATGTTTGTTCAAGGATTAGAGATATCCCACATCGGAAAGAGGTTGGCTTAGAGGGTCTAGGAAGGCAAGCACAATAAGTAAACTCATGTCCACTAGGATAAGAAAGTTAAGTTTTGAGGATGATGTGATATGCCATGAATATATGCATGTGCATAAATATTGTACTGTGTATGCATGTCTACATTTTGTAGGTTCATGTGTTTTCATATGAACTCTATGTGTGTGCTAATGATTGTTTCTTGTGTGTTGGTCTTCAGGAGAGCTAAGATGAGTGATGCTGGTTACCTTGTGGAATCAGATCCGTCTGAAGAGGCGTTTGAGGAAATTAGAGAAGGAAGAGATCTAGGAAGAATGTCAGGAAACAGGAGAGAGACAGGAGGAGATGTGCAAAGAAAGGATGTAGGGATACAGGTGAATTTGAATGACGTGGTTTTAGAGGATGCTCAAACCAAGGACTCTAGGATAGGAGAGAATGAACCCTCCACTTGGAGTACAGCTACCGCGAAAGGAGTGATGTGGGGAAGAACCAGTAAGAAAAAGGTTAGAGGCTTGAGACGGTCAAAGAAAACTAAGAGTCTAGGGTATGATGTTGGTGCACGTTCTGGTAGAAGCAGAGCAAAATGTGTGAGGTGTGGAAGGTTGCATAAGGGAGTTTGTCTTGTTGGTACGACAGGATGTTATAGGTGTGGACAGGAGGGACATGTGATGCGTGAGTGTCCTTTTGCGCCCCAGTTGGTTCAGTCTCAGGGAGCAGATACAGATAGAGCAGCTCAGGCTGATAGGCAAGGAGGAGAGGCTGACACATCTGACACCTCGGTGCCAGGTATGCTCATGATTGAGTGATCTGATATGTGTTTGTGTGCACTATAGTCGGATATCAGTTGGTTATATGTGAGAAAAATAAGTAAGATCGGGCAGAAAAGAATACATAAGAGGAAGCATAAGTTCAGAAAGAGGTTAGAGCCAGTCTAAGATTAGATGGTAGTTGAGGCAGAGGAAGAGGGTGAGCCTTTTCTTCAGTAAGTTCCCGAGGGAAGTTCCATTAGCTTTGGCTTGGATCTTCATCCTAACTTAGTAGGAGGCTAACACATCATACACGGTGACGTCAGATACGTTCACGTGTAAGTATTCGGATGTGTATGCTGTTTGTGTTGGACCCCAATGTTTCGTTTTCCTTGTTGTTGTGAGCTGTTGGTAGGATGGGTTTGATGACTTCTGGGCTTAGAATGTGTTTCTTGGGTCAGTGGACCTAAGTGTATGATCCATCTGAAGCAGAGTCAGTCACTTCAGTGTAGAGTTTGTGGTGAGTAGATGCAATCCAGCTGACCTTATGGTTCTAGAGTTGACTGTGTGATGTCATTCTAGGGCGGATTGGCTAGCTACTCATAGTACTACCTGTGTCCACAGAGACAAGGTAGGAGAATTCAGAGGCAAGGATGGATCAGAGTGTCCTTGAAAGGACAGAGTATAGGAGATAGAGTATAGTATAGGTGCCTAGAAGTTTGCTCTCAGTCCCGTAGGCTCATGGTTGCTCAGAAAAGGTTATCAGAGGGTTCTAGCTCTGTTGAGCGAGTTTAATAGTCAGGACAGGGAATCAGCCTCAGTACCCAGTGCTAGTGAGCTCTGGATGTGTCTCAGACTAGTTGTCAGGTTTTCCATCAGTAGGGAGTCAGAGTTTGGAATGAGAATGGTATCTGGACGCGGAACTATTTCTTTCCTTCTGCCCTACAGGATGGCACCTGCAGAGAAAGAGAGAGTTTAGAGTAGTCAGAATAGTATAGAGAGCTTAGTAGATAAAGGTTTTATCCGACTTAGTACTTCACCCTGAAACGTGCCAATGTGTGTGGGAAACGAAAGATGGATCTTTGAGACTTGGTGTAACTGGAAGCAGGTTACAGAGTCACTACTATGTACAGGTGTTCCTAGTTAGGATTAAGGTTGATAATCTACTAGCTGTTCTAATCAAGTTGATTGGAGTTACAGATTAGTATGACCAGAGATTCAGGGAGAATCCGTTGAGAGTCAGCAGCAGTAGCCTATGGAGAGTTAAAGATTTCGGTAGTTTAATAACAAGGAAGAAAGGCGGGTAAGGATTAGGAGTATAGATTGGTGTCGGACCTACAGATGGGTCTCTGTTGAGAATTAAAGAGTGAGAGTTTCACAACGAGATTAGTTTAGTTAAGATGAAAAGTGAAGAGTAAGGATCAGAGTAGCGCAGCGAAAGCTGTGGAGTTCAGAGAAAGATTAGGATACTAAGTCTGGAGTATGGACTCAGATCAGGAAAGTAGAGTTTCAGAAATTCTCTTTTTGAAGAGACGTGTTAGGCTTCACTTGCCTGTTATTTGTTTGTTTTGTTTTTGAACATTCGGGGATGAATGTTGTTATAAGGGGGGTAGATTGTAATACCCGGCTCGTTCAGGCGTCGGAATTCCTCCTGTCAGGTGGAATCTCGGATGTCGGATTCGGTTGGCGGGGCATTGCACGGGACACTGACGGTTTTACAAGGTTTTAGCACGGTTTTCGAAAATGGTTTTAAGTGTTTTATGGTTTTGAAAGGAAAGGGAAGGAGTTTTGAAGAGAAAAGACCAAGGAGGCAAAATGCAGGTTCGGCCGCCGAAGGGAAGTTCGGCCGCCGAAAGTGCGATAGGTTCGGCTTCCTAAACTTCACGTTAGGCCGCCGAAGGTTGCATGGTTTTGCATGCAGTTTCGGCAGCCGAAGGAAGGGCGGTTGGCCACCTATTTAAGCCCCGTTGACTGGCCATGGAGGGTGCTGGAAGCTCTCTTTGTGGTCAAGGTGGGGTTTAGGTTCTCCTTGGATGTTTTCATGATGTTTTCCTCCACTATTGCAAGGTTTTCATGAGTTTTCCCTTGGTTTTTGAAGGGTTGAGTAAAAAGAGGAAGTGGTGGAGCTTGAAGCTTGAGGAGCTTGGTTTCTCCATGTTTTGAAGCTAGGATCACACCAGCCAAGAGGTAAGTGTTGATCCTTGTGTTTTCTAGTGTTTAAGTAAGTTTATGGAGGGAAAGGGAAGAGTTGCATGGTGAGGTGTAAAAGAAGGTTTTTGAGGGTTTTTATGCATGAGTATGTTTCTGTGTTATGGGTGTTGTTTGTTGGGGTGTTTAGGTAGTTTTGGACCCCTTTGTGCATATAGTTGCGTATATGCTTGTTATGTGTGTTGAGATGCATGTTGAGTGAGGTTTGGGGGAAGTTGAGTAGGAAGTGAGCAAGGTTCTGCCTAACTGGAGAACCCAGCTTCGGCCGCCGAAAGAGGGTTCGGCCGCCGAACGTGTTGAGGAGGTGGTTTCGGCTGCCTAAACCTGCCCCCGAAGGATTGGACTTTCGTCTCTGAAGGGAAGGTTCGGCCGCCGAAGGTTGGAGACTTTCGTCTCTGGAGTATGGTTTGGCCCCGAAGCTTGCCCCCGAAGGCTTCGGCCGCCGAAAGTGGAGGTTCGGCCGCCGAAAGTAGACGAGTTTCGTCTCTGGAGAGGACATTCGGCCGCCGAATCTGCCGCCGAATGTGTTCTGTTTAGCTGTTCTTTTGCATGCTTTGTGTGCTTGTTTCAGGAGCTTTTAGAGGGATTTGGGAAGTTGTTTGTGAGTTACTAAGCGTATGTTTGACACCTCATTCGAGTCCATTGTGTAGGATTGGACCCGACAGTTCAGGGAGGTTGTCAGGATTAGCAGTTGCAGAGTCAGTACAGTTTCTGCCAGAGGAGCAGAGGTGAGTAGAACTAATCTTAATCCTTTGCTTAAAGAAACAGAATGCTTTGAGCATAGTTCATGCATCATATGATATGGCTTAGGGTGCTTGCATTAGAATCACGAAGATGGTGCATTGCATTATACAGTGATAGTAAGGATTGGACCAAGGCGACATCAATAGCCCGTCGAGGGAGTTTTGAGGTCATGTCTAATCCAAGATGTGGAATGTCTGTGTTGTGACGCATTTCATGACAGAGTGTATTTAATGAACTGTTTTCAGTGTTTCTACTCACTGGGCTTTATAGCTCATCCCATTCCCTTAATCCCAGTTTTGCAGGTACAGCAGGTACAAGGTTAGCTGGGAAGGTTAGAAGCAGCAGGGTATTAGCTTCCGTATTGCTTGTGTAATAGAGTAATGGACATAATGTAAATTAAAGAGATATTTGTTACCGATGTATAGATGATCAGTTAAGGTGCTTATGGATGAGTATGTGCTTTGCCTATAGTATATTTCATCCCTTGTATATGCATGTATCCTGTTTTCAGTTTCTTGATGAGAAATGAGTCAAACCAGGCTTAATAAATGTTGTGTTTCGAAAACCCAGTGACTTATAACTGTGAGGGAAGACAGGGATTACTTCCTTTGACCCAAGACCAGTGTGGAGGAAAGACCAGGTTTGATTCCTGTGATCCATAGAGAGGCCAATAGAGAAGACCAGGTTTGATTCCTGTGACTCTATGGTAGCCAAGTTAACTTCTGATATGCTGACCCTTACAGAGTGGGTTCTATGACACAGCACATAGTGCATGGAGGTTACTTGGTAACGTGTCACTGGTGTATTACAGATAGCCCTAAGGGCTATTTCAGATTAGTATATCTGAGTTGTTTTTAAGTTAAGTCTGGTAGTCTTTCAGAAAAGTTTTCCAGTTGTTGGATCATGTATGGGATGTTTGGAGTTCAGGTTAGGCTTACTACGGGTCCCGGCGGCCTTAAGCCGATCTGGATCCTAGTGCCGAGCGGTTCGGGCCGTTACAAAGAGGGTACCGGTTTCCGGGCTGTTACAGATGTAGAGTCCTGTGATGTGGGTTCATGTGTTTCCACATGAACTGTATGCTTCTAATGTTTGTATGATTGTGTGTTGTTCTTCAGAGGAGCTAGGATGCGAGGCACTCGTCGATCTGTGGAATCGACTGGAGTTCCGTTTGAGAGGGAAGGTATGGGCACCTTTCCCCCTGCTCTGCCAAGAGCGCAGTCGTGTAGAGTCGGCAGATGGGGAACATCAAGGGACCCTGGAAGGTCTTTTGATGCGAGCAAAGAGAGAATGGATCTAAGGAGAATGTCTACAGATGCGAGAGAAGTAGAGATGGATGTTCAGAGGAGAGATGGAGGTCTGGATGTGAGCATGTTTGAAGAAGGCATGGGAGAGTCTCAAGAAGATGCTCAGACTCAGGATTCCAGAATCTCAGGTTCAGGAGGAATTGATCCCTCCACTCTGAGTACAGCCTCCACGATAAGTAAAAAGTGGGGGAACACCACTAAAAAGGGAGACAGAGGCCTCAGAAGATCGAAGAAGAGTAAGTTTTGGAATCGGTTGAAGTCCAGTGTGGGTTTTGGTAGTGGCTCAAGCTCTGGCTCAGGCAGTTCAAAATGCTTGAGGTGTGGAAGGCCGCACAAGGGAGTTTGTCTGATTGGGACTAATCTATGTTTTAGATGCGGTCAGGAAGGGCACATGGTACGTGAGTGTCCCATTGCGCCCTGGTTGGCATAGTCTCGGCGGGCAACTTCAGGTAGAGTGGCTCGGCCAGTAGCTCCAGCCATGTTGCAGGGCAGTGGTTGAGGCAGAGGGAGAGGGTCAGCCTTTTCTTCTGAAAGTTCCCGCAGAGAAGGTCCGTCAGCTCCAGCTCGGATCTTCACCCAAGCTCAGTAGGAGGCAAACACATCGAACATGATGGTGTCAGGTACGCTCACTTTTGCATGTTCTAATGTGTATGTTTTGTGAACCCTAGTGTTTCTCTTTCTTTAGTTGCTCTAGGAGCCGTCGAGAGGTTGAGTTGATAACTTATGGGCTAGAGTGTCCTCTTTGGGTCAGTGGACCCAAGTGTGATCCATCTGTGGCAGAGTCAGTCTGCCGGTCCAGTTCAGTGTCAGTTGAGGGTAGATGCCTTCCACCGGACCTTGAGGTCCTAGACTTGACTGTCTGGACGTCATTCTAGGGATGGATTGAGTTTTTCTACTCGTGGTACTACCTGGGTCTGTAGAGACAAGGTAGTCAGGTTCAGAGTTCAGGATAGGTCAGAGGTAGTCTGTTAAGGGGACACTGTAGGGATGCCTAGAGGTTTGATATCAGCCTGTCAGGTTCGTAGGGTGTATAGGAGGGGTTGTCAGAGGGCTCGAGCTCTTGTTGAGAGTTTAGCAGTCAGGTCAGGGAACCAGCCTCCATGTCTGTTGTTGAGAGAGAGTGCTTAGATGTTTTCCCAGGCAAGCTGTCAGGTTTACCACCTGCTAGGGAGATAGAGTTTGGGAAGAGAAGTGATGTCAAGAATCAGGTTCATCTCTACTCTTCTCTACAGGATGGCACCTGTAGAGTTGTAGAAGTTGAAGGAGCAGTTGCAAGAACTTGGTAGACAAGGGTTTTATCCGACTTGGTACCTCACCCTGGATTACTCCAGTGTTGTTGTGGAAAACGAAGGATAGATCCTTGAGACCCTGTGACGACTTCAGGCAGTTGAACAAAGTCACTACCAAGAATAAGTACCCGTTATCCAGGATCGATGATCTATTCAACCAGCTAGTAGGAGCAGGTTGTTTCTCCAAGATAGATCTGAGATCCGGGTACCATCAGCTGAGAATAAGAGAAGAGGATGTGCCAAAGACGGCGTTCAGAACCAGATATGGGCACTATGAGTTCCTTGTGATGCCGTTCGGGTTAACCAATGCCCCTGCAGCATTTATGGACCTCATGAACAGAGTTTTCAGTCAGTATCTGGATCACTTTGTTATTGTCTTCATAGATGATATCTTAGCATATTCCAGGAATGCAGAGGAGCATGCCCATCATCTGAGGTTAGTCTTGCAGACCTTGAGTGTAATACCCGGCTAGACTCCGGTATCGGAATTCCTACCGTCCGGTGGAATCTCGGATGTCGGAAGCCTCTAGTAGGGTAAAACCATGTTTTTATAAAATGTTTTAATGTGTTTTATGTTTTAAGTATGAAATAAAATGAGTTTTTGCATGAAAATAGCATTGGAGGAAAACTCAGGTTCGGCCGCCGAACATGCATGCATTGCGGGTGTGCTTTAGGCCCTCGAAAGCATAAGTGAGGAAAGTCCAGGTTCGGCCGCCGAACCTCAAGTTCGGCCGCCGAACATGGCATGCATGCGGAGGCACGTTCGGCCCCCGAACATGGTCTGGCCAGCCATTATAAAAGGGTCCCTTAGTCGAAAACGGGCGAGCTTTTTCCCCATTTTCGGCCAAGGTGAGTTCTCCGCCGTCCCTCACCAATCTTTGATGTTCTTCCTCTAGATCTTTCAAGATTTTCATTTGTTTTAACTTTGTTTTGAAGATTTGAGCTTTTGAGCAAAGTTTTGGAGTTTGGAGGTTCAAGAACCTAATCTCTCCCAACTCCGAGTTTAGGTCGTCTCTCTCTCGATCTTCAAGAGGTAAGAGCCGATCTTCAGCTCATTGCATGTTTTAAGTAAGTTTTAAGTAGATTTATGGGGTAGAATGCATGTTTAGGTTATGGTTATGTTTATGGGTATAAATGTATGTTCATGAACAATGTGGATGCTTGATGTGTTGTAGATGGGGTTTATGATGGTTTGAGGCCCCTAGGAACATGTATGCTTGTGTTTGTGTGTTGTAGAATAGGTTTGTTGCATGTTTGAAAGGTTTGGAGGCGAAATGTGCAAAGGGAGCCAAGTTTCTGCCCTTTGGCAGAAACCAGGTTCGGCAGCCGAAGGACTTTCGGCCGCCGAACATGGCTGGAGAGGCAGCCTTTCGGCTGCCGAAGCTTGCCCCTGAAAGGAGACTTTCGTCTCTGTCTGGCAGTTTCGGCCGCCGAAAGTGCCGCCAAACATGCATGAGTTTCGTCTCTGTCTGGGAGTTTCGGCCGCCGAAGGTGCCGCCGAACCTGCCTGACTTTCGGCTCTGGAGGGACTTTCGGCCGCCGAACCTGCCGCCGAAAGTGCCCTGTCCAGGCCTCCTTTGCATGTTTTTCTATGGTTGTTTCATGATGTTTTAGGGGGTTTTTGGGGAGTAGTTTAGAGATATGTTCTAGTATGTTTGGTCCCTCATTTGAGTCCACCTGTGTAGGTTCGGACCCGAGGAACCGAGGACCCCAGCAGTGAGTTCAGCTGCTTCGGTGTTGTCAGAGTCAGCCAGAGGTGAGTGGAACTAAACTTAATCTTTTAAATTGAGAAATTGAATGTTTTATCATGTTTCATGCATCATGATTATGCAATAGGATGATTGCATTAGTTTTCACGAATATGCCGCATTGCATCGATTGTTGTTGATGTGGGTGAATGTTGGATGACCCAATTAGTCCATGATAGGAAGACCAGGACCCCATTCTACGGCCTGGCACAGAGTAAGGAAAGACCAGGACCTCATTCTACGGCCTGGCACAGAGTAAGGAAAGACCAGGACCCCATGCTACGGCCTGGCACAGAGTTAGCTTGGACTAATTGGTGACAAGTTCACCCAACCTTTATGTGAATTGTCTGTGTTATGATGCATTTCATTGGAGCATAGTGTTAATACGTTTTTATGGTTCTACTCACTGGGCTTTTAGCTCACCCCTCTCCCTTTACCCCCAGGCTTGCAGGTACAGTATAGAGCAGGAGTCCGGATAGAGTAAATAAGTCATGTTTATGTAATAGCTAGCAATGGACATGATCGAATTGTAATGTAATGCCTTAATCAGTATAGTTATGTACTGAGATGATGAATATGGATGTTAGAGGTGTGCTTGACCATAGATAGTTGTTATCCCTTTCGTTACATGATCTTAGAGACTTTTATAATGTTTATGTAAACCAACTCAACATATGTTATGTCACCCATTGGGGGCACTGATGAGATCCCACAGAGGGATCAATGTTATGTTAATGTATATGTACAGGTTGAGTTTGGTTGATGAATATGGAAAGAAAAGTTTTAATTTTTATGTATGTTGTTGATCATGTATGGGATTATACAGGTTTGCAGGTTATATGTCAGGCTTGCTACGGGTCCCGGCGGCCTTAAGCCGAGCTAGATCCTAGCGCCGGTAGCGGTCCGATTTTCGGGTCGTTACATTGAGGGAATACGGCTTGTATGCCAAGTTCTCCAAGGGTGAGTTTTGGTTGAGGAGCATTTCATTCTTGGGGCATGTTGTGTCAGAAAATGGAGTTGAAGTGGACCCCAAGAAGGTAGAAGCTGTAGCTAACTGGCCTAGACCCACTACAGTGACAGAGATCAAGAGTTTTTTGGGTTTGGCAGGTTACTACAGGAGGTTCATTCAGGACTTCTCTAAGATTGCAGCTCCTACGACCAGACTGACTAAGAAGAATCAGAGGTTTGTGTGGACTGACGAGTGTGAAGAGAGTTTCGAAGAGCTGAAGAAGAGGTTGACGTCGGCACCGGTGTTAGCTATACCTACCAGTAACGAAGACTTCACAGTGTATTGTGATGCGTCCCGTGTGGGACTAGGTTGTGTGTTGATGCAAAAGGGAAGGGTAATTGCTTATGCTTCTAGGCAGCTGAAGAAGCATGGGTTGAATTATCCTACTCATGACCTAGAGATGGCAGCTGTGATCTTTGCATTCAAGATGTGGAGGCATTACCTCTATAGGGTAAAATGTGAGATCTTTACTGATCATAAAAGTTTGCAGTAAATCTTGAGTCAGAGGGAGTTGAATCTGAGGCAGAGGAGATGGGTAGAACTGCTTAGTGACTATGATTGCAAGATTCAGTACCATCCGGGTAAGGCGAATATTGTGGCAGACGCCTTAAGCCGAAAATCACTTGGTAGTCTATCCCATATTACAGCAGAGAGGAGACCGGTGATGAAAGAGTTTTATAAGCTCATTAATGAAGGTTTACAGTTGGAGTTGTCTGGTACAGGTGCTTTGATAGCCCAGATGAGAGTGACACCCGTGTTTCTGGAGTAGGTGGCTCAGAAATAGCATGAGGACCCAGAATTAGTAAATATTACCAGGACTGTTCAGTCAGGCAAGAATGATGAGTTCAGATTTGACAGAAAAATGGATCCTTCACCATGGGAATAAATTGTATGTACCGGATGACGTGGATCTAAAAAGAGTTTATTGGTGGCCAGCTATGAAGAGAGAAGTGGTACAGTTCGTGTCCGCTTGCGAAGTATGTCAGAGGGTGAAGCTAGAACATCAGAAGCCGGCTGGAATGCTTAACCCACTGCCGATTCCAGAGGGGAAATGGGAGAATATCACTATGGATTTCGTGGTGGGGTTACCGGCAACGTCCGACAGATTGGACTCCATAGGGGTGATTGTGGACAGACTGACCAAATCTGCTCACTTCATCCCTGTTAGGAGTGGCTATTCTGTGGACAAATTGGCGCAGGTATTTATTGATGAAGTGGCTAGGTTGCATGGGGCTCCTGTTTCAATAGTATCTGATAGAGGATCCCAGTTCACCTCCAGGTTTTGGCGGAGTCTGCAGAATGCTGTGGGTACCAGGTTAGATTTCAGCACTGCTTTCCATCCTCAGACGGCCGGACAATCAGAGAGGACCATCCAGACGATAGAAGATAGGCTCAGAATGTGTGTGCTAGATTTTGGAGGTTCTTGGAGGCAGCATCTACCTTTAGTGGAGTTTGCTTACAATAACAGCTATCATGCAAGCATAGAGATGGCTCCATATGAAGCTTTGTATGGAAGGAAGTACAGGTTACCTGTCTGTTGGGAGGAAGTTGGAGAAAGGGCCTTAGTAGGGCCTGAGCTAGTAGAGATCACCAGTAGAGTAGTGCCCATAATCAGAGAAAGGATCAAAACTGCTGTGAGCAGGCAAAAGAGATATGCAGATGTCCGCAGGAAGCATGTGGAGTTTCAGGAGGGAGATTTGGTATTGCTCAAGGTGTCTCCTATGGAAGGGGTGATTCGGTTTGGGAAGAAGGGTAAGTTAGCTCCACGGTACATCGGACCCTTTGAAATCTTACAAAAGATTGGGAATGTATCGTACAAGTTGGACTTACCTGCTTCAATAGAGAGAATCCATCCGGTTTTCCATGTTTCCATGTTACGGAAGTTCGTGTCGGATCCGGGCAAGGTTCTTAGTGAGCCTGATGTGGAGATCCTTGGAGATCTCACCTATGTTGAGCAGCCAGTACGGATCCTAGACACCCAGATCAGAAAGCTAAGGAACAAGGAAATCCCGATGGTGAAAGTCCTTTGGAATCACCACAACATCGAAGAGTGTACCTGGGAGACACGGGAGTCTATGCTCCAGCAATATCTTTATCTCTTCTAAGGTGAGTGTTATGTGCTTTGTATGTATGTTTATGTTTCATGCTATGTATGCTTGTTTAGTGAACATTCGGGGATGAATGTTCTTAAGGGGGGAGAATGTAATACCCGGCTAGACTCCGATATCGGAATTCCTACTGTCCGGTGGAATCTCGGATGTCGAAAACCTCTAGAAGGGTAAAAACATGTTTTCATAAAATGTTTTCATGTATTTTATGGTTTTAAGTAAGAAAGAAATTGAGTTTTGAAAAGAAAAGACCAAGGAGAGCATTTCCAGATTCGGCCGCCGAACATAGGATAGTTTAGGGGGCACGTTAGGCTTCCGGAAGTGGCTTTCTTTCGGCCGCCGAACCCCATGTTCGGCCGCCGAACGTGGTGAGGTTTTGGAAGCAGCTTTGGCTGCCGAAGGTGGTTGACCGGCCACCTATAAAAGGCCCTCAGACCGAAAATGGGCGAGTTTTCTCCCCATTCTCGAGCTAGGGTGAGTTCATGTCCTTCTTTTGGTTGATTTCATGTTCTTTCCCCAAATCTTTCAAGTTTTAACAAGTTTTAACTTGGGTTTTGAAGTTTTGAGCTTAAGATCAAGTTTTGGAGCTTGGAGACCCAAGGAGCTAGATTCCTCCCATCTCCAAGTTAGGGATCGCACCAACCCTCGATCTTCAAGAGGTAAGTGTAGATCCACACCCTTTTCCTTGTTTTAAGTAAGTGTAACGACCCGAAAATCGGACCGCTACCGGAGCTAGGATCCGGGTCGACTTAAGGCCGCCGGGACCCGTAGCAAGCCAAACATACATCCTGGAAACCTGTTTAATCCCATACATGATCAAGAAAATACATAAAAAAAATTTAAAACTTTTTTTCAAACATCCAACTCAACCTGAACATAGTCATAATCATAAACATGATCCCTCTGCGGGATCTCATCAATGCCCCAACGGGCGATACAACATGAGATGAGTTGGCTAACATCTGTATCATCAAATATCTAAGATCATGCATCAACAAGGGATTACAATACTCATAGGGTCAAGCACATCTATAACCTCAATATACCTCATTGCATAACATACTGAAATCTCTTACATTACATCATAGTACAATTGTCATGTCCACAATCTAACTATTACATAGACATACTTCAAAACTCTGGCTAACCTCCTGGTCTACCCTGTACCTGCACAGCTGGGGTTAGGGGAGAGGGGTGAGCTACAAAGCCCAGTGAGCAGAATAGTGAAATCATATATTTAAAAATCTCATGCCATTATGTAATGCAACACATCACAACAAATCACATCTCGGATGGTATTGTCACCAATAGTCCTCTACATAGTCCAACTGTGCCGGGACGTAGAATGGGTACAACCGGTCTTTCTCTTATCATAACATATCATAACATACCAATGTGCCAGGGACGTAGAATGGGTACAACCTGGACTTTCTCTTACATCGTGCCAGGGACGTAGAATGGGTACAACCTGGACTTCCATACCATATCATGCCGTAACATCATCATGCCATATGAGGACTAATGGATCATCCAATAACCAATCCACATCAACATCATAAATGCAATGCAACATATTCGTGAATACTAATGCAAACAACCTACTATATCTCATGGCATTCATGATGCATGGATCATGCTCAAAATTCATATTTCATTTATTTTAAAACTTAAGGTTTATTCCACTCACCTCTAGCTAGCTCTGACAAACTCTGTAGCAGCTGGCTCACTGCTGGGGTCCTCGGTTCCTCGGGTCCGAACCTACACAGGTGGACTCCAATGAGGGACCAAACATACATAAACATAACTCTAATATACTCCCCAAAAACCCCCCTAAAACATCATAAAACAACTACATAAAAACATGCAAGAAATGGCTGGACAGGGCACTTTCGGCGGCAGGTTCGGCGGCCGAAAGTCTCTCCAGAGCCGAAAGTCAGGCAGGTTCGGCGGCACCTTCGGCGGCCGAAACTCCCAGACAGAGGCGAAACTCATGCATGTTCGGCGGCACCTTCGGTGGCCGAAAGTCCCAGACAGAGACGAAAGTCTCTTTTCGGGGGCAACTTCGGCAGCCAAAAGGCCTGCCTCCCCAGCCATGTTCGGCAGCCGAAAGCTCCTTCGGCTGCCGAACCTGGTTTCTGCCAAAGGGCAGAAACTTGGCTCCTTTATGCACATTTGCCTCCTAACTCTTCCAACATGCATAAAACTCAACCAAATCATGCAAAAATGCATACAATGGTTCCTAGGGGCCTTAAACTAACTTAAACCCCAACTACAACACACAACAACAACACAAACCAACATGCATTGCTCAAAAACACATATAAAACCCATAAACCTAACTATGAGCTAAACATGCATTCTACCCCATAAAACAACTTAAAACTTACTTAAAACATATATTGAGCTTAAGATCAGCTCTTACCTCTTGAAGATCGAGAGAGAGACGACCTAAACTCGGAGATCCAAGCAAAAGAGCTCCTGAGTTCCCAAAGCTCCAAAACTTGACTTAAATGCTCAAAACTTGCAATGAGAGGTGAAAACTCAAGGAAAATGGAGGAGATTTGGAGAAAGAACACAAGATCTGGGGAGAGGGAGGTCGGAAGCTAGCTGCGGCCGAAAATGGGAGAAAGCTCGCCCATTTCGGCTAAGTGACCCTTTTATAGTGGCTGGCCAGGCCACGTTCGGGGGCCGAAAGTGCTTCCGCATGCATGCCATGTTCGGCGGCCGAACTTGGGTTTCGGCGGCCGAACCTGGACTTCCCTCACTCATGCTTTCGGGGGCCTAACGTGCCTCCAAAATGCATGCATGTTTGGCGGCCGAACTTAACTTTCGGCGGCCGAACCTAGGTTTTCCTCTAAAGACTTTTCATGCAAAAAATCATTAAATTTTCATATTTAAAACCATGAAATACCTTAAAACATTTTATGAAAACATGTTTCTACCCTACTAGAGGCTTTCGACATCCGAGATTCCACCGGACGGTAGGAATTCCGATACCGGAGTCTAGCCGGGTATTAGATTCTCCCCCCCTTAAGAACATTCGTCCCCGAATGTACCTCAACTAGCACACATAGCATGACATAAAACATAACATACATACATAGCACATAAAACTCACAGGGAACTAACCTCAGAAAAGATAAGGGTATTGCTGGAGCATGGACTCCCGTGTCTCCCAAGTGCATTCTTCCAAGTTGTGGTGGTTCCACAGGACTTTCACCATCGGGATTTCCTTATTCCTTAACTTTCTGATCTGGGTGTCTATGATCCGAACTGGCTGTTCGACATAGGTGAGATCCTCTTGGACCTCCACATCAGGCTCACTAAGAACCTTGCTCGGATCTGACACAAATTTCCTCAACATGGAAACATGGAAAACCGGATGGATTCTTTCTATTGAAGTAGGTAAATCCAGCTTGTACGACACATTCCCAATCTTTTGCAAGATTTCAAAGGGTCCGATGTATCGTGGGGCTAGTTTACCTTTCTTCCCGAAGTGAACCACTCCCTTCATTGGAGACACCTTGAGCAATACCAGATCCCCCTCCTGAAACTCTAACTGTCTTCTGCGGACGTCTGCATAGCTTTTCTACCTGCTGGCAGCAGTCTTGATTCTCTCTCTGATTATGGGTACCACCCTGCTGGTGATCTCTACTAGCTCAGGCCCTGCCAAGGCCTTTTCTCCAACTTCCTCCCAGAAACAGGTGATCTGCACTTCCTTCCGTACAAAGCTTCATATGGAGCCATCCCGATGCTAGCATGATGGCTGTTGTTGTAGGCAAACTCCACCAAAGGTAGATGCTGCCTCCAAGAACCGCCAAAGTCCAGCACACACATTCTGAGCATATCTTCGATAGTCTGGATGGTCCTTTCTGACTGTCCATCAGTCTAGGGGTGGAAGGCAGTACTGAAATCCAACCTAGTACCCATGGCATTCTGCAGACTCCACCAAAACCTGGAGGTGAACTGGGGCCCTCTATCTGACACTATCAAAACAGGAACCCCATGCAGCCTGACGATCTCGTCCACATACACCTGCGCCATCTTGTCCACAGAGTAGCCACTCCTGACAGGAATGAAGTGAGCAGATTTGGTGAGTCTGTCCACAATCACCCATATGGAGTCCACTCTGTTGGACGCCGCCGTAACCCCACTACGAAGTCCATAGCTATATTTTCCCATTTCCATTCTGGAATAGGTAGCGGGTTAAGCATTCCAGCCGGCTTCTGATGTTCCAGCTTCACCCTCTGACACACTTCGCAGGCTGACACGAACTGTGCCACTTCTTTCTTCATAGCTGGCCACCAATAAACCTTCTTTAGATCTTGATACATCTTGGTGGCTCCGGGGTGAATGCTGTATCTTGCATTATGAGCCTCTCTCATAATGTCTCCTTTTAGCCCTATGTCATCTGGTACATATAGTCTGCTCCCATAGCGGAGGATCCCCTTGCTGTCGAATCTGAACTCACTATCATTGCCTGACTGAACAGTCCTGGCAATCTTCACTAACTCTGGGTCCTCATGCTGTTTCTGAGCCACCTGCTCCAAAAACACGGGTGCCACTCTCATCTGGGCCACCAAGGCACCTGTACCAGATAACTCCATCTGTAGACCTTCCTCAATGAGCTTGTAGAGCTCCTTCACCACTAGCCACCTCTCTGCCGATATGTGGGATAAGCTACCGAGTGATTTCCGGCTTAAGGCGTCTGCCACAACGTTCGCCTTACCCGGATGGTACTGAATCTTGCAATCATAGTCACTCAGCAGCTCCACCCATCTCCTCTGTCTCAAATTTAAATCTCTTTGACTCAGGATGTACTGCAGGCTCTTATGATCTGTAAAGATCTCACATTTAACCCCATAGAGGTTGACGCGGAACCCTATGGCACAAGCCTCAAACTCACACGCACAAGTAGATACGGAATCCAAAGATCTGATAAACCCACCTCCTATGGCACCCCAAACTTAGAGAAGCTGAAACACCAATGATCGAAGGATTTAGATGAGAATCCGACAAACGCCACAACGAATAGTTGATAAGTTAGCCAAGATTCCTGGTGCAATTGATGAAAGCAAATCCTCACTCTCACTCAAAGCAATACACGCGAAAGGCATGAAAGAAATTCTGAAAAGTTTGATTAAAAGCTGCCTCTTACAATTGTTTCTTATCCTTATATAGTAAGGAGAAAAACAAATAAAACCCTAAGACACTCTTCTTGGGCCTGACTTAAACACATAAGACCCAAGCCTAATCACACACTAAAATAACACATAGGTATTGAAATATAAGCCCACAACATGGCCCAACACTCTAAAACTTAAAAGATAAAATATGGCCAGAATACAAGCCCAAACAAAACTAAAATAAAACAAGTGTTTAAATAATAAAACTAGCAAGCCCATCATAACAAAGTTGAATCTTCACAAAAGCCTTACTTGATCTTCACTTTAGGCTTTCCTTTATGTAGTTTTAGCCCATAGGTTTGATTAGGCTCCCTCAGCCTATGATTGCAAGTGTTGCACCAAATTTGTCCCATATGAATTAAAGCACGCCCCAAATATATATGGATTATATGAATATGATTTTGAACTACTCTTGGATCCATTGGAATGATATAAGTTTCCTCCACACCATTGTTAGAAATTTGTCCTATTGGATCCGTATCATTCCCTCTTTCTTTAGAAAAGATTCGTCCTCGAATCTTGCTGATATTTATGTCAAGAAGGAAAGTTTTAGGCACCCATGTATCTTCAAAGACCTCCTTTTGAATAGGTGGAAATAGTATAAAACTTTCATCATGGATGTTTTCATCAACAACCTGCACATCAAGAACAAATGAACTAGACATAAAAATATTAGTCATAGAAATATCATGTGGATGTGACCCATTCTCCTCTACAACTTCCAAAACAGTCTTATTCACCTTCTCCACCTCATCAATCATGTGCTCCCCATGTCCACCATCATTCACAACCTCTTCTATAAGCTCATTAATGGAATTTTCAAGAACAACTACATTAGATGATTGCATTACAACTTCCTCTTCAATTTGAATCTCTATGGAAGTTGACATTGGAACTTTAGCCTCTTCTTTCTCCTTTTCTTTCTCCATCTTCCCTCCTTGAACTAGTCTTGATTCTTTTCCAGCCTCGTTACCCTCAAACTCACTCTTTTCTCTCATTTTTTCCACAGAACTCAAGCTCTCACTCACCTTTGTAGCCAAGGCCGAAGCCTCCCTCTCCCTCTCCAGCATTTTTATGTGATCGGCATATACCTCTTGAGGTGATAAAGGAGCGAGTATAAGCTTCTGTCCTTCATGAGTGAAGGAGTACTTGTTATTGAGCCCATCATGTTGCACCTTTCTATTATATTGCCACGGCCTACCCAACAATATATGGCTTGCCTGCATAGGTACCACATCGCACAAGATCTCATCCTTATACCTACCAATAGAAAATGGTATAACCACCTGGCGTGTAACTCTGACCTCACCACAGTCGTTCAACCATTGCAATCTGTATGGCTTAGGGTGTTTAATAGAAGCCAAGCCCAATTTCTCCACCATATACACACTAGCCACATTTGCACAACTACCTCCATCAATAATGACAGTACACACTTTTCCATTAACCAAACACCTAGTGTGAAATATGTTTTCCCGCTGTTTCAGGCTTTCTTCCTTAACCTGCATATTCAGAGCACGCCTAGCAACAAGCATCTCACAATGTGCAGCAAGCAACACATTATTAACAAACACATCCGAATCATCACAGTCATTATTGCAATTATGAGTTCTTTGAGGTATTCTTGTAGAAGTGGACGCTGGTGAGACATTCTGATCTTTACTCATCCTACCTTTAATCAACAAAGAACAAAGATAACTAGCAAATATTGTGTTAGAAAAGAAAGAACTCAAGTGTTTGCACACTTACCACTCTTTTGCTGATTCTTCAATTGCACTTCAGAAACTAAGGTCAACCAACTAACCACAAGGTGCGTTTAATGAAACAAAAAAAAAGAAAACCTAAAGAAAGAACGAAGAGCGCAAAAACTAGAAAGAAGACACTGACAATTTGGAAAGTAACACACGAACTAGGTTTTGTGCTACTTGAAAATATCAACTAGAGTATAGACCCAAGCAAACAATACTCCAGCAATGTCAAGGAAGCAAAAGCAAGTTTAAATCAAAAAAGAAACTTTGAATTCAAATAAAAACGAACCTGGACAAAAGTTTGAAATTAATTCACTTCAAAGCAAATTAAATATGGATCTAATTAAATCTACCCAAAAAGGAAAGTATCAAAACACAGCAAATAGAATCAGAAAAAAAAATGTAAATTTCTGTCAGATCAGAGACATGGACGAAAATTCTGGTGTTAAAAGAAGGGATTGACATCAAATCAATGTAGATGCAATTGCCTTAAATGTGCACTTTAGGCAATAGGCAGAATTTCTTTTATCTCATAATCTGGATTCAACACAATTCAAAATTCAAAATTCAAAATTAATTCCTATAATTTACTGCAATCAATTGAAATAGGTAAGGCAATATGGACGAAAAAAGAAGTATATCACAATTTTGGCCAGATCAAGATAAATAAGGCAAAGGCGATTTTTTTTTTTTTTTTGGATTTCAATTTTTTTTTTTTTAGATTAATAATCAAGAAGGTGCAGCCATGGATACAAAAGCTTTCACCGAAATCAACAAGAAAGACAAAGGAAAACTCAAAAACCCTAGATCCTAAGATAAATAAGAATTTACCTCACTTTTGGCTCTGATACCAACTGACGCGGAACCCTATGGCACAAGCCTCAAACTCACACGCACAAGTAGATACGGAATCCAAAGATCTGATAAACCCACCTCCTATGGCACCCCAAACTTAGAGAAGCTGAAACACCAATGATCGAAGGATTTAGATGAGAATCCGACAAACGCCACAACGAATAGTTGATAAGTTAGCCAAGATTCCTGGTGCAATTGATGAAAGCAAATCCTCACTCTCACTCAAAGCAATACACGCGAAAGGCATGAAAGAAATTCTGAAAAGTTTGATTAAAAGCTGCCTCTTACAATTGTTTCTTATCCTTATATAGTAAGGAGAAAAACAAATAAAACCCTAAGACACTCTTCTTGGGCCTGACTTAAACACATAAGACCCAAGCCTAATCACACACTAAAATAACACATAGGTATTGAAATATAAGCCCACAACATGGCCCAACACTCTAAAACTTAAAAGATAAAATATGGCCAGAATACAAGCCCAAACAAAACTAAAATAAAACAAGTGTTTAAATAATAAAACTAGCAAGCCCATCATAACAAAGTTGAATCTTCACAAAAGCCTTACTTGATCTTCACTTTAGGCTTTCCTTTATGTAGTTTTAGCCCATAGGTTTGATTAGGCTCCCTCAGCCTATGATTGCAAGTGTTGCACCAAATTTGTCCCATATGAATTAAAGCACGCCCCAAATATATATGGATTATATGAATATGATTTTGAACTACTCTTGGATCCATTGGAATGATATAAGTTTCCTCCACACCATTGTTAGAAATTTGTCCTATTGGATCCGTATCAGAGGTAGTGCCTCCACATCTTGAGTGCAAAGATTACTGCTGCCATCTCAAGGTCATGCGTGGGTGACAGAGCGCATTTTAGGCCATATTATCATGATCTTAATGATGTTTATTTGCACAGTTTCTGCCTAATTTGGTTGTTTTGTTCATGTTCTACAGAAACTAGGTGTGAAAAGACATTCTGGAGAAAATGTGGTTAAAACTGCCAAAAAGTGCCAAATATGGAAAGTTCCAGAAAAGGAAAGTTTTCATATATGGAAAGTTCCAAATAAGGAAAGTTTCATATATGGAAAGTGCCAAACAAGGAAAGAGTCAAAGAGCGCAGCCAGCAAACTGTCCGAAATTCGAACTGCAGAATCCTTCCTGCCTTGTTTAGAACGTGTGCCAAGAAAGGAAAGTCTTCAAATAAGGCAAGTTTTCAAAAAAGGAAAGTCTTCAAATGAGGAAAGTGCAGAGGCAAAAGCAAATAAGGAAAGCTCGGTCAGAGGATTATTTAAAATTCAAATCGCAGATATTTCTTTCCTTATTCAAAGATGTGCACATACTGCAGCAGTCATATCTTCCAATTTAGGCAGCGAGATCTCATGAAGGCACACTTGCCTCTTCTGCGTTCAACGTTTAAAATTCAAACGAAGGCTCCACCTAAAAAGGAAAGACTTGGCAGATCCACTTTCCCTTCTGCATTCAATGACTGCGCACCACTTGCCTCTTGCAACACAATCTGCGCGCCACTCCCTATTCAGGAAGGAGATCTCTATGCACTTGGCCTTCATACAGTCCATATTCATAATTCAATAGAGGATCCATCTAAATAGGAAGTTTGGACAGCAAATATTTCCTATACAGTGCTGTCCGCGCGCCTACCTCTTCTGCAAAGCCTGATCCGCGCGCCTCCTTCCCTTTCAGTGCTATCCGCGCGCATGCCTCTCTCCTGCAGAGCAAGCCACGAATTTTCTTCCTCTATTGGCATCCTTGGATCGCTCTTCCTTCCTTTTCAGACACAAGGTACGCTCCTTTCCTATTCTGAAAGCCATCTGCGCGCACCTGCCTTCTGAAGTGCATGCACTACGATTCTTTCCTCTTTTGCAACAACTTGGGCAGCAAGTTGAGTTTGGGCAGCAACTTGGGCAGCCTCTACACTAATAAGGAAGACCTAGGCAGCATCAAAACTCTATAAAAAGGTACTCTCTTTGGCAGCCACGAATTTGGACACTTTCAGACTCATCTTCTCCTTCTCCATCCGGATCAAGCAAGGCCGCGCCTCCACCACCTTCGGCTTCTTCTTTTCTTCTTCTACCTTTCTTTATGGTTTTTGTTTCAGCCATGAGTGGCTGAAACCTTTCATTCTAGTTGAAGATCAAGTGAAGCTTTAGTTGTATTGTGGATTGAGAGACTTGGACATTCATTGTTTTACCTTTTGTTATTCAGTATTCTTGTGATTTCATGCTTAAGGATATTATTGCTTTGTTATTTAAGATCTCCATTGATTTTTGTTGCAAAGTGATATATTGTTGTTTTGAATGATTTTAAGTCCGTATTTGCTTGAATCGTTTAAACATAAGAACACTTGGTGCACAACCAAGGAAATTGCATGATCTAGTGTTGTCTCCATGCATGTGGGTGACTAGAATTGGTTCTCTCCATTACTTTATGCGATTGACTTTTGCAAAAGGCCTAAGGCTCAAAGACGTTCTTTGGCAATTGTTAATTAGTAATTGATTGGTGGACTTTCCCTAATTAATTTAATCTAAAAGAGAGACTATGGATGTGAGAAGCTTCTTCAATCTCCATGGCCAATTTATTGAATCAACAAAGGAACTTTTGAGTCAATGATCAATCCCATCAACTAAAGTGGATCTAAATCTTCAACTAGAGCTTTTACCATCATTGTTTTACCCTCAATTTACTTTCTGCTTACTTTTTAATTACTCTTTTCATTAGCTTAATCAAATCAATCTCAATACCCCCATTTTTACTTTACATGCACTTGCACTTTCTTTTCTTTTCTGCTCTCTTTAATTTGGTCTATTCAAGGAAGGTAAACGAGTATCAATTCCCTGTGGATACGATCCTCTTACCACTGTCTGCAATTTTAATATTGTTGGTAGTTAAACAGGTTATTTATTTTGACCGACTTCGACAACCGTTCTGCCAAAATTGGCGCCGTTGCCGGGGAGTTGTCTAACTTGTTTATTTTCTTTCTTTTATGACCAGATCTGGACGCGAGGAAATTCTACCTTACGATCCAGAAATTGAGCGCACAATCAGGAGATTAGGTAAGCAAACAGGTACACATTTGAGGACTGCGCAATCCGGATCTGCGCAAAGACACCTTGAAATCGCAGATCAGCCTTCTGAAACCACTCCAACGCATCCTGAACCATCTGAAATGGCTGAAAACGTGGCACCACCTGCTGTAGATGCTGAACATGCTGTCCGTGAGGAAATACCTCAAGGAAATCCAGCCGTAAGGGCCCCAGAGCCAAGAATAAGAACCATGGGAGAATGGGCAGCCCCAACAGGTGATCAAGCACCTCTGTGCATCAACTATCCACCTCTGACCGTTCCTTTTGAGCTCAAAACAGGTTTGATTCATATTCTCCCAAAATTTAGAGGGTTAGAAAATGAAAACCCACACAAGCACTTGAAGGAATTCACCATTATTTGTTCATCCATGAGACCTCAAGGAATTACTGAAGAACATGTTAGATTAATAGCTTTTCCTTTCTCTCTTGAGGACCTTGCTAGAGATTGGTTATTCTATTTGCCACCTGGATCTATTAATTCTTGGGAAGAAATGGTTCAAACTTTTTTGAACAAATACTTCCCAACATCTAAATCAATTGGCATAATAAGAGAAATAACTAGCATAAGACAGAAACCTGCTGAAGATTTATATGACTATTGGGAAAGGTTTGAAAGGCTTTGTACAGGTTGTCCACAACATGATATGACAGACAGGTCCCTTATACAATTTTTCTACGGAGGATTGTTGTCATCAGAAAGGAGATACATCGATGTAGCCTGTGGGGGATCCATCAAGGACAAGATACCTGGAGAGATGAGGGAGCTGATCTCCACTCTTGCAGCCTCATCTAGGCAATACGGGGAGGAAAAGCAGATGCAAAGAGGGATCCATGAGGTAAGTAATTCTGATTCTCAAGTTTCAAAGCTAACTTGTCTTGTGGAAAAGCTTCTCCTTAGACAAGCTCAACAAGTTCATCAAGTCCAACAGCCTCAGCAACTTCGACCATGTGGTTTATGTGCCTATGTGGGACACCCAACTGATCAATGTCCCACACTTCAAGAAGAGGACCAGCACGTTAATGCAATTGGAGGGTACAACAATCAGGTAAGACGTGATCCTTATTCTAACACATATAACCCAGGTTGGAGAGACCATCCCAATTTCAGCTACGCCAGGACAAACAATCAGATCAGCCCCAGGAATCAAGTCCAACCAGCACCTGCAAATTCAGACCATGCCATTGGTGAGTTGACAAAGACGATACAAGTGCTGCAACTGCAGATCGGGGAATTGGCCTCCGCAATGAACAGATCTGGCATTCAAGGTAAGTTACCTTCTCAAACAGAAGACAATCCTAGAGAGAATGTGAATGCTATAACACTGAGAAGTGGGAAGGAGCTCCAACATGCCAAGACAGATGAGCCAGAAACCATTCCTGCGCAAGAATCAGAGGTTTCGGCTGAAACCACCCCTGCGCAACATCCACCTGAGCCAGCTAGCCATCCTCCTGCGCAAACTGAAGCACCTTCTGCGCAAAAGGATGACCCCCAGGTACGTTTTCAGATCCCTCCCCCTTTTCCGAAGAGATTTGAGAAAGCACAGAAAGAAAAAGAGGAAAGGGAGATCCTTGACACCTTCAGGAAGGTGCAGATCAACATACCTCTGCTAGATGCTGTGAAGCAGATTCCCAGGTACGCGAAATTTTTGAAAGAACTATGTACCAACAGAAGGAAGCTGGCAGAGAGGGAAAAGGTAAGTGTAGGTGAAGTTGTGACAGCTGTCATTAAAAGAGAACTTCCAGCCAAGTGTAAGGACAAGGGCATGTTTGCAATCTCTTGTAAGATAGGAAATGTTGGGATTAGAAAGGCTATGTGTGATCTAGGTGCATCGATAAATGTTATGCCCCTGTCCATTTACAATTCTTTGAATGCAGGTGCACTGAAGGAAACTAGAGTTGTAATTCAACTAGCTGACAGATCCGTGGTATACCCAAAAGGTGTGCTCGAAGATGTTCTAGTGCAAGTAGATGAGCTTGTCTTCCCAGCAGACTTTTACGTGATTGACACTAAGGAAGACCGCTGCAGCACATCTTCAGACATCCTTCTTGGACGTCCTTTCTTGAGCACTGCCAGAACCAAAATAGATGTGCACGATGGTACCTTGACCATGGAATTTGAAGGGGAAGTAATCAAATTTAATGTCTATGATGCAATGAAATTTCCCCACGATTTTTCCCCTGTTTATGGTTTAGACATGATTGATTGTTTGAGTCAACAGATTTTTAATGAGAATCATGCTGATGTGCTAAACCGTGACTTTTGCAGGGAATCTGATCTGAAAAATGAAGAGCCAGAATTGACAGAAACCGTCTGCAGCATTCAAGAGCTGAGCTGCAAACCACTACAGGAAGAACAGGTGGAAATCGCACCACTCCAGAAAGGACTGCAGGACCAATCGCAGAAGACCTTTCAGCTTCCGCAGAAAGGCATCCTTAGGCCGCCGAACTCCTCAATGCCTCAATCGGCGCCTCCTGAGCCACTTCCGCAACATCTTCTGCCTCCAGCTCCAGCGCAAATGGTTCATGAACAAACAAAATCCCCTTCACAACAAATTCTGAAGTCTGAAGAGAGTGAGAATGACCTCTATGAGCAGGTCCACCACACCCAGGATGATGAACCATGGTACGCAGATATTGTAAACTACCTTGCTACAGGTAATCTACCTTCTGACATGCCCAAGCACACAAGAGACAAAATAAAGAATGATGCAAAGTACTATGTTTGGGATGAACCATACCTGTGGAGACATTGTTCTGATCAGATGATAAGGAGATGCATTCCAGATCAAGAAATCGCTTCAGTACTCACATTCTGTCACTCATACAGTTGTGGTGGCCATTTCGGACCACGAAAAACAGCTCATAAAATACTTGAATGTGGATTCTTTTGGCCTACTCTTTTTCGAGATGCTAATCTGTTTTGCAGGACATGTGGTAGATGCCAACAAACAGGAAATCTTGGCAACAAAAGCCAAATGCCACAAAACCCCATCATGGTTTGTGAGGTATTTGATGTATGGGGCATAGATTTCATGGGCCCCTTCCCACCTTCTTTTGGATACACTTACATCATTCTTGCAGTGGACTATGTGTCCAAATGGGTGGAGGCCAAAGCAACTAAGACAGATGATGCAAGGGCAGTAGTTGATTTTGTAAAAACTAACATTTTTGCTAGGCATGGAGTTCCCAAGGCAATCATCAGTGACAGAGGCACCCACTTTTGCAACAAGGTCGTTGCAAATCTTCTCAAGAAGCACAATGTGGTGCACAGAACATCCACCGCATATCATCCGCAGACTAATGGACAAGCTGAAGTGTCCAACAGAGAGATCAAAGCCATTCTAGAAAAAACCGTGTCACCTAGCAGAAAAGATTGGAGTACAAAACTGGAAGACGCCTTGTGGGCATATAGAACAGCCTACAAAACACCCATAGGTATGTCTCCTTATAGACTGGTCTATGGAAAAGCATGTCACCTTCCAGTTGAAATAGAGCACAAAGCCTACTGGGCTGTCAAGAATTGCAACATGGATCTAAAAGAAGCTGGACACCATCGCAAGTTGCAACTGCAAGAGCTAGAAGAGATAAGAAGAGATGCATATGACACTTCGTGGGACTACAAAACCAAGATCAAGGCCTCCCATGACAACCGAATTTCAAGGAAGCACTTCGAGGTTGGTGATAAAGTCTTACTTTTTGATTCTCGTTTGAAACTGTTTCCAGGGAAGCTACGATCTAGGTGGATTGGACCATTCATTGTTGAGTACACTTACCCTCATGGAGCAGTAGACATTCGCAGTATAGATACAGGAAAGCAGTTCAAGGTGAATGGCCATCGCCTGAAGCCTTACTACGAAGGATTCAAAGTACAACTAGTGGAAGAAATTCCACTAGATCGTCACTCACTCTGAATAGGCTCATCGCACCATGCCAACCACACCAAGGGAAGTACTCAGTTTCTTTGTTCTTTTATGTTTCTATTACATTGAGGACAATGTATGATTTAGGTGTGGGGGTACGGCATTTTAATTTTTGCATTTTAATTTTTGCTTTAGATTTTTGCGTCTTTGCTTTCAGTTTTTCAGTTTGCGTTTTTTTTTGCTTTCAGTTTTTTAAAATTTTTCGTTTTTTCTTGCTTTCAATAACACACTCATCCACAATCTTCTTCTTGATTTGCTTTACTCAAACTGAACAAACTATGTTGAATGAACTTTCTCTCCATGACCCCATTGATGTGATGACTCTTTAAACCTAGGTTGAATCAATTGCAATAAGATGTATTCATGTTTGGGAATTGCTTTTGAATTGAATCCTTGAGCTTGCCATGGTGAAAAACATACTGATGACCCTCAACTGATGAGAATAAATTGAAATTGTGTGAACGAACTTAATGTGACTTGTTAGCAATTGGTGTTGATTTGCCCAAATCATTGAGAAAAGAAATTCAGAAAAGGCCTAGACTTCATAAGCACAATGTGAAAACTGTTCCAATGGTCAACAGACTATGAACAGAGCTAGTAGCCACTTGGACAGGTGACCAACTGAGTAACTGGGGGTGGGTATCACCAATATGTACCTTCACGTCAAAAGGTTGGTGACTTTTCCAAGCAAGTTTAAAGTGCAAAAAGGCTGAATTAAGTACTTCAAGGTAAGGGCAATTCACTCTGAAAGCTAGATTAAGTCTTTGAATGAACAAGAACTAATGCATGTATGATCTCTCTCTTGAGGAAAACCAATCCTAACCATGGTAAGTAAAGGGAAACGAGGAAAGAGGTAAGTAACCTTGATGCATACATTCTTTATTGCAATGATTCAAAATAGGGGTCTAGAGTAAGAGCTTAAGTAGACATAAAGGATCTAAGTGAAGAGAGTTTGTTCAACTGTGTTTGTTTGCTTGAGGACAAGCAAAGGGTTAGGTGTGGGGGTATTTGACAGAGCGCATTTTAGGCCATATTATCATGATCTTAATGATGTTTATTTGCACAGTTTCTGCCTAATTTGGTTGTTTTGTTCATGTTCTATAGAAACTAGGTGTGAAAAGACATTCTGGAGAAAATGTGGTTAAAACTGCCAAAAAGTGCCAAATATGGAAAGTTCCAGAAAAGGAAAGTTTTCATATATGGAAAGTTCCAAATAAGGAAAGTTTCATATATGGAAAGTGCCAAACAAGGAAAGAGTCAAAGAGCGCAGCCAGCAAACTGTCCGAAATTCGAACTGCAGAATCCTTCCTGCCTTGTTTAGAACGTGTGCCAAGAAAGGAAAGTCTTCAAATAAGGCAAGTTTTCAAAAAAGGAAAGTCTTCAAATGAGGAAAGTGCAGAGGTTTAATCAAATAAGGAAAGCTCGGTCAGAGGATTATTTAAAATTCAAATCGCAGATATTTCTTTCCTTATTCAAAGATGTGCACATACTGCAGCAGTCATATCTTCCAATTTAGGCAGCGAGATCTCATGAAGGCACACTTGCCTCTTCTGCGTTCAACGTTTAAAATTCAAACGAAGGCTCCACCTAAAAAGGAAAGACTTGGCAGATCCACTTTCCCTTCTGCATTCAATGACTGCGCACCACTTGCCTCTTGCAACACAATCTGCGCGCCACTCCCTATTCAGGAAGGAGATCTCTATGCACTTGGCCTTCATACAGTCCAGATTCATAATTCAATAGAGGATCCATCTAAATAGGAAGTTTGGACAGCAAATATTTCCTATACAGTGCTGTCCGCGCGTCTACCTCTTCTGCAAAGCCTGATCCGCGCGTCTCCTTCCCTTTCAGTGCTATCCGCGCGCATGCCTCTCTCCTGCAGAGCAAGCCACGACTTTTCTTCCTCTATTGGCATCCTTGGATCGCTCTTCCTTCCTTTTCAGACACAAGGTACGCTCCTTTCCTATTCTGAAAGCCATCTGCGCGCACCTGCCTTCTGAAGTGCATGCACTACGATTCTTTCCTCTTCTGCAACAACTTGGGCAGCAAGTTGAGTTTGGGCAGCAACTTGGGCAGCCTCTACACTAATAAGGAAGACATAGGCAGCATCAAAACTCTATAAAAAGGTACTCTCTTTGGCAGCCACGAATTTGGAAACTTTCAGACTCATCTTCTCCTTCTCCATCCGGATCAAGCAAGGCCGCGCCTCCACCACCTTCGGCTTCTTCTTTTCTTCTTCTACCTTTCTTTATGGTTTTTGTTTCAGCCATGAGTGGCTGAAACCTTTCATTCTAGTTGAAGATCAAGTGAAGCTTTAGTTGTATTGTGGATTGAGAGACTTGGACATTCATTGTTTTACCTTTTGTTATTCAGTATTCTTGTGATTTCATGCTTAAGGATATTATTGCTTTGTTATTTAAGATCTCCATTGATTTTTGTTGCAAAGTGATATATTGTTGTTTTGAATGATTTTAAGTCCGTATTTGCTTGAATCGTTTAAACATAAGAACACTTGGTGCACAACCAAGGAAATTGCATGATCTAGTGTTGTCTCCATGCATGTGGGTGACTAGAATTGGTTCTCTCCATTACTTTATGCGATTGACTTTTGCAAAAGGCCTAAGGCTCAAAGACGTTCTTTGGCAATTGTTAATTAGTAATTGATTGGTGGACTTTCCCTAATTAATTTAATCTAAAAGAGAGACTATGGATGTGAGAAGCTTCTTCAATCTCCATGGCCAATTTATTGAATCAACAAAGGAACTTTTGAGTCAATGATCAATCCCATCAACTAAAGTGGATCTAAATCTTCAACTAGAGCTTTTACCATCATTGTTTTACCCTCAATTTACTTTCTGCTTACTTTTTAATTACTCTTTTCATTAGCTTAATCAAATCAATCTCAATACCCCCATTTTTACTTTACATGCACTTGCACTTTCTTTTCTTTTCTGCTCTCTTTAATTTGGTCTATTCAAGGAAGGTAAACGAGTATCAATTCCCTGTGGATACGATACTCTTACCACTGTCTGCAATTTTAATATTGTTGGTAGTTAAACAGGTTATTTATTTTGACCGGCTTCGACAACCGTTCTGTCAGTGGGGTAATTCAACTCATGCTTCTTCAGCTGCCTAGAAGCATAAGCAATCACCCTCTCGTTCTGCATCAGTACACAACCCAGTCCCACACGGGACGCATCACAAAAGACTGTAAAGTCCTCATCACTAGATGGCAGAGCTAAAACTGGTGCTGAAGTCAACCTTTTCTTAAGCTCTTCAAAACTCTCTTTGCACTGGTCGGTCCACACAAACTTCTGATTCTTCCTGGTTAACCTGGTCAGAGGAGCTGCTATCTTAGAAAAGTCCTGAACGAACCTCCTGTAGTAACCTGCCAAACCCAAGAAACTTCTAATCTCTGTCACTGAAGTGGGTCTAGGCCAGTTAGCCACAGTTTCTGTCTTCTTGGGGTCTACCTCAATCCCATTCTCTGACACTACATGCCCCAAGAACGAAATGCTCCTCAGCCAGAACTCACATTTAGAGAACTTGGCATATAAGCCATGTTCCCTCAAAGTCTGAAAGACCAACCGCAGATGATGGGCATGCTCCTCTGCATTCCTGGAATACACCAAGATATCATCTATGAAGACAATAACGAAGTGATCCAGGTACTGACTAAACACTCTGTTCATGAGATCCATGAATGCTGCAGGGGCGTTGGTTAACCCGAACGGCATTACAAGGAACTCAAAATGCCCATATCTGGTCCTGAAAGCTGTCTTCTTCATCCCTTATCCTTAGCTGATGGTACCCCGATCTCAGATCTATTTTGGAGAAACAACCCGCTCCTGCTAGCTGGTCGAATAGATCATCGATCCTTGGCAGAGGGTACCTATTTTTGGTAGTGACTTTGTTCAACTGCCTGTAGTCGATACAAAGTCTAAGGGATCCATCCTTCTTCCTCACAAACAAGACCGGAGCACCCCAAGGTGAGGTACTCTGTCGGATGAAGCCCTTCTCTACCAGCTCTTGCAACTGTTCCTTCAACTCCTTTAACTCGGTTGGGGCCATCCTGTAGGGAGGGATAGAGATCGGTCTAGTTCCAGGCACCAACTCTATCTCGAACTCTATCTCCCTAGCAGGTGGTAAACCTGGAAGCTCATCCGGAAAAACATCCTGAAACTCTCTGACAACTGGCACCGAGGCCGGCTCCCTGACCTGACTGTCTAGCTCTCTCACATGAGCTAAGTACCCCTGACATCCCTTCCTAAGCAACCTACGAGCCTGAAGAGCTGATATTAGACCTCTAGGTGTGCCCCTCATGTCTCCTCTGAAGACGACCTCTGACCCGTTCTGATCTCTGAACTTGACTACCTTGTCCCTGCAGTCCAAGGTAGCACCATGGGTAGATAGCCAATCCATCCCTAGAATGACGTCAAAGTCTGTCAAATCTAGAACCATAAGGTCGGCGGAGAGGCATCTTCCCTCAACAAAAACTAGACTGTACTGGCAGACTGACACTGCCACCGACGGGTCACACTTGGGTCCACTGACCCATAGGGGACACTCTAACCCAGAGACTATCAGACCCAACCTCTCAACGGCTCTCGGAGCAATAAATGAATGAGATGCACCCGGGTCCATTAAAGCATACACATCAGAACACCCAATGACGAGATTACCTGACACCACGGTGTTGGATGTGTTAGCCTCCTGCTGAGTCATGGTGAAGATCCTGGCTGGAGCTGATGGACCTTCACCTCGGGAACCAGAAGAAGAGGCTGCCCCTCTCCCTCTACCTCTGCCACTGCCCTGAGTTGTGGCTGGAACTGCTGGCTGTGCCACACTACCAGAAGCTGTCTGCTGGGGCTGGCCCATAAAAGGCGCTCTAGGACACTCCTGAGCTATGTGTCCCTCCTGTCCACATCTGAAACATGTATTAGTCCCAGCTCAACACACTCCCCTGTGCGGTCTTCCACATCTCTGGCATTCTGTACCATCTGAACCTGAGCTCGAGCCACCGCCAAATCCCAGACCGGATTTCAACTTGTTCCAAAACTTATTCTTCTTCGGCTTCCTGGTGGTGTTATCCCACCTCTTCTTACCTGAGCTCTGAGAAGAGAAACCTGGTCCTCCTCTGCCTGGGGTCTTAACCCCTGAAGACTGGGTCACTGACTGCTTCACTGACCCCTCAACTATAGCACTTGCTTCCATTCTTCGAGCCATATCCACCACAGTGTGGAAACTTTCTCTCTCAGCTGACTGAATCAACGAGGAGTACCTGGAATGCAGCTTCATAACATACCTCTTGGCTTTCTTCGTATCTGTATCTAGAGCTTGCCCTGAAAAAGGCAATAACTCCAAGAATTTATCCGTGAACTCCTCTACACCCATGTGCTCTGACTGCCTCAGTTGCTCAAACTCAATCATCTTCAGTTCTCTGGAACTGTCTGGAAAAGCCCATCCAGCGAACTCATTCTCAAATTCTTCCCATGTCATACCGTCTAATCTCGGGTCCACATAATACTTGAACCACTCCCGTGCCTTTTTGCACTTTAAAGTGAACCCTGCCATCTGAATGGCCCTGCTGTCACTTGCCCCTAGCTCATCAGTTATTGTCTTCACCACTCTCAGATACTCAAAGGGGTCATCCCCTGACTTGTATTTGGGAGCATCTAGCTTGAGGTAATCTGTCATCTTTACCTTGCTCCCATCAGCTGAGCTAGGTCTAGGAGGTTGAGTAACTGGGGCTGCTGGTTCTGTAGGTGGTGGAGGTGGAGGTGCAGCATTCCCCGAGGTGGGGTTTTCCGGGTTTGGATAGAAGGGTGAGGGTGGGTAAGCTGGGTACTGTGTGTAAGGTGGATAGAAAGGTGGATAAGGCATGTAGGTAGGGTAAGGGTTAAAGCTGGAGTAATCCGATGTACCTCCCATCGGATACCCTGAACCCTGTGGGAAGAGTGGATAATGGGGTGGAAAACCATACCCCGAGGCCTGAACGCCTCCCTGAGATTCCCCTGTCCCTTCTTCCTGCATGCTCACATCCAGGTTCCCATCCCTCCTCTGATCCTCTTCCATAACCTCCCTCACATCTGAAGAACTTCCTCCTCTATCAGTCCCCCTTCTGCTAGCATCAAAAGACCTTCTAGGGTCCCTTGACACTCTTTCTCTGTTGGCTCTACAAGACATTGCCCTAGGCAATGTAGGAGGACGGGCGCTCGTGCCCTCATGGGGCTCCTGTTTCAATAGTGTCTGATAGAGGATCCCAGTTCACCTCCAGGTTTTGGCGGAGTCTGCAGAATGCTATGGGTACCAGGTTAGATTTCAGCACTGCTTTCCATCCTCAGACGGCCGGACAATCAGAGAGGACCATCCAGACGATAGAAGATAGGCTCAGAATGTGTGTGCTAGATTTTGGAGGTTCTTGGAGGCAGCATCTACCTTTAGTGGAGTTTGCTTACAATAACAACTATCATGCTAGCATAGGGATGGCTCCATATGAAGCTTTGTATGGAAGGAAGTACAGGTTACCTGTCTGTTGGGAGGAAGTTGGAGAAAGGGCCTTAGTAGGGCCTGAGCTAGTAGAGATCACCAGTAGAGTAGTGCCCATAATCAGAGAAAGGATCAAAACTGCTGTGAGCAGGCAAAAGAGATATGCAGATGTCCGCAGGAAGCATGTGGAGTTTCAGGAGGGAGATTTGGTATTGCTCAAGGTGTCTCCTATGGAAGGGGTGATTCGGTTTGGGAAGAAGGGTAAGTTAGCTCCACGGTAATCGGACCCTTTGAAATCTTACAAAAGATTGGGAATGTATCGTACAAGTTGGACTTACCTGCTTCAATAGAGAGAATCCATCCGGTTTTCCATGTTTCCATGTTACGAAAGTTCGTGTCGGATCCGGGCAAGGTTCTTAGTGAGCCTGATGTGGAGATCCTTGGAGATCTCACCTATGTTGAGCAGCCAGTACGGATCCTAGACACCCAGATCAGAAAGCTAAGGAACAAGGAAATCCCGATGGTGAAAGTCCTTTGGAATCACCACAACATCGAAGAGTGTACCTGGGAGACACGGGAGTCTATGCTCCAGCAATATCTTTATCTCTTCTAAGGTGAGTGTTATGTGCTTTGTATGTATGTTTATGTTTCATGCTATGTATGCTTGTTTAGTGAACATTCGGGGATGAATGTTCTTAAGGGGGGAGAATGTAATACCCGGCTAGACTCCGATATCGGAATTCCTACTGTCCGGTGGAATCTCGGATGTCGAAAACCTCTAGAAGGGTAAAAACATGTTTTCATAAAATGTTTTCATGTATTTTATGGTTTTAAGTAAGAAAGAAATTGAGTTTTGAAAAGAAAAGACCAAGGAGAGCATTTCCAGATTCGGCCGCCGAACATAGGATAGTTTAGGGGGCACGTTAGGCTTCCGGAAGTGGCTTTCTTTCGGCCGCCGAACCCCATGTTCGGCCGCCGAACGTGGTGAGGTTTTGGAAGCAGCTTTGGCTGCCGAAGGTGGTTGACCGGCCACCTATAAAAGGCCCTCAGACCGGAAATGGGCGAGTTTTCTCCCCATTCTCGAGCTAGGGTGAGTTCATGTCCTTCTTTTGGTTGATTTCATGTTCTTTCCCCAAATCTTTCAAGTTTTAACAAGTTTTAACTTGGGTTTTGAAGTTTTGAGCTTAAGATCAAGTTTTGGAGCTTGGAGACCCAAGGAGCTAGATTCCTCCCATCTCCAAGTTAGGGATCGCACCAACCCTCGATCTTCAAGAGGTAAGTGTAGATCCACACCCTTTTCCTTGTTTTAAGTAAGTGTAACGACCCGAAAATCGGACCGCTACCGGCGCTAGGATCCGGGTCGACTTAAGGCCGTCGGGACCC
Organism: Manihot esculenta; assembly: GCF_001659605.2. NCBI lineage: Eukaryota > Viridiplantae > Streptophyta > Magnoliopsida > Malpighiales > Euphorbiaceae > Manihot > Manihot esculenta. The sequence goes on from NC_035170.2 coordinate 15,776,360, forward strand.
GTAGCAAGCCAAACATACATCCTCGAAACCTGTTTAATCCCATACATGATCAAGAAAATACATAAAAAAAAATTTAAAACTTTCTTTCAAACATCCAACTCAACCTGAACATAGTCATAATCATAAACATGATCCCTCTGCGGGATCTCATCAATGCCCCAACGGGCGATACAACATGAGATGAGTTGGCTAACATCTGTATCATCAAATATCTAAGATCATGCATCAACAAGGGATTACAATACTCATAGGGTCAAGCACATCTATAACCTCAATATACCTCATTACATAACATACTGAAATCTCTTACATTACATCATAGTACAATTGTCATGTCCACAATCTAACTATTACATAGACATACTTCAAAACTCTGGCTAACCTCCTGGTCTACCCTGTACCTGCACAGCTGGGGTTAGGGGAGAGGGGTGAGCTACAAAGCCCAGTGAGCAGAATAGTGAAATCATATATTTAAAAATCTCATGCCATTATGTAATGCAACACATCACAACAAATCACATCTCAGATGGTATTGTCACCAATAGTCCTCTACATAGTCCAACTGTGCCGGGACGTAGAATGGGTACAACCGGTCTTTCTCTTATCATAACATATCATAACATACCAATGTGCCAGGGACGTAGAATGGGTACAACCTGGACTTTCTCTTACACCGTGCCAGGGACGTAGAATGGGTACAACCTGGACTTCCATACCATATCATGCCGTAACATCATCATGCCATATGAGGACTAATGGATCATCCAATAACCAATCCACATCAACATCATAAATGCAATGCAACATATTCGTGAATACTAATGCAAACAACCTACTATATCTCATGGCATTCATGATGCATGGATCATGCTCAAAATTCATATTTCATTTATTTTAAAACTTAAGGTTTATTCCACTCACCTCTGGCTAGCTCTGACAAACTCTGTAGCAGCTGGCTCACTGCTGGGGTCCTCGGTTCCTCGGGTCCGAACCTACACAGGTGGACTCCAATGAGGGACCAAACATACATAAACATAACTCTAATATACTCCCCAAAAACCCCCCTAAAACATCATAAAACAACTACATAAAAACATGCAAGAAATGGCTGGACAGGGCACTTTTGGCGGCAGGTTCGGCGGTCGAAAGTCCCTCCAGAGCCGAAAGTCAGGCAGGTTCGGCGGCACCTTCGGCGGCCGAAACTCCCAGACAGAGGCGAAACTCATGCATGTTCGGCGGCACCTTCGGCGGCCGAAAGTCCCAGATAGAGACGAAAGTCTCTTTTCGGGGGCAACTTCGGCAGCCGAAAGGCCTGCCTCCCCAGCCATGTTCGGCGGCCGAAAGCTCCTTCGGCTGCCGAACCTGGTTTCTGCCAAAGGGCAGAAACTTGGCTCCTTTATGCACATTTGCCTCCTAACTCTTCCAACATGCATAAAACTCAACCAAATCATGCAAAAATGCATACAATGGTTCCTAGGGGCCTCAAACTAACTTAAACCCCAACTACAACACACAACAACAACACAAATCAACATACATTGCTCAAAAACACATATAAAACCCATAAACCTAACTATGAGCTAAACATGCATTCTACCCCATAAAACAACTTAAAACTTACTTAAAACATATATTGAGCTTAAGATCGGCTCTTACCTCTTGAAGATCGAGAGAGAGACGACCTAAACTCGGAGATCCAAGCAAAAGAGCTCCTGAGTTCCCAAAGCTCCAAAACTTGACTTAAATGCTCAAAACTTGCAATGAGAGGTGAAAACTCAAGGAAAATGGAGGAGATTTGGAGAAAGAACACAAGATCTGGGGAGAGGGAGGTCGGAAGCTAGCTGCGGCCGAAAATGGGAGAAAGCTCGCCCATTTCAGCTAAGTGACCCTTTTATAGTGGCTGGCCAGGCCACGTTCGGGGGCCGAAAGTGCTTCCGCATGCATGCCATGTTCGGCGGCCGAACTTGGGTTTCGGCGGCCGAACCTGGACTTCCCTCACTCATGCTTTCAGGGGCCTAACGTGCCTCCAAAATGCATGCATGTTCGGCGGCCGAACTTAACTTTCGGCGGCCGAACCTGGGTTTTCCTCTAAAGACTTTTCATGCAAAAACTCATTAAATTTTCATATTTAAAACCATGAAATACCTTAAAACATTTTATGAAAACATGTTTCTACCCTACTAGAGGCTTCCGACATCCGAGATTCCACCGGACGGTAGGAATTCCGATACCGGAGTCTAGCCGGGTATTACAGTAAGTTTTAAGGAGTTTTAATGCTTGTGTGTGGGTAGATGTGCATGTTAAAGTTTATGTGGGTTTTACACCTAATGTATGTTTCTGTGATGTTATGTTGAGAGGTTTAAGTTAGTTTATGCCCTATATGCATGAGGGAGTGTGTATGTATGTTTGGGAGAGAGCATGTGAGGTTTTGGGTTGTTTTGGAAGGCTTGGAGGCTGCTTGTGCATGAGGAGGCTGAGTTCTACCATTCTGGAAGAGCTCAGGTTCGGCCGCCGAAGGGACTTTCGGCCGCCAAACCTGCTTGTGGAGGCAAGCTTTTGGCTGCCGAACCCTGCCCCCGAAAGTTGGACTTTCGGCTCTAGAAGGGAGTTTCGGCCGCCGATGGTGCCGCCGAACATGCATGAGTTTCGGCTCTGGAACCACTTTCGGCCGCCGAAGGTGCTGCCGAAAGTGGCTTAGTTTCGGCTCTGGAGGGACTTTCGGCCGAGAACCTGCCGCCAAAAGTGCCCTGTTTAGCCTTCCTTTGCATGATTTCAGTGATTATTTTAAGGTGTTTTAGGGGGTTTTTGGGGAATAGTTTACAGTCATGTTCATGTATGTTTGGTCCCTCATTTGAGTCCACCTGTGTAGGTTCGGACCCGAGGAACCGAGGACCCCAACAGTGAGATAGCTGCCTCAGTGTCTTTTCAGAGTTAGCCTGAGGTGAGTAGAATGGATCTTTACGTTTCAAAGCAAATAAATTTAGAGCATGTTCATGCATCACGAATGCCATGTGATATATTAGGTTGTTTGCACTAGAATTCACGAATATATTGCATTGCATAATATAATGTTGATGTGGATGGGTGTTGAATGATCCATTAGCCCTCGTATGATGACATGATATGATATGATATGATATGGTATGTAAGACCAGTGAGGCCCATTCTACGCCCCTGGTACGATGTAAGAGAAAGACCAGTGAGGCCCATGCTACGCCCCTGGCACATTGGAATGTTATGTTATGTTATGTAAGAGAAAGACCAGTGAGGCCCATGCTACGCCCCTGGCACTATTGGAATGTGTAGGGGGGCTATTGGTGACAAGTCCATCCTTGATGTGATTTGTTTGTGATGTGATGCATTTCATGAAAGCATGAATTTTAACATAATGTTTTTTACTATTCTGCTCACTGGGCTCTAGTAGCTCACCCCATTCCCTTAATCCCCCAGGTTTGCAGGTGCGAGATAGATCAGAAAGTCTGCAAGAGTAAAGAAGTAATATTTTATGTAATAGCTAGATGTGGACATGAAAATAATGTAATGTAAAGTATAATACAGTAATGTAATGTAACGATGTTTATTGAGGTTTAGAGTTGTGCTTGACCCTAGTATGTTGGTTAATCCCTTTTGCACATGATCTGTAAAATGTTTTATTGATGTTTATGTAAACCAAGCTTAATGTATGATATGTTGCCCCATTGGAGCATTTGATGAGGGCTCCAGTGTGGGATTTTATGTTTATGAGTTTGTGCATGCACAAGTTAACCTTGGTAAATGAAAGAGAAAGTTTAAAATTTTTATGTATATGTTTGATCATGTATGGGATTTAACAGGTATACAGGATGTATGTTAGGCTTGCTACGGGTCCCGGCGGCTTTATGCCGATCTGGATCCTAGCGCCGGTAGCGGTCCTGTTTCCAGGTCGTTACAAGTTACCTCACTGCTGGTCTCTACGGTCTCTCGAGTCCGATCCTACACAGGTGGACTCAAATGAGGGAACAAATATAACTCTATCAAGACTCTAAACAACTCCCCAAAAAACCCCTTAAAACATCATAAAACATGCATAAGAAATAAGTAAAGGAAGGCTGGGCAGAGGACTTTCGGTGGCACCTTCGGCGGCCGAAGGTCTTCTACAGATCCGAAAGTCGGGGTCCTTCAGGGGCAGGTTCGGCGGCCAAAAGTCCTTCACAGATCTGAAAGTCAGGGACTTTCGAGGGCGGGTTCGGTGGCCAAAACTTCCTTCCAGATCCGAAAGTGCATGCTTTCGGGGGCATGTTAGGCGGCCAAAAAGGCTGCCTCCAATGTAGGTTTGACGGTCGAACCTTGCTTCTGCGGCCGAACCTGGGTTCTCTAAAATGGCGAAACCCGATTTCCTCTCATGCATTTCAGCCCCGAAACTCTCAAATCCTCACTCCCAACTTCCTACAACATGTATACTCACTTCAACATGCATAAGGGGCATAAAAACTTACTTAAACCCCAACAAAAACAACAAAAGCATCATATAAGCATACATTCATCAAAAACCCCAACTCAAAGCCTATAACTCTAGATCTAACCAAAACATGCATCTTTACCCCTTAAGCCTTCATAAAACTTAATTAAAAGCATAAGAGAGGTAAAGATCTAGGCTTACCTCTTGGAGATCTAGGAGTGACAGCAACCCCCAACTTGGAAATGAGTCAAACGGTTTCCAAGGCTTCAAAATTCGGGTTTACGCTTAGATTTTCAAAAAACAAGATAAAACTCGTGAAAACATTGAAGGATTTGAAAGAAAATCATAAAATCATCAAGGGGAGGGCAAGAACTCACCTTTGCCCGAAAATGGGGAGAAAAGCTCGCCCGTTTTCGAACTGGGGGCCTCTTATAGGTGGTTGGCCAGACCACGTTCAGGGGCCGAAAGAGCTCCCGCGGCAGCACCATGTTCGGCGGTCGAACCTAGACTTATCCCTTAAAAATATTTTCTTTTCATTTTTAAAACTTTAACTCAAAAACTTAGCAGTAAAACCATGAAAAACATTTTGTAAAAATATATTTTACCCTTCCAGAGGTTCCGGTATCCGAGATTCCGGATTCCAGCGGAGATTTCGTCGGAAGGTTGAAATTTCGATACTAGAGTCTAGCCAGGTATTACATTCTCCGCCCCTTAAGAACATTCGTCCACGAATGTTCAACAAACACACATGCAAACATAACATCAAGAAAGCACATAAAACATAAAACACTTACTTCAAAAGAGATAGGGGTACTGCCTAAGCATGGATTCTCGGGTCTCCCAGGTGCATTCTTCTATGTTGTGGTAATTCCAAAGGACTTTCACCATTGGGATTTCCTTGTTCCTTAGCTTTCTGACTTGTGTGTCTATGATCTGCACTGGCTGTTCAACATAGGTGAGATCTCCTGAGATTTCCACCTCTGGTTCATTAAGAACCTTACTCGGATCCGACACGAATTTCCGTAACATGAAAACATGGAAAACCGGATGGATTCTCTCCATTAAAGCAGGTAAATCTAACTTATAGGATACATTCCCAATCCTTTGCAAGATTTCGAAGGGTCCGATGTATCTTGGAGCTAGTTTACCCTTTTTCCCAAAACGAATCACCCCCTTCATAGGAGACACCTTAAGCAATACCCTATCCCTCTCCTGGAACTCAACATGCTTCCTGCGGATATCTGCATAACTCTTTTACCTGCTCACTGCTGTCTTGATTCTTTCTTTGATAATGGGTACTACCCTGCTGGTGATCTCAACTAACTCTGGCCCTACTATAGCCCTTTCTCGCACTTCTTCCCGGCAGACAGGTGACTTGCACTTCCTCCCGTATAGAGCTTCATAAGGAGCCATCCCTATGCTAGCATGATAGCTGTTATTGTAGGCAAACTCCACTAACGGTAGGTGTTGCCTCTAAGAACAACCAAAATCTAGCACACACATTCTCAACATGTCTTCTATGGTTTGGATGGTCCTCTCTGACTGTCCATGAGTCTGTGGATGAAAGGCAGTGCTAAAGTCTAACCTTGTGCCTATAGCATTCTGCAGACTCCACCAAAACCTAGAGGTGAACTGGGGTCCCCTATCTGACACAATTGAAACTGGAGCCCCATGAAGCCTGACGATCTCCTTCACATAAACCTGTGCCAGCTTGTCCACCGAGTACCCACTCCTAACAAGAATGAAGTGAGCAGATTTGGTCAATCTGTCCACTATTACCCATATCGAGTCTAGCCTGTTGGATATGGCTGGTAACCCCACTATGAAGTCCATCGCTATATTTTCCCATTTTCACTCTGGAATCGGTAGTGGATTGAGAATCCCAGCTGGCTTCTGATGCTCTAGCTTCACCCTCTGACATATTTCGCAAGCAGACACAAACTGCGCCACTTCCTTCTTCATAGCTGGCCACCAATAAACTCTCTTCAGATCCTGATACATCTTGGTGGCTCCAGGGTGAACTCTATACCTAGCATTATGAGCCTCTCTCATAATGTTTCCCTTCAAACTCACATCATCTGGTACACATAACCTATTCCCATAATGGAGGATCTCTTTGCCATCAAAACGAAACTCCTCATTCTTACCTGACTGAACAGTCCTGGCAATTTTCACCAACTTGGGGTCCTCATACTGTTTCTGTGCCACTTGATCCAGAAACACGGGTGTCACTCTCATCTGAGCCACTAGTGCACTTGTACCAGACAACTCTAGTTGTAAACCCTCATTGATGAGCTTGTAGAATTCCCTCACCATCGGTCTTCTCTCTGCTGTAATATGGGATAGACTGCCAAGTGATTTCTGGCTAAGAGCATCTGCTACAACATTTACCTTACCCGGATGATACTGGATCTTGCAATCATAGTCAGTAAGCAGTTTTACCCATCTTCTCTGTCTCAGGTTCAATTCTTTCTGACTCAAGATGTACTGCAAACTTTTATGATCTGTAAAGATCTCACATTTTACCCCATAAAGGTAGTGCCTCTACATCCTGAGCGCAAAGATCACGGCTGCCATCTCTAGATCATGTGTAGGGTAATTCAACTTGTGCTTCTTTAGTTGCCTAGAAGCATAAGCGATTACTCTCTCATCCTGCATCAACAAACAACATAGTCCCACTCGGGACGCATCACAAAACACCGTGAAGTCTTCATTACTCGTAAGCAGAGCTAACACTGGTGCTGACGTCAACCTTCTCTTCAGCTCTTCAAAGCTTTCCTCACACTATCCTGACCAAACGAATCTCTGATTCTTTTTGGTCAGCCTGGTCATAGGAGCTGCAATTCTAGAGAAGTCCTGAATGAACCTCCTGTAGTAACCTGCCAAACCCAAAAAGCTTTTAATCTCTGTCATTGTAGTGGGTCTGGGCCAGTTAGCTACAGCTTCTACTTTCTTAGGGTCCACCTCGATTCCCTTTTCTGACACCACATGCCTTAAGAAAGAAATGCTCCTCAACTAGAATTCACACTTGGAGAACTTGGCATAACATGGGGTAAGGTGGATATGGGGGGTAGAAGGGAGGATAAGGCATGAAGGAAGGGTATGGGTTATAACTTGAGAAATCCGATGTGCCTCCAATCGGATATCCCGGTCCCTGTAGATAGGGTGGGTGTTGGGGTGGATAAGCAAAACCTGAGGCCTGAGCACCTCCTTGAGATTCTCCCATACCTTCCTCTGACATACTCACACCTAAACTGCCATCCCTCCTCTGATCATCTTCCTCTGATTCCCTCACATCTACCGACATCCTTCTCGGATCGGTTCTCCTCTTGTTTACATCAAAAGACCTACTAGGGTCCCTTGATGTTTCCCCTCTGCTGGTTCTACTAGACCTTGCTCTTGGCAGAGCAGGTGGTAGGCCATCCATGCCCTCATTCTCAGGCAGAACTCCAGTCAATCTCGCAGATCGACGAGTGCCTCGCATTCTATTTTCTGAAAAGCAACATACATCACATAAACATTAGCATCATATGGTTCATGTGGATACACATGAACCCATAACACATACATAACATAACATTAATGCACATGCATATTATCATGGCATTACACATCATCATCAAGACAGGACTTTATATCCTATCCTAGTGGACATGATTTTTCCTATTGTGCTTGCCCTCCTATAACATCTATGAGCCCGACACTCTAGGTCCAACCATATGAACCTAGAGCTCTGATACCACTCTGTAACGACCCGAAAACCGGACCGCTACCGGCTCTAGGATTCAGATCGACTTAAGGTCGCCGGAACCTGTAGCAAGCCTACTAAGCATCCTGTGTACTTGATAAAATCCCATACATGAATATACATTTTCATAAAAATTTTAAACTTTTCATATACCAAGCTCCACATGTGCATCCATCATAATCTGTATACATAAAACCCACACTAGAGCCCTCATCAAATGCTCTAATATGGTCATTAACACATACATTAAGCTTGGTTTAACATAACTGACTCGCGGTTGTCGAAGCCGATCAAAAATAACCTCTACGGTTATTAACAATCTTACAATTGTAGATAGTGGTAAAGGATCGAATCCACAGAGAATTGAGTACTTATCTATTTTTCCCAAACAAGATCAATTAGATCAACTGAAAGCACAATTGTAAGTAAGTAACTGAAGGCAGAATAAAAGTAAAGTGCAATAAAGTAAAAAGGGGGTTTTGAGATTGATTTGACTAACAACTATTGAAAGCAATTAAAACAGCAAGTAATCAAAATAAAAGAGGAAATCAATATGAGAAAAGTCTAGTTGAAGATATGGATCCACTTTGGTTGTTTGGGTTGATCATTGAAACTTATGTTTTCTTGATTGGTTCAATAGATTAGTTATGGGGGTGGAAAACGCTTCTCACCACCATGTCTCTCCTTATGATTAAATCAATTAGGGAACGTCCTCTAATCAATTACTAATTAACAAATTGCCAAGGAACGTCCTTGGGTCTTAGGCATCAAAACAATTGTCAATTGCATGAAGAAAGAGAGAGATCCAACCCTAGCTACTCAAATGTATGAGATGTTGCTAGATCATACAATTCCTTAGTTTTTACACCAAGTGTTCTTAGGTCAGAATATTTCCAGCAATTACGGACTAACAAATATCTCAACTAACAATTAATTAACTTTGCAATTAAGAATTAAGTGGCCAATTTGATCAAAACAACAAAGCAATCTTAGAATTAAGCACACAATTGTATGAATATTGAACAAATCAAAAGCAAACACTTTATATTCAGATCTCACAACCCTTTAAACAACCTTAGTTTCAACCAAACTTCAACTAGAATTAGGGGTTTCAGCCACTCATGGCTGAATCAAAACATAAAATAGAAGAAAAGAACAAAGGAGGAAGAACCAGTGGTGGAGGAGAAGGAGGAGCGGCGGCCGAAGGTGTTTGACCGAATGGGAGGTTGAGTCCAATCTTCAAATCTGCCACTTCTTGTCTTCTTAAGGCCTTTAAATAGGTCTTGGGAGACTGTCTAGGGTTTCTTGGATGTCCATGCATCTTTTAGAGGCTCCCCAAAGTGCCATTGGTCCAATATGTGCATGTGAAGGCAAGGGAGGGGCTTTTTGGTCTTTTAATTGTTGTCCAAGGTGTGTCCAAGAAGTCTTCTTCATGCACTAAAGAGGAAGGTAGAGCCTTGTTTTGAATTTTGAATGTGCATGGCATGAAGTGAGAAACATGTGATCTTCAAGATTTGGCTTCTTGAATAAGGAAGAGGCTGTTCGGAGGGACTTTCGGCCGCCTAAGCTTATTTTCGGAAGCTGGACTTTCGGCTCTGGAGCAAACTTTCGGCTTCTGAAACTGCTTCCGAAGGTGGGTGACTTTCGGCTCTGGACCAGACTTTCGGCCGCCGAAGGTGCTTCCGAAGATGACTGACTTTCGGCTTCTGAAGGTGCTTCCGAAGGTGGCTTTTCCAGATTTGGCACTTTTTGGCAGTTTTAAGAGCATTTTCTCTTGATTGTCTCTTTACACCTAATATCTGTAAAACATGATTAAAACCAAAAAATTAGGTAGGAAAGGTGTAAATAAACATCAATAAGATCATGATAAAGTGGACTAAAATATGCTCTATCAATAACTCATCATAAAACTTTTACATAAAAACATGTTCATTGGGATTACAAAACATAAACTAGGGCAAGGCGCAAATCTAGTCCATCACATAGTACATATCCACTACTATACTATTACATAACTTATACCAGCCTCTAGCCGACTTTCTGAGCTATTCTTGACCCTGCAAACCTGGGATTGGGGGAAAGGGATAAGCTACAAGAGCCTAGTGAGCAGAACAGTAAAAATAGTTTAATAAACATATGCTCTCATGAAATGCATCACAACACAAACAATGCACATCAAGGATGGACTTGTCACCAGTAACCCTCTACATATTCCAAATAATGTCTGGCCCTTGATGGAGCTCCTCAGGACTTCCTCTTAAACATAACATAACATATCCAACTGTGCCAGGGGCGTAGAATGGGCAGCCCTAGTCTTTCCCTTACATAGTGCCAGGGCGCGTAGAATGGGCAGGCCTGGTCTTCCGTATCCGTATCATATCATAACTTGCTCGAGGGCTAGTGGGTCATCCAATATCCATCCACGCCAACAGTAAATTATGCAATGCATCATATTCGTGAATTCTAATGCAAACATCCTATAAATATGGCAATTGTGATGCATGAACATACTCAAAAGTTTGATTACTTAAAAACAGTAAGTTAGGTTAGTTCTACTAACCTCTGGCTGACGCTTTTGCTAATACTGGAGTGACAGAGCATATTTTAGGCCATATTATCATGATCTTAATGATGTTTATTTGCACCTTTTCTGTCTAATTTTGTGGTTTTGTTCATGTTTTGCAGAAACTAGGTGTGAAAAGACAATCTGGAGAAAATGCTCTTAAAACTGCCAAAAAGTGCCAAATATGGAAAGTTCCAAATAAGAAAAGTTTTCATATATGGAAAGTTCTAAATAAGGAAAGGGTCAGATGAGGAAAGCATAGTTGGCAGACTGTTTGAAATTCAAACTGCAGATCTCTCTTGCTCTTTTTTCAGAATGTGAAGCCAAACAAGGAAAGTGCCAAACAAGGAAAGTCTCAGAAAAGGAAAGCGCAATCAACAGAATACTTTGCAGATCCTTCTTTCCTTATATGAGAAGTCAAATATGGAAGGTAACAGACAAGAGAAGTGCAGCCAGCAGACCGTTCGAAATTCGAATCGCAAATCTTTCTTTCCTTGTTTAAAGATATGCAGACACCTCAGCAGATACTCCTATTCAGGAAGCAAGATCTCAAGATGCACTTGGCCTTTATTCAGTCCAGATTCATAATTCAAAAGAGGCTCCACCTAAATAGGAAATCTGGACAACTCATACTTCCTATTCAGAAGCATCTGCGCGCCTAGCTCTTCTGCAGAGCACCGTTCGCGCGCCTTCCTTCCTCTTCAAGAGTGCCGCGCATTCCACCTTTCATCTGAAGACTTGGGCGCGTCTCCTTCCTCTATTGGCAGCCTAGGATCACTCTTCCTTCCTTCTTAAGCACAAGGTACGCTCCTTTCCTATTCTGAAGGCCATCTGCACGCCACATTCCATCTGAAAGCCTTGATTCTCTCCATCTTCCTTTTCTACAACAACATGGGCAGCAAGTTGAGTTTGGGCAGCAACTTGGGCAGCCTCTACACTAATTAGGAAGCAAGGGAGACCTAGGGCAGCATCTAATCCTATTTAAAGAGAGCACAAGGCCAGCCGCATGACTCTTCTTCCTCTCTCATGTTTTTTGCAACATCAGCTGCGCAAGACTCCCATCCGGCCTCTTCTTCTCTTCTTCTACCTTTCTTTTATTTTTGGTTTTGTTTCAGCCATGAGTGGCTGAAACCTTTTCTTTCTACTTGAAGAATAGGTGAAGCTTTGGTTGTAATTTTGATTGAGAGACTTGGACTACATTGTTAATCTTTTGCTTTTCAATATTCATGTAATTTCGTGCTTTAAGACATTATTGCTTTGTTGTTTGGATCTACATTGATTCTTGATTGCAAGGTAATTGATATTTGTTAGTTTGGATAATTTTAAGTCCATAATTACTTAGATTGTTCAAACATAAGGACACTTGGTGTAAAAGCCAAGGATATTGCATGATCTAGTGTTGTCACCATGCTTGTGGGTAACTAGAATTGGTTTTCTCCATATCTTAATGCAATTGACAATTGTTAGTAAGCCTAAGGCTCAAGGACGTTCCTTGCAATTTGTTGATTAGTAATTAATTAGAGGACTCTCCCTAATTGGTTAATAATAAAGGAGAAGTATGGTTGTGAGAAGCGTCTTCAATCGCCATGACTAATTTATTAAATCAAGCAAAAGAACGTATGAGTCAATGATCAATCCCATCAACCAAAGTGAATCCGGATCTTCAACTAGAGTTTTTACCATTATTGTTTATCCTTAAATTACCATTCACTTTCATCTAATTGCTCTTTTTATTAGTATAATCAAATCAACTACAAACCCCCCTTTTTACTTTACTTGCACTTTACTTTCACTTTGTTTTCTGCTCAACCATTTGGTCTTCTCAAGGAAGGTAAATAAGTATAAATTCCATGTGGATACGATCCTTTCACGACTGTCTACAGTATTTATATTGTTGATAACTGAATTGATTATTTTTGACCGGCTTCGACAACCGTTCTGTCAAAAATTGGCGCCGTTGCCGGGGAATTGATTTAACTGATCTATTTTCCTTTTATGACCAGATCTGGACGTGAGGAAATCTTGCCTTACGATCCAGAAATTGAGTGCACCATCAAAAGATTAGGTAAGCAAACAGGTACACATTTGGAGACTGCGCAAACCAGTTTTGCGCAGAACACCAGTCCAATCGCAGATCAGCCTTCTAAAACCATTCCAACACAATTTCCACCATCTGACATGGCTGAAAACGTGGCACAACCTGCTGCCCATGCTGGACATGCTGTCCATGAAGAGATTGGGCCAGAAAATCAAGCCATAGGGGCCCAGTGCAAAGAGAAAGAACCATGAGAGAGTTGGCAGCCCCTATAGGTGATCAAGCACCTATGTGCATCAATTATCCACCTCTGACTGTTCCTTTTGAACTCAAAACAGGTTTGATACATCTTCTGCCTAAATTTAGTGGTTTGGAAAATGAGAATCCACACAAGCACTTAAAAGAATTTAACATTGTCTGTTCATCTATGAGGCCTCAAGGTATTTCTGAAGATCATGTTAGACTAAGAGCTTTTCCTTTTTCCCTTGATGATTATGCTAAAGAGTGGCTATTCTATTTGCCACCTGGATCTATTAATTCTTGGGATGATATGGTTAAAACCTTTCTGAACAAATACTTTCCAACATCTAAGTCAATTGGCATAATAAGAGAAATCACTAGCATAAAACAGAAACCAACTGAGGATTTATATGATTATTGGGAAAGGTTTGAAAGACTGTGTATAGGTTGTCCTCAACATGATATGTCAGATAGGTCCCTCATACAGTTCTTCTATGGAGGATTGCTCTCATCAGAAAGGAGATTCATTGATGTAGCTTGTGGAGGTTCTCTTGCAGACAAAACACCTAGAGAGATGAGAGAATTGATCTCCACCCTTGCAGCCTCATCTAGGCAATATGGAGAAGAAAAGCAATTGCAAAGAGGAGCTCATGAGGTAACTTTGCTTTCTCTTGATTCCCGAATTTCATCACTGACCTCTGCTATGGAAAAATTTGCACTAGGACAAGCTCAACAGCCTCAACAACCTAGGCCATGTGGGATATGTGCATATGTGGGACACCCAACTGATCAATTGTAACGACCCGGAAACCGGTACCCCTTTGTAACGGTCCGAACCATCACTGGCACTAGGATTCAGATCGGCTTAAGGCCGCTGGGACCCGTAGCAAGCCGACTATACTCTCTGTGTACCTGATCAATCCCATACATGATACAAAACAATACTCAACAATCCTGTAAAACTCTGTAGGCTTAACTACTGCTACTCAGATATGCCAATCTGAAATGGCCCTTAGGGCCTATACCAGGGACTACTATCTGCTGTGGGTCAAGGGATTAAAACCCTTTTTCATCTATAACACATCCCACTGGTATCTCATCGAAGCCATACATTAAGCCTAACTCACACATTTCTCATCAAGAAACGTAAAACAGGATTTATGTAACAAGGGATTAATCATACATCACACTATAGCAATGACACTAGGGAAAGCACAAGTCTATCCAGTATATGACAGTACATATCTATACATTACATTACATCATGTCCACTATTCTATTACAAACATACATTCATGCATATCTTTCCTCTTTACTTTTGCTGACTCTGTCTTCCCATAGCTATCTCAGAACCTGCAAAACTGGGGTTAAGGGAGTGGGATGAGCTCTAGAGCCCAGTAAGGAGGAACAGTAAAACAGTTCATTAATTACATGCTTTCAAGAAATGCATCACATCACAAACATATCATCTCAAGGATGAACTTGTCACCATAGCCCTCTACATACATAGTAGTATGGCCAACTGCGCCAGGGGCGATTAGGCCTCACCTGGACTACTCTTAACTAACTCATATCATAACATGTCCAACTGTGCCAGGGGCGATTAGGCCTCACCTAGACTACTCTTATCTCTGATCTGACAGGCTGTCTGTCTAACTCATAGTACCAGGAGCGACCTGGACTATCCAGGAGCGACCTGGTATGGCTACCACACGCCATAACTCTGTATCTGATCTCTATCAAGGGCTAACGATCATCCAACATTCATCCATACAAATATCATCTTATGCAATGCATCATATTCGTGAATCGAATGCAACACAACCTAATACAAAAACATGGCATTTTATGATGCATGGATCATGTGTGAGTTAGGCTTAATGTATGGCTTCGATGAGATACCAGTGGGATGTATTATAGATGACAAAGGGTTTTAATCCCTTGACCCACAACAGATAATAGTCCCTGGTATAGGCCCTGAGGGCCATTTCAGATTGGCATATCTGAGTAGTAGTAGTTAAGCCTACAGAGTTTTACAGGATTGTTGAGTATTGTTTTGTATCATGTATGGGATTGATCAGGTACACAGAGAGTATAGTCGGCTTGCTACGGGTCCCGGCGGCCTTAAGCCGATCTGGATCCTAGTGCTAGTGATGGTTCGGACCGTTACAAAGGGGTACCGGTTTCCGGGTCGTTACAGATTGGTATCAGAGCATAGAGCCTCAAGAGTACGATGTGTTGAGCAAAGATGCTCAAGGACTAGAGATATCCCACATCGGAAAGAGGTGTTGTCTGGTATAGGAAGGGAAGCACAATAGGTAAAATCATGTCCACTAGGATAGGATGTGGAGTCCTGTCTTGCATGATGATGTGAAATGCCATGATGAGCTGCATGTGCATTATTGATATGTTTGATATGTGCTGAGATGTTTGATATGTGCTGAGGATCTGTAGGCTTAACTACTGCTACTCAGATATGCCAATCTGAAATGGCCCTCAGGGCCTATACCAGGGATTACTATCTGCTGTGGGTCAAGGGATTAAAACCCTTTTTCATCTATAACACATCCCACTGGTATCTCATCGAAGCCATACATTAAGCCTAACTCACACATTTCTCATCAAGAAACGTAAAACAGGATTTATGTAACAAGGGATTAATCATACATCACACTATAGCAATGACACTAGGGAAAGCACAAGTCTATCCAGTACATGACAGTACATATCTATACATTACATTACATCATGTCCACTATTCTATTACAAACATACATTCATGCATATCTTTCCTCTTTACTTTTGCTGACTCTGTCTTCCCATAGCTATCTCAGAACTTGCAAAACTGGGGTTAAGGGAGTGGGATGAGCTCTAGAGCCCAGTGAGGAGGAACAGTAAAACAGTTCATTAATTACATGCTTTCAAGAAATGCATCACATCACAAACATATCATCTCAAGTATGAACTTGTCACCATAGCCCTCTACATACATAGTAGTATGGCCAATTGCGCCAGGGGCGATTAGGCCTCACCTGGACTACTCTTAACTAACTCATATCATAACATGTCCAACTGTGCCAGGGGTGATTAGGCCTCACCTGGACTACTCTTATCTCTAATCTGACAGGTTGTTTGTCTAACTCATAGTACCAGGAGCGATCTGGACTATCCAGGAGCGACCTGGTATGGCTACCACACGCCATAACTCTGTATCTGATCTCTATCAAGGGCTAAGGATCATCCAACATTCATCCATACAAATATCATCTTATGCAATGCATCATATTCGTGAATCGAATGCAACACAACCTAATACAAAAACATGGCATTTTATGATGCATGGATCATGCGAGAAGTGTGTCCTTTCTGAATTTAAAACATCAAGTTTAGTTCCACTCACCTGTAGCCAAGCAGTGGCTAGCTCTGGGCCAACTCTAACTCTGAAGCAGCTACTACTGCTAAACTCTTCGGTTCCTCGGGTCCAATCCTACAATGGAGGACGCAAATGAGGCACCAAAACATACTCTATACAACTGATAAACAACTCCCCAAAACCCCTCTAGAACACCTCAAAACATGCATGCAAAACAAGCAAAGGAAGGCTGGACAGGGCACCTTCGGCAGCACCTTCGGCGGCCGAATGTCTCCTCCAGAGACGAAAGTCGGGCATGTTCGGCGGCACCTTCGGCGGCCGAATCCCCTTTCCAGAGCCGAACCTCAAAAACTCTCGGGGGCAAGCTGTGGCAGCCAAAGCCACCATCCAAGGGGTTCGGCGGCCGAATACTCCTTCAGCTGCCGAACCTGAGTTCATCCAGAACTCAGCCCCGATGGCATCCTCCCTCCTTCATCCACTTCTCACTCTCACAACATGCATAACTCCTCCCTCCACTCACATATACTTAGGTATATGCTCAAAGGGGTCAAAACTACCTAACAACCCCAACACAAACAACAAATATACACATAATCATGCTTACACCATTAAAACAACAAAAACTAAACTTTAAAACCTATATATGCAACGCTACCCTTACCCTCTTTAAAAAGCTTTATAAAGCAGTAAAAGAAGTTCAAAACCTTCCCTTACCTTCTGAAACCAGAAGAGGAACAACCTGAAAGCTGCTCTATGGACCAACACCTCTTCAAACGCTCCAAACCACCAAACCTCTCCTTTTGACCCAAAACCTTCAAAATCACTTGAAAAACACCAAACCTGTGCATGGGGTGATAAACCCTGCAGATGAGTCATGAGAGACGTGGCCTAATCCTCTGTCTGTGATGCCAAATCAACACCTAGCCATTTCACCGACGGAGGAGTGCACAATAGCTGGCTGACCAACTCAACTTCGGCTGCCGAATCGCATGCAAAACCATGCAACATTCGGGGGCCGAACTTGAACTTCGGGGGCTGAACATTGGGCACTTTCGGCGGCCGAACTTTACCTTCGGCGGCCGAACATGGCAAAATGCCTCCTTGGCCTTTTCTCTTCAAAACTCAATCCTTTTCCATTCTAACCCTTTACAACACTTGAAAACATTTTAGAAAAACTTTCTCTTACCCTTCCAGAGACCTCTGACATCCTCGAAGTCCACCGGACGGTAGGAATTCTGATGTCTGAATCTAGCCGGGTATTACATCAATGTCCCACAATTCAAGAAGAAGACCAGCAAGTCAATGCAATTGGAGGATACAATAGCCAGGTAAGATGTGATCCCTACTCTAACACCTACAACCCAGGTTGGAGAGACCATCCCAATTTCAGCTATGCCAAGGGTAACAATTATCAGAACTACCAAAGGAATCAAGCCCAACCAGCACCTCCAAGTTCAGAACCTAGCAATGGTGAGTTAGCAAAGACCTTGCAAATGATGCAACAGCAGATGGGCCAAATGGCCACAGCCATAAGCCAGCTTCAGTCTCAAGGTAAGTTACCTTCTCAAACTGAAAATAATCCTAGGCAAAATGTGAATGCTATTGTGTTGAGAAGTGGAAAAGAGCTACAGGATACCACAATTGATAGACAGGGAACTGCGGATACACAACCCGGATTCGCGGATGCTCATCCAGTGCAACCCGAATCCGCGGACACTCCTCCTGCGCAGAGATTGACTGCAGATCCAAAGGTAAGCTTCACAGTTCCACCTCCCTTTCCAAAGAGGTTTGAAAAATCACAGAAAGACAAAGAGGAGAAAGAAATTCTTGATGTAACGACCCCAAAAAGGACCGTCACCGGCGCTAGGATTCAGGTCGGCTTAAGGCCGCCAGAACCCGTAGCAAGCCTGCTATACTCTCTGTGTACCTGTAAACCTCATACATGATCATACATTTTATGTGAAAATAAAACTCTTTACTGAACCAAGGCTTAACCTGTGCATGCACTATCTCTGTACTCTGTACTCATGTACTCTGTACTCTGTATCCCTGACTAGAGCTTGCTCTAGATGGGTTATCTCATACCTGTTAAGCCTGGTTTTCACATACAGGAAAACATATATACATATACAGATCATGTACAAAACATATACATCACTAGGTCTAGGTCAAGCAACAACTATTACATCTCTTTAATATTACATGTCCACTCTAGGCTATTACAGATCTCTTCTCTTTTCCTGTACTCTGCTGGACTGTCCCTTCCTGTACACTGTACACTGAATACTGAACCTGCAAAACTGGGGTTAAGGGAGTGGGATGAGCTCTATAGCCCAGTGAGTAGAACAGTAAAACATCTCAGTAAAATATGATCTCATGGAATGCGTCATATCACAGACAAGCCACATCAAGAGTAAACCTGTCACCACATAGTCCCAGTAACTCTGTGCCAGGGCGTAGAATCGAGCACCTGGTCTTCCTGTCATATATGTATATGTGTATATAACACCTGTGAACTTACCATTGCCAGGGCGTAGTCAAAGGCTCCTGGACTTTGCTATACCTGCCAGGGCGTAGTCAAAGGCTCCTGGTCTTTGCTATACGTGCCAGGGCGTAGTCAAAGGCTCCTGGTCTTCCTGTCTGTGACTATTGGATCATTCAGCATTTACTCACATCATCAAATAACAATGCAATGCAACATATTCGTGAATACTAATGCAAGCAACCTATGGCATAATCATGATGCATGAGATATGCTAAAAGCATGCTTGTAGTTCAATTCAAAAAATCAGTCTTAAGTTTAGTTCCACTCACCTCTGGCTAACTGGACTGACTGACTCTGCAGGTTCTGAATCTCTGGAGCAGTACTCACTGCTGCTCTCTCTGGTTCCTCTGGTCTGTATAAGCACATAAAGACTCAAATGAGGGACCAAACAAGCTTATGACCAACTCTCTTAAACTCCCCAAGAATCCCCTTACACTCACCCTAATAGTCATGCAAAGCAAGCAAAGGAAAGCTGGACAGAACACTTTCGGCGGCAGGTTCGGCGGCCGAATGTCCTCTCCAGAGACGAAACTCAAGCACCTTCGGCGGCCGAATCTCTATGTTCGGCGGCCGAACCCTTTCGGGGGCAAGTTTCGGAGGCCACAAGGCACTCCAGAGACGAAAGTCTCTCACCTTCGGCGGCACCTTTGGCGGCCGAATCCCCCAAACAGAGCCGAACATGCAAAACACTCGGGGGCAAGCTGTGGCAGCCTAAGCCACCATGCAAGAGGTTCGGCGGCCGAATGAACCTTCGGCTGCCGAACCTGAGTTCATCCAGAACTCAGTTTCAATGGCAAACCATCTCCTCCTTCCCTTCAAGCTCTCCATACTTGCATATACCAACTCCTCAACACACATATACATAAGTATATGATCACAGGGGTCCAAAACTATCTAATAACCCCAAACAACAAATCAAACATAACACATAAACATGTATACATGCATAACTCTTTAAAACTACTATTAATACCCTAAGCATGCATCTCCTTCCTTTATCCCCATAAACTCAGAAACATATATACATGTTCAAGTGCATCACTTACCTCCTGTAGCAAGAAGCTAAACACTCTGAACAAGGGAAAACGAATCACCTCTTCTCACACTCTCAAACTCTCTCAAAAACGTAACTTTAGTTTCTCTCAACTCTCAACACTTTTGCAAGCACCTCAAGCTTCTGTATGATCACCCAAAACATGTACAGGTGAGTCATAGAGACGTGGCCATTCCATGGCAAGAATCTGAGGCCAACACTTGTCAAAAACCATGACTCAGCTCACCAGCCAACTCATCGTCGGCTGCCCAATCACATGCAAGACCATGCAATCGTTCGGGGGCCGAACTCACCTTCGGAAGCCAAACACTTTCGGCGGCCGAACTTACCTTCGGCGGCCGAACTTGGCTCAACTGCCTTAGGTCATTTCAACTCAAAACTCACTTCCCTTAACCTTAAAACATGTAAACACATCATAACCCTTAATAACACACAACTCCTACCCTTAGATAGAATCCCAACACCCCGGATTCCATCAGACAACAGGAATTCCGGTGCCGGACTCTAGCCGGGTATTACATTCTCCCCTCCTTAAGAACATTCGTCCTCGGATGTTCCTAAAACACATAAAAACAAAACACAAGGAGGAAACTAACCTTAAAACAAATATGGATATTGCTGGAGCATAGACTCCCGCGTCTCCCATGTGCACTCTTCTAGGTTATGGTGGTTCCATAAAACTTTCACCATCGGAATTTCCTTGTTCCTTAGCTGTCTGATCTGCGTGTCCAGAATCCGCACTGGCTGCTCTATATAGGTGAGATCTGTGTGAATCTCCACTTCAGGCTCACTCAAAACCTGATTCGGATCTGACACAAACTGTCGTAGCATAGAAACATGAAATACCGGGTGAATCCTCTCCATAGAAGCAGGTAAATCCAGCTTATACGACACATTTCCGATCCTCTGCAACACCTCAAAGGGTCCAATGTACCGTGGAGCTAATTTACCTTTCTTTCCAAAACGAACCACTCCTTTCATTGGAGACACTTTTAGCAATACCCAATTACCCTCCTGAAATTCTAACTGCTTCCTGCGAACGTCTGCATAACTTTTCTGTCTACTCTGAGCTGTTCTGATTCTCTCTCTGATCATGGGCACCATTCTACTAGTAATGTCTACTAATTCTGGCCCTGCAAGAGCTTTCTCTCCTACCTCTTCCCAGCAAACAGGGGATCTGCATTTCCTCCCATACAAAGCTTCATAAGGAGCCATCCCAATGCTAGCATGATGACTGTTATTGTAGGCAAACTCCACCAAAGGTAGATGCTGCCTCCAAGAACCGCCAAAGTCTAATACACATAGGCGAAGCATATCTTCTATGGTCTGGATGGTCCTTTCTGACTGTCCATCAGTCTGTGGGTGGAAAGCAGTACTAAAATCCAATCTCGTGCCCATCGCACTTTGCAGACTCCGCCAAAAGCGGGAGGTAAACTGAGGTCCTCTGTCTGAAACTATAGACACGGGAACTCCATGTAATCTCACTATCTCATCCAGATAAACCTGTGCCAACTTATCCACAGAATAGTTACTCCGTACTGGAAGAAAATGAGCAGATTTCGTGAGTCTGTCCACAATCACCCATATCGAGTCTATCCTGTTGGACGCTACTGGTAAACCCACTACAAAATCCATGGCTATGTTCTCCCATTTCCATTCTGGAATCGGTAATGGGTTAAGCATTCCTGCTGGTTTCTGATGCTCTAATTTCACCCTCTGACAAACCTCACAGGCTGTCACGAACTGCGCCACTTCTTTCTTCATGGCTGGCCACCAATAAACCCTTTTCAGATCCTGATACATCTTGGTGGCTCCTGGGTGAACACTATACCTCGCATTATGAGCTTCCCTCATAATGTCTTCCTTCACACTGCCCCTATCTGGTACACAAAGTCGACTCCCATAACGAAGGATCCCTTTGTTGTCAAATCTGAACTCTGCATTGTTGCCTGACTGAACAGTCCTGGCAATTTTCATCAACTTAGGGTCCTCATGCTGTCTCTGAGCTATCTGCTCCAGAAACACAGGTGTCACTCTCATCTGTGCTATCAACGCACCTGTACCAGACAACTCTAACTGTAATCCCTCGTCAAAGAGCTTATAAAGCTCCATCACAACTGGTCTCCGCTCTGCTGCTATATGGGATAAACTGCCTAGTGACTTCCGGCTTAGGGCGTCTGCGACAACATTCGCCTTACCCGGATGATACTGGATCTTACAATCATAATCACTGAGCAATTCGACCCATCGTCTTTGCCTCAAATTCAGCTCTCTCTGACTTAAGATGTACTGTAAACTCTTATGATCAGTGAAGATCTCGCATTTAACCCCGTAGAGGTAATGCCGCCACATCTTAAGTGCAAAGATAACTGCTGCCATCTCTAGATCATGGGTAGGGTAATTCAACTCGTGCTTCTTCAATTGTCTAGAAGCATAAGCTATTACTCTATCACTCTGCATCAATACACAACCCAATCCCACTCGAGATGCATCACAGAATACTGTGAAGTCCTCATTACTCACAGGCAGAGCTAACACTGGTGCTGTGGTTAATCTCCTCTTGAGCTCCTCGAAGCTCTCTTCACACTGGTCTGACCAGATAAACTTCTGGTTCTTCTGAGTCAATTTGGTCATAGGAGCTGCTATCTTTGAGAAGTTCTGAACGAACCTCCTGTAGTAACCTGCCAGTCCCAGAAAGCTTTTAATCTCAGTTACTGTCGTGGGTCTGGGCCAGTTAGCTACAGCCTCTATCTTCTTGGGGTCTACCTCAATACCCTCTGCTGATACTACATGTCCCAAGAAGGAAATGCTCCGTAACCAAAACTCACACTTCGAGAACTTGGCATATAAACCATGCTCTCGCAGTGTCTGTAAAACAATCCTCAGATGCTGGGCATGCTCCTCTGCATCTCTGGAATACACTAAGATATCATCGATAAACACAATGACAAAGTGATCCAGAAACTCACTGAATACCCTGTTCATGAGATCCATGAATGCTGCAGGGGCGTTAGTCAACCCAAACGGCATCACTAAGAACTCATAATGCCCATATCTGGTCCGAAAAGCTGTCTTAGGCACATCTGCCTCTCTGACTCTCAACTGATGATACCCAGATCTCAGATCTATTTTCGAGAAACAACCTGCTCCAGCTAGCTGGTCAAATAGATCATCAATCCGAGGTAAGGGATACCTATTCTTGATAGTGACCTTGTTCAACTGTCTGTAGTCGATACAAAGTCTAAGGGATCCATCCTTCTTTCTGACAAAAAGCACTGGAGCACCCCAAGGTGAGGTACTAGGGCGGATGAAACCCTTATCTACCAAGTCCTGCAACTGTTCTTTCAACTCTGTTAACTCAGCTGGTGCCATCCTGTAGGGAGGTATAGAGATAGGTCTGGTACCTGGCAATAATTCAATGTCAAACCCTATCTCCCTATCAGGTGGTAGTCCTGGCAAATCGTCTGGGAACACATCGAGAAACTCTCGGACTACTGGTACTGTGGCTGGTTCCCTAACCTGACTGTCTAGCTCTCTCACATGAGCTAGAAACCCCTGACAACCCCTCCTAAGCAAACGACGAGCCTGAAGGGCTGAAATCATACCTCTGGGTGTACCTCTCCTGTCTCCTCTGAAGACACACTCTGACCCATCCTGGTCTCTGAGACTCACTAGCTTCTCTCGACAGTCCAACGTAGCACTATATGCAGATAGCCAATCCATCCCTAGAATGACATCAAAATCTGTCAAATCTAGAACCACAAGGTCAGCTGGAAGGCATCTACCCTCGATAAACACTGGACTGAAACGACAGACTGACACTGCCACTGATGGGTCACATCTAGGTCCACTGACCCAGAGAGGATACTCTAACTCAGAACTGATCAAGCCCAACCTCTCTATGGCTCTCGAAGCAATAAAGGAATGAGAAGCACCGGGGTCCATCAAAGCATACACATCTGAACACCCAATGATGAGATTACCTGACACCACTGTGTTCGACGTGTTAGCCTCCTCCTGTGTCACTGTGAAAATCCGTGCTGGGGCTACCGGATTTCCACCTCGGGAACCTGCTGCTGAAGTAGAGGCTACCCCTCTCCCTCTACCTCTGCCACTAGTCTGAGGCATGACTGGAGCTACTGGCCGTACAACTGGCTGTACCACACTGCCTGAACTCATCTGCTGGGATGGTGCAAAAGTCATCTGCGGACAATCCCGAGCAATATGCCCTTCCTGTCCACATCGAAAACAAGCTGTAGATCCCAACTGACAAACTCCGCCATGTGGTTTTCCGCATCGTCTGCAGACTGGAGCTGTGCCAGAGCTTGAGCCACTACCTATTCCCAGACCTGACTTGACTTTATTCCAGAACCCTTTCCTTGTTCCTCTCGCTCTATCCCATCTTTTACTGCCTGTAGAACCTGAACTGGGGGCTTTAGAACCCGAAGCTTGTGCCCTAGATTGTTTCTGAATATTGGCATTAGCTTCCATTTTCCTGGCTGCATCTATAATAGAGTGAAAACTCTCCTTCTCAGCTGGAAGGATCAAAGAAGAATACCTGGGATGAAGTCTCATGGTATATCTCCTTGCTTTCTTCTGATCAGTATCATAGGCTTGACCCACGTACTGAAGCAGATCCAGGAACTTATCTGTAAATTCATCAACACTCATCTCGTCTGTCTGTCTTAACTGTTCAAATTCAATTATCTTCATCTCCCTTGAACTGTCAGGAAAAGCCCACCCTGCAAACTCATTGGCGAACTCTCCCCATGACATACTGTCCATTCTAGGCTCCACATAATTCTTAAACCATTCTCTGGCCTTCCTACACTTTATTGTGAAACCTGCCATCTCAATGGCTCTCCTATCATCTGCTCCCAATTCACTGGTGATCATCCTAACTGCTCTGAGGTAATCAAATGGATCATCTCCCGTATTGTATTTCGGAGCATCCAATTTCAAGTACTCCGTCATTTGAACTTTACCTCCAGATGAGCTAGGTTCATGCCTGTCAACAACAGGGGCTACTGGTTCTGGTGATGGTACTGGTTCATTTGGTTCATTTGGCTCTAGGTGTGCTGCACTTGGATGTATAGGGGAAGATGGATACATAGGATATGGTGGATATGATGGGTAATAGTGAGGATATGGCATATATGGCATGTATGTAGGATATGGGTCAAAACGAGAGTATTCCGACATACCCTCCATCGGATACTCTTGCTCCTGAAACAAGGATGGATAGCCATAACCTGAGGCCTGAACACCTCCTTCGGAATCGCCCATACCTTCATCCATAGACGGATCAGTCTCCATAGCCTCCCTCTCTTCCTCTGATCTACCTCCCCTTGCTGTACCTCTTCTGCTCTCGTCTACAGACCTTCTAGGGTCTATTGACATACCTTCCCTGCTAGATCTCTGAGACCTTGCCCTTGGCAATGCAGGAGGACGAGCAGCTAGTCTCTCACTTTCTGGTGGGACTCCAGTCAATCGAGCTGATCGACGAGTTCCTCGCATCTTTACTCTGGAAACACAACATATAACATATCATTTAGCACATAATCATCACATATCAATCATACACATACAATACTCATGGCATATCATAGCAGATAGGACTCAAGACCCTATCCTAGTGGACATGATTTCCTATTGTGCTTGACCACTTCTAACCTGTCTGAGCCCAACACTGTCTCTATAGGTCCGATCATGTGAACCTAGGGCTCTGATACCAATCTGTAACGACCCCAAAAAGGACCGTCACCGGCGCTAGGATTCAGGTCGGCTTAAGGCCGCCAGAACCCGTAGCAAGCCTGCTATACTCTCTGTGTACCTGTAAACCTCATACATGATCATACATTTTATGTGAAAATAAAACTCTTTACTGAACCAAGGCTTAACCTGTGCATGCACTATCTCTGTACTCTGTACTCATGTACTCTGTACTCTGTATCCCTGACTAGAGCTTGCTCTAGATGGGTTATCTCATACCTGTTAAGCCTGGTTTTCACATACAGGAAAACATATATACATATACAGATCATGTACAAAACATATACATCACTAGGTCTAGGTCAAGCAACAACTATTACATCTCTTTAATATTACATGTCCACTCTAGGCTATTACAGATCTCTTCTCTTTTCCTGTACTCTGCTGGACTGTCCCTTCCTGTACACTGTACACTGAATACTGAACCTGCAAAACTGGGGTTAAGGGAGTGGGATGAGCTCTATAGCCCAGTGAGTAGAACAGTAAAACATCTCAGTAAAATATGATCTCATGGAATGCGTCATATCACAGACAAGCCACATCAAGAGTAAACCTGTCACCACATAGTCCCAGTAACTCTGTGCCAGGGCGTAGAATCGAGCACCTGGTCTTCCTGTCATATATGTATATGTGTATATAACACCTGTGAACTTACCATTGCCAGGGCGTAGTCAAAGGCTCCTGGACTTTGCTATACCTGCCAGGGCGTAGTCAAAGGCTCCTGGTCTTTGCTATACGTGCCAGGGCGTAGTCAAAGGCTCCTGGTCTTCCTGTCTGTGACTATTGGATCATTCAGCATTTACTCACATCATCAAATACCAATGCAATGCAACATATTCGTGAATACTAATGCAAGCAACCTATGGCATAAACATGATGCATGAGATATGCTAAAAGCAGCTTGTAGTTCAATTTAAAAAAAATCATCAGTCTTAAGTTTAGTTCCACTCACCTCTGGCTAACTGGACTGACTGACTCTGCAGGTTCTGAATCTCTGGAGCAGTACTCACTGCTGCTCTCTCTGGTTCCTCTGGTCTGTATAAGCACATAAAGACTCAAATGAGGGACCAAACAAGCTTATGACCAACTCTCTTAAACTCCCCAAGAACCCCCTTACACTCACCCTAATAGTCATGCAAAGTAAGCAAAGGAAAGCTGGACAGAACACTTTCGGCGGCAGGTTCGGCGGCCGAATGTCCTCTCCAGAGACGAAACTCAAGCACCTTCGGCGGCCGAATCTCTATGTTCGGCGGCCGAACCCTTTCGGGGGCAAGTTTCGGAGGCCACAAGGCACTCCAGAGACGAAAGTCTCTCACCTTCGGCGGCACCTTTGGCGGCCGAATCCCCCAAACAGAGCCGAACATGCAAAACACTCGGGGGCAAGCTGTGGCAGCCTAAGCCACCATGCAAGAGGTTCGGCGGCCGAATGAACCTTCGGCTGCCGAACCTGAGTTCATCCAGAACTCAGTTTCAATGGCAAACCATCTCCTCCTTCCCTTCAAGCTCTCCATACTTGCATATACCAACTCCTCAACACACATATACATAAGTATATGATCACAGGGGTCCAAAACTATCTAATAACCCCAAACAACAAATCAAACATAACACATAAACATGTATACATGCATAACTCTTTAAAACTACTATTAATACCCTAAGCATGCATCTCCTTCCTTTATCCCCATAAACTCAGAAACATATATACATGTTCAAGTGCATCACTTACCTCCTGTAGCAAGAAGCTAAACACTCTGAACAAGGGAAAACGAATCACCTCTTCTCATACTCTCAAACTCTCTCAAAAACGTAACTTTAGTTTCTCTCAACTCTCAACACTTTTGCAAGCACCTCAAGCTTCTGTATGATCACCCAAAACATGTACAGGTGAGTCATAGAGACGTGGCCATTCCATGGCAAGAATCTGAGGCCAACACTTGTCAAAAACCATGACTCAGCTCACCAGCCAACTCATCGTCGGCTGCCCAATCACATGTAAGACCATGCAATCGTTCGGGGGCCGAACTCACCTTCGGAAGCCAAACACTTTCGGCGGCCGAACTTACCTTCGGCGGCCGAACTTGGCTCAACTGCCTTAGGTCATTTCAACTCAAAACTCACTTCCCTTAACCTTAAAACATTTAAACACATCATAACCCTTAATAACACACAACTCCTACCCTTAGATAGAATCCCAACACCCCGGATTCCATCAGACAACAGGAATTCCGGTGCCGGACTCTAGCCGGGTATTACACTTGAGACCTTCAGGAAGGTGCAAATCAACATACCTCTGCTTGATGCTGTGAAACAGATCCCAAGGTACGCAAAATTTTTGAAAGAATTGTGCACTAATCGCAGGAAGCTTGTCGAAAGAGAAAAAGTGAATGTGGGAGAAGTTGTGACAGCTATCATAAAAAGAGAACTCCCAACTAAGTGCAAAGACAAAGGAATGTTTGCCATTTCTTGCCAGATTGGCAATGTTGGCATTAAAAAGGCCATGTGTGAATTAGGTGCATCTATTAATGTTATGCCTCTGTCCATCTATAACTCTTTGAATGCAGGTGCGCTTAAGGCCACAAGAGTGGTGATTCAATTGGCCGACAGATCTGTAGTGCATCCCAAGGGAGTACTAGAAGATGTTCTTGTTCAAGTAGACCAACTGGTCTTTCCGGTAGATTTTATGTGATTGACATGAAGGATGACCATAGCAATACCACTTCTGACATACTTCTTGGACGACCCTTCTTGAGCACTTCCAGAACTAAAATCGATGTGCATGATGGCACGTTGACCATGGAATTTGAAGGGGAAGTAATTAAATTTAGTGTTTATGATGCTATGAAGTATCCCCATGATTTGTCCCCTGTTTATGGTTTAGACATGATTGATTGCTTGAGTCAGGAAATTTTTAATGAGAATCATGATGATGTGCTAAACAATGATCTCTGCAGGGAATTTGATCTGAAAAATGAAGAGCCAAAACTGACAGAAACAGTCTGCAGCATCCAACAGCTGAACTGCAGACCACTGCAGGAAGAACAGGTAGAAATCACACCATTTCAGAAGAAATTGCAGAACCAATCGCAGAAGCTCATACCGTCCTTTCAACTTCCGCGAAGTGGCATCCTTAGGCCGCAGAACTTCACCATCCTTCGGCCGCCGAAGTCTTCAACACTTCAATCGGCGCCTCTTCAGCCTCCAGTACCATTGCAGACAGTCAATGAACAAACAGAATCCTCCTCACAGCAATTTCTGAACTTTGAAGAAAGTGAGAATGACCTCTATGAACAGATCTGCTATGCCCAGAATGATGAGCCATGGTATGCAGATATTGTAAACTACCTTGCCACAGGTAATCTGCCTTCTGACATGCCCAAGCACACAAGAGACAAAATAAAGAGTGATGCAAAATACTATGTTTGGGATGAACCATACCTGTGGAAGCGTTGTTCTGATCAAATGATAAGGAGATGTATTCCAGATCAAGAAATTACTTCAGTACTTGCATTATGTCATTTGTGTAGTTGTGGTGGTCACTTTGGACCACGAAAGACAGCCCATAAAATTCTTGAATGTGGATTGTATTGGCCTACTCTTTTTCGAGATGCTCATTTGTTTTGCAGGTCATGTGGCAGATGCCAACAAACAGAAAATCTTGACAACAAAAGCCAGATGCCACAAAACCCCATCATGGTTTGTGAGATATTTGATGTATGGGGCATAGACTTCATGGGCTCCTTCCCACCTTCTTTTGGATACACTTACATCATTCTTGCAGTGGATTATGTGTCCAAATGGGTGGAGGCCAAAGCAACCAAGACAGATGATGCAAGGGCAGTAGTTGATTTTGTGAAAACTAACATTTTTGCTAGGCATGGAGTACCTAAGGCAATCATCAGTGATAGAGGCACCCACTTTTGCAACAAGGTAGTTGAAAACCTTCTCAAAAAGCACAATGTGGTGCACAGAACATCCACAGCCTACCATCCTCAGACAAGTGGACAAGCTGAAGTATCCAACAGAGAGATCAAAGCCATTCTAGAAAAGACCATGTCTCCCAACAGAAAGGATTGGAGTGCAAAGTTGGAAGATGCCTTGTGGGCATACAGAACAGCCTACAAAACACCAATAGGTATGTCTCCTTATAGACTAGTCTATGGAAAAGCATGTCACCTTCCAGTTGAACTAGAATACAAGGCTTATTGGGCTGTCAAGAATTGCAACATGAACCTTAAGGAAGCTGGACTCCATCGCAAGTTGCAACTGCAAGAGCTAGAAGAGATAAGAAGAGATGCATATGACACTTCTTGGAACTACAAGACTAAGATCAAAGCCTCCCATGACAATCGAATTTCAAGAAGGCATTTTGAGGTTGGTGATAAAGTCTTACTCTTTGACTCTCGTTTGAAATTATTTCCAGGAAAGCTACGGTCTAGGTGGATTGGACCATTCATTGTTGAGCACACTTATTCCCATGGAGCTGTAGACATTCGCAATATAGATACAGGAAAGCAGTTCAAGGTCAATGGCCACCGTCTGAAACCTTTCTATGAAGGCTTTACAGTCCAAGTAGTGGAAGAAATTCCACTAGATCGTCACCCATTCTGAATAGACTCAATCGCACCATGCAATCCACACCAAGGGGAGTACTCCGTTTCTTTTGTTCTTTTATGATTTCTATATATTGAGGACAATGCATGATTTAGGTGTGGGGGTGCGGATCTGAGAATTTTAAATTTTCGCTTTAATTTTTAGTTTGCTTTAGACACATATTTCCTTTCAGTTGCGTTTTCTTTTCAATTTGCGTTTGATTAGCCACAGTTTTTCTCTTTTCTTTTTGATTTGCTTTACTCAAAGTGATGAACTGTGTTGGATGAGCTTTCTTTCCATGACCCCATTGATGTGATAACTCTTTAAACCTATGTTGAATCGATTGCAATGAGATGTATTCATGTTTGGGAATTGCTTTTGAATTGAATCTTTGAACTTGCCATGGTGAAAAATATATTGATGACACTCATTTGAGAGAATGAATTGATGGATGTGTGAATGAACTTAAGATGACTTGTTTTAGCAATTGGTGTTGATTTGCCCAAATCATTGAGAACATTGATTCTTGATTGCAAGGTAATTTATATTTATTAGTTTGGATAATTTTAAGTCCGTAATTGCTTAGATTGTTCAAACATAAGAACACTTGGTGTAAAAGCCAAGGATATTGCATGATCTAGTGTTGTCACCATGCTTGTGGGTAACTAGAATTGGTTTTCTCCATATCTTAATGCAATTGACAATTGTTAGTAAGCCTAAGGCTCAAGGACGTTCCTTGCAATTTGTTGATTAGTAATTAATTAGAGGACTCTCCCTAATTGGTTAATAATAAAGGAGAAGTATGGTTGTGAGAAGCGTCTTCAATTGCCATGACTAATTTATTGAATCAAGCAAAAGAACATATGAGTCAATGATCAATCCCATCAACCAAAGTGAATCCGAATCTTCAACTAGAGCTTTTACCATTATTGTTTATCCTTAAATTACCATTCACTTTCTTCTAATTGCTCTTTTTATTAGTATAATCAAATCAACTACAAACCCCCCTTTTTTACTTTACTTGCACTTTACTTTCACTTTGTTTTCTGCTCAATCATTTGGTCTTCTCAAGGAAGGTAAATAAGTATCAATTCCCTGTGGATACGATCCTTTCACCACTGTCTACAGTATTTATATTGTTGATAATTGAATTGATTATTTTTGACCGGCTTCGACAACCGTTCTGTCATGGAGCAGTTACCTCACTGCTGGTCTCTAAGGTCTCTCGGGTCCGATCCTACACAGGTGAACTCAAATGAGGGACCAAACATAACTCTATCAAGACTCTAAACAACTCCCCAAAAAACCCCTTAAAACATCATAAAACATGCATAAGAAACAAGCAAATGAAGGCTGGGCAGAGGATTTTCGGCGGCACCTTCGGCGGTCGAAGGTCTTCTACAAATCTGAAAGTTGGGATCCTTCGGGGGCAGGTTCGGCTGCCGAAAGTCCTCCACAGATCCGAAAGTCAGGGACTTTCAAGGGCGGGTTCGGCAGCCGAAACTCCCTTCCAGATCCGAAAGTGCATGCTTTCAGGGGCATGTTAGGCGGACAAAAAGGCTGCCCCTCATGCAGGTTCGGCGGTCGAACCTTGCTTCGGCGGCCGAACCTGGGTTCTCCAGAATGGCAGAACCCGATTCCGTCTCATGCATTTCAGCCCCGAAACTCTCAAATCCTCACTCCCAACTTCCTACAACATGCATACTCACTCCAACATGCATAAGGGGCATAAAAACTTACTTAAGCCCCAATAAAAACAGCAAAAGCATCACATAAGCATACATTCATCAAAAACCCCAACTCAAAGCCTATAACTCTATATCCAACCAAAACATGCATCTTTACCTCTTAACCCTTCATAAAACTTAATTAAGAGCATAAGAGAGGCAAAGATTTAGGCTTACCTCTTGGAGATCTAGAAGTGACAGCAACCCCCAACTTGGAGATGAGTCAAACAGTCTCCAAGGCTTCAAAATTCGGGTTTACGCTTAGATCTTCAAAAAATAAGATAAAACTCATGAAAACATTGAAGGATTTGAAAGAAAATCATAAAATTATCAAGGGAAAGGCAAGAACTCACCTTTGCCTGAAAATGGGGAGAAAAGCTCGTCCGTTTTCGAACTGGGGGCCTCTTATAGGTGGCTGGCTAGACCACCTTCAGGGGCCGAAAGAGCTCTCGCAGCAGCACCATGTTCGGCGGCCGAACCTGGGCTTATCCCTAAAAAACATTTTCTTTTCATTTTTAAAATTTTAACTCAAAAACTTAGCATTGAAACCATGAAAAACATTTTGTAAAAACATATTTTACCCTTCCAGAGGTTCTGGATTCCAGCGGAGATTCCGTCGGAAGGTTGGAATTCCGACACCGGAGTCTAGCCGGGTATTACAACTTGTTTATGTGTTTGAACTTTATTTAATAAATTCTTGTATTTTCATTTGATTGGTAGAAGTTTTAGTTTTCTTCCTTCAAATGTAAGGTTGATGAGGAATTTGTAGGTACGCTCACAATAGATGACATTGGGGTAGTGCAAAAATCCTAAAAATCTCCTTTCACTTGCTTGACAAGGGTTATTGACAAAAGATTATAATGTTGATTGCAATCAATATTATGTTATGTAGATGAAATCTTCAAGATGGTTTTGAATTTTATCAACTATCTCGCAGCCTGTTTGCTTTCTAATTCTTTCTAAAGGAGGATATAAGACATGCTCTGGAGGATAGAGTTGGTGTATTGATGAATAGATAGTCGTATATATGGCCAAAAATGATATATAATTGCAACAAGTTTATAAAGCCTCAAATGATTTCATTAGTCAATCGTGATAATATTTATACATGTTTACACATACAAGATGAGCTTAAAGGCCATATAGATAAGCTGGAACAAGGTACAATGTGATAAGGTATCAGATATATATTTTATAATGAGAGTTACCTAAGTTGATAAAGTGATAAGAGCTTGTGAGAGCTTAAATCGCTAACATACCCTTCAATTCAAGACAGGAAAGGCTCGGATTATTAATTTATCCCAAAATAGAGTGTGACAAGATGAAGGCAACAATTTTGTAAGTATGTAGACAAGTTGGTCTTTTGTTGAGATATAGTGAATAACTAATTATTTCTTTGTTACAATGTCTCAAAAGAAGTGATAATCCACTTTATATGTTATGTTCATGTGTAAAAGATTAGGTTGCCACTCAAGTGATTACTCCTATGTTATCACACCATAACATTAGAGCTTGAGTAGGAGAACTACTAATGCCTTCAAGCAAAGTTTGAATCAAAGAGACTTCATTAGCGGTTGTGGTAATAGCATGATACCTAGCTTCTGTAGACGATCTTGTTATACTCCTTTACTTTTGAGAATTCCATAAGATTAAGTTACAACCAAGAAAAATAGCATAACATGATGTCAACTTACAGTCATAGAGACTGTTGGCGTAATTTGCATCATTGTACACATTTAGTGCTGGTGTTTTGATATTTTAATGTAAAAACCATGAGAATGAGTAGCTTGAAGATAATGAAGCATACACTGAGCTATTGTCATGTGTTCCTCTATAGATGCATGCATGAACTAAGCTATTTTATTCATTACGAATGTAATGTCTAGCCATATGAATCGAAGATATTATATCCACCTACTATGCTATAAAACAAAATTAGATTTTTTGCGCTTTTGATGATGACAAGAAAAAATATGTTGGTGCAGCTGTTAGGAGTAGAAATGACTCTATGGGTAGGTATATATGCTCTATCAAAAATATCTTTAATGTGATAAATTTCTATATTTATTTTTAGCACTTTTAAACACAATTTTATAGTAATTTTCTATGTTTTTATGTCTATTTTATTTGGTAGATATTAATTTAAAAATTTATAGTTTTTATTAATTTTATTTGGTCTTAGGTGAAATTAGGATTATTTTGAAAATTTTAAAAGTCAAAGAGGCAGAATGTCTCATGGCTAGGTCATGAAAATAAACCAAAACGCATAACTAGGCTATGAGGAGCAAAGAAGAGAGGAGGAAAAGGAGACCATAATGTCTCACGGCCAGGTCGTGAGAAATGGGTCTCACGCACAGGCTGGCCTTGAGACATGATTTAATTGGCTCTTTGGCAGTAGCTCTCACGGCCTGGTCGTAAGAAATGAGTTTCACGTATGACCTGGCTGTGAGAGGTACTAAACACCCAATTTTCACTCTGTTTGGCTTTGAAATCTAGGTCTGAAATGAGGAGAATTAACTCTCCATCCCTCAAGAGTGTATAAGTATCATTTTCTCTCATACAACAAGGAGAGTCACCTTAGAAGTCTTTCAAAAGGCTCATTTCTCAACAGTCGCTCTCTACAACAAGAGAGAAGAAGGGTGCTTCATGGAAAGAGGGGTAGTTGGTTCAAGAGATTGAAGCTTGCTTTTCTCCATTAGAGTTTTTTTCTTCTCCTTATACTCTATTTTGTTAATCTTATTTTGTACTTTGTTATAGAGATGATTATAAATTTTATAGTTTTTGTTAGTAATTTTGAACTCATGTGTGTTTAATTTTTAATCTAGAGCATTTGATATAGCTTGAACTCTTATTATATCTTGGGCTTATGTATTAATTTTTCTTATTAATGCAAATATTTATTATTGTGTTTAATGCTTTTGAGCTCTATTATATTGCTTGAATAATTTGATTCATAGTTAATACTAGGAGGGAATGTTGTGAATTGAGTTAAAATAATAGATACTTGGGGATTTTAGCTTGAATGGGAGCAATATAGTTAAGCCCCATGGGATTTAAAATTAATTATAATTTATACTTAATAAACTAATTAAGATTTATGCCACTATTGGAAAATAGGGTTTAAGGTTTAATTAGTATTTTTAATATAACTTGGAAAAGGGTATTAAATAGAATAGAGTTATATTTCCTTGCATTAATAATTAAATTGATTATTAAACATAAGTGTTGAATTTGATATTGGATTAAGTGAAGTCAATGATCTAGATACCTATATTTTCTTGAATTCTTAATTCTTTTATGCATAGGTGTCTCTTGATTTTACTTTTGGATTTATTTTAGTTTATTAAATTTTAGCTTAATTAATCTAATCTCACTCCATTTCGATAGTCTAAATATTAGTAAAATTAGTATAAATTTTTGGTACTTAATCCCAATCCCTGTGAAGATGATACTCACTCATCACTTTATTAGTTGAAGCGATTTTGTGTACTTGCGGATTTTGAACGTCAATTTTTTGGCGCCATTGCTGGGAATTGGCGCATTAATATAAAAAATACCTAATTTTATTAGTAGTTTAGACACCAATTTTTATCTTACTTGTTTCTTTATTTTTATTTTATATTGTCTTTTTATCTTGAGGTGCTTTGAGATGTTTTATTCAGAGGTACTCACAAGTTTTGTTCAGCAGCACTTAGAGCCATTTTATGTTGTTTGGGGGAGATTTAATGAGTTCGTAGAAAGATTTAACAATCATAATATTTATAATTATGTTCTTGCTTTTAGTTTTTATAATGGTTTAGATGAAGCAACAAGGAGATCGATAGATGGTGGATCTTGGAAAACATGTGATCATATGCTACATAAAAGCCATGAGGAAGTGATGCACTTATTGAATGACATGGCAGACTTTGATTACCATTGGCATTAGGACCCTTTACTGCAGGGTTGGAATCATCAATACCCACTGCACACTCATCAGCCTAATATTTTACACTAACCATTTGAGCTTTCATAAGGAAATGGAGTGAGACTTGAAAAGGCAATGGCTCAGTTGGAAGAAGTAATGAATAATAAATTTATAATGAAGGATAATTAAAAAGAATGGATGAAATAAGGTAGAGAGTGATGAAGCTTCATAGGAATGTGAGTCTCAATTGAAAGAGCAAAACTCATTTGAAGTTGAGTTATATATAAAGTTTCCAAAAGAAGAAGATGAAGAAGAAGAAGTGAGCGAGATATTGGTGGATAAAAAAAAATGATAATACCATCAATTTGAGCTCATTCATGGTGTTTACATATGCATCACTAATAGATCCTTTTCTCTCATATACACCACCTTCACCTACATTTGTCCTTCATGAGTCAAAGCCATCTTTATTCCAATAGCAAAGTGTTGATCGTGCTACGTTCCAAATTGCTTCATATCCTGCCAATTTTTAGGCTATTATAAATCAAGACCCATATGAAGTGTTATATGACACTATTTTTAAATACAATTTTATAGTCATTTTCTATGTTTTTATGTCTATTTTTATTTTGTAGATATTAATTTTAAAATTTGTAACTTCTATTAATTTTCTTTGTTTCTAGGTGAAATTGGGGTTATTTTAAAGATTTTGGAGGTCAAAGAGGCAAAATGTCTCATGGCTAGGCCATTAGAATCAACCAAAACTCACAAACACGTCATAAGGAGCAAAGTAGAGAGGAGGAAAAGGAGACCAGAATGTCTTATGGCCAGGCCGTGAGAAATGGGTCTCACGCATGTTCTGGCTGTGAGACATGATTTAATTAGCTCTTTGGCAGTAGCTCTCATGACTTGGCTGTGAGAAATGAGTCTCACGCATGGCCTGATCGTGAGAGGTACTAAACACCCAATTTTCACTCTGTTTGGCTTTGAAATCTAGGTCTGAAGTGAGAGAATTAACTCTCCAATCCCTAAGATTATATAAGCATCATTTCTCTCATACAACAAGAGGAGCTGCCTTAGAAGTCTTTCAAAAGACCCATTTTTCAATAGCCACTCTCTACAATAAGGGAGAAGAAGGGTACTTCATAGAAAGATGGGTAGTTGGTCCAAGAGATTCAAACTTGCTTTCCTCCATTAGAGTTTTTTCTTCTCCCTTAAGACTCTATTTTGTTAATCTTATTTTGTATTTTGTTATAGAAATGATTGTAAATTTTATAGTTTTTGTTATAATTTTGAACTCATGTTTGCTTAACTTTTAATCTAGAGCATTTGATGTAGCTTGAACTCTTATTATATCTTGGACTTATGTATTAATTTTCCTTGTTAATGAAAATGTTTATTATTATGCTTAATGCTTTTGACCTCTATTGTGTTGCTTAAATGTTTTGATTCATAGCTAGTACTGGGAGGGAATATTATGAATCGGGTTAAAATAATAGATATCTTGGGGATTTTAGCTTGAGTGGGGGGCAATATAGGTAAGCCCCTTGGGGTTTGAAATTAATTATAATTTATACTTAATGAACTAATTAAGATTTATGTCATCATTGAAAAATAGGATTTAAGGTTTGATTAGTATTTTTAATAGAACTTGGAAAAGGGTAATAAATATATTAGAGTTACAGGCATTAATAGTTAAATTGATCATTAAATGCAAGTGTTGAATTTGATATTGGGTTAAGTGAAGTTAATGCTTTAGATACCTATTTTCTTAAGTTCTTAATTCTTTTATGCATAGGTGTCTCTTGATCTTACTTTTAAGTTTATTTTAGTTTATTAGATTTTAATTTAATTAATCTAATCTCACTCCATTTTGATAGTTTAAATATTACTAAAATTAATACAAGTTTTTGGTACTTAATCCCAATCCCTGTGGAAACGATATTCACTTATCACTTTATTACTTGAAGCGATTCTGTGCACTTATGGATTTTGCACATCATATTTTTTTAGTTAAAAGAAGTCTAATATCTATTTTAGTAATCTTGATATCTAAGAAATAACTTAAGCCATTGAAGTCTTAATTTGAAGTATTGTGGGAGAGAATGCACAAAAGAAGCAATTAAGACGTTGTTACTTGTAAGCAACAAATCATTAATATAGATTATACAAAGTACCTTAATGCATCTTTTTTATAATGAAAAAGTGATAATAGGCTAAAGAAGCCATGAACTCAAGAGTTATGAAGACATCAATAAGTTTTTTTTTGTATGCCATTACCTTAGTGTTTGACGAAGATTATAAAGAGATCTTTTTAAGTGATAGACATGCATAAACTTATTAGGATCAATGAACTTCGATGGTTGTTCTATATAAATAGTATCATGGATATCACCATGTTAAAATGCATTAGAATGTCAAGTTGCCAAATGTCCTAGTCATTCGAAATAATAAGAGAGAGCAAACTTGTATAGTAGCAAGCTTGACAAAGGCTAAGAATGTATTTGAAAAATCTACTTTAAGCAGCTGATAAAAGCCTTTTTGCAACCAAGCGAGATTTACAGTGATTTATACTACCATATAATTTTTATTTGATAAGGAAGACTCATTTACAACTGATGAAATTTTCGGTAGATGAACATAGGACAAGCTCCTGTACCATTTTGAATTAAGGCATTGAGCTCCTCATTCATATCCTTCCGCTTGTTTAGATCGTGAACTACTTTGGTACAACAAGAAGGAATTATAGAGGTTAAGTTTCCTATTTGAGATTTAGCGATCATTATATGTTGTTAAGTTTGTGGTGGATTTGTAGGTAGAGAATGTTGTAAGGTAAGGTTAAC
Organism: Manihot esculenta; assembly: GCF_001659605.2. Classification (NCBI taxonomy): domain Eukaryota; kingdom Viridiplantae; phylum Streptophyta; class Magnoliopsida; order Malpighiales; family Euphorbiaceae; genus Manihot; species Manihot esculenta. Next base: position 15,815,198 of record NC_035170.2, read on the forward strand.
ACTGAAAGATATACTATTTAAGGCTGGAGGAGAACAGGTTGATGATGAGAACTTGAATAAAGATGGTGAATTACTCAAGTTGGTACCATGTAGAGATGGTGTGAAGGACATAGGAGAGGATGGTGGATATGAGTTGTGCATGGGAGGTGGAATGGTTAAATTAAATGGTTGTTACCTAATAATGCCATTTGTGGTATAACTAATGGAAAAGAGTGTACCAATGATTGATTTGGGGTGGAAGAATCAACATTATGGTTTTCACCTTTTATTGAGAATGGGAAGACTTTCTCAAAAAAGGATACATGATGTGTGAGATAAATAGTTTGCAATAAGAAATTTCCAAATAGATGTACCATGTATGGATTTTACTATATCGCAAGAATATAAATTTAGTAGACTGAGGACGTAATTTGTGTTTGGCATACTATCTTAACCAAGGCTAACATAAATACATGAAAATATACAATTTATTATTATTTAGGTTTTGGTCAAATAATATTTCAGAAGGGAGAGGGATATGTATAAATTGATTATAACCAATTAATAGTATAAACACTAGCATTAAAAGCATAAGTCGAATAGTTATAAAGAATAGACGAATGATGCAATGAGGCATGACTAATTTCAATAATGTGTCAATTTTTATGTTCAACACAACTATTTTCTTGGGGATATAAGGGCAAGACATATGTATACTTATACCATTATCACAAAGATATGAAGTTAAGGCGTGAAATTTCCCATTCCAGTCTACTTGGAAATTTTTTTAATGGGTAAATTGAAGTGCTTTTCAACAATATGGTAAAATTAAATAAGCACATTTAAAATATCATATTTTTATTTAATAAATTTGATTCAACTGTACTTATTACAATCATAAAAAAAGATAAAATAAAAATAATCATCAATATAGAGTATGGGGCCATCAATATAGGGTATGGGGGAGGAACCCTGAACATCATAACAAATAAGTTCTAATAGTTAGTAATATAAGTCATGAAATTAGGAAATGGTAATTTGTGCATTTTACTTAGGTGACAAGTGTGACAAGGACATGAAGAAGAAAAAGTATAAGATGATTTATTGAAATTAAGAACTTTGTGAATAAGACATTGATGAGCATGACTAAATTTGATATGCCATTTTGATAAGTAGTGATATTTGTTCTTGGAGATTAGTATTGTGTAATTCAAGAGTAATCTAATATAGTCTACCTTTACTCGAGCCTCGAAATAAGAGCTGTTGCATGAGGAAATCCTTCACAAAAAAATGTTCAGTATAAAATTCAAATGAAATATTATTTTATTTTGCAAAGGAGTTAATAGAAAGGAGATTTCAATACATAGAAGGAGAATATAGAATATAATGCAAAAGAAAAGAATTATTAGAAATATAAACATAAGAAGAGCCTAGAGTTAATTAGAATGCTATTACCATATTTGAGAATAACTTTTGTAGTGCCATGATAAGGAGAAAATTAAATGAGGTTTTCGAAGTCAATAGTAAGGTGAAAATTGGTTCTTGTATCCAAATCCAATTTTGAGTGGTAGTGATTTTATTTTTAGAAAATAGTTTATAGTTGTGAATAATGGGGTATTATGGATGTCGTGGAGATGGGAACTGATATGGCCACTGCCATTATAATTATGACAAATGAGAGGTGAGAATTGATGAATGAGATGAATAAAAATTAGAGCGACCACTTCCTTTGCCATGACCTATAGATGGCTGTTTATTTGCAAACTATGTAGTTAGACAAATGCTATATTCAATAGAAAGTTTCTTTAGCTTTAGCTAAACTTTTTCACTCAAAAGAAAAGCATACTAGTCATCATAGGAGATAGTCATGTTTTGAGCCTAAACTACATAGAAGAAGGGATAACAAGAGGAATCTAATCCTTCTAAAATGTTATTAATGGGAATGCCTTCAGGTATTGGATTTTTCAATGCTGATAGTTGATTTGAAATACTTTTGGCCTTCTTGAGATAGTCGTTTATGGAATTTGTTCCATTTTTGAGATGCTTGGTGCAAGAGCATTGAAATAATTTTTTTTAAAGTTTAATCCATACTTTTTTAGTAATAGAAACACTAATAATTTGAGGTAGCAATGCGTCTGAGATAGAGAAAAAAATCCAGCTCAAAACTACTTGGTCTTGTTAATTAGGTGTAACAGATTAGAAGAGATGTTAGATCCTAGACAATAACCATGAACGATTGACAATAGTTGTGCCCTCCACAATAAGTAATTATATGAGGTCAGATTGATGGGTAGGTATGGAGTGATATTTGGAAAAACATTAATATTAGTAGAAGAAGAAGAAGGAAATACATTAATATTAGAAGAAGAAGTGATGTAGCGGATGGCTTTGACACCATATAATTGTTATATGTTTGTAAAAGCAATAGTATTTATACCAAAAAAGTGATGTAGCCGATGGCTTTGGCACCATATAATTGTTATATGTTTGTAAAAGCAATAGTATTTATACCTTTTTGTTTTTGTTTTGTCCTTTTATGTATTCTACGTCCATGGATCCCTCCGCATAGGGAGATTGGTTCTTGGTTATTTCTTCTGTATTTTGACTTTATTAGACTTGATTATCCACATGTAATGAGTCCGTCTGGCTAATGAGTTCATTCACTTGGTCGAGCTCGCGAGTTCGTGCTATTGTCTTCTAGTTTTTAAAGTACCTTGACCTTTGAAGTCGGACTGGCCTCTTGGTTTTGTGCTGAGCCAAGTTTGGGCTGCAGCTTGGCTCGTTTGTTCAGATTTTCATTTTGCCTCAGTCTTTTCTGGTGGGGGGAAGGGGTCTGTAGTCGTTATTTTCGTTAGTTGTTTTTCCTTTTCTTTTGGTTTGGTCCTTTTTGGCACTTAATTCTCTTTTGAGCTCGGTCTTGTGTAGTTCGGCTCTGTTGGGAAATCCAAAGATTATTGCAACCCAAATTGCACATCGGAAAAATAAAAATCTCGGATTTCCTTTTCCCAGAATCCGAGTGCTTCGTTTAATTGATAAGAAGGATATGAGACTAACCTGTTAATCTCGTCGAGAAAATACAATGTTGGACTAATTGTGCTGCTTTTTCAAACGAACACCCTCCATGGTATCCACACGAACGTCTTCTATCATTCTAGAGTGCTAGCTCTCTCAAAGATAGATAGATTATGTGCTCCACAATCTGCAGCTTTTTAGACTAAGTTTTCTCAAAATTATCTCTCATCCACAATTCGTAGAATGGGTATTTATATATTTCAGTCTTTTGTTTTTCCCACAACTCTTTTTCCTAAAATGAGTTGTGTTCATAACCCACTATCACAATCTCGCAGATATTCAAATATCTTATGTGATAGAGTCCTTTATCTGTAACAATTACAAATAGACTGCAGATCTTTTAAATATTATTATCTCATAATAATACATGATTAATAATAAATAATTAATAATAATAGCACTTTATTATTACTAATTAATATTAATAATAATAACACTTTATTATTATTAATCAATATTAATAATAATAACATTTTATTATTATTAATTATATTAATGATAAATAATTAATAATAATATCATTTTATTATTATTAATTAATATTAATAATAATAACACTTTATTATTATTAATCAATATTAATAATAATAACACTTTGTTATTATTAATTATATTAATGATTAATAATAATAACACTTTATTATTATTAATTATATTAATGGGCTTTGGGCTTTTAGCCCATTAATATGTCATAGCACATCAACAACGTTCTTTTGTGTGTGACCTAATAGGCTCACATTAATTGATAATAGACCCAGTCTCACAAGACCCATAAGTCATAAATGGTCTCTAACAAAACATTACGACTACCCAACTAATATGAGGATCAATAGTCCGATAAAGCCTAATAAATAGAACATGTATTAATCCCTTTGTCACACGATATCTAGTTTGAACATAAGTCATGGTCAATGTCAAACTTATAATGTTCAAACTTATGATTTCTTGATCTCTAAATAGACTGATAAATTCAAATGATATTGATCACACTATCAATTCATTTGAACACGGCCATGCATTTCTCAGTCTCACTTATCGAGGGGCCCAGAAGATATCTCTCTCAGAGAGGGACAAATCCTATCTTGATTGTTCAATATCCTCTACATAATTTCTATTATACTCAATCATAACCTTTATAATTATCCGATTAAAGACAATGTTTGGTTATGTCAAAACATAATAGTCCTTATGTTGGAAACTATGACAATGTCAAGTCAAAGGATTAAGACATAACTACTTTGAGATTTACTTATGACAATAACCCATGTAGTGATCTCAATGCGGGTCCATCCAATACTTTATTCTCTAACAAGTATCTATGATTGTAATACCCGGCTAGACCTCGGCATCGGAATTCCTACCTTCCGGCGGAATCTCCGTTGGAATCCAGAACTTCTCGAATGTCGGAGCCTTCTTGAAGGGTAAAATAAATGTTTTCTAAAATATTTTTATATGTTTTTATGGTTTTAATAAAGAAAGAAATTGAGTTTTGAAGGAAAAGACCAAGGAGAAAAAGTCCAGGTTCGGCCGCCGAACATGGTGGACTTGCGGGAGCTCTTTTGGCCCCCGAAGGTGGTCTGGCCAGCCACCTATAAAAGGCCCCTTATCCGAAAATGGGCGAGTTTTCTCTCTCTATTTTCGGGCATAGGTGAGATTTCGCCCTCCTTTGGTTGATTTTATGTTTTCCTTCAATCCCTTCAAATTTTGATGAGTTTTTACTTTGTTTTGAAGATTTTTTTTTTAAGCTAAGATCGAAGTTTGGAGCTTGGAGACCCCTGGAGCTAGATTTCTCCCAATCTCTAAGTTTGGATCACCTCTCCTCTCGATCTTCAAGAGGTAAGTATAGATCCTCACCTTCTTTATGTTTTAAGTAAGTTTTGAGGGGTTTTAAGGGTGTTTAATGCATGTTTAGAGTAGATGTAAAATGTTAGGGTTTATGTACCCTTTATGCTTAAAGTGATGCTATGTTGATGTTTGTTGGGGTTTAGGCTAGTTTTATGCCCCTATATGCTGGAATAAGTGTTTATGAATGTTTTAGAATAGTTGAATGCATGTTGTGAGGTTTTGGGTGGCTGGATGTGAGAGGTAGAATCGGGTTCTGCCCTTTGGGAGAGCCCAAGTTCGGCCGCCGAAGCCAGTTTCGGCCGCAGAACCTGCCTGTGGAGGCAGTTTTGGCCACCTAAACTCGCCCCCGAAAGTTTAAACTTTCGGCTCTGGAGGGGAGTTTCGGCCGCCGAACCTGCCCCCGCAAGTTGTGACTTTCGGCTTTGGAAGGACCTTCGGCCGCCGAACCCTGCCCCGAAAGTGCTTGACTTTCGGCTCTGGAGAGACCTTCGGCCGCCGAACCTGCCGCCGAAAGTCCCCTGCCCAGCCTTCCTTTGCATGTTTTCTATGCATGTTTTATGATGTTTTAGGGGGTTTTAGGGGAGATGTTTAGAGTCATGTTAGAGTTTGTTTGGTCCCTCATTTGAGTCCACCTGTGTAGGATCGGACCCGAGGAACCGAGGAGGCCAGCAGTGTTAGCTGTTTCAGAGTCAGCCAGAGGTGAGTAGAACTGAACTATGTTTTAAAGTAAATGAAATTTTTAGCATGTTCATGCATCATGAATGCCATGATATATACTAGGTTGTTTGCATTAGAATTCACGAATATGGTGCATTGCATAATATGATGTTGATGTGGATGGATATTGGATGACCCACTAGCCCTCGATATGATATGTTATGATATGGTATGAAAGTCTAGTGAGGCCCATTCTACACCCCAGGCACGATGTGAGAGAAAGACCAGTGAGGCCCATTCTACGCCCCTGGCACAATTGGACTATGTAGAGGGTTATTAGTGACAAGTCCATCCGTGATGTGAATTGTTTGTGATGTGATGCATTTCATGATGGCATATGTTATAAACTGTTTTTATGGTTCTGCTCACTGAGCTTTAGTAGCTCACCCCTTTTCCCCTAACCCCCAGGTTGCAGGGCCAGAGATAGCTCAGGAAGTCAGCAAGGGTAAAGGCTATGTTATGTAATAGTCTAGTGGTGGACATGATATGTAAAATGATGTAATGTAAAGTAATGTAATGAGGATTAGTATTGTGCTGGGCCCTAATGTATAGTTAATCCCTGTTGCACATGATCTTTATGTAATTGTTTTAATGATGATATATGTTGAACCAAGCTTGATGTATGTGATGTTGACCCAACTAGAGCATTTGATGAGGGCTCTAGTATAGGGTTTGTATGTATAAAGTTATGGTGCATGCACAGGTCAAGCTTGGTATATGGAAAGTTTAAAATTTTTATGAAAATGTATGATCATATATGGGATTTTATCAGATGTACAGGATGTATAGTAAGCTTGCTACGGGTCCCAGCGACCTTAAGTCGATCTAGATCCTAGAGCCGGTAGCGGTCCGATTTTCGGGTCGTTACAGAGGGGTATCAGAGCTCTAGGTTCATATGGTCGGACCTAGAGAGTGTCAGGCTCATAGATGTCATAGAAGGGCAAGCACAATAGGAAAAATCATGTCCACTAGGATAGGATGTAGAGTCCTGTCTTGATGATGATGTGTAATGCCATGACTATATGCATGTACATTAATGATATGCTATGTATGTGATGCGAGTTCATGTGTTTCCACATGAACCATATGATGTTAATGTTTATGTGTATATGTTGTTTTTCAGAAGCAGGATGAGAGGCTCACATCGATCCGCTAGATTGACAGGAGCTCCACCGGAAAATGAGGGCATGGATGCTCGTCCCCCTGCTTTGCCAAGGGCTATGTCTTGTAGATCAAGTAGAGAGGGAACGTCAAGGGACCCTAGAAGGTCTTTTGATGTAAGCAAGGAGGGAACAGTTCAGGGTGGTATGTCAGCTGATGTGAGGGGATCAGAGGAGGATGAACAAAAAAGAGATGGTAGCTTGGGCATGAGTATGTCAGAAGAGGGCATGGGAGATTCGCAAGAAGGTGCTCAGGCCTCGGGTTCCACAACCCCGGGTACAGGGAGAATTGATCTCTCATCTCTGAGTGCAGCCCCCACAAGAAATAAAAAGTGGGGCAGAACTAAGAGGTCGAAGAAGAACAAGTTCTGGAAAAGGTTGAAGTCTAGTCTGGGATTAGGTGATGGCTCGAGCTCCGGTTCAGATAGTTCTGGATGCATGAGGTGTGGAAGGCCGCACAAGGGATTCTGTCGGTATGGGACTACATCATGTTACAGATGCGGACAACAGGGGCACATGGCACATGAGTGTCCCACTGCGCCCTGGTTGGCACCATCCCAGCACACGGCTTCAGGTAGTGTGGCTCAGCCAATAGCTCCAACCATAGCTCAGGACAGCGGCAGAGGCAGAGGTAGAGGGAGAGGGACAGCCTCTTCTTCAGCAGGCTCCCGGGGTGAAGGTCCATCAGCTCCAGCTCAGATCTTCACTATGACACAGCAGGAGGCAAACACGTCAAACACCGTGGTGTCAGGCAATCTCATCATTGGTTGTTCAGATGTGTATGCTTTAATGGACCCTGGTGCTTCTCATTCTTTTATTGCTCCGAGAGCCGTAGAGAGGTTGGGTTTGATAGTCTCTGGGTTAGAGTGTCCCCTCTAGGTCAGTGGACCCAAGTGTGACCCATCAGTGGCAGAGTCAGTCTGCCGGTTCAGTCCAGTGTTTGTTGAGGGTAGATGCCTTCCAGCCGACCTTGTGGTTCTAGACTTGACGGATTTTGATGTCATTCTAGGGATGGATTGGCTATCTACTTGACTCGCGGTTGTCGAAGCCGGTCAAAAATAACCTTTCCGGTTATCAACAATTTTACAACTGCAAATAGTGGTAAAGGATCGAATCCACAGAGAATTGTAAACTTATCTATTTTTCTCAACAAAACCAAGAGATTAAACTGAATGAGAAACCAAAAGCAAGTAACTGAAAGCGGAACAAAAGTAAAGTGCAATAAAAGTAAAAAGGGGAGGTTTTGAGATTGTTTTGATTAGCAAACTACTGAAAGCAATTAAATTAGTAGGTAATTAAAATAACAGAGAAATTCAATATGAGAAAGGTCTAGTTGAAGAGATGGATCCACTTTGGTTGTTTGGATTGATCATTGAAACTTATGTTCACTTGATTGATTCAATAGATTAGTTATGGAGATGAAAAACGCTTCTCACCACCATGTCTCTCCTTATGATTAAATCAATTAGGGAACGTCCTCTAATCAATTACTAATTAACAAATTGCCAAGGAACGTCCTTGGACCTTAGACATCAAAACAATTGTCAATTGCATGAAGAAATAGAGAGATCCAATCCTAGTTACCCAAACGCATAGAGATGTTGCTAGATCATACAATTCCTTAGTTATTACACCAAGAGTTCTTATGTTTGAATAATTCCAGCAATTACGGACTAAAAATTATCCAAACTAACAATCAATTACCTTGCAATCAAGAATCAAGTGGCCAATTTGATCAAAACAACAAAGTAATCATAGATTCAAGCACCAAATTGTATGAATATTGAACAAATCAAAGACAAATAGTTTATGTTCAGATCTCACAATCCATAAAACAACCTTAGTTTCAACCAATCTTCAACTAGAATGAAAGGTTTCAGCCACTCATGGCTGAAACAAAACAGAAAATAAAAGGGGAAAGCAAAAGATGAAGAACCGAAGATGGAGATGGAGAAGGGAGAGCGCCGGCCACTCCTTCTTGCCTTGGCCGATTGGTGTCTTCTTTCAATCTGCTTTGGATGGCCTCTTTGAGATCTTTAAATATGTTTTAAGGTGTTGTCTTAGGGTTTCAAGAGGTTGTCCACGTTTTAAGAGGCTATCCAAAATGCCCTTGGTCCAAGATGTGCCATCCATGCACATGTGTGAAGGGAAAAACGTGGGGCATGTGTGGCTTGTGCAAGAATGGGTCTTTTGGTCTTTTTTTGCTGCCCAAGTGTCTTCAAGATGCTGCCCAAGGTGCCCAAGACTTGCCTTCACACTCTCCTTGCCACCCATTCACTAATAAGGAAGGTGGAGCCTTCTTTGCAATTTGAATTTTGAATGAGCAAGGCATGTGGTGGCAAGTATGTGATCTTTGGATTTGGCTTCCTTGACAAGCTGGATTTTGAAATTCAAAATTTGAATATGAATCTTGAAGATTTGAAATTCAAAATACTTTCCTTATTTGGCTCTTCATTGATGGCAACTTGAGACTTGGCTTCTTGAATAAGGAGAAGGCTACTTGGAGATTTGAAATTTGAATTTCAAATTGCTTTGGCTGAATGTTCTTTCCTTCTTTGCCACTTTCCTTATTTAGCTTACTTGAATTCAACTTGGCAGGCTTGCTCTCCTTTGCTCCATTTAAGGCAGCTTTAAGGGGATTTTCTCCAAAATGTCCTTTTACACCATTTTCTGCAAAATAATATCAAGAGCACTAAATTAAGCAGAAATCATGTAAATAATCATCAATAATATCAAGATAAAATGGACTAAAATATGTTCTATCACTACTCATGGTGCTACCTTGGATTGCAGAGACAAAGTAGTCAGGTTTAGAGATCAGGATGGGTCAGAGGTTGTCTTCAGGGGAGACAGGAGGGGTATGCCTAAAGGTCTGATATCAGACCTACAGGCTCGTAGGTTGCTCAGGAGGGGTTGTCAGGGGTTTCTAGCTCATGTGAGAGAGCTGGATAGTCAAGTTAGGGAGCCAGCCTCAGTGCCCGTAGTCAGAGAGTTTCCAGATGTCTTCCCAGACAAGCTTCCAGGACTACCACCTGCTAGGGAGATAGAGTTCGAGATAGAATTGATGCCTGGAACCAGACCAATCTCTATCCCTCCCTGCAGGATGGCACCAGCAGAGTTGAAGGAGCTAAAGGAGCAGTTGCAAGAGTTGGTAGACAAGGGTTTCATCCGATCGAGTACCTCACCTTGGGGTGCTCCAGTGCTGTTTGTAAAGAAGAATGATGGATCCCTGAGACTTTGTATCAACTATAGGCAGTTGAACAAAGTCACTACCAAGAATAAGTATCCGTTACCTACGATCGACGATCTATTTGACTAGCTAGCAGGAGCAGGTTGTTTTTCCAAGACAGATCTGAGATCCGGGTACCACCAGCTGAGAATCAGAGAAGAAGATGTGTCGAAGACGGCATTCAGGACCAGATATGGGCATTATGAATTCCTAGTAATGTCGTTTGGGCTAACCAATGCCCCTGCAACATTCATGGATCTCATGAACAGAGTTTTTAGCTAGTATCTGGATCACTTTGTTATTGTCTTCATTGATGATATCTTAGTGTATTCCAAAAACGCAAAGGAGCATGCCCATCATCTGAGGATAGTTTTGCAGACCCTGAAGGAGCATGGCTTGTATGCTAAGTTCTCCAAATGTGAATTCTGGTTGAGGAGCATTTCCTTCTTGGGACATGTTGTGTCAGAAAAGGGAATTGAAGTGGACCCCAAGAAGATGGAAGCTGTAGCTAACTGGCCTAGACCCACTACAGTTATAGAGATTAAGAGCTTTCTGGGTTTGGCAGGTTACTACAGGAGGTTCGTCCAGGACTTCTCCAAAATTGCTGCTCCTATGACCAGGTTGACCAAGAAGAATAAGAGGTTTGTGTGGTCTGAACAGTGTGAGGAAAGCTTCGAGAAGCTGAAGAAAAGGTTGACGTCAGCACCGGTGTTAGCTCTGCCTACCAGTAATGAAGACTTCACAGTGTTTTATGATGCGTCCCGTGTGAGACTAGGGTGTGTGTTGATGCAAAATGAGAGGGTAATTGCTTATGCTTCTAGGCAGCTGAAGAAGCATGAGTTGAATTATCCTACACATGACCTAGAGATGGCAGTTGTGATCTTTGCACTCAAGATGTGGAGGCATTACCTGTATGGGGTTAAATGTGAGATCTTCACAGATCATAAGAGTTTGCAGTACATCTTGAGTTAGAGAGAGTTGAATCTGAGGCAGAGGAGATGGGTAGAACTGCTTAGTGACTATGATTGTAAGATTCAGTACCATCCGGTCAAGGCAAATGTGGTGGCAGATGCCCTAAGCCAAAAATCACTTGGCAGTCTATCCCATATTACAGCAGAGAGAAGACCGGTGGTGAGGAAATTTTATAAGCTCATTAATGAAGGGCTGCAGTTGGAGTTGTCTGGTACAGGTGCTTTGATAGCCCAGATGAGAGTGACACCGTGTTTCTGGAGCAGGTGGCTCAGAAACAGTATAAGGACTCCGAGTTGGTGAAGATAGCCAGAGCAGTTCAAGCAGGCAAGAATGAAGAGTTCAGATTTGACAACAAGGGGATCCTCCGCTATGGGAGTAGGTTATGTGTACCAGATGACGTGAGCCTGAAGGGAGACATTATGAGGGAAGCTCATAATGCTAGATACAATGTTCACCATGGAGCCACCAAAATGTACCAAGATCTGAAAAGAGTTTATTGGTGGCTAGCTATGAAAAGTGAAGTGGCACAGTTCGTGTCCGCCTACGAAGTATGTTAGAGGGTGAAGCTGGAACATCAGAAGCCGGCTGGAATGCTTAACCCATTGCCGATTCCAGAGTGAAAATGGGAGAATATAGCTATGCATTTTGTGGTGGGGTTACCGGCAACGTCCAACAGATTGGACTCCATATGGGTGATTGTGGATAGAATGACCGAATCTGCTCACTTCATCCCTGTCAGGAGTGGCTATTCTGTGGACAAATTGGTGCAGGTGTATGTGGAAGAAGTTGCCAGGTTGCATGGGGCTCCCATTTCAATAGTGTCAGATAGGGGACCTCAGTTCACCTCTAGGTTTTGGCAGAGTCTGCAAAACGCTATGGGTACCAGACTAGATTTTAGCACTGCTTTCCATCCACAAACTAATGGACAGTCAGAGAGGACCATCTAGACCATAGAAGATATGCTCAGAATGTGTGTGCTAGATTTTGGCGGTTCTTGGAGGCAGCATCTACCCTTGGTGGAGTTTGGCTACAATAATAGCTATCATGCTAGCATAGGGATGGCTCCATATGAAGCTTTGTATGGAAGGAAGTGCAGGTCACCTGTCTGCTGGGAAGAAGTTGGAGAAAGGGCCTTAGCAGGGCCTGAGCTAGTAGAGATCACCAGCAGGGTGGTGCCCATTATCAGAGAAAGGATCAGAACTGCTGTGAGTCGGCAGAAAAGCTATGCAGATGTCCGCAGGAAGCATGTAGAGTTTCAGGAGAGAGATATGGTGTTGCTCAAGGTGTCTCCTATGAAAGGGGTGATTCATTTTGGGAAGAAAGGTAAGCTAGCTCCACGGTACATCGGACCCTTTGAAATCTTGCAGGAGATTGGGAATGTATCGTACAAGTTGGACTTACCTGCTTCAATGGAGAGAATCCATCCGGTTTTCCATGTTTCCATGTTATGAAAGTTCGTGTCAGATCCGGCAAGGTTCTTAACGAGCCTGATGTAGAGATCCTAGGAGATCTCACCTATGTTGAGCAGCCAGTGCGGATCCTAGACACGCAGATTAGAAAGCTGAGAAATAAGGAAATCCCGATGGTGAAAGTCCTTTGGAATCGCGACAACATAGAAGAATGTACCTGGGAGACACGGGAGTGTATGCTCCAGCAATACCCCTATCTCTTTTAAGGTTAGTCTTTTTGTGTTTATGTTTATGCCATGCTATGCTTGTTTGTGTTTATGTTTATGCCATTCTATGCTTGTTTGTTGAACATTCGGGGACGAATGATCTTAAGGGGGGAAGAATGTAATACCCGGCTAGACCCTGGCGTCAAAATTCCTACGTTCCAGCGGAATCTCCGTTGGAATTCGAAACTTCTCGGATGTCGGAGCCTTCTAGAAGGGTAAAATAAAGGTTTTCTAAAATGTTTTTATATGTTTTTATGGTTTTAATGAAGAAAGAAATTGAGTTTTAAAGGAAAAGACCAAGGAGGAAAAGTCCAGATTCGGCCGCCGAACCTCATGTTCGGCCGCTGAACATGGTGGACTTGCGGGAGCTCTTTTGGCCCCCGAAGGTGGTCTGGCCAGCCACCTATAAAAGGCCCCTTGTCCGAAAATGGGCGAGTTTTCTCTCTCTATTTTCGGGCATAGGTGAAATTTCGCCCTCCTTTGATTGATTTTATGTTTTCCTTCAATCCATTCAAATTTTGATGAGTTTTTACCTTGTTTTGAAGATTTTTTTTTTAAGCTAAGATCGAAGTTTTAGAGCTTGGAGACCCCCGGAGCAAGATTTCTCCCAATCTCTAAGTTTGGATCACCTCTCCTCTCGTTCTTCAAGAGGTAAGCATATATCCTCACCTTCTTTATGTTTTAAGTAAGTTTTGAGGGGTTTTAAGGGTGTTTAATGCATGTTTAGAGTAGATGTAAAATGTTAGGGTTTATGTAACCTTTATGCTTAAAGTGATGCTATGTTGATGTTTGTTGGGGTTTAGGCTAGTTTTATGCCCCTATATGCTGGAATAAGTGTTTATGCATGTTTTAGAGTAGTTGAATGCATGTTGTGAGGTTTTGGGTGGCTGGATGTGAGAGGCAGAATTGGGTTCTGCCCTTTGGGATAGCCCAGGTTCGGCCGCCGAACCTGCCTGTGGAGGCAGTTTTAGCCGCCTAAACTCGCCCCCGAAAGTTTGAACTTTCGGATCTAGAGGGGAGTTTCGGCCGCCGAACCTACCCCCGAAGGTTGTGACTTTCGGCTCTGGAAGGACCTTCGGCCGCCGAACCTACCCCCGAAAGTGCTTGACTTTTGGCTCTGGAGGGACCTTCGACCGCCGAACCTGCCGCCGAAAGTCCCCTGCCCAGCCTTCCTTTGCATATTTTCTATGCATGTTTTATGATGTTTTAGGGGGTTTTTGGGGAGATGTTTAGAGTCATGTTAGAGTTTGTTTGGTCCCTCGTTTGAGTCCACCTGTGTAGGATCGGACCCAAGGAACTGAGGAGGCCAGCAGTGTTAGCTGTTTCAGAGTCAGCCAGAGGTGAGTAGAACTGAACTATGTTTTAAAGTAAATGGAATTTTTAGCATGTTCATGCATCACGAATGCCATGATATGTACTAGGTTGTTTGCATTAGAATTCACGAATATGGTGCATTGCATAATATGATGTTGATGTGGATGGATATTGGATGACCCACTAGCCCTTGATATGATATGTTATGATATTGTATGAAAGTCCAGTGAGGCCCATTCTACGCCCCTAGCACATTGGATATGTTATGTTATGTTATGTTAAGAGAAAGACCAGTGAGGCCCATTCTACGCCCTTGGCACAATTGGACTATGTAGAGGGTTATTGGTGACAAGTCCATCCGTGATGTGAATTGTTTGTGATGTGATGCATTTCATGATGGCATATGTTATAAACTGTTTTTATGGTTCTGCTCACTGAGCTTTAGTAGCTTACCCCTTTTCCCCTAATCGCCAGGTTGCAGGGCCAGAGATAGCTCAGGAAGTCAGCAAGCGTAAAGGCTATGTTATGTAATAGTCTAGTGGTGGACATGATATGTAAAATGATGTAAAGTAAAGTAATGTAATGATGATTAGTATTGTGCTTGGCCCTAATGTATGGTTAATTCCTGTTGTACATGATCTTTATGTAAATGTTTTAATGATGATATATGTTGAACCAAACTTGATGTATATGATGTTGACCCAACTAGAGCATTTGATGAGGGCTCTAGTATGGGGTTTGTATGTATAAAGTTATAGTGCATGCACAGGTCAAGCTTGGTATATGGAAAGTTTAAATTTTTTATGAAAATGTATGATCATGTATGGGATTTTATTAGATGTACAGGATGTATAGTAGGCTTGCTACGGGTCCCGGCGACCTTAAGTCGATCTGGATCCTAGCTCCGGTAGCGGTCCAGTTTCCGGGTCGTTACAATGATTATTGAATTATATCAACATATACATAATCATCTCATGATTATCAATCAATAATCATACTAGTTATATTTTATTATTATCAACATAATAATAAGTAACCAGGGATGATAATCATTATTATGTAACATGCAAACAAATAATAATGATAAAAAACCTCTTTTATTAATAACTAAACGACATACAAAAAGGTGCAAGATAATGGCCTAGGGCATATACACTAACAATCTCCCACTTGCACTAGGCCTAATCATACAAGTATCTAATACCCATAGTCCTAGTGTGCTGATCATGCTTGACCTGTGAAAGAGGCTTAGTCAGTGGATCTGCAATGTTGTCATTTGTGTCTACTTTGCATATTTTAATATCTCCTCTATCAATGATCTCTCGAATAAGGTGATATCGTCTAAGTATGTGTTTAGATCTCTGATGAGATCTGGGCTCCTTTGCCTGTGCTATGGCACCGTTGTTATCACAATAAAGGTCCATAGGATTTGCAATGCTGGGAACTACTCCTAACTCTGTGATGAATTTCTTCAATCAGACTGCCTCTTTAGCTGCATCTGATGCTACTATATACTCAGCTTCCATTGTAGAATCTGCTACAGTGCTCTGCTTGGAACTTTTCCAGCTAACAGCTCCACCATTTAAAGTGAATACGAATCTTGACTGCGATCTAAAGTCATCTATGTCGGTTTGGAAACTAGCATCTGTGTAACCACTTACAACTAGCTCGTCTTCCAAACCTCCATAAACTAGGAAAGCATCCTTAGTCCTTCTAAGGTACTTTAGGATATTCTTAACAGCTGTCCAGTGATTTTCACCGAGATCTGCCTGATATCTGCTCGTTGCGCTCAAGGCATATGAGACGTCTGGTCTAGTACATAACGTGGCATACATGAGAGATCCAATAGCAGAAGCATAAGGGATCTTATTCATTCGTTCTCGCTCATCAGATGTCATAGGACATTGATTCTTACTGAGATGAATACCATGAGACATGGGCAAGAATCCTCTTTTGGAATCTTGCATGTTGAACCTCTTCAGCACCTTGTCAATATAAGTACTTTGACTCAGACCGATTATCCTCTTTGATCTATCCCTATAGATCTTAACACTAAGGATATAAGCAGCCTCACCTAAGTCCTTCATTGAAAAAGAATTTCATAACCAAGTCTTAACCTTTTGCAAGGTAGGGATATCATTTCTAATGAGTAATTGACTGTGCGGTTGTCGAAGCCGGTCAAAAATAACCTTCTTGGTTACCTACTTTACAACTGCAGATAGTGGTGAAGGATCGAATCCACAGAGAATTGATTACCTATTTATTTATCTCAATCAAGACCAATAGAACTAATTGAAAACACAATAGAAAGCAAGTAATCGCAAATAGAACAAAAGTAAAATGCAAGGAAAGTAAAAAGGGGGTTTTGAGAGTGATTTGATTAACAACTAGTGAAAGCAATTAAAACAGTAAGTAGTCAAAATAAAACAAGAAATCAATATTAGAAAAGTCTAGTTGAAGATATGGGTCCACTTTGGTTGTTTGGGTTGATCATTGAAACATGGTTATCTTGATTGATTCGATAGGTTGGTTATGGGGGTGGAAGATGCTTCTCACCACCATGTCTTTCCTTATGAACAAACTGATTAGGGAATGTCCTCTAACCAATTACTAATCAACAAGTTGCCAAGGAACGTCCTTGGGCCATAGGCATCAAAACAATTGCCAATTGCATGAAGAACAAGAAAGATCCAAACCCTAGCTACTCAAACGCATGAGATGTTGCTAGATCATACAATTTCTTGGGTTTTTACACCAAGTGTTCTATGGACAGAATATTTTCAGCAATTACGGACTAACAAATATCCTAATCCAACAATCAATTAACTTTGCAATCAAGAATCAAGTGGCCAATTTGATCAATACAATAAAGCAATCTTAGAATTAAGCACAATTGCATGAATATTGAATAAACCAAAATCAAACACTTTATGTTCAGATCTCACAACCCTTTAAACAACCTTAGTTTCAACCAAACTTCAACTAGAAAGAAGGGTTTCAGCCACTCATGGCTGAACCAAAACAGAAAATTAAAGAAAAGAAGAAAGAAGAAGAAGAACTAAGGTGGAGAGTGGGGCCTTGCCGATTTCTTGGAGAAGTGGTGGAACCAAATCTGCCTTCCTTGTCTTCTTGAAGCCTTTAAATAGATCTTGAGAGGCTCCTTAGAGTTTGGTGGCAGTCCATGAGTCTTTTAGAGGCTGTCCAAAGTGCCCTTGGTCCCATATGTGCCTTCTTTGTGCATGAGTGAAGGCAAAAACGAGATGCATGTGATGGGGGGCAAGTGGGGGCTCTTTGGTCTTTTTAATTGCTGCCCAAAGTCTTCAAGATGCTGCCTAAAGAGTTAAGAGGCTGCCCATGCACTAATAAGGAAGGTGGAGCCTCCTTTTGAATTTTGAATGTGCATGATACTAAGTGAGAAACATGTGATCTTTGGATTTTGGCTTCCTTAATAAGCTTGATCTTGAAATCCAATATTTGAATGTGAATCTTGAAGATTTGAATCTCAAAATACTTCCCTTGTTTGGCTCCTCAAATATGGCAACTTGGGATATGGCTTCTTGAATAAGGAAAGTGTGCATTGGGAGGCATTTTCGGCTGCCTAAAATGAGTTTCGGAGGCTGGACTTTCGGCTCTGGATGCAAGGTTCGGCGGCCGAAGGTGTCGCCGAAGGTGGTAGAGTTTCGTCTCTGGAGTCCTCTTTCGGCCGCCGAAAGTGCCGCCGAAAGTGCCGCCGAAGGTGACTGGTCTTTGGCTTTCGAAAGTGCTTCCGAAGGTTGCTGAATTTTGGCTCCTTTTGGCATTTTTAAGAACATTTTCTCTAATTTGTTTCTTCACACCTAATATTTATAAAACATGATTAAAACCACAAAATTAGGTAGAATAGGTGCAAATAAACATCAATAAGGTCATGAAAATATGGACTAAAATATGCTCTATCAAATACCCCCACACTTAAGCTTTTGCTTGTCCTCAAGCAAACAAACATAGTCAAATAAGTTTTCTTCCTCTAGATCCTTATTTCTACTTAAGCTCATACTCAAGACCCCTATTTTGAATCATTGCAGTGAAGAATATATGCATGAAGATTACTTACCTTCTTTCCTTGTTTCCCTTTGCTTACCATGGCTAGGATTTGTTTTCCTCAAGAGAGACATGCACATTAATTTGTTAAGACTTTTTCTAGCTTTTGGATTGACTTGCCCTTACCTTGAAGTACTTTATTCAGGCTTTTGCACTTTAGATTTTACTTGGAAAGGTCACCAACCTATTTTTGATGTCATGGTTTATATTTTTCAGTTGGTCACCTATCCAAGTGGCTACTAGCCTTGTTCATAGTCTTTTGACCATTGGAACAGTTTTTGAATTTGTGCTTTTGAGGTCTTTACCTTTGCTGAATTTTCTTGCTCTCAATGATTTGGGCAAATCAACACCAATTGCTAAATCAAGTCACATTAAGTTCATTCACACAATTTTCAATTTATTCTCAATCAATTGAGGGTCATCAATATATTTTTCACCATGGCAAACTTAAAGATTCAATTCAAAAGGCAATTCTCAAACATGAATATAACTCACTGCAATTGATTCAACATAGGTTTAAAGAGTTATCACATCAATGGGGTCATGGAAAGAAAGACTCATTTAACATAGTTCATCAGTTTGAGTAGAGCAAAACAAAAGGAAGAAGAAGGTTGTGGTTGTGTATGTTTTATTGAAAGCATAAACAAATTAAAATTCAACCGTGGCTAATTAACTGAAAGAAACTTAAAACTGAAAGGAGAAAAGAAAAAATTTTTGCAATCTGAAAGCATGAAAAATCGCAGAAGAGAAGGGGAGAAGAAGAAGAGAAGAAGAGAGATAGAGAGAAGAAAGAGAGAAATATGCACCCCCACACTTAAATCATGCATTGTCCTCAATGTAAAAGAAGAGAGAAAAAGAGAACAAAGGAATCTGAATACTCCCCTGGGGTGTGGTGTGCATGGCATGATCACTTAGGCAGAAGGGTGTTGCAGTGGAATTTCTTCCACCACTTGTACTGCGAATCCTTCAAAGTATGGTTTCAGATGATGGCCGTTCACTTTGAAGATTTTTCTAGTTTCTATGCTTCGGATGTCTACAGCTCCATGTGGGTAAGCATGTTCTACAATGAATGGTCCAATCCACCTAGACCGTAGCTTTCCTGTGACCAAGTAGTTTACCATATCGGCGTACCATGGCTCGTCAGACTGAGCAAGGAAGATTTGTTCAAGGAGGTCTTCCTTGGATTCTTCAGATTCAGGATGGTAATGTTCTGGGCTTGACTGCAAAGAAGTTGGGATGGAAGAGCTTGCTTGTGATGCATTCTGCCGGGAGAGGTTTGACGGCCTAAAAGTGTCTAAGTTTGGCGGCCGAAGGTCTTCAGTTTGCGGAGTGAGCTGTGGCGATGGATTCGGCTTCTGCAAGTCAGTTAGGTTCGGCGACCGAAAGACGTTTGGCGGCCGAAGTTCGTTTTCTTTCTGCGCAATGTTTTGCACAAGCGGTGCAACAAAAGGTGGTGTCTGAAGGGCAGTGGGGTTCGGCGGCCGAAGGTGGGCTATGTTCGGCGGCCGAATGTCTTCTGTCTGCGCAACCTCTATCTGCTGAATGCTGCAGATTGTTTCTTTGAGTTTCAGGTTTTCAATCCTGCAAAGATCATCATCTAAAACAGAATCTTGATTTTCATTAAACACATCTTGGCTCAAACAATCAATAATATCAAGACCATAAACTGGGGACATATCATGTGGATATTTCATGGCATCATAGACATTGTACTTAATGACTTCCCCTTCAAATTCCATGGTAAGAGTACCATCATGCACATCGATTTTAGTTCTAGCAGTACTTAAGAAAGGACGTCCAAGAAGAATATCAGAACTAGTATTGCAACTATCTTCCTTAGTATCAATCACATAAAAATCAGCAGGAAATACAAGTTCATCTACTTGGACTAAGACATCTTCTAGAACACCTATGGGGTATACCACAGATCTATCAGCCAATTGTATCACAACTCTTGTTTCTTTGAGTGCACATGCATTGAGAGATTTATAGATGGAGAGAGGCATGACATTAATGGATGCACCAAGATCACACATGGCTTTCTTGATACCAACATTTCCAATTTTACAAGAGATAGCAAACATACCTTTGTCCTTGCATTTGGTAGGGAGTTCTCTTTTAATAACAACAGTGACTACCTCACCTACACTTACTTTTTCTCTTTCAGCAAGCTTTCTTCTATTGGTGCAAAGTTCCTTCAGAAATTTTGCATACCTAGGAATTTGCTTAACAGCATCTAGCAGTGGTATGTTGATTTCCACTTTTCTGAAAGTCTCAAGGATCTCCTTTTTCTCTTTTTCTTTTTGCGTTCTTTCAAATCTTTTTGGAAAAGGAGGTGGAATGTGAAAACTTACTTTTGGATCAGTTTTGTGCGCAGGAGGTGGTTCAGATTGTGATGGAGAGGCTTCAGGTTGCATTGGTTCTTGCGCAGGAGGTGTCTTTGGTTCAACTTCCTTCTCTTGCTCATGATTAGCATCTTGAAGCTCTTTGCCACTTCTTAAAGTGATGGCACTAACATTTTGTCTAGGGTTAGTTTCAGTTTGAGAAGGGAGCTTACCTTGGGATTCAGATCTGTCGATTTATGCAGCCAGTTGGCCTATCTCTTGTCGCATGCCTTGCATGGTGTTTACCATTGTTTCCATCATTGTTTGCATAATCTTTTTAAGGTGCTGATTTGGATTTGAAGGTGCTGGTTGGGCTTGATTTCTTTAGTAATTTTGGTAATTCTGATCATTGTTGGCCTTTCAATAGCTAAAATTGGGGTGATCTCTCCAACCTAGATTGTATGTATTGGAATATGGATCATATCTAGGCTGGTTGTTGTACCTCCCAATTGCATTGACTTGATGATTGTCTTCTTGGAGGGTAGGACATTGATCAGTGGGGTGTCCTACATATGAGCAGATACCACATGGCCTAGGAGGCTGGGGTGCTTGAATCTGTTGCACAACATCTACCACAATATTTTTCATAACAGATGTTAGTTCAGACATGGTGGGAAAACTTACCTCATTGGCCCTTTGTAGTTGCCTTTCTTCTCCATACTGCCTAGATGAGGCTGCAAGAGTAGATATCAACTCTTTCATCTCCCTTGGTGACTTGTCTAGGATAGATCCTCCACAGGCTACATTTATGAGTTTCCTTTCTGATGGAATCAGTCCTCCATAGAAGAATTGTATGAGGGCCTTGTCTGACATATCATGTTGTGGACAACCTGTACATAGTCTTTCAAACCTTTCCCAATAATCATATAAGTCCTCAGTTGGTCTTTGCCTTATGCTAGTGATTTCTCTTATTATGCCAATTGACTTAGATGGTGGGAAGTATTTATCCAAGAAGGCTTGGACCATATCATCCCAAGAGGTTATAGATCCAGGTGGCAAATAAAATAACCAATCCTTAGCATGGTCATCTAATGAAAAGGGAAAAGCCCTTAGTTTAACATGATCTTCAGAGATCCCTTGAGGTCTCATAGATTAACAAATAATTTTAAATTCTTTTAAGTGCTTATGTGGATTTTCATTTTCTCTACCTCTAAACTTAGGAAGAATATGTATCAAACCTGTCTTGAGTTCAAAGGGAACTATAAGAGGTGGATAGGTGATGCAAAGTGGAGCATAATCACCTACAGGAGTTGCTAACTCCCTCATGGTTCTTTCTCTTTATGCTTGTGGCCTATTTGCTGGATTTTCTTAGACTATCTGGCCTTGAACAGCATGTCCATCATGGGCAACAGCTGGAGCTTGAGGTTCTGCCATTTGTGCAAGATTCGGTTGCTGGAGTGCAGGACTTTCGGCGGCCAAATGTAGGGATGGTTCGGCGGCCGAAGGTTGGGCAGAAGGTTCTGCGCTTGAGGCTTGCTTTCCTAGCCTTCTGATGGTGCGTTCAATTTATGGATCAAAGGGCACAGTGTCCCTATGCTCATATCTGGTCATGAAAGAAAAATAAACAAATAAGTAAAATCAACTCCCCGGCAACGGCGCCAATTTTTGACTGTGCGGTTGTCGAAGCCGGTCAAAAATAACCTTCTTGGTTACCTACAATTTACAACTGCAGATAGTGGTGAAGGATCGAATCCACAGAGAATTATTACCTATTTATTTATCTCAATCAAGACCAATAGAACTAATTGAAAACACAATAGAAAGCAAGTAATCGCAAATAGAACAAAAGTAAAATGCAAGGAAAGTAAAAAGGGAGTTTTGAGAGTGATTTGATTAACAACTAATGAAAGCAATTAAAATAGTAAGTAGTCAAAATAAAACAAGAAATCAATATGAGAAAAGTCTAGTTGAAGATATGGGTCTACTTTGGTTGTTTGGGTTGATCATTGAAACATGGTTATCTTGATTGATTCGATAGGTTGGTTATGGGGGTGGAAGACGCTTCTCACCACCATGTCTTTCCTTATGAACAAACTGATTAGGGAATGTCCTCTAACCAATTACTAATCAAGAAATTGCCAAGGAATGTCCTTGGGCCATAGGCATCAAAACAATTGCCAATTGCATGAAGAACAAGAAAGATCCAAACCCTAGCTACTCAAACGCATGAGATGTTGCTAGATCATACAATTTCTTGGGTTTTTACACCAAGTGTTCTATGGACAGAATATTTCCAGCAATTACGGACTAACAAATATCCTAATCCAACAATCAATTAACTTTGCAATCAAGAATCAAGTGGCCAATTTGATCAAAACAACAAAGCAATCTTAGAATTAAGCACAATTGCATGAATATTGAATAAACCAAAATCAAACACTTTATGTTCAGATCTCACAACCCTTTAAACAACCTTAGTTTCAATCAAACTTCAACTAGAAAGAAGGGTTTCAGCCACTCATGGCTGAACCAAAATAGAAAATTAAAGAAAAGAAGAAAGAAGAAGAAGAACTAAGGTGGAGAGAGAGCCTTGGGGCCTTGCCGATTTCTGGAGAAGTGGTGGAACCAAATCTGCCTTCCTTGTCTTCTTGAAGCCTTTAAATAGATCTTGAGAGGCTGCTTAGGGTTTGGTGGCAGTCCATGAGTCTTTTAGAGGCTGTCCAAAGTGCCCTTGGTCCCATATGTGCCTTCTTTGTGCATGAGTGAAGGCAAAAACGAGATGCATGTGATGGGGGGCAAGTGGGGGCTCTTTGGTCTTTTTAATTGCTGCCCAAGGTCTTCAAGATGTTGCCTAAAGAGTTAAGAGGCTGCCCATACACTAATAAGGAAGGTGGGGCCTCCTTTTGAATTTTGAATGTGCATGATACTAAGTGCGAAACATGTGATCTTTGGATTTTGGCTTCCTTAATAAGCTTGATCTTGAAATCCAATATTTGAATGTGAATCTTGAAGATTTGAATCTCAAAATACTTCCTTTGTTTGGCTCCTCAAATATGGCAACTTGGGATATGGCTTCTTGAATAAGGAAAGTGTGCATTGGGAGGCATTTTCGGCTGCCTAAAATGAGTTTCGGAGGCTGGACTTTCGGCTCTGGACGCAAGGTTCGGCGGCCGAAGGTGCCGCCGAAAGTGGTAGAGTTTCGTCTCTGGAGTCCTCTTTCGGCCGCCGAAAGTGCCGCCGAAGGTGACTAGTCTTTGGCTTCCGAAAGTGCTTCCGAAGGTTGCTGAATTTTGGCTCCTTTTGGCATTTTTAAGAACATTTTCTCTAATTTGTTTCTTCACACCTAATATTTACAAAACATGATTAAAACCACAAAATTAGATAGAATAGGTGCAAATAAACATCAATAAGATCATGAAAATATGGACTAAAATATGCTCTATCAGTAATATGTCATCCACATATAGGACTAGAAACACAATTGCACTCCCACTAACCATCTTGTAAACACAATATTCATCTTCATTCTTGATGAATTCAAAGTCCCTGACTGTCTCATCAAAACGAAGATTCCAGCTCCGAGAAGCTTGCTTCAATCCATAAATGGATCTTTGAAGCTTGCAAATCTTTCTAGAATTCTCAGGGATTACAAAACCCTCAGGTTGTGTCATGTACACATCCTCGAGCAAGTTTCCATTACGGAAAGTTGTTTTGACATCCATTTGCCATATCTCGTAATCATAGTACGCAGCAATGGCAATGAGAATTCTAACCGACTTAAGCATTGCTACTGGCAAAAAGGTATCATCATAGTCTATACCATGAATCTGTTTGAAACCTTTTGCTCAAGCCTTGCTTTGTAGGTATGCACATTTCCATCCATGTCAGTTTTCTTCTTGAAAACCCATTTGCAACCAATGGTCTTAACACCCTCAAGGGGATCAATTAATGACTAAACTCGATTGTCATACATGGATTGCATTTCAGATTTCATGGCAGAAAGCCATTTCTCGGAATCTGGACCTGACACAGCCTCTTGATAGGTAGTAGGCTCATCTTGATCAATGAGCAAAAGTTCACGACTATCAGTCATGAGAAATCCATATCTCTCAGACTGATGATATGTTCTATCAGATCTGCGTGGGACTTGTGTCACCCTTTCAGTTTCCACAACTGTTTGTGGTTCTGAAAGTGGTTCTATCGGCGGTTCAATGCTCTCTTGTGGTGCTTGAGTTTCCTCAAGTCGCACTGTACTCCCACTGAATCTCTGAGAGATAAATTCCTTTTCTAAAAAGATACCATTTCGAGCAACAAACACTTTGTTCGTTGATGGAATATAGAAATAGTATCCTTTGGTTTCTTTAGGATACCCCACAAAATTGCACTTGATAGATTTTGGAGCTAGCTTATCTGAAATTGCGCATTTCACATAAGACTCACAACTCCAAATCTTAAGAAAAGAGCAACTGGATATTTTGCCAGTTCATAACTCATATGGTGTCTTTTCAACCGCTTTCGATGGTACTCGGTTTAAAGTGAATGCAGTTGTTTCCAAGGCATAACCCCAAAACGATATAGGGAGATTTATTTGACTCATCATAGATCGAACCATATCTAATAAGGTTTGATTTTTCCTTTCAGAAACACCATTCCATTGTGGAGTTCCTGGAGGAGTCAATTGTGAAACAATTCCATAATTTCTAAGATGTTCATCAAACTCTTGGCTCAAATATTCACCACCGTGATCACTATATGGCTAAGACGACAATGCCATAAATATGTTGGGTTTAACTCATTTGGCTTAGTTTTCTTAGAAGTTATGTTATAGATATTATTGTCTCTAGAATCATCTAGATTAAGGACATAAAGGCCATCATATGAATTTGCAATACAATAAAGCAAATTATCTTTATTATAAATGGAGCATTTTTATTCTTAATAAGAAATAAAAAACTTTCATCGTCCAAAACAGAAACTGAAATAATATTCCTACTCAAAGTAGGAACATAAAAGCAATTGTTCAAAACTAACAAAAGCCCATTAGGCAACACAAGTTCATAAGTCCCTACAGCTAATGCAGCAACTCTTGCTCCATTGCCTACGCATAGGTCCACATTACCCTTTTTCAGTTTTCTACTCCTTTTAAGACCCTGCACATTTGTACAAATGTGAGAACCACATCCAGTATCTAATACCCATGAAGTAGAAATAGATAAATTAATATCTATAACATAAATACCCGAAGTTGTAGTCTCACTACTCTTCTTCTTCTTACACTTATCCAAATAGAGTTTGCAATTTCTCTTCCAATGCCCTGATTCCTTGCAATGGAAGCAGATTCCTTCCTTAGGAACTTTTGCCTTGGATTAGGCTTGTCTCGTCCCTTAGAACCATTTTCTTTCAGTTTATCCTTCTCAAGGATGGATCGCAGTGATAAGGTGGAATTGTTATTAGTAGCCATAATTATCTACAAAATATGTAAATATAATCAATTTAGTAAATTAATATTGAGGTGATAATAATCTCCCACTAAAATATAACCCTCAAGAAGAATAATAATATTTTAGTGGGCTAAGATCCATATTTCACCTAATTCTAAGTCAGCTTTGGCATGATGCTTAGAATTAAGTTATTTAGGTAGGTAATTTCTTACCAATTACATCTAATGTAACTCTCAAAATTATGAGGTGTTGACATTGTATGTCAAATTGCATGTTATACCCCATCTAATGCCTTAGGCCCAAAACCGTTTTGATAGCCTAATTAAGCCCAACCAAAATTAAATAAATGAGTAACTGTTACTCATCCTATCTTACTAGGATAACTTAAGCACTTTGCTTTGGCAAAACTTGCATTTTGGTGATCTTAGTCTTGATAGGTATTTAATATGTGGGTGGCATTAAAACTTAAAATTTTAGAGTGAGGGTTCAATTATTAATTTTAATTATTTTATCTTGCATATATATATATTATAGCATCCTATACGCACACACATATATATAGGCTATCATACATAGTATCTCATACTAATATATGACAAAATAATAAAATATAGTCATTTAAATATTATTTAAAGATTAAAAGAAAATAATAAAAATTTGTTTTCTTATTAATATTTTTTTTATTTTCAGGGGCAAATTTGTAATTAGAGCATTATCTTCTTCCTCAGGAAGAAGCCCTAGTTGCCGCTTCTTCACCAAGCAGCAGCCCAAGCAATCGCCGCCATGTCCGACGATGAGCGAAGTGGCCACTTCCCATCGTTGCTTCGGGCATCCATCAGCGGTGGGTCATGCCAACACACATGACCACCTCCCATCGCGTGCTCGCCTGTGGCCTTCACATGTGATGGTCTGGTCCTCAGCGTTTTCTGGGTTCACGAGGACTGTTCATCGTGAATCCTCCTTTTTTTTAATTTAATTTTTCTAACAAAAATTAAAATTATCTAAATGATCTAATCATTCATCCATAATTATCATGCCATTCTAATAAGCATATATCACATATATCATATTAATCATGGCGTAATTAATTTAAACGAAAAGCACAACCTGGCTCTGATACCACTGTTGGGAAATCCAGAGATTATTGCAACCCAAATTGCGCAGCGGAAAAATAAAAATCTCGGATTTCCTTTTCCCAGAATACGAGTGCTTCGTTTAATTCATAAGAAGGATATGAGACTAAACTGTTAATCTCGTCGAGAAGATACAATGTTGGACTAATGGTGCTGCTTTTTCAAACGAACACCCTCTATGGTATCCACACGAACGTCTTCTATCCTTCTAGAGTGCTAGCTTTCTCAAAGATAGATAGATTATGTGCTCCACAATCTGCAACTTTTTAGACTGAGTTTTCTCAAAATTATCTCTCATCCACAATTCATAGAAGGGGTATTTATATGTTTCAATCTTTTTTTTTCCCACAACTCCTTTTCCTAAAAGGAGTTGTGTTTTTCCACAACTTCTTTTCTTAAATGGAGTTGTGTTCATAACTCACTATCACAATCTCGCAGATACTCAAATATCTTATATAATAGAGTCCTTTATCTGTAACAGTTACAGATAGACTGCAGATCTTTTAAATATTATTATCTCATAATAATACATGATTAATAATAAATAATTAATAATAATAACACTTTATTATTATTAATTAATATTAATAATAAATAATTAATAATAATAGCACTTTATTATTATTAATCAATATTAATAATAATAACACTTTATTATTATTAATTATATTAATGATAAATAATTAATAATAATATCACTTTATTATTATTAATCAATATTAATAATAATAACACTTTATTATTATTAATTATATTAATGATTAATAATAATAACACTTTATTATTATTAATTATATTAATGATTAATAATAATAACACTTTATTATTATTAATTATATTAATGGGCTTTGGGCTTTTAGCCCATTAATATGTCATAACACATCAACAACGTTCTTTTGTGTGTGACCCAATAGGCTCACATTAATTGACAATAGGCCCAGTCCCACAAGACCCATAAGTCATAAGTGGCCTCTAGCAAGATATTATGACTACCCAACTAATATGAGGATCAATAGTCCGATAAAGCCTAATAAATAGAACATGTATTAATCCCTTTATCACACGATATCTAGTTTGAACATAAGTCATGGTCAATGTCAAACTTATAATGTTCAAACTTGTGATTTCTCGATCTCTAAGTAGACTGATATGGACTGATAAATTCAAATGATATTGATCACACTATCAATTCATTTGAGTACGGCCATGCATTTCTCAGTCTCACTTATCGAGGGACCCAGAAGATATCTCTCTCAGAGAGAGGAACAAATCCTATCTTGATTGTTCAATATCCTCTACATAATTTCTATTATGCTCAATCATAACCTTTATGATTGTCCGATAAAGACAATGTTTGGTTATGTCAAAACATAATAGTCCTTATGTTGGAAACTATGACAATCTCAAGTCAAAGGATTAAGACATAACTACTTTGAGATTCACTTATGACAATAACTCATGTAGTGATCTCAATGCGGGTCCATCCAATACTTTGTTCTCTAACAAGTATCTATGATTATTGAATTATATCAACATATACATAATCATCTCATGATTATCAATCAATAATCATACTAGTTATATTTTATTATTATCAACATAATAATAAGTAACCAAGGATGATAATCATTATTATGTAACATGCAAACAAATAATAATGATAAAAACCCTCTTTTAATAATAACCAAACGACATACAAAAAAGGTCCAAGATAATGGCCTAGGGCATATACACTAACAGGCTCAGCATTCGGGCTCTTTGGGCTTAGTTATCACTCTTGGGCTCTTTGCCCTTGCATGGAATTCATGCTCATAGGCCTTACTGTCACTTTGTCCTCTCAGCTCGGTTTTGTGGTGCTGGGGCTCCTTTTCCAATGCCAGTCACCTCCCTCATTGAGGGCTTCACTTAGGATTCAGGCTTTTTGGCCTCATTGTAGCTTCATCCTCTCAGCTCGATTTTTTTGGTGCTGGTGTCAATTTTCAATGCCAGTCACCTACCTCACCGAGGGCTTCTCTTAGGATTTAGGCTCTTTGGCCTTACAGTCGCTTTGTCCTCTCAGCTCGGTTTTTTGGTGCTGGGGGTCAATTTTTGATGCTAGTCACCTACCTCACTGAAGGCTTCTCTTAGGATTCATGCTATTTGGCCTTACTGTCTCTTCGTCCTTTCAGCTCGATTTTTTGGTGCTGGGGGTCAATTTCAGATGCTAGTCACCTACCTCACTGAAGGCTTCTCTTAGGATTCGGGCTCTTTGGCCTTACTGTAATACCCGGCTAGAATCCGGCACCAAAATTCCTGTCGTCCGGTGGAATCTGGGGTGTCGGAATTGTTTTCCTACAGTGTTATGATGTAGTTTAAGGGTTTTAGTTGAATGGATTTGAGTTGGGTTGAGGTTGGAAGAGAAAAGTCTATGGAGACTTTTGCCAAGTTCGGCCGCCGAAGGTAAGTTCGGCCGCCGAAAGTGCCCAATGTTCGGCTTCCGCAGGTCAGGTTCGACCCCCGAATGTTGCATGGTTTTGCATGCGATTCGGCAGCCGAAGCTGAGTTGGCTAGCCACCTATTGAGCATTCCTTAGTCAGCATTTTGGACAGGTGTTGGCTCCAAACCCTGTCCAGAAGATTGGCCACGTCTCCCATGCTTTATTTGCAAGCCCAGCTCATGCAGAGTGTGTGTTGGGTTTCAAAAGTTTTTGAAGGTTTTGAAGTGAAAAAGCTTAGGTTTGAGTGTTTATGAGTTTGAAGAGGAGTTGATCCCTTTTCTTTGTTCAAATCGTTCATCTTCGTGTTTACAGGAGGTAAGTGAAGATCTTGAGCATGTTTTACTGTTTTACAGAAGTTTTATGAAGGTTTGGGTAGAGATGCATGCTTAGGTGACAAAGGGTGTGTTTTTTTTATGGTTTAGCTTGTAAGCATGATTATGTGTTATGTTTGCTGTGTTTGTTGGGGTTTTAGGTAGTTTTAGACCCCTTTGTACATATACATGAGTATATGTGTGTTGAGGAGTTGACGGGTGCATGTTTTGAGAGATTGAAGGGATGGAGGAGCTTGTTTTCCGTCGGGGCTGAGTTCTGGATGAACTCAGATTCGGCAGCCGAAGGTTCATTCGGCCGCCGAACCTCGTGCATGGTGGCTTAGGCTGCCACAGCTTGCCCCCGCGAGTTTTGCATGTTCAGCTCTGTTTGGGGGATTCGGCCGCCGAAGGTGCCGCCGAAGGTTAGAGACTTTCGTCTCTGGAGTGCCTTTTGGCCCCCCGAAACTTGCCCCCGAAAGGGTTCGGCCACCGAAGCTTGAGATTCGGCCGCCGAAGGTGCTTGAATTTAGTCTCTGGAGAGGACTTTCGGCCGCCGAACCTGCCGCCGAAAGTGTTCTGTCCAGCTTTCTTTTGCATGCTTTGCATGGATGTTAGAGTGAGTTTAAGGGGATTCTTGGGGAATTTAATAAGCTTGTTTGGTCCCTCATTTGAGTCCATCTGTATAGGTACAACGCAGAGGAACCAGAGAGAGCAGCACTGAGTACTGCTCCAGAGGGTTCAGAGCCTGCAGAGTCAGTCAGTCCAGATAGCCAGAGGTGAGTGGAACGAAACTTACGGCTTTTACTTGCACAATGGAATGTTTTAGCATATCTCATGCATCATGATTATGCCTTAGGTTGATTGCATTAGTATCCACGAATATGTTGCATTGCATCGTTATTTGTTGATGTGGGAAAATGCTGAATGATCCCATAGTCGCAGACAGGAAGTCCAGGAGCCTTTGACTACGCCCTGGCAGGTATAGCAAAGTCCAGGAGCCTTTGACTACGCCCTGGCAGGTATAGCAAAGTCCAGGAGCCTTTGACTACACCCTGGCAATGGTAAGTACAGAGGTGTTACATACACATATACATATATGACAGGAAGACCAGGTGCTCGATTGTACGCCCTGGCACAGAGTTACTGGGACTAGGGTTTCATCCGCCCTAGTACCTCACCTTGGGGTGCTCCAGTGCTCTTTGTCAGAAAGAAGGATGGATCCCTCAGACTTTGTATTGACTACAGACAGTTGAACAAGGTCACTACCAAGAATAGGTATCCCTTATCGCGGATTGATGATCTATTTGACCAGCTAGCTGGAGCAGGATGTTTCTCGAAAATAGATCTGAGATCCGGGTATCATCAGTTGCGAGTCAGAGAGGCAGATGTGCCTAAGACAGCTTTCAGAACCAGATATGGGCATTATGAGTTCTTAGTGATGCCGTTCGGGTTGACTAACGCCCCTGCAGCATTCATGGATCTTATGAACAGAGTTTTCAGTGAGTTTCTGGATCACTTTGTCATTGTTTTCATCGATGATATTTTAGTGTATTCCAAAGATGCAGAGGAGCATGCCCAGCATCTGAGGATAGTTTTGCAGACACTGAGAGAGCATGGTTTGTATGCCAATTTCTCGAAGTGTGAGTTTTGGTTGAGGAGCATTTCCTTCTTAGGACATGTAGTATCAGCAGAGGGTATTGAGGTAGACCCCAAGAAGATAGAGGCTGTAGCTAACTGGCCCAGACCCATTACAGTGACTGAGATTAAAAGCTTTCTGGGACTGGCAGGTTACTACAGGAGGTTCGTTTAGAACTTCTCCAAGATCGCAGCTCCTATGACCAAACTGACGCAGAAGAACCAGAAGTTTGTCTGGTCAGACCAGTGTGAAGAGAGCTTTGAGGAGCTCAAGCGGAGATTGACCACAGCACCAGTGTTAGCTCTGCCTGTCAGTAATGAGGATTTCACAGTGTTCTGTGATGCATCTCGAGTGGGATTGGGTTGTGTATTGATGCAGAGTGATAGGGTGATAGCTTATGCTTCTAGACAGTTGAAGAAGCACGAGTTGAATTACCCTACCCATGACCTAGAGATGGCAGCAGTTATCTTTGCACTTAAGATGTGGCGGCATTACCTCTACGGGGTTAAATGCGAGATCTTCACTGATCACAAGAGTTTACAATACATCTTGAGTCAGAGAGAGCTAAATTTGAGGCAGAGGAGATGGGTAGAATTGCTCAGTGATTATGATTGTAAGATCCAGTATCATCCGGGTAAGGCGAATGTTGTAGCAGACGCCCTCAGCCGGAAGTCACTAGGCAGTTTATCCCATATAGCAGCAGAGCGAAGACCAGTTGTGATGGAGCTTTACAAGCTCTTAGAAGAGGGGTTACAGCTAGAGTTGTCTGGTACAGGTGCAGTGATAGCACAGATGAGAGTGACACCTGTGTTTCTGGAGCAGATAGCTTAGAGACGGCATGAGGACCCTGAGTTGATGAAACTTGCCAGGACTGTTCAGTCAGGCAACAATGCAACGTTTAGATTTGATCGCAAAGGGATCCTTCGCTATGGAAGTCGACTTTGTGTACCAGATAAGAGCAGTGTGAAGGAAGACATTATGAGGGAAGCTCATAATGCGAGGTATAGTGTGCACCCAGGAGCCACCAAGATGTATCAGGATCTGAAAAGGGTCTATTGGTGGCCAGCCATGAAGAAAGAAGTGGCGCAGTTTGTGACAGCTTGTGACGTTTGCCAGAGGGTGAAACTAGAGCATCAGAAACCAGCTGGAATGCTTAACCCATTGCCGATTCCAGAGTGGAAATGGGAGAACATAGCCATGGATTTTGTAGTGGGTTTACCAGCAGCGTCTAACAGGATAGACTCTATATGGGTGATTGTGGACAGACTCACGAAATCTGCTCATTTTCTTCCAGTTCGGAGTAACTATTCTGTGGATAAGTTGGCACAGGTCTATTTGGATGAAATAGTGAGATTACATGGTGTTCCAATGTCGATAATTTCAGACAGAGGACCTCAGTTTACCTCCCGCTTTTGGCGAAGTCTGCAGAGTGCGATGGGCACAAGATTAGAGTTTAGCACTGCTTTCCACCCACAGACTGATGGACAGTCAGAGAGGACAATCCAAACCATCGAGGATATGCTTCGACTGTGTGTGTTAGACTTTGGCGGTTCTTGGCGGCAGCATCTACCTTTGGTGGAGTTTGCCTACAATAACAGCCATCATGCTAGCATCGGGATGGCTCCTTATGAAGCTTTGTATGGGAGGAAGTGCAGATCCCCTGTTTGCTGGGAAGAAATAGGAGAAAAGGCTCTTGCAGGGCCAGAGTTAGTAGAGATTACCAGTAGAGTGGTGCCCATAATCAGAGAGAGAATCAGAACAGCGCAGAGCAGACAGAAAAGTTATGCAGACGTTCGCAGAAAACAGTTAGAGTTCCAGGAAGGGAATTGGGTGTTGCTGAAAGTGTCTCCAATGAAAGGAGTCGTGCGTTTTGGGAAGAAGGGTAAGTTAGCTCCACGATACATTGGCCCCTTTGAGATTTTACAGAGGATCGGGAATGTGTCGTATAAGCTGGATTTACCTGCTTCTATAGAGAGAATTCACCCGGTATTTCATGTTTCTATGCTACGGCAGTTTGTGTCAGATCCGAATCAGGTTCTGAATGAGCCTGAGGTGGAGATTCATACAGATCTCACCTATATAGAGCAGCCAGTGCGGATTCTGGACACGCAGATCAGACAGCTAAGAAACAAGGAGATTCCGATGGTGAAAGTTTTATGGAACCACCATAATGTAGAAGAGTGCACCTGGGAGACGCGGGAGTCTATGCTCCAGCAGTATCCATATCTGTTTTGAGGTTCATTTCCTCCTTTTTGTATGTTTATGGTTTGTGTTAGGAACATCCGCGGACGAATGTTCTTAAGGGGGGGAGAATGTAATACCCGGCTAGAATCCGGCACCGGAATTCCTGTCGTCCGGTGGAATCCGGGGTGTCGGAATTATTTTCCTACAGTGTTATGATGTAGTTTAAGGGTTTTAGTTGAATGGATTTGAGTTGGGTTGAGGTTGGAAGAGAAAAGTCTATGGAGACTTTTGCCAAGTTCGGCCGCCGAAGGTAAGTTCGGCCGCCGAAAGTGCCCAATGTTCGGCTTCCGCAGGTCAGGTTCGGCCCCCGAATATTGCATGGTTTTGCATGCGATTCGGCAGCCGAAGCTGAGTTGGCTAGCCACCTATTGAGCATTCCTTAGTCAGCATTTTGGACAGGTGTTGGCTCCAAACCCTGTCCAGAAGATTGGCCACGTCTCCCATGCTTTATTTGCAAGCCCAGCTCATGCAGA
This sequence comes from Manihot esculenta, assembly GCF_001659605.2. Classification (NCBI taxonomy): domain Eukaryota; kingdom Viridiplantae; phylum Streptophyta; class Magnoliopsida; order Malpighiales; family Euphorbiaceae; genus Manihot; species Manihot esculenta. The sequence goes on from NC_035170.2 coordinate 15,849,279, forward strand.
GTGTGTGTTGGGTTTCAAAAGTTTTTAAAGGTTGTGAAGTGAAAAAGCTTAGGTTTGAGTGTTTATGAGTTTGAAGAGGAGTTGATCCCTTTTCTTTGTTCAAATCGTTCATCTTCGTGTTTACAGGAGGTAAGTGAAGATCTTGAGCATGTTTTACTATTTTACAGAAGTTTTATGAAGGTTTGGGTAGAGATGCATGCTTAGGTGACAAAGGGTGTGTTTTTTTTATGGTTTAGCTTGTAAGCATGATTATGTGTTATGTTTGCTGTGTTTGTTGGGGTTTTAGGTAGTTTTAGACCCCTTTGTACATATACATGAGTATATGTGTGTTGAGGAGTTGACGGGTGTATGTTTTGAGAGATTGAAGGGATGGAGGAGCTTGTTTGCCGTCGGGGCTGAGTTCTGGATGAACTCAGGTTTGGCAGCCAAAGGTTCATTCGGCTGCCGAACCTCGTGCATGGTGGCTTAGGCTGCCACAGCTTGCCCCCGCGAGTTTTGCATGTTCGGCTCTGTTTGGGGGATTCGGCCGCCGAAGCTTGAGATTCGGCCGCCGAAGGTGCTTGAGTTTCGTCTCTGGAGAGGACTTTCGGCCGCCGAACCTACCGCCGAAAGTGTTCTGTCCAGCTTTCTTTTGCATGCTTTGCATGGATGTTAGAGTGAGTTTAAGGGGATTCTTGGGGAATTTAATAAGCTTGTTTGGTCCCTCATTTGAGTCCATCTGTATAGGTACAGCGTAGAGGAACCAGAGAGACCAGCACTGAGTACTGCTCCAGAGGGTTCAGAGCCTGCAGAGTCAGTCAGTCCAGATAGCCAGAGGTGAGTGGAATGAAACTTACGGCTTTTACTTGCACAATGGAATGTTTTAGCATATCTCATGCATCATGATTATGCCTTAGGTTGATTGCATTAGTATCCACGAATATGTTGCATTGCATCGTTATTTGTTGATGTGGGTAAATGCTGAATGATCCCATAGTCGCAGACAGGAAGTCCATGAGCCTTTGACTACGCCCTGGCAATGGTAAGTACAGAGGTGTTATATACACATATACATATATGACAGGAAGACTAGGTGCTCGATTCTACGCCCTGGCACAGAGTTACTGGGACTATGTGGTGACAGGTTTACTCTTGATGTGGCTTGTCTGTGTTATGACGCATTCCATGAGATCATGTTTACTGAGAGGTTTTACTGTTCTACTCACTGGGCTATAGAGCTCATCCCACTCCCTTAACCCCAGTTTTGCAGATTCAGTATACAGTGTACAGGGACAGTCCAGCAGAGTACAGGAAGAGTAAAGAGATCTGTAATAGCGTAGAGTGGACATGTAATAAAAAAGAGTTGTAATAGTTGTGTCTAAAGTTAGAAATGTGCTTGACTTAGTGATGTATGTTTTGTACATGATCTGTATATGTATATGTTTTCCTGTATGTGAAAACCAGGCTTAACAGGTATGAGTTAACCCATCTAGAGGAAGCTCTAGTCAGGGGTACAGAGTATCAGAGTACAGAGTACAGAGATAGTGCATGCACAGGTTAAGCCTTCGTTCAGAAAAGAGTTTTTATTTTCACAGAAAATATATGATCATGTATGAGTTTTACAGGTACACAGAGAGTAGAGCAGGCTTGCTACGGGTTCTGGCGGCCTTAAGCCGACCTGAATCCTAGCGCCGGTGACGGTCCATTTTGGGGTCGTTACACTTACTGTCTCTTCATCCTCTCAGCTCGATTTTTTGGTGCTGGGGGTCGGTTTTCGATGCTAGTCACCTACCTCACCGAGGGCTTCTCTTAGGATTTAGGCTCTTTGGCCTTACTGTCTCTTCGTCCTCTCAGCTCGGTTTTTTGGTGCTGGGGGTCAATTTCAGATGCCAGTCACCTACCTCACTGAGGGCTTCTCTTAGAATTCAGGCTCTTTGGCCTTACTGTCTCTTCATCCTCTCAGCTCGGTTTTTTGGTGCTGGGGGTCGGTTTTCGATGCCAGTCACCTACCTCACTGAGGGCTTCTCTTAGGATTCAGGCTTTTTGTCCTTACTGTCACTTCATCCTCTCAACTTGGTTTTCTGGTGTTGGGGATCAATTTCCGATGCCAATCACCTACCTCACTAAGGGCTTCTCTTAGGATTCAGGCTCTTTGGCCTTACTGTCGCTTCATTCTCTCAGCTCGGTTTTTTGGTGCTGGGGGTCAATTTCTGATGCTAGTCACCTACCTCGCTGAGAACTTCAATCCTTCTCAACTCGATTTTTTGGTGTAGGCGGTCATTTTTGAAGGCCAATCACCACCTCACTGAGGGCTTTTAGTGTCTGTTCTTTCTTTTTTAAAGAAAATCGAGGCATATAATGATAGAAATAACATCATTTGATACAAATAACATCATTTATTTCATTCATATTTCTCATAGTACAATTTGTTCATATTACATTGCTTGTTTTTCAAGGAAAGTACCTCTTCAGATGCTAGATATTCCAAGCATGGGATTTCGAATTTCCCTACAGGTCTTCAATCCGATATACACCAGGTTTGACAACTTTGATTGCTCTGAAGGGGCCCTCCCAAGTCGGTGCTAATTTTCCTACTGTCCATCTTTTTCCCCTGACTTCCAATTTTCTCAGTGCTAGATTCCCCACCTTCAGGATTCTTTCCCTAACCTTCTGATTATAATAGCGAGTCGTTTTTTGTTGATAAGCAGCTGTTTGGATTTGGGCTTCTTCTCTGATCTCCTCTAGGGCATCCAGATTACTCCTCAACTTGTCACCATTGGTGTTTTCGTTATTGAACTGGACACAGTGAGTAGGGATTTGCAACTCGATGGGGACCACGGCCTTGGTGCCAAATGCTAATGCGAATGGTGTTTCCTTCGTTGGTGTCCGAGGTGTGGTCTTGAATGCCCACAGGATGCTGTTGAGCTCGGTCACCCAATTCTTTTTTGCTCCATCTAGTCGTTTTTTTAGTCCTTGAAGGATGGCTCAGTTTGTGACCTCCGTCTGGCCATTGGTTTGAGGGTGGGCTACCGAGGAGAACTTGTGCCAGATACCCATGTTTCTTGTGAACTCTTTGAAGGTCTTGCAGTCAAACTGTTTACCATTGTCTGATATAAGAACCCTCGGTATCCTAAATTTGCAGATAATATTGCCCCAGACGAAGTCTATCATTTTCTGTGCTGTGATGGTGGGAATGGCCTCGGCTTCTGGCCACTTTGAAAAGTACTCCACAGCTACTATTACAAACTTCTTCTGCCCTTTGGTCTTAGAAAAGGGACCCAAGATGTCTATGCCTCCTTGTGAGAATGGCCACGGGCTGGATTTGCTGAACTGTGGAGTGGCTGGAATGTTGATGGCATTGGCAAATCTTTGGCATATATCGCACCTCCTGACGAACTCTTCTTCCTCCTTAACTGTGGGCCAGTAGTAACCCTGTTTGAAAATCTTATTTGCCAACGTCCCTGCTCCTTCGTGTGCTCCACAGATTTCCAAGTGTACCTCCTCCATCACCCTAGCTGCTTCTTCTGGGTTCGCACACAGGAGCCACGGGCTGGATTTCCCTATTTAGTATAGGGTTCCCCTTACTACTTGATAATTGGCAGCTCGAGCCACAATTTTCTTTACTTCAGCCTTATCTTCAGGGAGCTTCCCTTTTTCTAAGTACTCTAGGTATGGGGTCATCCAGTTCTGCCCTTCTTCGATCTCCATTATTGCAACAGGCCTCTCAAAGGCAAGGATGCTGATATGCTCTATGTACACTTCATCTAAAAGTTGCTCTAACTCTTCTTTAAATAAACGGCTGAGCAGGTCTGCTTCGTCATTCTCCTCTCGGGGTATTCTCTGATACTGTACAATAATTCCCTGCTCACCGAGCTCAGCTTCTACAACTTTCACCTTCGCTAGGTACTTCTGCATAGTGTGGTCTCTTGCCTGGTATGCCCCCGTTATTTGATTGACCACATTGAGATTCGCTGTTTATTTTGAGGTCGGTTGCCCCTATTTCCATTGCTATCAACTTCCCATTTATTAAGGCTTCATATTCTGCCATGTTATTAGAAGCAACAAACTCCAATCGCAAAGCATAACAGACCTTGAACCCTTGTGGTCCTTTCAGCATTATTCCAGTGCCACTGCCTTCAGCACTAGATGCCCCATCTACGAACAGCTTCCAGTTGAACTCTCGTGAGGGTTCCTCATCACTCTCTCCTCTTGACACACCTGACAGTTCTCTGCTGGGCTCCGGCTGCTCTTCATTGAAGTCACATTCTGCTATGAAGTCAGTAAAGGCTTGAGCTTTGATGGCTGTCCGAGGTCAGTATTCAAGGCAATACGGGCTAATTTCAATAGACCAAGTAAGCATCCGACCTGACGTGTTTGGTCTGTGAAGAATTTTCT